>NC_137721.1:3323320-3958320 GCF_964034855.1 Anser brachyrhynchus | reverse complement strand
TGGGGATGCACTGCAGTGACTCGAAAGAGTCCACTGGCACCACTGCGGATGCACTGCAGTGAGTCCGGAGAGTGCCCTGGCACCAATGGTGATGCAGTGCAGTGAGTCCAGAGAGTGCAGTGGCACCACTGGGGATGCAGTGCAGTGAGTCCAGAGAGTGCACTGGCACCACTGGGGATGCAATGCAGTGAGTCCAGAGAGTGCACTGGCACCACTGGGGATGAAGTGCAATGAGTCCAAAGAGTGCACTGGCACCACTGGGGATGCAGTGCAGTGAGTCCAGAGAGTGCACTGGCACCACTGGGGATGCACTGCAGTGAGTCCAGAGAGTGCACTGGCACCACTGGGGATGCACTGCAGTGAGTCCAGAGAGTGCTCTGGCAGCACTGGCGATGTAGTGCAGTGACTCCAGAGAGTGCAGAGGCACCACTGTTGATGCAGTGCTGCGACTCCAGAGAGTGCACTGGCACCACTGGGGATGCAGTGCAGTGAGTCCAGAGAGTGCACTGACACCACTGGGGATGCAGTGCAGTGAGTCCAGAGAGTGCACTGGCACCACTGGTGATGCAGTGCAGTGAGTGCAGAGAGTGCACTGGCACCACTGGGGATGCACTGCAGTGAGCTCAGAGAGTGCACTGGCACCACTGGGGATGCAGTGCACTGAGTCCAGAGAGTGCACTGGCACCACTGGGGATGCAGTGCAGTGAGTGCAGAGAGTGCACTGGCACCACTGGGGATGCAGTGCAGTGAGTCCAGAGAGTGCACTGGCAGAAAAGGGGATGCACTGCAGTGAGTCCAGAGAGTGCACTGGCACCACTGGGGATGCACTGCAGTGAGTACAGAGAGTGCACTGGCACCACTGGGGATGCACTGCAATGAGTCCAGAGAGTGCACTGGCACCACTGGGGATGCACTGCAATGAGTCCAGAGAGTGCACTGGCACAAAAGGGGATGCACTGCAGTGAGTCCAGAGAGTGCACTGGCACCACTGGGGATGCAGTGCAGTGAGTCCAGAGAGTGCACTGGCAAAAAAGGGGATGCACTGCAGTGAGTCCAGAGAGTACACTGGCACCACTGGGGATGCAGTGCAGTGAGTCCAGAGAATGCACTGGCACCACTGGGGATGCACTGCAGTGAGTCCAGAGAGTGCACTGTCAGCACTGGGGATGCAGTGCAGTGAGTCCAGAGAGTACACTGGCAACACTGGGGATGCAGTGCAGTGAGTCCATAGAGTGCACTGGCACCACTGGGGATGCAGTGCAGTGAGTCCAGAGAGTGCACTGGCACCACTGGGGATGCACTGCAATGAGTCCAGAGAATGCACTGGCACTAATGGGGATGCTGTGCAGTGACTCGAAAGAGTGCACTGGCACCACTGGGGATGCACTGCAGTGAGTCCAGAGAGTGCCCTAGCACCAATGGTGATGCAGTGCAGTGAGTCCAGAGAGTGCAGTGGCACCACTGTTAATGCAGTGCAGTGAGTCCAGAGAGTGCACTGGCACCACTGGGGATGCACTGCAGTGAGTCCAGAGAGTGCACTGTCACCACTGGGGATGCAGTGCAGTGAGTCCAGAGAGTGGTCTGGGAACACTGGGGATGCAGTGCATTGAGTGCAGAGAGTGCACTGGCACCACTGGGGATGCAGTGCAGTGAGTCCAGAGAGTGCACTGGCACCACTGGGGATGAACTGCAGTGAGTCCAGAGAGTGCACTGGCACCACTGGGGATGCACTGCAGTGACTCCAGAGAGTGCACTGGCACCACTGGGGATGCACTGCAGTGAGTCCGGAGAGTGCCCTGGCACCAATGGTGATGCAGTGCAGTGAGTCCAGAGAGTGCACTGGCACCACTGGGGATGCACTGCATTGAGTCCAGAGAGTGCACTGGCACCACTGGGGATGCACTGCAGTGAGTCCAGAGAGTGCACTGGCACCACTGGGGATGCAGTGCAGTGACTCCAGAGAGTGCAGAGGCACCACTGTTGATGCAGTGCTGCGACTCCAGAGAGTGCACTGGCACCACTGGGGATGCAGTGCAGTGAGTCCAGAGAGTGTACTGGCACCACTGGGGATGCAATGCAGTGAGTCCAGAGAGTGCACTGGCACCACTGGGGATGCACTGCAGTGAGTCCAGAGAGTGCACTGGCACCACTGGGGATGCACTGCAATGAGTCCAGAGAATGCACTGGCACTAATGGGGATGCAGTGCAGTGAGTCCAGAGAGTGCAGTGGCACCACTGGGGATGCAGTGCAGTGAGTCCAGAGAGTGCACTGGCACCACTGGGGATGCACTCCAGTGACTCCAGAGAGTGCCCTGGCACCAATGGTGATGCAGTGCAGTGAGTCCAGAGAGTGCAGTGGCACCACTGGGGATGCAGTGCAGTGAGTCCAGAGAGTGCACTGGCACCACTGGGGATGCACTGCAGTGAGTCCTGAGAGTGCACTGGCACCACTGGGGATGCAGTGCAGTGACTCCAGAGAGTGCTCTGGGAACACTGGGGATGCAGTTCAGTGAGTGCAGAGAGTGCACTGGAACCACTGGGGATGCAGTGCAGTGAGTCCAGAGAGTGCACTGGCACCACTGGGGATGCACTGCAGTGACTCGAAAGAGTCCACTGGCACCACTGCGGATGCACTGCATTGAGTCCGGAGAGTGCCCTGGCACCAATGGTGATGCAGTGCAGTGAGTCCAGAGAGTGCAGTGGCACCAATGGGGATGCAGTGCAGTGAGTCCAGAGAGTGCACTGGCACCACTGGGGATGCAATGCAGTGAGTCCAGAGAGTGCACTGGCACCACTGGGGATGAAGTGCAATGAGTCCAAAGAGTGCACTGGCACCACTGGGGATGCAGTGCAGTGAGTCCAGAGAGTGCACTGGCACCACTGGGGATGCACTGCAGTGAGTCCAGAGAGTGCACTGGCACCACTGGGGATGCACTGCATTGAGTCCAGAGAGTGCAGTGGCACCATTGGGGATGCAGTGCACTGAGTCCAGAGAGTGCGCTGTCAGCACTGGGGATGCAGTGCAGTGAGTCCAGAGAGTGCACTGGCACCACTGGGGATGCAGTGCAGTGAGTCCAGAGAGTGCACTGGCCCCACTGGGGATGCAGTCCAGTGAGTCCTGAGAGTGCAATGGCACCACAAGGGATGCACTGCAGTGAGTCCAGAGAGTCCACTGGCACCACTGGGGATGCAGTTCAGTGAGTCCAGAGAGTGCACTGGCACCACTGGGGATGCACTGCAGTGAGTCCAGAGAGTGCACTGGCACCAACTTGAGCTGTACTGCTGTGAGTCCTGAGATTGCACTGGCACCACTGGGGTTGCAGTGCAGGTAGTCCAGAGAGTGCACTGGCAACACTGGGGATGCAGTCCAGTGCGTGCAGAGAGTGCACTGGCACCAGTGGGGAAGCACTGCAGTGAGTCCAGAGAGTGCACTGGCACCACTGGGGATGCACTGCAGTGAGTCCAGAGAGTACACTGGCACCACTGGGGATGCACTGCAGTGAGTACAGAGACTGCACTGGCACAACTGGGGATGCAGTGCAGTGAGTCCAGAGAGTGCACTGGCACCACTGGGGATGCACTGCAGTGAGTACAGAGACTGCACTGGCACAACTGGGGATGCAGTGCAGTGAGTCCAGAGAGTGCACTGGCACCACTGGGGATGCAGTGCAGTGAGTCCAGAGAGTGCACTGGCACCACTGGAATGCAGTGCAGTGAGTCCAGAGAGTGCACTGGCACCACTGGGGATGCAGTGCAGTGAGTCCAGAGAGTGCACTGGCACCACCGGGGATTCACTGCAAGGAGTCCAGAGAGTGCACTGGCACCACTGGGAATGCACTGCAGTGAGTCCAGAGAGTGCACTGGCACCACTGGGGATGCAGTGCAGTGAGTCCACAGAGTGCACTGGCACCACAGGGGATACACTGCAGTGAGTGCAGAGAGTGCACTGTCACCAATGGGGATGCAGTGCAGTGACTACAGAGAGTGCACTGGCACCACTGGGGATGCAGTGCAGTGAGTCCAGAGAGTGCACTGTCACCACTGGTGATGCACTGCAGTGGGTCCAGAGAGCCACTGGCACCACTGGGGATGCAGTGCAGTGAGTCCAGAGACTGCACATGCACCACTGGGGATGTAGTGCAGTGAGTCCAGAGAGTGCACTGGCACCACTGGGGATGCAGTGCACTGAGTCCAGAGAGTGCACTCTCAGCACTGGGGATGCACTGCAGTGAGTCCAAAGAGTGCACTGGCACCAAAGGGGATGCAGTGCAGTGAGACCAGAGAGTGCACTGGCACCACTGGGGATGCAGTGCAGTGAGTCCAGAGAGTGCACTGGCTCCACTGGGGATGCAGTGCAGTGAGTCCAGAGAGTGCACTGGCACCACTGGGTATGCAGTGCAGTGAGTCCAGAGAGTGCACTGGCTCCACTGGGGATGCAGTGCAGTGAGTCCAGAGAGTGCACTGGCACAACTGGGGATGCAGTGCAGTGAGTACAGAGAGTGCACTGGCACCACTGGGGATGCAGTGCAGTGAGTCCAGAGAGAGCAGTGGCACCACTGGGGATGCAGTGCAGTGAGTCCAGAGAGTGCAGTGACACCACTGGGGATGCAGTGCAGTGAGTCCAGAGAGTGCACTGGCACCACTGGGGATGCAGTGCAGTGAGTCCAGAGAGTGCACTGGCTCCACTGGGGATGCAGTGCAGTGAGTCCAGAGAGTGCACTGGCTCCACAGGGGATGCAGTGCAGTGAATCCAGAGAGTGCACTGGCACCACTGGGGGTGCAGTGAGTCCTGAGAGTGCAATGGCACCACAGGGGAGGCACTGCAGTGAGTCCAGAGAGTGCACTGTCACCACTGGGGATGCACTGCAGTGAGTCCAGAGAGTGCACTGGCACCACTGGGGATGCAGTGCAGTGAGTCCAGAGAGTGCACTGGCACCACTGGGGATGCAGTGCAGTGAGTCCAGAGAGTGCATTGGCACCAACTGGAGCTGCACTGCTGTGAGTCCTGAGATTGCACTGGCACCACTGGGGTTACAGTGCAGTGAGTCCAGAGACTACACTGGCACCACTGGGGTTGCACTGCAGTGAGTCCAGAGATTTCACAGGCACCACTGGGAATGCAGTGCAGTGAGTCCAGAGAGTGCACTGGCACCACTGGGGATGCAGTTCAGTAAGTCCAGAGAGTGCAATGGCACCACTGGGGATGCAGTGCAGTGAGTCCAGAGAGTGCACTGGGACCACCGGGTATTCACTGCAGTGAGTCCAGAGAGTGCACTGACACCACTGGGAATGCACTGCAGTGAGTACAGAGAGTGCACTGGTACCTCAGGGGCTGCACTGCAGTGAGTCCAGAGAGTGCACTGGCACCAATGGGGATGCACTGCAGTGAGTCGAGAGAGTGCACTGACACCACTGGGGATGCTATGCAGTGAGTCCAGAGAGTGCACTGGCACCACTGGGGATGCACTGCAGTGAGTCCAGAGAGTGAACTGTCACCACTGGGGACGCAGGGCAGTGAGTCCAGAGAGTGCACTGGCACCACTGGGGATGCACTGCAGTGGGTCCAGAAAGTGCACTGGCACCACTGGGGATGCAGTGCTGTGAGTCCAGAGAGTGCACTGGCCCCACTGGGGTTGCACTGCAGTGAGTCCAGAGAGTGCACTGGCACCACTGGGGATGCAGTGCAGTGAGTCCAGAGAGTGCACTGGCACCACTGGAGATGCACTGCAGTGAGTCCAGAGAGTGCACTGGCTCATCTGGGGATGCAGTGCTGTGAGTCCAGAGAGTGCACTGGTACCACTGGGGATTCAATGCAGTGAGTCCAGAGAGTGCACTGTCAGCACTGGGGATGCAGTGCAGTGAGTCCAGAGAGTGCACTGCCACCATTGGGGATGCAGTGCAGTGAGTCCAGAGAGTGCACTGGCACTTCTGGGGATGCAGTGCAGTGAGTGCAGAGAGTGCACTAGCACAACAGGGGATGCTATGCAGTGACTCCAAAAAGTGCACTGGCACCACTGGGGATGCACTGCAGTGAGTCCAGAGAGTGCACTGGCACCACTGGGGATGCAGTGCAGTGAGTCCAGAGAGTGCACTGGCACCACTGGGGATGCACTGCAGTGAGTCCAGAGAGTGCACTGGCTCCACTGGTGATGCAGTGCAGTGAATCCAGAGAGTGCACTGGCACCACTGGGGGTGCAGTGAGTCCTGAGAGTGCAATGGCACCACAGGGGAGGCACTGCAGTGAGTCCAGAGAGTGCACTGTCACCACTGGGGATGCACTGCAGTGAGTCCAGAGAGTGCACTGGCACCACTGGGGATGCAGTGCAGTGAGTCCAGAGAGTGCACTGGCACCACTGGGGATGCAGTGCAGTGAGTCCAGAGAGTGCATTGGCACCAACTGGAGCTGCACTGCTGTGAGTCCTGAGATTGCACTGGCACCACTGGGGTTACAGTGCAGTGAGTCCAGAGACTACACTGGCACCACTGGGGTTGCACTGCAGTGAGTCCAGAGATTTCACAGGCACCACTGGGAATGCAGTGCAGTGAGTCCAGAGAGTGCACTGGCACCACTGGGGATGCAGTTCAGTAAGTCCAGAGAGTGAACTGGCACCACTGGGGATGCAGTGCAGTGAGTCCAGAGAGTGCACTGGGACCACCGGGTATTCACTGCAGTGAGTCCAGAGAGTGCACTGACATCACTGGGAATGCACTGCAGTGAGTACAGAGAGTGCACTGGTACCTCAGGGGCTGCACTGCAGTGAGTCCAGAGAGTGCACTGGCACCAATGGGGATGCACTGCAGTGAGTCGAGAGAGTGCACTGACACCACTGGGGATGCTATGCAGTGAGTCCAGAGAGTGCACTGGCACCACTGGGGATGCACTGCAGTGAGTCCAGAGAGTGAACTGTCACCACTGGGGATGCAGGGCAGTGAGTCCAGAGAGTGCACTGGCACCACTGGGGATGCACTGCAGTGGGTCCAGAAAGTGCACTGGCACCACTGGGGATGCACTGCAGTGAGTCCAGAGAGTGCACTGGCACCACTGGGGTTGCACTGCAGTGAGTCCAGAGAGTGCACTGGCACCACTGGGGATGCAGTTCAGTGAGTCCAGAGAGTGCACTGGCACCACTGGAGATGCACTGCAGTGAGTCCAGAGAGTGCACTGGCTCATCTGGGGATGCAGTGCAGTGAGTCCAGAGAGTGCACTGGTACCACTGGGGATTCAATGCAGTGAGTCCAGAGAGTGCACTGTCAGCACTGGGGATGCAGTGCAGTGAGTCCAGAGAGTGCACTGCCACCACTGGGGATACAGTGCAGTGAGTCCAGAGAGTGCACTGGCACCACTGGGGATGCAGTGCAGTGACTCCAGAGAGTGCACTGGCACCACTGGGGATGCAGTGCAGTGAGTCCAGAGAGTGCACTGGCACCACTGGAGATGCAGTACAGTGAGTCCAGAGAGTGCACTGGCACCACTGGGGATGCAGTGCAGTGAGTCCACAGAGTGCACTGGCACCACGGGGGATGCAGTGCAGTGAGTCCAGAGAGTGCACTGGCACCACTGGGGATGCAATGCAGTGAGTCCAGAGAGTGCACTGGCACCACTGGGGATGAAGTGCAATGAGTCCAAAGAGTGCACTGGCACCACTGGGGATGCAGTGCAGTGAGTCCAGAGAGTGCACTGGCACCACTGTGGATGCAGTGCAGTGAGTCCAGAGAGTGCACTGGCACCACTGGGGATGCACTGCATTGAGTCCAGAGAGTGCAGTGGCACCATTGGGGATGCAGTGCACTGAGTCCAGAGAGTGCGCTGTCAGCACTGGGGATGCAGTGCAGTGAGTCCAGAGAGTGCACTGGCACCACTGGGGATGCAGTGCAGTGAGTCCAGAGAGTGCACTGGCCCCACTGGGGATGCAGTCCAGTGAGTCCTGAGAGTGCAATGGCACCACAAGGGATGCACTGCAGTGAGTCCAGAGAGTCCACTGGCACCACTGGGGATGCAGTTCAGTGAGTCCAGAGAGTGCACTGGCACCACTGGGGATGCACTGCAGTGAGTCCAGAGAGTGCACTGGCACCACTGGGGATGCACTGCAGTGACTCCAGAGAGTGCACTGGCACCACTGCGGATGCACTGCAGTGAGTCCAGAGAGTCCACTGGCACCACTGGGGATGCAGTGCAGTGAGTCCAGAGAGTGCACTGGCAGCACTGGTGATGCACTGCAGTGAGTCCAGAGAGTGCACTGGCACCACTGGGGATGCAGCGCAGTGACTACAGAGAGTGCACTGGCACCACTGGGGATGCACTGCAGTGAGTCCAGAGAGTGCACTGGCACCAGTGGGGTAGCACTGCAGTAGGTCCAGAGAGTGCACTGGCACAACTGGGGATGCACTGCAGTGAGTCCAGAGAGTGCACTGGCACCACTGGGGATGCAGTGCAGTGAGTCCAGAGAGTGCACTGGCACCACTGCGGATGCACTGCAGTGACTCCAGAGAGTGCACTGGCACCACTGGGGATGCAGTGCAGTGAGTCCAGAGAGTGCAGTGGCACCACTGGGGATGCAGTGCACTGAGTCCAGAGAGTGCACTGGCACCACTCTCAGGACTCACTGCACTACATCCCCAGTGGTGCATGTGCAGTCTCTGGTCTCACTGCAGAGAGTGCAGTGGCACCACTGGGGATGCAGTGCACTGAGTCCAGAGAGTGCACTGGCACCACTCTCAGGACTCACTGCACTACATCCCCAGTGGTGCATGTGCAGTCTCTGGTCTCACTGCACTGCATCCCCAGTGGTGCCAGTGGCTCTCTGGACTCACTGCACTGCATCACCAGTGGTGACAGTGCACTCTCTGGTCTCACTGCACTGCATCTCCTTTGGTGCCAGTGCACTCTTTGGACTCACTGCAGTGCATCCCCAGTGCTGAGAGTGCACTCTCTGGACTCAGTGCACTGCATCCCCAGTGGTGCCAGTGCACTCTCTGGACTCAGTGCACTGCATCCCCAGTGGTGCCAGTGCACTCTCTGGACTCACTGCACTACATCCCCAGTGGTGCATGTGCAGTCTCTGGACTCACTGCACTGCATCCCCAGTGGTGCCAGTGGCTCTCTGGACTCACTGCACTGCATCACCAGTGGTGACAGTGCACTCTCTGGACTCATTGCACTGCATCCCCAGTGGTGCCAGTGCACTCTCTGGAGTCACTGCACTGCATCAACAGTGGTGCCAGTGCACTCTCTGGACTCACTGCACTGCATCCCCAGTGGTGCCAGTGCACTCTCTGGACTCAGTGCACTGCATCCCCAGTGGTGCCACTGCACTCTCTGGACTCACTGCACTGCATCCCCAGTGGTGCCAGTGCACTCTCTGGAGTCACTGCAGTGCATCACCAGTGGTGCCAGTGCACTCTCTGGACTCACTGCACTGCATCCCCAGTGGTGCCAGTGCACTCTCTGGACTCACTGCAGTGCATTCCCAGTGGTTACATTGAACTCTCTGGACTCATTGCATTGCATCCCCTGTGGTGCCAGTGCACTCTCTGGACTCACTGCACTGCATCCCCAGTGGTGCCAGTGCACTCTCTGGACCCACTGCAGTGCTACCCCACTGGTGCCAGTGCACTCTCTGGACTCACTGCAGTGCATCCCCAGTGGTGCCAGTGCACTCTCTGTAGTCACTGCGCTGCATCCCCATTGGTGACAGTGCACTCTCTGGACTCACTGCACTGCATCCCAGTGGTGCCAGTGCACTCTTTGGACTCACAGCACTGCATCCCCAGAGGTGCCAGTGCACTCTCTGGACTCACTGCAGTGCATCCCCAGTGGCGCCAGTGCACTCTCTGGACTCACTGCACTGCATCCCCAGTTGTGCCAGTGCACTCTCTGGACTCACTGCAGTGCATCCCCACTGTTGCCAGTGCACTCTCTGGACTCACTGCAGTGCTTCCCCACTGGTGCCAGTGCACTCTCTGCACGCACTGGACTGCATCCCCAGTGTTCCAGTGCACTCTCTGGACTACCTGCACTGCATTCACAGTGGTGCCAGTGCACTCTCTGGACTCACTGCACTGCATCCCCAGTGGTGCCAGTGCACTCCCTGGACTCACTGCAGTGCATCCCCTGTGGTGCCATTGCACTCTCAGGACTCACTGCACCCCCAGTGGTGCCAGTGCACTCTCTGGACTCACTGCACTGCATCCCCAGTGGAGCCAGTGCACTCTCTGGACTCACTGCACTGCATCCCCAGTGGTGCCAGTGCACTCTCTGGACTCACTGCACTGCGTCCCCAGTGGAGCCAGTGCACTCTCTGGACTCACTGCACTGCATCCCCAGTGGTGCCACTGCACTCTCTGGACTCACCCCACTGCATCCCCAGTGGTGCCAGTGCACTCTCTGGACTCACTGCACTGCATCCCCAGTGGAGCCAGTGCACTCTCTGGACTCACTGCACTGCATCCCCAGTGGTGCCAGTGCACTCTATGGACTCACTGCACTGCATCCCCAGTGGAGCCAGTGCACTCTCTGGACTCACTGCACTGCATCCCCAGTGGTGCCAGTGCACTCTCTGGTCTCACTGCACTGCATCCCCTTTGGTGCCAGTGCACTCTTTGGACTCACTGCAGTGCATTCCCAGTGCTGAGAGTGCACTCTCTGGACTCAGTGCACTGCATCCCCAGGGGTGCCAGTGCACTCTCTGGACTCAGTGCACTGCATCCCCAGTGATGCCAGTGCACTCTCTGCACTCACTGCACTACATCCCCAGTGGTGCATGTGCAGTCTCTGGTCTCACTGCACTGCATCCCCAGTGGTGCCAGTGGCTCTCTGGACTCACTGCACTGCATCACCAGTGGTGACAGTGCACTCTCTGGACTCATTGCACTGCATCCCCTGTGGTGCCAGTGCACTCTCTGGAGTCACCGCACTGCATCAACAGTGGTGCCAGTGCACTCTCTGGACTCACTGCACTGCATCCCCAGTGGTGCCAGTGCACTCTCTGGACTCACTGCACTGCATCCCCAGTGGTGCCACTGCACTCTCTGGACTCACTGCACTGCATCCCCAGTGGTGCCAGTGGACTCTCTGGACTCACTGCAGTGCATCCGCAGTGGTGCCAGTGCACTCTCTGGAGTCACTGCAGTGCATCACCAGTGCTGCCAGTGCACTCTCTGGACTCACTGCAGTGCATCCCCAGTGGTGCCAGTGCACTCTCTGGACTCACTGCAGTGCATCCCCAGTGGTTACATTGCACTCTCTGGACTCATTGCGTTGCATTCCCTGTGGTGCCAGTGCACTCTCTGGACTCACTGCACTGCATCCCCAATGGTGCCAGTGCACTCTCTGGACCCACTGCAGTGCTTCCCCACTGGTGCCAGTGCACTCTCTGGACTCACTGCAGTGTATCCCCTGTGGTGCCAGTGCACTCTGTAGACTCACTGCACTGCATCCCAGTGGTGCCAGTGCACTCTCTGGACTCACTGCAGTGCATGCCCAGTGGTGCCAGTACACTCTCTGGACTAACTGCAGTGAATCCCCGGTGGTGCCAGTGCACTCTCTGGACTCACTGCACTGCATCCCCAGTGGTGCCAGTTCACTCTCTGGACTCACTGAACTGCATCCCCAGTGGTGCCAGTGCACTCTCTGGACTCACTGCACTGCATCCCAAGTGGTGCCTGCGAAGTCTCTGGACTCACTGCAGTGCATCCCCAGTGGTGCCAGTGTAGTCTCTGGACTCACTGCACTGCAACCCCAATGGTGCCAGTGCAATCTCAGGACTCACAGCAGTACAGCTCCAGTTGGTGCCAGTGCACTCTCTGGACTCACTGCAGTTTATCCCCAGTGGTGCCAGTGCACTCTCTGGACTCACTGCACTGCATCCCCAGTGGTGCCAGTGGACTCTCTGGTCTCACTGCAGTGCATCCCTTGTGGTGCCATGGCACTCTCAGGACTCACTGCACTGCATCCCCAGTGCTGACAGCGCACTCTCTGGTCTCACTGCACTGCATCCCCTTTGGTGCCAGTGCACTCTTTGGACTCACTGCAGTGCATCCCCAGTGCTGAGAGTGCACTCTCTGGACTCAGTGCACTGCATCCCCAGTGGTGCCAGTGCACTCTCTGGACTCACTGCACTACATCCCCAGTGGTGCATGTGCAGTCTCTGGACTCACTGCACTGCATCCCCAGTGGTGCCAGTGGCTCTCTGGACTCACTGCACTGCATCACCAGTGGTGACAGTGCACTCTTTCGACTCATTGCACTGCATCCCCAGTGTTGCCAGTGCACTCTCTGGAGTCACTGCACTGCATCCCCAGTGGTGCCAGTGCACTCTCTGGACTCACTGCACTGCATCCCCAGTGGTGCCAGTGCACTCTCTGGACTCAGTGCACTGCATCCCCAGTGGTGCCACTGCACTCTCTGGACTCACTGCACTGCATCCCCAGTGGTGCCAGTGCACTCTCTGGAGTCACTGCAGTGCATCCGCAGTGGTGCCAGTGCACTCTCTGGACTCACTGCACTGCATCCCCAGTGGTGCCAGTGCACTCTCTGGACTCACTGCAGTGCATCCCCAGTTGTGCCAGTGCACTCTCTGGACCTACTGCAGTGCTACCCCACTGGTGCCAGTGCACTCTCTGGACTCACTGCAGTGCATCCCCAGTGGTGCCAGTGCACTCTCTGTAGTCACTGCGCTGCATCCCCATTGGTGACAGTGCACTCTCTGGACTCACTGCACTGCATCCCAGTGGTGCCAGTGCACTCTTTGGACTCACTGCACTGCATCCCCAGTGGTGCCAGTGCACTCTCTGGACTCACTGCACTGCATCCCCAGTGGCGCCAGTGCACTCTCTGGACTCACTGCAGTGCAGCTCCAGTTGTGCCAGTGCAGTCTCTGGACTTACTGCAGTGCATCCCCACTGGTGCCAGTGCACTCTCTGGACTCACTGCAGTGCATCCCCAGTGGTGCCAGTGCACTCTCTGGACTCACTGCAGTGCTTCCCCACTGGTGCCAGTGCACTCTCTGCACGCACTGGACTGCATCCCCAGTGTTGCCAGTGCACTCTCTGGAGTCACTGCAGTGCATCCCCTGTTGTGCCAGTGCACTCTCTGGACTCACTTCACTGCATCCACAGTGGTGCCAGTGGACTCTCTGGTCTCACTGCAATGCATCCCAAGTGGTGCCTGCGAAGTCTCTGGACTCACTGCAGTGCATCCCCTGAGGTGCCAGTGCACTCTCTGGACTCACTGCAGTGCATGTCCAGTGGTGCCAGTGCACTCTCTGGACTAACTGCAGTGAATCCCCGCTGGTGCCAGTGCACTCTCTGGACTCACTGCACTGCATCCCCAGTGGTGCCAGTTCACTCTCTGGACTCACTGAACTGCATCCCCAGTGGTGCCAGTGCACTCTCTGGACTCACTGCACTGCATCCCAAGTGGTGCCTGCGAAGTCTCTGGACTCACTGCAGTGCATCCCCAGTGGTGCCAGTGGACTCTCTGGACTCACTGTAGTGCATCCCTTGTGGTGCCATTGCACTCTCAGGACTCACTGCACTGCATCCCCAGTGGTGCCATTGCACTCTCTGGACTCACTGCACTGCATCCCCAGTGGTGCCAGTGCACTCTCTGGACTCACTGCAGTGCATCCCCAGTGGTGCCAGCGCACTCTCTGGACTCACTGCACTGCAATCACAGTGGTGCCAGTGCACTCTCTGGACTCACTGCACTGCATCCCCAGTGGTGCCAGTGCACTCTCTGGACTCACTGCACTGCATCCCCAGTGGTGCCAGTGCACTCTCTGGACTCACTGCACTGCATCAACAGTGGTGCCAGTGCACTTTCTGGACTCACTGCACTGCATCCACAGTGGTGCCAGTGCACTCTCTGGACTCACTGCAGTGCATCCCCAAGGGTGCCAGTGCAATTACTGGACTCAGTGCAGTGCAGCTCAGTGGTGCCAGTGCACTCTCTGGACTCACTGCACTGCATCCCCAGTGGTGCCAGTGCACTCTCTGGACTCACTGCAGTGCATCCCCAGTGGTGCCAGTGCACTCTCTGGACTCACTGCACTGCATCCCCAGTGGTGCCAGTGCACTCTCTGGACCCACTGATGTGCTTCCCCACTGGTACCAGTGTACTCTCTGGACTCACTGCAGTGCATCCCCAGTGGTGCCAGTGCACTCTCTGGTCTCACTGCAGTGCATCCCCAGTGGTGCCAGTGCACTCTCTGGACTCACTGCAGTGCATCCCCAGTGGTGCCAGTGCACTCTCTGGACTCACTGCAGTGCATCCCCAGTGTGCCAGTGCACTTTTTGGAGTCACTGCAGTGCATCCCCTGTTGAGCTAGTGCACTCGCTGCACTCACTGCACTGCATCCCCAGAAGTGCCAGTGCACTCTCTGTACTCACTGCACTGTATCCCCATTGGTGGCAGTGCACTCTCTGGACTCACTGCACTGCATCCCCAGTGGTGCCAGTGCACTCTCTGGACTCACTGCAGTGCAACCCCAGTGGTGCCAGTGCACTCTCTGGACTCACTGCACTGCATCCCCAGTGGTGCCAGTGCACTCTCTGGACTCACTGCAGTGCATCCCCAGTGGTGCCAGTGCACTCTCTGGACTCACTGCAGTGCAGCCCCTGAGGTACCAGTGCACTCTCTGTACTCATTGCAGTGCATTCCCAGTGGTGTCAGTGCACTCTCTGGACTCACTGCAGTGAATCCCCGGTTGTCCCAGTGCACTCTCTGGACTCACTGCACTGCATCCCCAGTGGTGCCAGTGCACTCTCTGGACTCACTGCACTGCATCCCCAGTGGTGACAGTGCACTCTCTGGACTCACTGCACTGCATCCCAAGTGGAGCCAGTGCACTCTCTGGACTCAATGCACTGCATCCCCATTGGTGCCAGTGCACTCTATGGACTCACTGCACTGCATCCCCAGTGGAGCCAGTGGACTCTCTGGACTCACTGCACTGCAACCCCAGTTGTGCCAGTGCACTCTCTGGTCTCACTGCACTGACTCCCCTTTGGTGCTAGTGAAATCTTTGGACTTACTGCAGTGCATCCCCAGTGGCGAGAGTGCACTCTCTGGACTCATTGCTCTGCATCCCAAGTGGTGCCAGTGCACTCTCTGGACTCAGTGCACTGCATCCCCAATGATGCCAGTGCACTCTCTGGACTCACTGTACTACATCCCCAGTGTTGCATGTGCAGTCTCTGGACTCACTGCACTGCATCCCCAGTGGTGCCAGTGGCTCTCTGGACTCACTGCACTGCATCACCAGTGGTGACAGTGCACTCTCTGGACTCATTGCACTGCATCTCCAGTGGTGCCAGTGCACTCTCTGGACTCACTGCAGTGCATCCCCAGTGGTGCCAGTGCACTCTCTGGACTCACTGCACTGCATCCCCAGTGGTGCCAGTGCACTCTCTGGACTCACTGCACTGCATCAACAGTGGTGCCAGTGCACTTTCTGGACTCACTGCACTGCATCCACAGTGGAGCCAGTGTAGTCTCTGGACTCACAGCAGTGCATCCCCAAGGGTGCCAGTGCAATTACTGGACTCAGTGCAGTGCAGCTCAGTGGTGCCAGTGCACTCTCTGGACTCACTGCACTGCATCCCCAGTGGTGCCAGTGCACTCTCTGGACTCACTGCAGTGCATCCCCAGTGGTGCCAGTGCACTCTCTGGACTCACTGCACTGCATCCCCAGTGGTGCCAGTGCACTCTCTGGACCCACTGATGTGCTTCCCCACTGGTACCAGTGTACTCTCTGCACTCACTGCAGTGCATCCCCAGTGGTGCCAGTGCACTCTCTGGTCTCACTGCAGTGCATCCCCAGTGGTGCCAGTGCACTCTCTGGACTCACTGCAGTGCATCCCCAGTGGTGCCAGTGCACTCTCTGGACTCACTGCAGTGCATCCCCAGTGTGCCAGTGCACTTTTTGGAGTCACTGCAGTGCATCCCCTGTTGAGCTAGTGCACTCGCTGCACTCACTGCACTGCATCCCCAGAAGTGCCAGTGCACTCTCTGTACTCACTGCACTGTATCCCCATTGGTGGCAGTGCACTCTCTGGACTCACTGCACTGCATCCCCAGTGGTGCCAGTGCACTCTCTGGACTCACTGCAGTGCAACCCCAGTGGTGCCAGTGCACTCTCTGGACTCACTGCACTGCATCCCCAGTGGTGCCAGTGCACTCTCTGGACTCACTGCAGTGCATCCCCAGTGGTGCCAGTGCACTCTCTGGACTCACTGCAGTGCAGCCCCTGAGGTACCAGTGCACTCTCTGTACTCATTGCAGTGCATTCCCAGTGGTGTCAGTGCACTCTCTGGACTCACTGCAGTGAATCCCCGGTTGTCCCAGTGCACTCTCTGGACTCACTGCACTGCATCCCCAGTGGTGCCAGTGCACTCTCTGGACTCACTGCACTGCATCCCCAGTGGTGACAGTGCACTCTCTGGACTCACTGCACTGCATCCCAAGTGGAGCCAGTGCACTCTCTGGACTCAATGCACTGCATCCCCATTGGTGCCAGTGCACTCTATGGACTCACTGCACTGCATCCCCAGTGGAGCCAGTGGACTCTCTGGACTCACTGCACTGCAACCCCAGTTGTGCCAGTGCACTCTCTGGTCTCACTGCACTGACTCCCCTTTGGTGCTAGTGAAATCTTTGGACTTACTGCAGTGCATCCCCAGTGGCGAGAGTGCACTCTCTGGACTCATTGCTCTGCATCCCAAGTGGTGCCAGTGCACTCTCTGGACTCAGTGCACTGCATCCCCAATGATGCCAGTGCACTCTCTGGACTCACTGTACTACATCCCCAGTGTTGCATGTGCAGTCTCTGGACTCACTGCACTGCATCCCCAGTGGTGCCAGTGGCTCTCTGGACTCACTGCACTGCATCACCAGTGGTGACAGTGCACTCTCTGGACTCATTGCACTGCATCTCCAGTGGTGCCAGTGCACTCTCTGGACTCACTGCACTGCATCCCCAGTGGTGCCAGTGCACTCTCTGGACTCAGTGCACTGCATCCCCAGTGGTGCCAGTGCACTCTCTGGACTCAGTGCACTGCATCCCCACTGGTGCCACTGCACTCTCTGGACTCACTGCACTGCATCCCCAGTGGTGCCAGTGCACTCTCTGGAATCACGGCAGTGCATCCCCAGTGGTGCCAGTGCACTCTCTGGACTCACTGCAGTGCATCACCAGTGGTGCCAGTGCACTCTCTGGACTCACTGCCCTGCATCCCCAGTGGTGCCAGTGCACTCTGTGGACTCACTGCACTGCATCCCCAGTGTTGCCAGTGCACTATCTGGACTCACTGCCGTGCATCCCCAGTGGTGCCAGTGCACTCTCTGGACTCACTGCACTGCATCCCCATTGGTGCCAGTGCACTCTCTGGACTCACTGCACTGCATCCCCAGAGGTGCCAGTGCACTCTCTGGACCCACTGCAGTGCTTCCCCACTGGTACCAGTGCACTCTCTGGACTCACTTCAATACATCCCCAGTGGTGTCAGTGCACTCTCTGTAGTCACTGCGCTGCATCCCCAGTGGTGCCTGTGCACTCTCTGGACTCACTGCAGTGCATCCCCAGTGGTGCCAGTACACTCTCTGGACTCACTGCAGTGCATCCGCAGTGGTGCCAGTGCACTCTCTAGACTCACTGCAGTGCATTCCCAGTGGTGCCAGTGCACTCTCTGGACTCCTTGCAGTGAATCCCCGGTGGTGCCAGTGCACTCTCTGGACTCACTGCACTACCTCCCCAGTGGTGCCAGTGCACTCTCTGGACTCACTGCACTGCATCCCCAGTGGTGCCACTGCACTCTCTGCACTCACTGCAGTGCATCCTCTGTGGTGCCATTGCACTCTCAGGACTCACTGCACTGCATCCCCAGTGGAGCCAGTGCACTCTCTGGACTCACTGCACTGCACCCCAGTGGTGCCAGTGCACTCTCTGGACTCACTGCACTGCATCCCCAGTGGTGCCAGTGCACTCTCTGGACTCACTGCACTGCATCAACAGTGGTGCCAGTGCACTTTCTGGACTCACTGCACTGCATCCGCAGTGGTGCCAGTGCACTCTCTGGACTCACTGCAGTGCATTCCCAGTGGTGCCAGTGCACTCTCTGGATTCCTTGCAGTGAATCCCCGGTGGTGCCAGTGCACTCTCTGGACTCACTGCACTGCATCCCCAAGGAGCCAGTGCACTCTCTGGACTCACTGCACTGCATCCCCAGTGGTGCCAGTGCACTCTCTGGACTCACTGCAGTGCAAACCCAGTGGTGCCAGAGCAGTCTCTTTACTCACTGCAGTGCATCCCCAGTGGTGCCAGTGCACTCTCTGGACTCACTGCAGTGCATCCCCAGTGGTGCCAGGGCACTCTCTGGACTCACTGCACTGCATCCCCAGTGGTGACAGTACACTCTCTGGACTCACTGCACTGCATCCCCAGTGGTGCCAGTGCACTCTCTGGACTCACTGCACGGCCTCCCCTGTGGTGCCATTGCACTCTCAGGACTCACTGCACCCCCAGTGGTGACAGTGCACTCTCTGGACTCACTGCACTGCATCCCCAGTGGTGCCAGTGCACTCTCTGTAGTCACTGCGCTGCATCCCCAGTGGTGCCAGTGCACTCTCTGGACTCACTGCAGTGCATCCCCAGTGGTGCCAGTGCACTCTCTGTACTCACTGCAGTGCATCCCCTGTGGTGCCAGTGCACTTTTTGGAGTCACTGCAGTGCATCCCCTGTTGAGCTAGTGCACTCGCTGCACTCACTGCACTGCATCCCCAGTGGTGACAGAGCACTCTCTGTACTCACTGCACTGCATCCCCAGTGGTTCCATTGCACTCTCTAGACTCACTGCATTGCATCCCCAGTGGTGCCAGTGCACTCTCTGGACTCACAGCACTGCATCCCCAGTGTAGCCAGTGCACTCTCTGGACTCACTGCAGTGCATCTCCAGTGGTGCCAGTGCACTCTCTGGACTCACTGCACTGCATCCCCAGTGGTGCCAGTGCACTCTCTGGACTCACTGCAGTGCAACCCCAGTGGTGCCTGTGCACTCTCTGGACTCACTGCACTGCATCCCCAGTGGTGCCAGTGCACTCTCTGGACCCACTGCAGTGCATCCCCAGTGGTGCCAGTGCACTCTCTGGACTCACTGCGCTGCTTCCCCAGTGGTGACAGTTCACTCTCTGGACTCACTGCACTGCATCCCAAGTGGTGCCAGTGCACTCTCTGGACCCACTGCATAGCATCCCCAGTGGTGCCAGTGCACTCTCTGGACTCACTGCAGTGCATCCCCAGTGGTGCCAGTGCACTCTCTGGACTCACTGTAGTGCAGCCCCTGAGGTACCAGTGCACTCTCTGTACTCACTGCAGTGCATTCCCAGTGGTGTCAGTGCACTCTCTGGACTCACTGCAGTGAATCCCCGGTGGTCCCAGTGCACTCTCTGGACTCACTGCAGTGAATTCCCGGTGATGCCAGTTCACTCTCTGGACTTACTGAACTGCATCCCCAGTGGTGCCAGTGCACTCTCTGGACTCACTGCACTGCATTCCCAGTGGTGCCTGTGAAATCTCTGGACTCACTGCAGTGCAACCCCAGTGGTGCCAGTGTAGTCTCTGGGCTCACTGCACTGTAACCCCAGTGGTGCCAGTGCAATCTCAGGACTCACAGCAGTGCAGATCCAGTTGGTGCCAATGCACTCTCTGGACTCACTGCACTGCATCCCCAGTGGTGCCAGTGGACTCTCTGGACTCACTGCACTGCATCCCCAGTGGTGACAGTGCACTCTCTGGACTCACTGCACTGCATCCCCAGTGGTGCCAGTGCACTCTCTGGACTCACTGCACGGCCTCCCCTGTGGTGCCATTGCACTCTCAGGACTCACTGCACCCCCAGTGGTGACAGTGCACTCTCTGGACTCACTGCACTGCATCCCCAGTGGAACCAGTGCACTCTCTGGACTCACTGCACTGCATCCCCAGTGGTGCCAGTGCACTCTCTGGACTCACTGCACTGCATCCCCAGTGGTGCCAGTGCACTCTCTGGACTCACGGCAGTGCATCCCCTTTTGTGCCAGTGCACTCTCTGGACTCACTGCACTGCATCCCCAGTGGAGCCAGTGCACTCTCTGGACTCAATGCACTGCATCCCCATTGGTGCCAGTGCACTCTATGGACTCACTGCACTGCATCCCCAGTGGAGCCAGTGCACTCTCTGGACTCACTGCACTGCAACCCCAGTTGTGCCAGTGCACTCTCTGGTCTCACTGCACTGACTCCCCTTTGGTGCCAGTGCACTCTTTGGACTCACTGCAGTGCATCCCCAGTGGCGAGAGTGCACTCTCTGGACTCATTGCTCTGCATCCCCAGTGGTGCCAGTGCACTCTCTGGACTCAGTGCACTGCATCCCCAATGATGCCAGTGCACTCTCTGGACGCACTGCACTACATCCCCAGTGTTGCATGTGCAGTCTCTGGACTCACTGCACTGCATCCCCAGTGGTGCCAGTGGCTCTCTGGAGTCACTGCACTGCATCACCAGTGGTGACAGTGCACTCTCTGGACTCATTGCACTGCATCCCCAGTGGTGCCAGTGCACTCTCTGGACTCAGTGCACTGCATCCCAAGTGGTGCCACTGCACTCTCTGGACTCAGTGCACTGCATCCCCAGTGGTGCCAGTGGACTCTCTGGAATCACGGCAGTGCATCCCCAGTGGTGCCAGTGCACTCTCTGGACTCACTGCAGTGCATCCCCAGTGGTGCCAGTGCACTCTCTGGACTCACTGCAGTGCATCCCCAGTGGTTACATTGCACTCTCTGGACTCATTGCATTGCATCCCCAGTGGTGCCAGTGCACTCTCTGGACTCACTGCAGTGCATCCCCATTGGTGCCAGTGCACTCTCTGGACTCACTGCACTGCATCCCCAGTGGTGCCAGTGCACTCTCTGGACCCACTGATGTGCTTCCCCACTGGTACCAGTGTACTCTCTGGACTCACTGCAGTGCATCCCCAGTGGTGCCAGTGCACTCTCTGTAGTCACTGCGCTGCATCCCCAGTGGTGCCAGTGCACTCTCTGGACTCACTGCAGTGCATCCCCAGTGGTGCCAGTGCACTCTCTGGACTCCTTACAGTGAATCCCCGGTGGTGCCAGTGCACTCTCTAGACTCACTGCACTACCTCCCCAGTGGTGCCAGTTCACTCTCTGGACTCACTGAACTGCATCCCCAATGGTGCCAGTGCACTCTCTGGACTCACTGCACTGCATCCCCAGTGGTGCCAGTGCACTCTCTGGACTTACTGCACTGCATCCCCAGTGGTGCCAGAGCACTCTCTGCACTCACTGCAGTGCATCCCCTGTGGTGCCATTGCACTCTCAGGACTCACTGCACTGCATCCCCAGTGGAGCCAGTGCACTCTCTGGACTAACTGCAGTGCATCCCCAGTGGTGCCAGTGCACTCTCTGGTCTCTCTGCACTGCATCCCCAGTGGTGCCAGTGCACTCTCTGGACTCACTGCACTGCATCCCCATTGCTGACAGTGCCCTCTCTGGACTCAGTGCATTGCATCCCCAGTGGTGCCAGTTCACTCTCTGGACTCACTGCACTGCATCCCCAGTGGTGCCAGTGGCTCTCTGGACTCACTGCACTGCATCACCAATGGTGACAGTGCACTCTCTGGACTCACTGCACTGCATCCCCAGTGGTGCCAGTGCACTCTCTGGACTCACTGCACTGCATCCCCAGTGGTGCCACTGCACTTTCTGGACTCACTGCACTACATTCCCAGTGGTGCCAATGCACTCTCTGGACTCACTGCAGTGCATCCCCAGTGGTGCCAGTGCACTTTCTGGAGTCACTGCAGTGCATCCCCTGTTGTGCTAGTGCACTCTCTGCACTCACTGCACTGCTTCACCAGTGGTGCCACTGCACTCTCTGGAAACAGCGGGGTGCATCCGCAGCGGTGCCAGTGCACTCTCTGGACTCACTGCAGTGCATCCCCAGTGGTGCCAGTGCACTCTCTGGACTCACTGCACTGCATCCCCAGTGGTGCCAGTGCACTCTCTAGACTCACTGCAGTGCAGCTCCTGAGGTGCCAGTGCACTCTCTGGACTCACTGCAGTGCATCCCCAGTGGTGCCAGAGTACTCTCAGGTCTCACTGAACTGCATCCCCAGTGGTGCCAGTGCACTCTCTGGACTCACTGCACTGCATCCCCAGTGGTGCCAGTGCACTCTCTGGACTCACTGCACTGCATCCCCAGTGGTGCCAGTACACTCTCTGGACTCACTGCACTGCATCCCCAGTGGTGCCAGTGCACTCTCTGGACTCACTGCACTGCATTCCCAGTGGTGCCAGAGCACTCTCTGGACACACTGTAGTGTATCCCCATTGGAGCCGGTGCACTCTCTGGACTCACTGCAGTGCAGCTCCTGAGGTGCCAGTGCACTCTCTGGACTCACTGCAGTGCATCCCCAGTGGTGCCAGAGCATTCTCTGGTCTCACTGAACTGCATCCCCAGTGGTGCCAGTGCACTCTCTGGACTCACTGCAGTGCATCCCCAGTGGTGCCAGTGCACTCTCTGGACTCACTGCAGTGCATCCCCAGTGGTGCCAGCGCACTCTCTGGACTCACGGCACTGCATCCCCACTGGTGCCAGTGCACTCTCTGGACTCACTGCAGTGCATCCCCAGTGGTGCCAGTGCACTCTCTAGACTCACTGCAGTGCACCTCCTGAGGTGCCACTGCACTCTCTGCACTCACTGCAGTGCATCCCCAGTGGTGCCAGAGCACTCTCTGGTCTCACTGAACTGCATCCCCAGTGGTGCCAGTGCACTCTCTGGACTCACTGCAGTGCATCCCCAGTGGTGCCAGTACACTCTCTGGACTCACTGCACTGCATCCCCAGTGGTGCCAGTACACTCTCTGGACTCACTGCACTGCATCCCCAGTGGTGCCAGTGCACTCTCTAGACTCACTGCAGTGCATCCGCAGTGGTGCCAGTGCACTCTCTGGAGTCACTGCACTGCATCCCCAGTGGTGCCAGTGCACTCTCTGGACTCACTGCAGTGCAACCCCAGTGGTGCCAGTGCACTCTCTGGACTCACTGCAGTGCATCCCCAGTGGTGCCAGTGCACTCTCTGGACTCACTGCACTGCATCCCCAGTGGTGACAGTACACTCTCTGGACTTACTGTACTGCCCCAGCTGCCGCAGCCGCTCCAGACGTGGTAGCCCCTCCAGCCTCGGCAGCCGTTCCAGCCGCTCCAGCCGCGGCATCCGCGGCAGCCGGTCCAGCCGCGGCAGCCGCTCCATCCGCGGCATACGCGGCAGACGCTCCAGCCGCTCCAGCCGCGGCAGCCGCTCCAACCGCGGCAGGTGCTCCAGCCGCGGCAGCCGCGGCAGCCGCTCCAGCCGCTCCAGCCGCGTCAGCCGCTCCAACCGCTGCAGCCGCTCCAGCCGTGGCAGCCGCTCCACTCGGTAGCGGCACCACTGGGGATGCACTGCAGTGACTCCAGAGAGTGTACTGGCACCACTGGGGATGCAGTACAGTGAGTCCAGAGAGTGCACTGGCACCACTGGGGATGCACTGCAGTGAGTCCAGAGAGTGCACTGGCACCACTGGGGATGCAGTGCAGTGAGTCCAGAGAGTGTACTGGCACCACTGGGGATGCAGTGCATTGAGTCCAGAGAGTGCAGTGGCACCACTGGGGATGCAGTGCAGTGAGTCCAAATAGTGCACTGGCACCATTGGGGATGCAGTGCAGTGAGTCCAGAGAGTGCACTGGCACCACTGGGGATGCAGTGCAGTGACTCCAGAGAGTGCACTGGCACCACTGGGGATGCAGTGCGGTGAGTCCAGAGAGGTCACTGGCACCACTGGGGATGCACCCCGGCAAGTCCAGAGAGTGCACTGGCACCACTGGGGATGCAGTGCAGTGAGTCCAGAGAGTGCACTGGCACCACTGGGGATGCACTGCAGTGAGTCCAGAGAGTGCACTGGCACCACTGGGGATGCAGCGCAGTGAGTCCAGAGAGTGCACTGGCACCACTGGGGATGCAGCGCAGTGAGTCCAGAGAGTGTTCTGGCACCACTGGGGATGCAGCGCGGTGAGTCCAGAGAGTGCACTGGCACCAGTGGGGATGCAGTGCAGTGAGTCCAGAGAGTGCACTGGCACCACTGGGGATGCACTGCAGTGAGTCCAGAGAGTGCACTGGCACCACTGGGGATGCAGCGCAGTGAGTCCAGAGAGTGCACTGGCACCAGTGGGGATGCAGTGCAGTGAGTCCAGAGAGTGCACTGTCACCACTGGGGATGCAGTGCCGTGAGTCCAGAGAGTGCGCTGGCACCACTGGGGATGCACTGCAGTGAGTCCAGAGAGTGCATTGGCACCACTGGGGATGCACTGCAGTGACTCCAGAGAGTGCACTGGCACCACTGGGGATGCACTGCAGTGAGTCCAGATGCTAGCGTAGCAACCACATAATCACCAAGTGGTTATATGAAGGTGCTTTATTCAGCGCTGGAAGCCGGGACAGGTGCCCAAATCTGGCTTCAAGTCCCGTTACTTCCCAGCCGTTATTTATACATACAATATTGCGTCAGGTATACATATTCATTACCGGTTGCAACATCAGCCTCGCTTTTCATTCTAATTAGCTCCCCTCCCCTTTGCACATGCGTGGCGCACTCTGGTGGTCGTCCAGATGAAGTAAGGAGTCTTCCTCTCCGCTAAACTTTTCACCTTTCTTACTCGACGCATGCTCCCTCCGCTTCTTGGTTCTGCTTCAACTCATTTCATCATTTCCAGGCCCTTATCCAAGGTCAGGTTGTACCTGTTCCCTCCCAAGGTTCCCCTTCAATGATTCTTTTGATTGTTCAATGTACTCCCTAAGTATCCAGTATACATAGATTAATTGATAATGTAAGTACATTTGGCAATGCTTAATTATACTGTAGGTCCCATTACCTAAGAGACATTAGTAAAACCTCCATTCGATTCTCCCCAACACTAACAGTCCCCCCCCTTTAAAAATACTTCACTCATACCAAGAGCAAGTATTTTCATTACTGTTAGGTTGAATCAGGTTAGTAGAGGTTAGTGAGTATAACTTGATATAGTGATTACTAAGTATAATCTTAACGCATCTTCGTTAGTCTACTATCTTATTGATTCCTCTATGCCTGCTTGTTAACGCTAGTACTATAGGATGGGGGTGGAGTAAGTGGGATAGGCTGTTCTGGGTGATTCCCAGTAACCTACTAACCTCCTTGACCACGTTGGCAATGAAATGTGGTCCCCTGTCTGAAGAAATACCCAACGGTACACCAAATCTAGGGATTATTTCCCGTAGTAACCATTTTACCGTTTCCTTTGCTTAGTTGGTGTGACAGGGAAGGGCCTCTGGCCATCCTGAAAAAGTATCAACCCCTACCAATCGGTATTTATAACCTCTTGCTTTAGGCAGTTCCACGAAGTCTATTTGCCAGTAATCTCCAGGCTCTATTCCAGCTCTAGTTCTTCCCATCTCAGCATGTTTCCTTGCTACCGGATTATTCTTTAAGCAAAGCTCACATTTTGACATTACTGACTTTGCCATTGTTAACATGTGTACCGAGATGACACCTCGTTTCAAATAGGTCACCATTGCTTCTGCACCCCAGTGACATTCATTATGTTTTATTTGTAAGAGTTCTCGCATTATTATAGGAGGTACTATGAGTTGTCCTGTCGTAGTCACATACCACCCGTCAGGATTCTTCTGGGCCTTCATCAAATTTGCAAGTCTCTCATCTTCCGCTGAATACTTTGGGTCTTTAGGTAATTTAAAACAAGAGAGGCCTACCTTCGATGGAATTAGAGCCATTACTTTCCATACTTCACGTGCAACCTTCCGGGCCGTCAAATCCGCCAGTCTGTTACCTTCTGCAATCTCTGACACCCCTCCTTGATGAGCTTTACAATGCATTATGGCCACCTGTTGGGGTTTCTGTACAGCTGTTATTAATTTCAATAGTTCTTCCTGGTATTTTATATTAGTCCCTTGTGAGGATAGCATTCCCCTTTCTTTCCATAATGCCCCATGTACGTGGACTACCCCGAATGCATATTTTGAATCTGTCCAAATATTCACGTTCTTACCCTCGCTTAGTTCCAGGGCTCGTGTCAGGGCGACTATTTCTGCTCGTTGGGCTGAAGTCCCCGGAGGTAGGGAATTTGCCTCAATCACTACCTTTGATGTAGTTGCCGCGTATCCTGCATAACGAGTCCCATTTTCCCAAAGCTGCTTCCATCCGTGAAAAGTTCCCAATCCGGTCTCCCCCGAGGCTGATCCTTTAAGTCTGTTCTGCTGGCATAGGTATGTTCGATGATCTCCACGCAATCATGACTGAGGTCTCCTTCCTCCGTAGTTGTTCCTAGAAACACTGCTGGGTGCAATAAGTTAGTAGTTCTTAAGATTACATCATCTTGCTCAGTTAGTATAGCTTGATATTTCATCATTCGGCTGGGCCATAGCCAATGGCCCCCCTTTTGCTCCAATACCGTAGTCACCATCTGTGGCACGAACACTCAATTTGCTTCCCTAATGTGAGCTTCCTGGCTTCCTGTATTAAAAGGACTGTGGCTGCCACGGCCCTTAAACACGAGGGCCATCCAGCGCTTACTGCATCCAATTGTTTAGAAAAATACCCCACAGGTCTTTTCCAGCTCCCAAGTCGCTGGGTCAGTACTCCTAATGCCAATCGTTGTCTCTCATGCACAAACAGCTGGAAGTCCTTTGATAAGTCCGGGGCATGGCATTCTGTACCCCGACTTGTACCCAATCTTGATATCTCTTCAGCCTCCTTATTCCATCCCCTGTGTTATAATCCCATTGGGGATCCTCGGTGGGGAAGTTTTGATCTAGATTTCCAAGCACTAATCCATTACGTATATCTTCTCGGGCTCTCTCTCTGGCTGCCCGCAATACCATGTCTTTTTCTGTCGAGTCCATCAAAGTATCCAGGATCACCTGGAGATCATCCCAATCGGGATTTTGAGTTTTAATTATCATTTTCATTACCCTAGCTACTTTATCTGGGTTTTCCCTGTAGGTGCCGGCTGCTTGTTTCCATATCATTAAATCCCCAGCTGAAAAAGGCACCTTAACATATACCGGTCCTTCTGTCCCCACTCCTTGCCTGAGGGGAGCGATTATTTTCCCTCCCTGTTCATTTATAGTTTCTCCTGCCCTTCGCTGTTGCCGGGTCCTATGTGACACAGGGGAGACTAAAGTCGGGGATTCTCCATCACTACTGCTATCTTCCTTTTCTCTTTTCCCTCCCTGTCCTGGCTCTTCCGGCGGAGCCGACGGCGCAACTTCCAAATCAATATTTCCATTATTCATTTCCCCATAATACTTATTATCCTCTATTGCCTGATGCTGTATACAGTGTCCCTCCTTAGTACATGCACAACAACGTTCCTCAGTTGAAACCTCAAGCACCATTATTCCACAAGCATGCTGCCATTCAGGCTTTCGGCGCAAATAAAAGAATAATTCCACATACGGCAGTTCATCATATTTTCCTTCCCGCTTACAGAATAGCATCAATTGTAAAATTGTATTATATTGCAATGTTCCATTCTCAGGCCAAGTTTCTTGGTCCTCTAGTTTATACTGTGGCCACCAAATATTACAATAATCAATCAGCTTTCCTTTCCGCATTTCTTGACCAAAACCTCCCTCTTTCCAGTGTGCTAGCAAACACCCCAGCGGGGATGTCCGCGGGATAGGTACATCTTTTCCCAGAATTCCTTTGATCTTTTTCATTTTGAGCTTATGATACAAACCCAAAAGCTGCCAGAGCAGCAGCACACTTTCCCAGAAGCTGCCGGAGCAGCAGCACGCTTTCCCAAAAGCTGCCGGAGCAGCAGCATGCTCTCCCAAAAGCTGCCGGAGCAGCAGCACGCTTTCCCAAAAGCTGCCGGAGCAGCAGCGTGCTCTCCCAAAAGCTGCCGGAGCAGCAGCACGCTTTCCCAAAAGCTGCCGGAGCAGCAGCACACTCTCCCAAAAGCTGCCAGAGCAGCAGCACGCTTTCCCAGAAGCTGCCGGAGCAGCAGCACGCTTTCCCAAAAGCTGCCGGAGCAGCAGCGTGCTCTCCCAAAAGCTGCCGGAGCAGCAGCACGCTTTCCCAGAAGCTGCCGGAGCAGCAGCGTGCTCTCCCAGAAGCTGCCGGAGCAGCAGCACGCTTTCCCAGAAGCTGCCGGAGCAGCAGCGTGCTCTCCCAAAAGCTGCCGGAGCAGCAGCACGCTTTCCCAGAAGCTGCCGGAGCAGCAGCGTGCTTACTACATACCAATAATACCAAGTGCTGACCCTTCAGCACAAACCAATACAATTACCAATACCAAACCACCAATGCCGAACCTGCAGAGCTTTCGCTCTGTCTAACGGACGGCGCCTAGGCTTACCCCGGGAGCTCCCTGCCCAACCGAGCGTGGCTTTCGCCGCGTCTGACCGGCAGGCTTTCCCAACCAAATCGGTACCGAATACCCAAAGTTGAAAGCACCTTTGCTTACCACTCCAGTGGTACGTTGTGAGCAGCGGAGGTCGGTCGTGGTCGACTGCTCCCCGAGAATCCCTCGGTGCCGGCTGGAGCGAAACCGAGACACCAGCCGCCTCAGCAGTGCCCACGCTGTCCCACCTGGGTCGCCAAAATGTTAGCGTAGCAACCACATAACCACCAAGTGATTATATGAAGGTGCTTTATTCAGCGCTGGAAGCCGGGGCAGGTGCCCAAATCTGGCTTCAAGTCCCGTTACTTCCCAGCCGTTATTTATACATACAATATTGCGTCAGGTATACATATTCATTACCGGTTGCAACATCAGCCTCGCTTTTCATTCTAATTAGCTCCCCTCCCCTTTGCACATGCGTGGCGCACTCTGGTGGTCGTCCAGATGAAGTAAGGAGTCTTCCTCTCCGCTAAACTTTTCACCTTTCTTACTCGACGCATGCTCCCTCCGCTTCTTGGTTCTGCTTCAACTCATTTCATCATTTCCAGGCCCTTATCCAAGGTCAGGTTGTACCTGTTCCCTCCCAAGGTTCCCCTTCAATGATTCTTTTGATTGTTCAATGTACTCCCTAAGTATCCAGTATACATAGATTAATTGATAATGTAAGTACATTTGGCAATGCTTAATTATACTGTAGGTCCCATTACCTAAGAGACATTAGTAAAAAATCCATTCGATTCGCCCCAACATTAACACAGAGACTGCACTGGCACCACTGGGGATGCAGTGCAGTGAGTCCAGAGAGGGCATTGGCACCACTGGCGATGCACTGCAGTGAGTCCAGAGAATGCACTAGCACCACTGGGGATGCAGTGCAGTGAGTCCAGAGAGTACACTGGCACCACTGGAGTTGCAGTGCAGTGAGTCCAGAGAGTGCACTGGAACCACTGGGGATGCAGCACAGTGACTCCAGAGAGTGCACTGGCACCACTGGGGATGCAGTGCAGTGAGTCCAGAGAGTGCACTGGCACCACTGGGGATGCACTGCAGTGAGTCCAGAGAGTGCACTGGCACCACTGGGGATGCAGTGCAGTGAGTCCTGAGAGTGCAATGGCACCACAAGGGATGCACTGCAGTGAGTCCAGAGAGTGCACTGGCACCACTGGTGATGCAGTGCAGTGAGTCCAGAGAGTGCACTGGCACCAACTGGAGCTGCACTGCTGTGAGTCCTGAGATTGCACTGGCACCACTGGGGTTGCAGTGCAGTGAGTCCAGAGACTTCACAGGCACCACTTGGGATGCAGTAGAGTGAGTCCAGAGAGTTCACTGGCACCACTGGGGATGCAGTTCAGTGAGTCCAGAGAGTGAACTGGCACCACTGGGGATGCAGTGCAGTGAGTCCAGAGAGTGCACTGGCACCATCGGGGATGCAGTTCAGTGAGTCCAGAGAGTGAACTGGCACCACTGGGGATGCAGTGCAGTGAGTCCAGAGAGTGCACTGGCACCACTGGAGATGCAGTACAGTGAGTCCAGAGAGTGCACTGGCACCACTGGGGATGCAGTGCAGTGACTCCAGAGAGTGCACTGGCAACACTGGGGATGCTCTGCAGTGAGTCCAGAGAGTGTACTGGCACCAGTGGGGAAGCACTGCAGTGAGTCCAGAGAGTGCACTGGCACCACTGGGGATGCACTGCAGTGAGTCCAGAGATTGCACTGGCACAACTGGGGATGCAGTGCAGTGAGTCCAAAGAGTACACTGGCACCACTGGGATGCAGTGCAGTGAGTCCAGAGAGTGCACTGGCACCACTGGGGATGCAGTGCAGTGACTCCAGAGAGTGCACTGGCACCACTGGGGATGCAGAGCTGTGAGTCCAGAGAGTGCACTGGCACCACTGGGGATGCACTGCAGTGAGTCCAGAGAGTGCACTGGCACCACTGTTGATGCAGTGCAGTGAGTCCAGAGAGTGCACTGGCACCACTGGGGATGCAGTGCAGTGACTCCAGAGAGTGCACTGGCACCACTGGGGATGCAGTGCAGTGAGCTCAGAGAGTGCACTGGCACCACTGGGGATGCAGTGCAGTGAGTCCAGAGAGTGCACTGGCATCACTGGGGATGCACTGCAGTGAGTCCAGAGAGTGCAGTGGCACCATTGGGGATGCAGTGCAGTGAGTCCAGAGAGTGCACTGGCACCACTGGGGATGCAGTGCAGTGAGTCCAGAGAGTGCACTGGCACCACTGGGGATGCAGTGCAGTGAGTCCAGAGAGTGCACTGGCACCACTGGGGAAGCACTGCAGTGAGTCCAGAGAGTGCACTGGCACCACTGGGAATCCACTGCAGTGAGTACAGAGAGTGCACTGGCACCACTGGGGATGCACTGCAGTGAGTCCAGAGAGTGCACTGGCACAACTGGGGATGCAGTGCAGTGAGTCCAGAGAGTGCACTGGCACCACCGGGGATGCACGGCAGTGAGTCCAGATAGTGCACTGGCAACACTGGGGATGCAGTGCAGTGAGTCCAAAGAGTGCACTGGCACCACTGGAATGCAGTGCAGTGAGTCCAGAGAGTGCACTGGCACCACTGGGGATGCAGTGCAGTGACTCCAGAGAGTGCACTGGCACCACTGGGGATGCAGTGCAGTGAGTCCAGGGAGTGCACTGGCACCACTGGGGATGCAGTGCAGTGAGTCCAGAGAGTGCACTGGCATCACTGGGGATGCACTGCAGTGAGTCCAGAGAGTGCAGTGGCACCATTGGGGATGCAGTGCACTGAGTCCAGAGAGTGCACTGGCACCACTGGGGATGCAGTGCAGTGAGTCCAGAGAGTGCACTGGCACCACTGGGGATGCAGTGCAGTGAGCTCAGAGAGTGCACTGGCACCACTGGGGATGCAGTGCAGTGAGTCCAGAGAGTGCACTGGCACCACAAGGGATGCACTGCAGTGAGTCCAGAGAGTGCACTGGCACCTTGGGGATGCACTGCAGTGACTCCAGAGAGTGCACTGGCACCACTGGGGATGCAGTGCAGTGACTCCAGAGAGTGCACTGGCACCACTGGGGATGCGGTGCAGTGAGTCCAGAGAGTGCACTGGCACCACTGTTGATGCAGTGCAGTGAGTCCAGAGAGTGCACTGGCACCACTGGGGATGCAGTGCAGTGACTCCAGAGAGTGCACTGGCACCACTGGGGATGCAGTGCAGTGAGCTCTGAGAGTGCACTGGCACCACTGGGGATGCAGTGCAGTGAGTGCAGAGAGTGCACTGGCACCAGTGGGGAAGCACTGCAGTGAGTCCAGAGAGTGCACTGGCAACACTGTGGATGCAGTGCCGTGAGTCCAAAGAGTGCACTGGCACCACTGGGATGCAGTGCAGTGAGTCCAGAGAGTGCACTGGCACCACTGGGGATGCAGTGCAGTGAGTCCAGAGAGTGCACTGGCACCACTGGGGATGCACGGCAGTGAGTCCAGATAGTGCACTGGCAACACTGGGGATGCAGTGCAGTGAGTCCAAAGAGTGCGCTGGCACCACTGGGATGCAGAGCAGTGAGTCCAGAGAGTGCACTGGCACCACTGGGGATGCAGTGCAGTGAGTCCAGAGAGTGCACTGGCACCACTGGGGATGCACTGCAGTGAGTCCAGAGAGTGCACTGGCACCACTGGGGATGCAGTGCAGTGAGTCCAGAGAGTGCACTGGCACCAGTGGGGATGCACTGCAGTGAGTCCAGAGAGTGCACTGGCACCACTGGGGATGCAATGCAGTGAGTCCAGAGAGTACAATGGAACCACTGGGGATGCAGTGCAGTGAGTCCAGAGAGTGCACTGGCACCACTGGGGATGCACTGCAGTGAGTCCAGAGAGTGCACTGGCACTTCTGGGGATGCAGTGCAGTGAGTGCAGAGAGTGCTCTAGCACAACAGGGGATGCACTGCATTGACTCTAGAGAGTGCACTGGCACCACTGGGGATGCACCCCGGTGAGCCCAGAGATTACACTGGCACCACTGGGGATGCACTGCAGTGAGTCCAGAGAGTGCACTGGCACCACTGGGGATGCGGTGCAGTGAGTCCAGAGAGTGCACTGGCACCACTGGGGATGCAGTGCAGTGAGTCCAGAGAGTGCACTGGCACCACTGGGGATGCACTGCAGTGAGTCCAGAGACTGCACTGGCACCACTGGGGATGCGGTGCAGTGAGTCCAGAGAGTGCACTGGCACCACTGTTGATGCAGTGCAGTGAGTCCAGAGAGTGCACTGGCACCACTGGGGATGCAGTGCAGTGACTCCAGAGAGTGCACTGGCACCACTGGGGATGCAGTGCAGTGAGCTCAGAGAGTGCACTGGCACCACTGGGGATGCAGTGCAGTGAGTCCAGAGAGTGCACTGGCATCACTGGGGATGCACTGCAGTGAGTCCAGAGAGTGCAGTGGCACCATTGGGGATGCAGTGCAGTGAGTCCAGAGAGTGCACTGGCACCACTGGGGATGCAGTGCAGGTAGTCCAGAGAGTGCACTGGCACCACTGGGGATGCAGTGCAGTGAGTGCAGAGAGTGCACTGGCACCAGTGGGGAAGCACTGCAGTGAGTCCAGAGAGTGCACTGGCACCACTGGGAATCCACTGCAGTGAGTACAGAGAGTGCACTGGCACCACTGGGGATGCACTGCAGTGAGTCCAGAGAGTGCACTGGCACAACTGGGGATGCAGTGCAGTGAGTCCAGAGAGTGCACTGGCACCACTGGGGATGCACGACAGTGAGTCCAGATAGTGCACTGGCAACACTGTGGATGCAGTGCCGTGAGTCCAAAGAGTGCACTGGCACCACTGGGATGCAGTGCAGTGAGTCCAGAGAGTGCACTGGCACCACTGGGGATGCAGTGCAGTGAGTCCAGAGAGTGCACTGGCACCACTGGGGATGCAGTGCAGTGAGTCCAGAGAGTGCACTGGCACCACTGGGGATGCAGTGCAGTGAGTCCAGAGAGTGCACTGGCACCACTGGGGATGCACTGCAGTGAGTCCAGAGAGTGCACTGGCACCACTGGGGATGCACTGCAGTGAGTCCAGAGAGTACAATGGAACCACTGGGGATGCAGTGCAGTGAGTCCAGAGAGTGCACTGGCACCACTGGGTATGCACTGCAGTGAGTCCAGAGAGTGCACTGGCACTTCTGGGGATGCAGTGCAGTGAGTGCAGAGAGTGCTCTAGCACAACAGGGGATGCACTGCATTGACTCTAGAGAGTGCACTGGCACCACTGGGGATGCACCCCGGTGAGCCCAGAGATTGCACTGGCACCACTGGGGATCGACTGCAGTGAGTCCAGAGAGTGCACTGGCACCACTGGGGATGCACTGCAGTGAGTGCAGAGAGTGCACTGGCACGACTGGGGATGCAGTGCAGTGAGTCCACAGAGTGCCCTGGCTCCACTGGGGATACACTGCAGTGAGTCCAGAGAGTGCACACTGGCACCACTGAGGATGCAGTGCAGTGAGTCCACAGAGTGCCCTGGCACCACTGGGGATACACTGCAGTGAGCCCAGAGAGTGCACTGGCACCACTGGGGATGCAGTGCAGTGAGTCCAGAGAGTGCACTGGCACCACTGGGGTTTTAGTCTAGTGAGTCCAGAGAGTGCACTGTCAGCACTGGGGATGCAGTGCAGTGAGTCCAGAGAGTGCACTGGCACCACTGGGGATGCAGTGCAGTGAGTCCAGAGAGTGCTCTGGCACCAATGAGCTGCACTGCAGTGAGTCCAGAGACTACACTGGCACCACTGGGGATGCACTGCAGTGAGTCCAGAGAGTGCACTGGCACCACTGGGGATGCACTGCAGTGAGTCCAGAGAGTGCACTGGCACCACTGGGGATGCAGTGCAGTGAGTCCAGAGAGTGCAATGGCACCACAAGGGATGCACTGCAATGAGTCCAGAGAGTGCACTGGCACCTTGGGGATGCACTGCAGTGACTCCAGAGAGTGCACTGGCACCACTGGGGATGCAGTGCAGTGAGTCCAGAGAGTGCACTGGCACCACTGGGGATGCACTGCAGTGAGTCCAGAGAGTGCACTGGCACCACTGTGGATGCGGTGAAGTGAGTCCAGAGAGTGCACTGGCACCACTGTTGATGCAGTGCAGTGAGTCCAGAGAGTGCACTGGCACCACAAGGGATGCACTGCAGTGACTCCAGAGAGTGCACTGGCACCACTGGGGATGCAGTGCAGTGAGCTCAGAGAGTGCACTGGCACCACTGGGGATGCAGTGCAGTGAGTCCAGAGAGTGCACTGGCTCCACTGGGGATGCACTGCAGTGAGTCCAGAGAGTGCAGTGGCACCATTGGGGATGCAGTGCACTGAGTCCAGAGAGTGCACTGGCACCACTGGGGATGCAGTGCAGTGAGTCCAGAGAGTGCACTGGCACCACTGGGGATGCAGTGCAGTGAGTGCAGAGAGTGCACTGGCACCAGTGGGGAAGCACTGCAGTGAGTCCAGAGAGTGCACTGGCACCACTGGGAATCCACTGCAGTGAGTACAGAGAGTGCACTGGCACCACTGGGGATGCACTGTAGTGAGTCCAGAGAGTGCACTGGCACAACTGGGGATGCAGTGCAGTGAGTCCAGAGAGTGCACTGGCACCACTGGGGATGCACGGCAGTGAGTCCAGAGAGTGCACTGGCAACACTGGGGATGCAGTGCAGTGAGTCCAGAGAGTGCACTGGCAACTCTGGGATGCAGCGCAGTGAGTCCAGAGAGTGCACTGGCACCACTGGGGATGCAGTGCAGTGAGTCCAGAGAGTGCACTGGCACCAGTGGGGATGCACTGCAGTGAGTCCAGAGAGTGCACTGGCACCACTGGGGATGCAATGCAGTGAGTCCAGAGAGTACAATGGAACCACTGGGGATGCAGTGCAGTGAGTCCAGAGAGTGCACTGGCACCACTGGGGATGCACTGCAGAGAGTCCAGAGAGTGCACTGGCACCACTGGGGATGCAGTGCAGTGAGTGCAGAGAGTGCACTAGCACAACAGGGGATGCACTGCATTGACTCTAGAGAGTGCACTGGCACCACTGGGGATGCACCCCGGTGAGCCCAGAGATTGCACTGGCACCACTGGGGATGCACTGCAGTGAGTCCAGAGAGTGCACTGGCACCACTGGGGATGCACTGCAGTGAGTCCAGAGAGTGCACTGGCACCACTGGGGATGCAGTGCAGTGAGTCCAGAGAGTGACCTGGCACCATTGGGGATACACTGCAGTGAGTCCAGAGAGTGCACTGGCACCACTGAGGATGCAGTTCAGTGAGTCCAGAGAGTGCACTGGCACCACTGGGGATGCAGTGCAGTGAGTGCAGAGAGTGCACTGGCACCACTGGGGATGCAATGCGATGAGTCCAGAGAGTGCACTGGCACCACTGGGGATGCACTGCAGTGAGTCCAGACACTGCACTGGCACCACTGGGGATGCAGTGCAGTGAGTCCAGAGAGTGCACTGGCACCACTGGAGATGCAGTACAGTGAGTCCACAGAGTGCACTGGCACCACTGGGGATGCAGTGCAGTGAGTCCACAGAGTGCACTGGCACCACTGGGGATGCAGTGCAGTGAGTTCAGAGAGTGCACTGACACCACTGGGGATGCAGTGCGGTGAGTTCAGAGAGTGCACTGGCACCACTGCGGATGCAATGCAGTGAGTCCAGAGAGTGCACTGGCACCACTGGGGATGCAGTGCAGTGAGTCCAGAGAGTGCACTGGCACCACTGGGGATGCAGTGCAGTGAGTCCAGAGAGGGCTCTGGCACCACTGGGGATGCAGTGCAGTGAGTCCAGAGAGTGCACTGGCACCACTGGGGATGCACCTCGGTGAGTCCAGAGAGTGCACTGGCACCACTGGGGATGCAGTGCAGTGAGTCCAGAGAGTGCACTGGCACCTTTGGGATGCACTGCAGTGAGTCCAGACAGTGCACTGGCACCAGTGGGGATGCAGTGCAGTGAGTCCAGAGAGTGCACTGGCACCACTGGGGATGCAGTGCAGTGAGTCCAGAGAGTGCACTGGCTCCACTGGAGATGCACTGCAGTGAGTCCAGAGAGTGCACTGGTACCACTGGGGATGCACTGCAGTGAGTCCAGAGAGTGCACTGGCACCACTGGGGATGCAGTGCCGTGAGTCCAGAGAGTACTCAGGCACCACTGGAGATGCACTGCAATGAGTCCAGAGAGTGCACTGGAACCACTGGGGATGCAGTGCTGTGAGTCCAGAGAGTGCACTGGCACCACTGGGGATGCAGTGCAGTGAGTCCAGAGAGTGCACTGGCACCACTGGGGATGCAGTGCAGTGAGTCCAGAGAGTGCAATGGCACCACTGGGGATGCAGTGCAGTGAGTGCAGAGAGTGCACTGGCACTACTGGGGATGCACCCCGGCAAGTCCAGAGAGTGCACTGGCACCACTGGGGATGCAGTGCAGTGAGTCCAGAGAGTGCACTGGCACCACTGGGGATGCACTGCCGTGAGTCCAGAGAGTGCACTGGCACCACTGGGGATGCAGTGCAGTGAGTCCAGAGAGTGCACTGGCACCACTGGGGATGCAGTGCAGTGAGTCCAGAGAGTGCACTGGCACCACTGGGGATGCAGTACAGTGAGTCCAGAGAGTGCACTGGCACCACTGGGGATGCAGTGCAGTGAGCTCAGAGAGTGCACTGGCAGCACTGGGGATGCAGAACGGTGAGTCCAGAGAGTGCACTGGCACCACTGGGGATGCAGTGCAGTGAGTCCACGGAGGGCACTGGCTCCACAGGGGATGCACTGCAGTAAGTCCAGAGAGGTCACTGGCACCACTGGGGATGCACTGCAGTGAGTCCAGAGAGTGCACTGGCACCACTGGGGATGCACCCCGGTGAGTCCAGAGAGTGCACTGGCACCACTGGGGTGCACCCCGGCAAGTCCAGAGAGTGCACTGTCACCACTGGGGATGCAGTGCAGTTAGTCCAGAGAGTGCACTGGCACCACTGGGGATGCAGTGCAGTGAGTCCACAGAGGGCACTGGCACCACTGGGGATGCAGTGCAGTGAGTCCAGAGAGTGCCCCGGCACCACTGGGGATGCAGTGCAGTGAGTCCAGAGAGTGCACTGGCACCACTGGGGATGCAGTGCAGTGAGTCCAAAGAGTGCACTGGCACCACTGGGGATGCACTGCAGTGAGACCAGAGAGTGCACTGGCACCACTGGGGATGCACGGCAGTGAGTCCAGAGAGTGCACTGGCAACAAAGGGGATGCAGTGCAGTGATTCCAAAGAGTGCACTGGCACCACTGGGATGCAGTGCAGTGAGTCCAGAGAGTGCACTGGCACCACTGGGGATGCAGTGCAGTGAGTCCAGAGAGTGCACTGGCACCACTGGGGATGCACTGCAGTGAGTCCAGAGAGTGCACTGGCACCACTGTTCATGCAGTGCAGTGAGTCCAGAGAGTGCACTGGCACCACTGGGGATGCAGTGCAGTGAGTCCAGAGAGTGCACTGGCACCACTGGGGATGCACTGCAGTGAGTCCAGAGAGTGCACTGGTACTTCTGGGGATGCAGTGCAGTGAGTGCAGAGAGTGCACTAGCACAACAGGGGATGCACTGCATTGACTCTAGAGAGTGCACTGGCACCACTGGGGATGCACCCCGGTGAGCCAAGAGATTGCACTGGCACCACTGGGGATGCAGTGCAGTGAGTCCAGAGAGTGCACTGGCACCACTGGGGATGCACTGCAGTGAGTCCAGAGAGTGCACTGGCACCACTGGGGATGCAGTGCAGTGAGTCCAGAGAGTGCACTGGCACCTTTGGGATGCACTGCAGTGAGTCCAGAGAGTGCACTGGCACCACTGGGGATGCAGTGCAGTGAGTCCAGAGAGTGCACTGGCACCACTGGGGATGCAGTGCAGTGAGTCCAGAGAGTGCACTGGCTCCACTGGAGATGCACTGCAGTGAATCCAGAGAGTGCACTGGTACCACTGGGGATGCACTGCAGTGAGTCCAGAGAGTGCACTGGCACCACTGGGGATGCACTGCAGTGAGTCCAGAGAGTGCACTGGCACCACTGGGGATGCACTCCGGTGAGTCCAGAGAGTGCACTGGCACTACTGGGGATGCACCCCGGCAAGTCCAGAGAGTGCACTGGCACCACTGGGGATGCAGTGCAGTGAGTCCAGAGAGTGCACTGGCACCACTGGGGATGCACTGCCGTGAGTCCAGAGAGTGCACTGGCACCACTGGGGATGCAGTGCAGTGAGTGCAGAGAGTGCACTGGCACCACTGGGGATGCAATGCGATGAGTCCAGAGAGTGCACTGGCACCACTGGGGATGCAGTGCAGTGACTCCAGAGAGTGCACTGGCACCACTGGGGATGCAGTGCAGTGAGTCCAGAGAGTGCACTGGCACCACTGGAGATGCAGTACAGTGAGTCCAGAGAGTGCACTGGCACCACTGGGGATGCAGTGCAGTGAGTCCACAGAGTGCACTGGCACCACGGGGGATGCAGTGCAGTGAGTTCAGAGAGTGCACTGACACCACTGGGGATGCAGTGCGGTGAGTTCAGAGAGTGCACTGGCACCACTGCGGATGCAATGCAGTGAGTCCAGAGAGTGCACTGGCACCACTGGGGATGCAGTGCAGTGAGTCCAGAGAGTGCACAGGCACCACTGGGGATGCAGTGCAGTGAGTCCAGAGAGTGCTCTGGCACCACTGGGGATGCAGTGCAGTGAGTCCAGAGAGTGCACTGGCACCACTGGGGATGCACTGCAGTGAGTCCAGAGAGTGCACTGGCACCACTGGGGATGCACTCCGGTGAGTCCAGAGAGTGCACTGGCACTACTGGGGATGCACCCCGGCAAGTCCAGAGAGTGCACTGGCACCACTGGGGATGCAGTGCAGTGAGTCCAGAGAGTGCACTGGCACCACTGGGGATGCACTGCCGTGAGTCCAGAGAGTGCACTGGCACCACTGGGGATGCAGTGCAGTGAGTCCAGAGAGTGCACTGGCACCACTGGGGATGCAGTGCAGTGAGTCCAGAGAGTGCACTGGCACCACTGGGGATGCAGTACAGAGAGTCCAGAGAGTGCACTGGCACCACTGGGGATGCAGTACAGTGAGTCCAGAGAGTGCACTGGCACCACTGGGGATGCAGTGCAGTGAGTCCAGTGAGTCCACAGGCACCACTGGGGATGCAGTGCAGTGAGTCCAGAGAGTGCTCTGGCACCACTGGGGATGCAGTGCAGTGAGTCCAGAGAGTGCACTGGCACCACTGGGGATGCACTGCAGTGAGTCCAGAGAGTGCACTGGCACCACTGGGGATGCAGTGCAGTGAGTCCAGAGAGTGCACTAGCACCCTGGGGATGCAGTGCAGTGAGTCCAGAGATTGCACTGGCACCACTGGGGATGCAGTGCAGTGAGTCCAGAGAGTGCACTGGCACCACTGGGGATGCACCCCGGCAAGTCCAGAGAGTGCACTGGCACCTCTGGTGATGCACCCCGGCAAGTGCAGAGAGTGCACTCTCTGGACTCACTGAACTGCATCCCCAGTGGTGCCACTGCACTCACTGGACTCACTGCAGTGCATCCCCAGTGGTGCCAGTGCAATCTCTGGACTCACTACACTGCATCACCAGTGGTGCCAGTGCACTCTCTGGACTCCCTGCACTGCATCCCCAGTGGTGCCAGTGCACTCTCTGGACTCACTGCACTGCATCCCCAGTGGTGCCAAAGCACTCTCTGGACTCACTGCAGTGCATCCCCAGTGGTGCCAGTGCACTCTCTGGAGTCACTGCAGTCCATCCCCAGTGGTGCCACTGCACTCTCTGGACTCACTGCACTGCACCCCAAGGTGCCAGTGCACTCTCTGCACTCAACTGCACTGCATCCCCAGTGGTGCCCGTGCACTCTCTGGACTCACTGCACTGCATCCCCAGTGGTGCCAGTGCACTCCCTGGACTCACTGGAGTGCACTCCCAGTGGTGCCAGTGCACTCTCTGGACTCACTGCACTGCATCCCCAGTGGTGCCAGTGCACTCTCTGGACTCACTGCACTGCACCCCAAGGTGCCAGTGCACTCTCTGCACTCAACTGCACTGCATCCCCATTGGTGCCAGTGCACTCTCTGGACTCACTGCACTGCATCCCCAGTGGTGCCAGTGCACTCTCTGGACTCACTGCACCGCATCCCCAGTGGTGCCAGTGCACTCTCTGGACTCACTGCAGTGCATCCCCAGTGGTGCCACTGCACTCTCTGGACTCACTGCACTGCATCCCCAGTGGTGCCAGTGCACTCTCTGGACTCACTGCAGTGCATCCCCAGTGGTGCCAGTGCACTCTCTGGACTCACTGCACTGCATCCCCAGTGGTGCCAGTGCACTATCTGGACTCACTGCACTGCATCCCCAGTGGTGCCAGTGCACTCTCTGGCCTCACTGCACTGCATTCCCAGTGGTGCCAGTGCACTCTCTGGACTCACTGCACTACATCCCCAGTGGTGCCAGTGTACTCAGGGCACTGCATTCCAGTGGTGCCAGTGCACTCTCTGGACTCACTGCAGTGCATCCCCAGTGGTGCCAGTGCACTCTCTGGACTCACGGCAGTGCATCCCCAGTGGTGCCAGTGCACTCTCTGGAGTCACTGCACTGCATCCCCAAGGTGCCAGTGCACTCTCTGGACTCACTGCACTGCATCCCCAGTGGTGACAGTGCACTCTCTGGAATCACCGGGGTGCATCTCCAGTGCTACCAGTGCACTCTCTGGACTCACTGCAGTGCATCCCCATTGGTGCCAGTGCACTCTCTGTAGTCACTGCACTGCATCCCCAGTGTTGACAGTGCACTCTCTGGACTCAATGCACTGCATTCCCAGTGGTGCCAGTGCACTCTCTGGACTCACTGCACTGCATCCCCAGTGGTGCCTGTGCAGTCTCTGGACTCACTGCACTGCATCCCCAGTGGTGCCAGTGCACTCTCTGGACTCACTGCACTGCATCCCCAGTGGAGCCAGTGCACTCTCTGGACTCACTGCACTGCATCCACAGTGGAGCCAGTGCACTCTCTGGACTAACTGCATTGCATCCCCTGTGGTGCCAGTGCACTCTCTGGTCTCACTGCACTGCATCCCCAGTGGTGCCAGTGCACTCTCTGGACTCACTGCACTGCATCCCCATTGCTTACAGTGCCTTCTCTGGACTCAGTGCACTGCATCCCCAGTGGTGCCAGTTCACTCTCTGGACTCATTGCACTGCATCCCCAATGGTGCCACTGCACTCTCTGGACTCACTGCAGTGCATCCCCAGTGGTGCCAGTGCACTCTCTGGACTCACTGCACTGCATCCCCAGTGGTGCCAGTGGCTCTCTGGACTACCTGCACTGCATCCCCAGTGGTGACAGTGCACTCTCTGGACTCACTGCAGTGCATCCCCAGTGGTGCCAGTGTACTCTCTGGACTCACTGCACTGCATCACCAGTGGTGCCAGTGCACTCTCTGGACTCACTGCAGTGCATCCCCAAATGTGCCACTGCGCTCTCTGGAGTCACTGGACTGCATCCCCAGTGGTGCCAGTGCATTCTCTGGACTCATTGCAGTGCATCCCCAGTGGTGCCAGTGCACTTTCTGGGGTCACTGCAGTGCATCCCCAGTGGTGCCAGTGCACTCTCTGCACTCACTGCACTGCATCCCCAGAAGTGCCAGTGCACTCTCTGGACTCACTGCAGTGCATCCCCAGTGGTGCCAGTGCACTCTCTGGACTCACTGCACTGCATCACCAGTGGTGCCAGTGCACTCTCTGGACTCACTGCAGTGCATCCCCAAATGTGCCACTGCGCTCTCTGGAGTCACTGGACTGCATCCCCAGTGGTGCCAGTGCATTCTCTGGACTCATTGCAGTGCATCCCCAGTGGTGCCAGTGCACTTTCTGGAGTCACTGCAGTGCATCCCCAGTGGTGCCAGTGCACTCTCTGCACTCACTGCACTGCATCCCCAGAAGTGCCAGTGCACTCTCTGGACTCACTGCAGTGCATCCCCAGTGGTGCCAGTGCACTCTCTGGACTCACTGCACTGCAACCCCAGTGGTGCCAGTGCACTTCCTGGACTCACTGGAGTGCACTCCCCGTGGTGCCAGTGCACTCTCTGGACTCACTGCACTGCATCCCCAGTGGTGCCAGTGCACTCTCTGGACTCACTGCAGTGCACCCCAAGGTGCCAGTGCACTCTCTGCACTCAACTGCACTGCATCCCCAGAGGTGCCTTTGCACTCTCTGGACTCACTACATTGCATCCCCAGTGGTGCCAGTGCACTCTCTGGACTCACTGCACTGCATCCCCAGTGGTGCCAGTGCACTCTCTGGACTCACCGGGGTGCATCCCCAGTGGTGCCATTGCACTCTCTGGACTCACTGCAGTGCATCCCCAGTGGTGCCAGAGCACTCTCTGGATTCATTGCACTACATCAACAGTGGTGCCAGTGCACTCTGTGGACTCACTGCAGTGCATCCCCAGTGTTGCGAGTGCACTCTCTAGACTCAGTGCACTGCATCCCCAGTGGTGCCAGTGCACTCTCTGGACTCTCTGCAGTGCAGCCCCTGAGGTGCCAGTGCACTCTCTGGAGTCACTGCACTGCATCCCCAGTGGTGCCAGTGCACTCTCTGGACTCACTGCAGTGAAACCCCGGTGGTGCCAGTGCACTCTCTGGACTCACTGCAGTGCATCCCCAGTGGTGCCAGTACACTCTCTGGACTCACTGCAGTGCATCCCCAGTTGTGCCAGTGCACTCTGTTTACTCACTGCAGTGCATTCCCAGTGGTGCCAGTGCAGTCTCTGGACTCACTGCAGTGCATTCCCAGTGGTGCCAGTGCAGTCTCTGCACTCACTGCAGTGCATACCCAGTGGTGCCAGTGCACTCTCTGGACTCACTGCGCTGCATTCCCAGTGGTGCCAGTGCACTCTCTGGACTCACTGCACTGCCTCCCCAGTGGTGCCAGTGCATTCTCTGGACTCACTGCACTGCAACCCCAGTGGTGCCAGTGCACTCTCTGGACTCACTGCAGTGTATCCCCTGTGGTGCCAGGGAACTCTGTGGACTCACTGCACTGCATCCCCAGTGGTGCCAGTGCACTCTCTGGACTCACTGCACTGCATCCCCAGTGGTGCCAGTGCACTCTCTGGAGTCACTGCACTGCATCCCCGGTGGTGCCAGTGCACTCTCTGGAGTCACTGCAGTGCATCCCCAGTTTTGCCAGTGCAATCTCTGGACTCACTGCACTGCATCCCCAGTGGTGCCAGTGCACTCTCTGGACTCACTGCACTGCATCCCCAGTGGTGCCAGTGCACTCTCTGGACTCACTGCACTCCATCCCCACTGGTACCAGTCCAATCTCTGGACTCACTGCACTGCATCCCCAGTGGTGCCAGTGCACTCTCTGCACTCATGCACTGCATCCCCAGTGGTGCCAGTGCACTCTTTGGACTCACTGCACTGCATCCCCAGTGGTGCCAGTGCACTCTCTGGACTCACTGCAGTGCATCCCCAGTGGTGCCAGTGTAGTCTCTGGGCTCACTGCAGTGCATCCCCAGTGGTGCCAGTGCAATCTCAGGACTCACTGCAGTACAGCTAAAGTTGGTGCCAGTGCAGTCTCTGGACTCACTGCACTGCACCCCAGTGGTGCCAGTTCACTCTCTGGAGTCACTGCATTGTATCCCCAGTGGTGCCAGTGCACTCTCTGGACTCACTGAACTGCATCCCCAGTGGTGCCAGAGCACTCTCTGTAGTCACTGCACTGCATCCCCAGTGGTGCCAGTGCACTCTCTGGACTCACTGCACTGCATCGCCACTGGTGCCAGTGCACTCTCAGCACTCACTGCACTGCATCCCCAGTGGTGCCAGTGCACTCTCTGGACTCAGTGCACTGCATCCCCAGTGGTGCCAGTGCACTCTCTGGACTCACTGCACTGCATCCGCAGTGGTGCCAGTGCACTCTCTGGACTCACTGCACTGCATCCGCAGTGGTGCCTCTGCACTCTCTGGAGTCACTGCACTGCATCCCCAGTGGTGCCAGTGCACTCTCTGGACTCACTGCACGGCATCCCCAGTGGTGCCAGTGCACTCTCTGGACTCACTGCACTGCATCCCCAGTGGAGCCAGTGCACTCTCTGGACTCACTGCACTGCATCCCCAGTGGTGCCAGTGCACTCTCTGGACTCACTGCACGGCATCCCCAGTGGTGCCAGTGCACTCTCTGGACTCACTGCACTGCATCCCCAGTGGAGCCAGTGCACTCTCTGGACTCACTGCACTGCATCCCCAGTGGTGCCAGTGCACTCTCTGGACTCACTGCACTGCATCCCCAGTGGTGCCAGTGCACTCTCTGGACTCACTGCATTGCATCCCCAGTGGTGCCAGTGCAATCTCTGGACTCACTGCACTGCATCCCCAGTGGTGCCACTGCACTCTCTGGACTCACTGCACTGCATCCCCAGTGGTGCCAGGGCACTCTCCGGACTCACTGCAGTGCATCCCCAGTGGTGCCAGTGCACTCTTTCGAGTCACTGCAGTGCATCCCCAGTGGTGCCAGTGCACTCTCTGCACTCACTGCACTGCATCCCCAGTGTTCCCAGAGCACTCTCTGGACTCACTGCAGTGCATCCCCAGTGGTGCCAGTGCACTCTCTGGACTCACTGCACTGCATCCCCAGTGGTTCCACTCCACGCTCTGGACTCACTGCATTGCATCCCCAGTGGTATCAGTGCACTCTCTGGACTCACTGCAGTGCATCCCCAGTGGTGCCAGTGCACTCTCTGGACTCACTGCACTGCATCCCCAGTGGTGCCAGTGCACTCTCTGGACTCACTGCACTGCATCCCCAGTGGTGACAGTGCACTCTCTGGACTCACTGCAGTGCATCCCCAGTGGTGCCAGTGCACTCTCTGGACTCACTGCACTGCATCCCCAGTGGTGCCAGTGCACTCTCTGGACTCACTGCACTGCATCCCCAGTGGTGCCAGTGCACTCTCTGGACTCACTGCAGTGCATCCCCAGTGGTGCCAGTGCACTCTCTGGACTCACTGCACTGCATCCCCAGTGGTGCCAGTGCACTCTATGGACTCAGTGCACTGCATCCCCAGTAGTGCCACTGCACTCTCTGGACTCACTGCACTGCATCCCCAGTGGTGCCAGTGCACTCTTTGGACTCACTGCACTGCATCCCCAGTGGTTCCAGTGCACTCTCTGGATCACTGCACTGCATCACCATTGGTGCCAGGGCACTCTCCGTACTCACTGAAGTGCATCCCCAGTGGTGCCATTGCACTCTCTGGACTCAGTGCACTGCATCCCCAGTGGTGCCACTGCACTCTCTGGACTCACTGCAGTATATCCCCAGTGGTGCCAGTGCACTCTCTGCACTCACTGCACTGCATCACCAGTGTTCCCACAGCACTCTCTGGACTCACCGAGGTGCATCCCCAGTGGTGCCAGTGCACTCTCTGGACTCACTGCAGTGCATATCCTGTGGTGCCAGTGCACTCTCTGGACTCAGTGCAGTGCAGCCGCTGAGGTGCCAGTGTACTTTCTGGACTCACTGCACTACATCCCCATTGGTGCCAGTGCACTCTCTGGAGTCACTGCAGTGCATCCCCAGTGCCGACAGTGCACTCTCTGGACTCACTGCACTGCATCCCCAGTGGTGCCAGTGCACTCTCTGGACTCACTGCACTGCATCCCCAGTGTTCCCAGAGCACTCTCTGGACTCACTGCACTGCATCCCCAGTGGTGCCAGTGCACTCTCTGGACTCACTGCACTGCATCCCCAGTGGTGCCAGTGCACTCTCTGGACTCACTGCACTGCATCCCCAGTGGTGCCACTGCACTCTCTGGACTCACTGCACTGCATCACCATTGGTGCCAGGGCACTCTCCGGACTCACTGCAGTGCATCCGCAGTGGTGCCAGTGCACTCTTTCGAGTCACTGCACTGCATCGCCATTAGCGCCAGTGCATTCTCTGGACTCATTGCAGTGCATCCCCAGTGGTGCCAGTGCACTCTCTGGACTCACTGTACTGCATCCCCAGTGGTGCCAGTGCACTCTCTGGACTCACTGCAGTGCATCCCCAGTGGTACCAGTGCACTCTCTGGACTCACTGCACTGCATCACCAGTGGTGCCAGTGCTTTCTCTGCACTCACTGCACTGCATCCCCAGTGGTGCCAGTGCACTATCTGGACTCATTGCAGTGCATTCCCAGTGGTGCCAGTGCACTCTCTGGACTCACTGCACTGCATCCCCAGTTGTGCCAGTGCACTCTCTGGACTCACTGCACTGCATCCCCAGTGGTGCCAGTGCACTCTCTGGACTCACTGCAGTGCATCCCCAGTGGTGCCAGTGTAGTCTCTGGACTCACTGCAGTGCATCCCCAGTGGTGCCAGTGCAATCTCAGGACTCACTGCAGTGCAGCTCCAGTTGGTGCCAGTGCAGTCTCTGAACTCACTGCACTGCACCCCAGTGGTGCCAGTGCACTCTCTGGAGTCACTGCACTGCATACCCAGTGGTGCCAGTTCACTCTCTGGAGTCACTGCATTGTATCCCCAGTGGTGCCAGTGCACTCTCTGGACTCACTGAACTGCATCCCCAGTGGTGCCAGAGCACTCTCTGTAGTCACTGCACTGCATCCCCAGTGGTGCCAGTGCACTCTCTGGACTCACTGCACTGCATCGCCAGTGGTGCCAGTGCACTCTCAGCACTCACTGCACTGCATCCCCAGTGGTGCCAGTGCACTCTCTGGACTCAGTGCACTGCATCCCCAGTGGTGCCAGTGCACTCTCTGGACTCACTGCACTGCATCCGCAGTGGTGCCAGTGCACTCTCTGGAGTCACAGCACTGCATCCCCAGTGGTGCCTCTGCACTCTCTGGAGTCACTGCACTGCATCCCCAGTGGTGCCAGTGCACTCTCTGGACTCACTGCACTGCATCCCCAGTGGTGCCAGTGCACTCTCTGGACTCACTGCACTGCATCCCCAGTGGAGCCAGTGCACTCTCTGGACTCACTGCACTGCATCCCCAGTGGTGCCAGTGCACTCTCTGGACTCACTGCACTGCATCCCCAGTGGTGCCAGTGCACTCTCTGGACTCACTGCATTGCATCCCCAGTGGTGCCAGTGCAATCTCTGGACTCACTGCACTGCATCCCCAGTGGTGCCACTGCACTCTCTGGACTCTCTGCACTGCATCACCATTGGTGCCAGGGCACTCTCCGGACTCACTGCAGTGCATCCCCAGTGGTGCCAGTGCACTCTTTCGAGTCACTGCAGTGCATCCCCAGTGGTGCCAGTGCATTCTCTGCACTCACTGCACTGCATCCCCAGTGTTCCCAGAGCACTCTCTGGACTCACTGCAGTGCATCCCCAGTGGTGCCAGTGCACTCTCTGGACTCACTGCACTGCATCCCCAGTGGTGCCAGTGCACTCTCTGGACTCACTGCAGTGCATCCCCAGTGGTGCCAGTGCACTCTTTCGAGTCACTGCAGTGCATCCCCAGTGGTGCCAGTGCACTCTCTGGACTCACTGCATTGCATCCCCAGTGGTGCCAGTGCACTCTCTGGACTCACTGCACTGCATCCCCAGTGGTGCCAGTGCACTCTCCGGACTCACTGCAGTGCATCCGCAGTGGTGCCAGTACACTCTTTCGAGTCACTGCACTGCATCCCCATTAGTGCCAGTGCATTCTCTGGACTCATTGCAGTGCATCCCCAGTGGTGCCAGTGCACTCTCTGGACTCACTGCACTGCATCCCCAGTGCTGACAGTGCACTCTCTGGACTCACTGCAGTGCATCCCCAGTGGTGCCAGTGCACTCTCTGGACTCACTGCACTGCATCCCCAGTGGTGCCAGTGTACTCTCTGGACTCACTGCAGTGCATCACCAGTGGTGCCAGTGCACTCTCTGGACTCACTGCACTGCATCCCCAGTGGTGACAGTGCACTCTCTGGACTCACTGCACTGCATCCCCAGTGGTGCCAGTGCACTCTCTGGACTCACTGCAGTGAATCACCAGTGGTGCCAGTGCACTCTCTAGAGTCACTGCAGTGCATCCCCTGTTGTGCTAGTGCACTCTCTGCACTCACTGCACTGCATCCCCAGAAGTGCCAGTGCACTCTCTGGACTCACTGCAATGCATCCCCAGTGGTGCCAGTGCACCCTCTGGACTCACTGCACTGCATCCCCAGTGGTTCCACTCCACTCTCTGGACTCACTGCATTGCATCCCCAGTGGTATCAGTGCAATCTCTGGACTCACTGCAGTGCATCCCCAGTGGTGCCAGTGCACTCTCTGGACTCACTGCACTGCATCCCCAGTGGTGCCAGTGCACTCTCTGGACTCACTGCACTGCATCCCCAGTGGTGACAGTGCACTCTCTGGACTCACTGCAGTGCATCCCCAGTGGTGCCAGTGCACTCTCTGGACTCATCGCAGTGCATCCCCAGTGGTGCCAGTGCACTCTCTGGACTCACTGCACTGCATCAACAGTGCTGACAGTGCACTCTCTGGACTCACTGCACTGCATCCCCAGTGGTGCTAGTGCACTCTATGGACTCAGTGCACTGCATCCCCAGTAGTGCCACTGCACTCTCTGGACTCACTGCACTGCATCCCAGTGGTGCCAGTGCACTCTTTGGACTCACTGCACTGCATCCCCAGTGGTTCCAGTGCACTCTCTGGATCACTGCACTGCATCACCATTGGTGCCAGGGCACTCTCCGTACTCACTGAAGTGCATCCCCAGTGGTGCCAGTGCACTCTTTCGAGTCACTGCACTGCATCCCCAGTGGTGCCAGTGCATTCTCTGGACTCAGTGCAGTGCATCCCCAGTGGTGCCAGTGCACTCTCTGGACTCACTGCACTGCATCAACAGTGCTGACAGTGCACTCTCTGGACTCACTGCACTGCATCCCCAGTGGTGCCAGTGCACTCTCTGGACTCAGTGCACTGCATCCCCAGTGGTGCCACTGCACTCTCTGGACTCACTGCAGTATATCCCCAGTGGTGCCAGTGCACTCTCTGGACTCACTGCACTGCATCCCCAGTGGTGCCAGTGCACTCTCTGGACTCACTGCACTGCATCCCCAGTGGTGCCAGTGCACTCTCTGGACTCACTGCACTGCATCCCCAGTGGTGCCAGTGCACTCTCTGGACTCACTGCACTGCATCCCCAGTGTTCCCAGAGCACTCTCTGGACTCACTGCAGTGCATCCCCAGTGGTGCCAGTGCACTCTCTGGACTCACTGCACTGCATCCCCAGTGGTGCCAGTGCACTCTCTGGACTCACTGCACTGCATCCCCAGTGGTGCCACTGCACTCTCTGGACTCACTGCACTGCATCACCATTGGTGCCAGGGCACTCTCCGGACTCACTGCAGTGCATCCGCAGTGGTGCCAGTGCACTCTTTCGTGTCACTGCACTGCATCGCCATTAGCGCCAGTGCATTCTCTGGACTCATTGCAGTGCATCCCCAGTGGTGCCAGTGCACTCTCTGGACTCACTGCACTGCATCCCCAGTGGTGCCAGTGCACTCTCTGGACTCACTGCAGTTCATCCCCAGTGGTACCAGTGCACTCTCTGGACTCACTGCACTGCATCCCTAGTGGTGCCAGTGCACTCTCTGGACTCACTGCAGTGCATCCCCAGTGGTGCCAGTGCACTCTCTGGACTCACTGCAGTACATCCCCAGTGGTGCCAGTGCACTCTCTGGACTCACTGCACTGCATCCCCAGTGGTGCCAGTGCACTCTCTCGACTCACTGCAGTGCATCCCCACTGGTGCCAGTACACTCTCTGGACTCACTGTACTGCATCCCCAGTGGTGCCAGTGCTTTCTCTGCACTCACTGCACTGCATCCCCAGTGGTGCCAGTGCACTATCTGGACTCATTGCAGTGCATTCCCAGTGGTGCCAGTGCACTCTCTGGACTCACTGAACTGCATCCCCAGTTGTGCCAGTGCACTCTCTGGACTCACTGCACTGCATCCCCAGTGGTGCCAGTGCACTCTCTGGACTCACTGCACTGCATCCCCAGTGGTGCCAGTGCACTCTCTGGACTCACTGCACTCCATCCCCAGTGGTTCCAGTGCACTCTTTGGACTCACTGCACTGCATGAACAGTGGTGCCAGTGCACTCTCTGGACTCACTGCAGTGTATCCCCTGTGGTGCCAGTGCACTCTCTGGACTCACTGCAGTGTATCCCCAGTGTTGCCAGTGCACTCTCTGGACTCACTGAACTGCATCCCCAGTGGTGCCAGAGCACTCTCTGGACTCACTGCAGTGCATCCCCAGTGGTGCCAGTGCACTCTCTGGACTCACTGCACTGCATCCCCAGTGGTGCCAGTGCACTCTCTGCACTCACTGCACTGCATCACCAGCGGTGCCAGTGCACTCTCTGGACTCACTGCACTGCAGCCCCAGTGGTGCCAGTGCATTCTCTGCACTCACTGCACTGCATCCCCAGTGGTGCCAGTGCACTCTCTGCACTCACTGCACTGCATCACCAGCGGTGCCAGTGCACTCTCTGGACTCACTGCACTGCATCCCCAGTGGTGCCAGTGCACTCTCTGCACTCACTGCACTGCATCCCCAGTGGTGCCAGTGCACTCTCTGGACTCACTGCACTGCATCCCCAGTGGTGCCAGTGCACTCTCTGGAGTCACTGCAGTGTATCCCCAGTGGTGCCAGTGCACTCTCTGGACTCACTGAACTGCATCCTCAGTGGTGCCAGTGCACTCTCTGGACTCACTGCAGTGCATCCCCAGTGGTGCCAGTGCACTCCCTGGACTCACTGCAGTGCATCCCCAGTGGTGACAGAGCACTCTCTGGACTCACTGCAGTGCATCCCCAGTGGTGCCAGTGCACTCTCTGGACTCACTGCACTGCATCACCATTGGTGCCAGGGTACTCTCCGGACTCACTGCAGTGCATCCCCAGTGGTGCCAGTGCACTCTCTGGACTCACTGCACTGCATCCCCAAGGTGCCAGTGCACTCTCTGGAGTCACTGCACTGCATCCCCAGTGGTGCCAGTGCACTCTCTGTACTCACTGCACTGCATCCCCAGTGTTCCCAGAGCACTCTCTGGACTCACCGAGGTGCATCCCCAGTGGTGCCAGTGCACTCTCTGGACTCACTGCAGTGCATATCCAGTGGTGCCAGTGCACTCTCTGGACTCACTGCAGTGTAGCCCCTGAGGTGCCAGTGTACTCTCTGGACTCACTGCACTGCATCCCCAGTGGTGCCAGTGCACTCTCTGGACTCACTGCACTGCATCCCCAGTGGTGCCAGTGCACTCTCTGGACTCACTGCAGTGCATCACCAGTGGTGCCAGTGCACACTCTGGACTCACTGCACTGCATCCCCAGTGGTGCCAGTGCACTCTCTGGAGTCACTGCAGTGCATCCCCTGTTGTGCCAGTGCACTCTCTGCACTCACTGCACTACATCCCCAGTGGTGCCAGTGCACTCTCTGGACTCACTGCACTGCATCCCCAGTGCTGACAGTGCACACTCTGGACTCACTGCACTGCATCACCAGTGGTGGCAGTGCACTCTCTGGACTCACTGCAGTGCATCCCCAGTGGTGCCAGTGCACTCTCTGGACTCACTGCACTGCATCCCCAGTGGAGACAGTGCACTCTCTGTAGTCACTGCGCTGCATCCCCAGTGGTGACAGTGCACTCTCTGGACTCACTGCACTGCATCCCCAGTGGTGCCAGTGCATTCTCTAGATTCACTGCACTGCATCCCCAGTGGTGCCAGTGCACTCTCTGGACTCACTGCAGTGCATCCCCAGTGGTGCCAGTGCACTCTCTGGACTCACTGAACTGCATCCCCAGTTGTGCCAGTGCACTCTCTGGACTCACTGCACTGCATCACCAGTGGTGCCAGTGCATTCTCTAGACTCACTGCACTGCATCCCCAGTGGTGCCAGTGCACTCTCTGGACTCACTGCAGTGCATCCCCAGTGGTGCCAGTGCACTCTCTGGACTCACTGCAGTGCATCCCCAGTGGTGCCAGTGCACTCTCTGGACTCACTTTAGTGAATCCCCAGTGGTGCCAGTGCACTCTCTAGAGTCACTGCAGTGCATCCCCTGTTGTGCTAGTGCACTCTCTGCACTCACTGCACTGCATCCCCAGAAGTGCCAGTGTACTCTCTGGACTCACTGCACTGTATCCCCAGTGGTGCCAGTGCACTCTCTGGACTCACTGCACTGCATCCCCAGTGGTTCCATTGCACTCTCTGGACTCACTGCACTGCATCCCCAGTGGTGCCAGTGCACTCTCTGGACTCAGTGCAGTGCATCCCCAGTGGAGCCAGTCCACTCTCTGGACTCACTGCAGTGCATCTCCAGTGGTGCCAGTGCACTCTCAGGACTCACTGCACTGCATCCCCAGTGGTGCCAGTGCACTCTCTGGACTCACTGCAGTGCAACCCCAGTGGTGCCAGTGCACTCTCTGGACTCACTGCACTGCATCCCCCGTGGTGCCAGTGCACTCTCTGGACTCACTGCAGTGCATCACCAGTGGTGCCAGTGCACTCTCTGGACTCACTGCGCTGCGTCCCCAGTGGTGACAGTTCACTCTCTGGACTCACTGCAGTGCATCCCCAGTGGTGCCAGTGCACTCTCTGGACTCACTGCATAGCATCCCCAGTGGTGCCAATGCACTCTCTGGACTCACTGCACTGCATCCCCAGTGGTGCCAGTGCACTCTCTGGACTCACTGCAGTGTATCCCCTGTGGTGCCAGTGCACTCTCTGGAGTCACTGCAGTGTATCCCCAGTGTTCCCAGTGCACTCTCTGGACTCACTGAACTGCATCCCCAGTGGTGACAGAGCACTCTCTGGACTCACTGCAGTGCATCCCCAGTGGTGCCAGTGCACTCTCTGGACTCACTGCACTGCATCGCCAGTGGTGCCAGTGCACTCTCTGCACTCACTGCACTGCATCACCAGCGGTGCCAGTGCACTCTCTGGACTCAGTGCACTGCATCCCCAGTGGTGCCAGTGCACTCTCTGGACTCACTGCACTGCATAGCCACTGGTGCCAGTGCACTCTCTGCACTCACTGCACTGCATCCCCAGTGGTGCCAGTGCACTCTCTGGACTCACTGCAGTGTATCCCCAGTGGTGCCAGTGCGCTCTCTGGACTCACTGAACTGCATCCTCAGTGGTGCCAGAGCACTCTCTGGACTCACTGCAGTGCATCCCCAGTGGTGCCAGTGCACTCCCTGGACTCACTGCAGTGCATCCCCAGTGGTGACAGAGCACTCTCTGGACTCACTGCACTGCATCAACAGTGCTGACAGTGCACTCTCTGGACTCACTGCACTGCATCACCATTGGTGCCAGGGCACTCTCCGGACTCACTGCAGTGCATCCGCAGTGGTGCCAGTGCACTCTCTGGACTCACTGCACTGCATCCCCAAGGTGCCAGTGCACTCTCTGGACTCACTGCACTGCATCCTCAGTGGTGCCAGTGCACTCTCTGCACTCACTGCACTGCATCCCCAGTGTTCCCAGAGCACTCTCTGGACTCACCGAGGTGCATCCCCAGTGGTGCCAGTGCACTCTCTGGACTCACTGCAGTGCATATCCAGTGGTGCCAGTGCACTCTCTGGACTCACTGCAGTGTAGCCCCTGAGGTGCCAGTGTACTCTCTGGACTCACTGCACTGCATCCCCAGTGGTGCCAGTGCACTCTCTGGACTCACTGCACTGCATCCCCAGTGGTGCCAGTGCACTCTCTGGACTCACGGCAGTGCATCCCCAGTCGTGCCAGTGCACTCTCTGGACTCACTGCACTGCATCCCCAGTGGTGCCAGTGCACTCTCTGGAGTCACTGCAGTGCATCCCCTGTTGTGCCAGTGCACTCTCTGCACTCACTGCACTGCATCCCCAGTGGTGCCAGTGCACTCTCTGGACTCACTGCACTTAATCACCAGTGGTGCCAGTGCACTCTCTGGACTCACTGCACTGCATCCCCAGTGCTGACAGTGCACTCTCTGGACTCACTGCACTGCATCACCAGTGGTGGCAGTGCACTCTCTGGACTCACTGCAGTGCATCCCCAGTGGTGCCAGTGCACTCTCTGGACTCACTGCACTGCATCCCCAGTGGAGACAGTGCACTCTCTGTAGTCACTGCGCTGCATCCCCAGTGGTGACAGTGCACTCTCTGGACTCACTGCAGTGCATCCCCAGTGGTGCCAGTGCACTCTCTGGAATCACTGCAGTGCATCCCCTGTGGTGCCAGTGCACTCTCTGGAGTCACTGCACTGCATCACCAGTGGTGCCAGTGCATTCTCTAGACTCACTGCACTGCATCCCCAGTGGTGCCAGTGCACTCTCTGGACTCACTGCAGTGCATCCCCAGTGGTGCCAGTGCACTCTCTGCACTCACTGCAGTACATCCCCAGTGGTGCCAGTGCACTCTCTGGACTCACTGCAGTGAATCCCCAGTGGTGCCAGTGCACTCTCTAGAGTCACTGCAGTGCATCCCCTGTTGTGCTAGTGCACTCTCTGCACTCACTTCACTGCATCCCCAGAAGTGCCAGTGTACTCTCTGGACTCACTGCGCTGTATCCCCAGTGGTGCCAGTGCACTCTCTGCACTCACTGCACTGCATCCCCAGTGGTGCCAGTGCACTCTCTGAACTCACTGCACTGCATCCCCAGTGGTGCCAGTGCACTCTCTGGACTCAGTGCAGTGCATCCCCAGTAGAGCCAGTCCACTCTCTGGACTCACTGCAGTGCATCTCCAGTGGTGCCAGTGCACTCTCAGGACTCACTGCACTGCATCCCCAGTGGTGCCAGTGCACTCTCTGGACTCACTGCATTGCAACCCCAGTGGTGCCAGTGCACTCTCTGGACTCACTGCACTGCATCCCCAGTGGTGCCAGTGCACTCTCTGGACCCACTGCAGTGCATCCCCAGTGGTGCCAGTGCACTCTCTGGACTCACTGCGCTGCGTCCCCAGTGGTGACAGTTCACTCTCTGGACTCACTGCAGTGCTTCCCCAGTGGTGCCAGTGCACTCTCTGGACTCACTGCATAGCATCCCCAGTGGTGCCAGTGCACTCTCTGGACTCACTGCAGTGCATCCCCATTGGTGCCAGTGCACTCTCTGGACTCACTGCAGTGCAGCCCCTGAGGTACCAGTGCACTCTCTGTACTCACTGCAGTGCATTCCCAGTGGTGTCAGTGCACTCTCTGGACTCACTGCAGTGGATCCCCGGTGGTCCCAGTGCACTCTCTGGACTCACTGCACTGCATCCCCAGTGGTGCCAGTGCACTCTCTGGACTCACTGCAGTGAATCCTCAGTGGTGCCAGTGCACTCTCTAGAGTTACTGCAGTGCATCCCCTGTTGTGCTAGTGCACTCTCTGCACTCACTGCACTGCATCCCCAGAAGTGCCAGTGCACGCTCTGGACTCACTGCACTGTATCCCCAGTGGTGCCAGTGCACTCTCTGGACTCACTGCACTGCATCCCCAGTGGTTCCATTGCACTCTCTGGACTCACTGCATTGCATCCCCAGTGGTGCCAGTGCACTCTCTGGACTCACTGCAGTGCATCCCCAGTGGAGCCAGTGCACTCTCTGGACTCACTGCAGTGCATCTCCAGTGGTACCAGGGCACTCTCTGGACTCACTGCACTGCATCCCCAGTGGTGCCAGTGCACTCTCTGGACTCACTGCATAGCATCCCCAGTGGTGCCAGTGCACTCTCTGGACTCACTGCACTGCATCCCCAGTGGTGCCAGTGCACTCTCTGGACCCACTGCAGTGCATCCCCAGTGGTGCCAGTGCACTCTCTGGACTCACTGCGCTCCATCCCCAGTGGTGCCAGTGCACTCTCTGGACTCACTGCAGTGCATCCCCAGTGGTGCCAGTGACCTCTCTGGACTCACTGCACTGCATCGCCAGTGGTGCCAGTGCACTCTCTGGACTCACTGCAGTGCATCCCCATTGGTGCCAGTGCACTCTCTGGACTCACTGCAGTGCAGCCCCTGAGGTACCAGTGCACTCTCTGTACTCACTGCAGTGCATTCCCAGTGGTGTCAGTGCACTCTCTGGACTCACTGCAGTGAATCCCCGGTGGTCCCAGTGCACTCTCTGGACTCACTGCACTGCATCCCCAGTGGTGCCAGTTCACTCTCTGGACTTACTGAACTGCATCCCCAGTGGTGCCAGTGCACTCTCGGGACTCACTGCACTGCATTCCCAGTGGTGCCTGTGAAGTCTCTGGACTCACTGCAGTGCAACCCCAGTGGTGCCAGTGTAGTCTCTGGACTCACTGCACTGTAAGCCCAGTGGTGCCAGTGCAATCTCAGGACTCACAGCAGTGCAGCTCCAGTTAGTGCCAATGCACTCTCTAGACTCACTGCACTGCATCCCCAGTGGTGCCAGTGCACTCTCTGGACTCACTGCACTGCATCCCCAGTGGTGCCAGTGCACTCTCTGGACTCACTGCACTGCATCCCCAGTGGGGCCAGTGCACTCTCTGGACTCACTGCAGTGCCTCCCCTGTGGTGCCATTGCACTCTCAGGACTCACTGCACCCCCAGTGGTGCCAGTGCACTCTCTGGACTCACTGCACTGCATCCCCAGTGGAGCCAGTACACTCTCTGGACTCACTGCACTGCATCCCCAGAGGTGCCAGTGCACTCTCTGGTCTCACTGCACTGCATCCCCAGTGGTGCCAGTGCACTCTCTGGACTCACTGCACTGCATCCCCAGTGGAGCCAGTGCACTCTCTGGACTCACTGCACTGCATCCCCAGTGGTGCCAGTGCACTCTCTGAGCTCACTGCACTGCATCCCCAGTGGTGCCAGTGAACTCTTTGGACTCACTGCAGTGCATCCCCAGTGCTGAGAGTGCACTCTCTGGACTCAGTGCACTGCATCCCCAGTGGTGCCTGTGCACTCTCTGGACTCAGTGCACTGCATCCCCAATGATGCCAGTGCACTCTCTGGACTCACTGCACTACATCCCCAGTATGCATGTGCAGTCTCTGGACTCACTGCACTGCATCCCTAGTGGTGCCAGTGGCTCTCTGGACTCACTGCACTGCATCACCAGTGCTGACAGTGCACTCTCTGGACTCACTGCACTGCATCCCCAGTGGTGCCAGTGCACTCTCTGGACTCACTGCACTGCATCCCCAGTGGTGCCAGTGCACTCTCTGGAATCACGGCAGTGCATCCCCAGTGGTGCCAGTGCACTCTCTGGAGTCACTGCAGTGCATCCCCAGTGGTGCCAGTGCACTCTCTGGACTCACTGCACTGCATCCCCAGTGGTGCCAGTGCACTCTCTGGACTCACTGCAGTGCATCCCCCGTGGTGCCAGTGCACTCTCTGGACTCATTGCATTGCATCCCCTGTGGTGCCAGTGCACTCTCTGGACTCAGTGCAGTGCATCCCCAGTGGTGACAGTGCACTCTCTGGACTCACTGCAGTGCATCACCAGTGGTGCCAGTGCACTCTCTGGACTCACTGCAGTGCATCCCCAGTGGTGACAGTGCACTCTCTGGACCCACTGCAGTGCTTCCCCACTGGTGCCAGTGCACTCTCTGGACTCACTGCAGTGCATCCCCAGTGGTGCCAGTGCACTCTCTGTAGTCACTGCGCTGCATCCCCAGTGGTGCCAGTGCACTCTCTGGACTCACTGCACTGCATCCCCAGTGGTGCCAGTGCACTCTCTGGACTCACTGCATTTCATCCCCAGTGGTGCCAGTGCACTCTCTGGACTCACTGCAGTGCATTCCCAGTGGTGCCAGTGCACTCTCTGGACTCCTTGCAGTGAATCCCCGGTGGTGCCAGTGCACTCTCAGGATTCACTGCAGTGCATTCCCAGTGGTGCCAGTGCACTCTCTGGACTCCTTGCAGTGAATCCCCGGTGGTTCCAGTGCAATCTCTGAACTCACTGCACTACATCCCCAGTGGTGCCAGTTCATTCTCTGGACTCACTGAACTGCATCCCCAGTGGTGCCTGTGAAGTCTCTGGACTCACTGCAGTGCATCCCCAGTGGTGCCAGTGCACTCTCTGGACTCACTGCACTGCATCCCCAGTGGTGCCAGTGCACTCTCTGGACTCACTGCAGTGCATCCCCAGTGGAGCCAGTGCACTCTCTGGACTCACTGCAGTGCATCTCCAGTGGTACCAGTGCACTCTCTGGACTCACTGCACTGCATCCCCAGTGGTGCCAGTGCACTCTCCGGACTCACTGCACTGCATCCCGAGTGGAGCCAGTGCACTCTCTGGGCTAACTGCAGTGCATCCCCTGTGGTGCCAGTGCACTCTCTGGTCTCACTGCACTGCATCCCCAGTGGTGCCAGTGCACTCTCTGGACTCACTGCACTGCATCCCCATTGCTGACAGTGCCCTCTCTGGACTCAGTGCATTGCATCCCCAGTGGTGCCAGTGCACTCTCTGGAATCACGGCAGTGCATCCCCAGTGGTGCCAGTGCACTCTCTGGACTCACTGCACTGCATCCCCAGTGGTGCCAGTGCACTCTCTGGACTCACTGCAGTGCATCCCCAGTGGTGCCAGTGCACTCTCTGGACTCACTGCAGTGCATCCCCAGTGGTGCCAGTGCACTCTCTGGACTCACTGTACTGCATCCCCAGTGGTGCCAGTGCACTCTCTGGACTCACTGCAGTGCATCCCCAGTGGTGCCAGTGCACTCTCTGGAATCACTGCACTGCATCCCCAGTGGTGCCAGTGCACTCTCTGGACTCACTGCACTGCATCCCCATTGCTGACAGTGCCCTCTCTGGACTCAGTGCATTGCATCCCCAGTGGTGCCAGTGCACTCTCTGGAATCACGGCAGTGCATCCCCAGTGGTGCCAGTGCACTCTCTGGACTCACTGCACTGCATCCCCAGTGGTGCCAGTGCACTCTCTGGACTCACTGCAGTGCATCCCCAGTGGTGCCAGTGCACTCTCTGGACTCACTGCAGTGCATCCCCAGTGGTGCCAGTGCACTCTCTGGACTCACTGTACTGCATCCCCAGTGGTGCCAGTGCACTCTCTGGACTCACTGCAGTGCATCCCCAGTGGTGCCAGTGCACTCTCTGGACTCACTGCAGTGCATCCCCAGTGGTGCCAGTGCACTCTCTGGACTCACTGTACTGCATCCCCAGTGGTGCCAGTGCACTCTCTGGACTCACTGCAGTGCATCCCCAGTGGTGCCAGTGCACTCTCTGGAATCACTGCACTGCATCCCCAGTGGTGCCAGTGCACTCTCTGGAGTCACTGCACTGCATCCCCAGTGGTTTTAGTGCACTCTCTGGAGTCACTGGGGTGCATCCCCAGTGGTGCCAGTGCACTCTCTGGAGTCACCAGGGTGCATTCCCAGTGGTGCCTGTGCACTCTCTGGAGTCACTGCACTGCATCCCCAGTGGTGCCAGTGCACTCTCTGGACTCACTGCAGTGCATCCCCAGTGGTGCCAGTGCACTCTCTGCACTCACTGCACTGCATCCCCAGTGGTGCCAGTGCACTCTCTGGACTCACTGCACTGCATCCCCAGTGGTGCCAGTGCACTCTCTGCACTCACTGCACTGCATCCCCAGTGGTGCCAGTGCACTCTCTGGACTCACTGCACTGCATCCCCAGTGGTGCCAGTGCACTCTCTGGAGTCACTGCAGTGTATCCCCAGTGGTGCCAGTGCACTCTCTGGACTCACTGAACTGCATCCTCAGTGGTGCCAGTGCACTCTCTGGACTCACTGCAGTGCATCCCCAGTGGTGCCAGTGCACTCCCTGGACTCACTGCAGTGCATCCCCAGTGGTGACAGAGCACTCTCTGGACTCACTGCAGTGCATCCCCAGTGGTGCCACTGCACTCTCTGGACTCACTGCACTGCATCACCATTGGTGCCAGGGCACTCTCCGGACTCACTGCAGTGCATCCGCAGTGGTGCCAGTGCACTCTCTGGACTCACTGCACTGCATCCCCAAGGTGCCAGTGCACTCTCTGGAGTCACTGCACTGCATCCCCAGTGGTGCCAGTGCACTCTCTGCACTCACTGCACTGCATCCCCAGTGTTCCCAGAGCACTCTCTGGACTCACCGAGGTGCATCCCCAGTGGTGCCAGTGCACTCTCTGGACTCACTGCAGTGCATATCCAGTGGTGCCAGTGCACTCTCTGGACTCACTGCAGTGTAGCCCCTGAGGTGCCAGTGTACTCTCTGGACTCACTGCACTGCATCCCCAGTGGTGCCAGTGCACTCTCTGGACTCACTGCACTGCATCCCCAGTGGTGCCAGTGCACTCTCTGGACTCACTGCAGTGCATCCCCAGTGGTGCCAGTGCACACTCTGGACTCACTGCACTGCATCCCCAGTGGTGCCAGTGCACTCTCTGGAGTCACTGCAGTGCATCCCCTGTTGTGCCAGTGCACTCTCTGCACTCACTGCACTACATCCCCAGTGGTGCCAGTGCACTCTCTGGACTCACTGCACTGCATCCCCAGTGCTGACAGTGCACTCTCTGGACTCACTGCACTGCATCACCAGTGGTGGCAGTGCACTCTCTGGACTCACTGCAGTGCATCCCCAGTGGTGCCAGTGCACTCTCTGGACTCACTGCACTGCATCCCCAGTGGAGACAGTGCACTCTCTGTAGTCACTGCGCTGCATCCCCAGTGGTGACAGTGCACTCTCTGGACTCACTGCACTGCATCCCCAGTGGTGCCAGTGCATTCTCTAGATTCACTGCACTGCATCCCCAGTGGTGCCAGTGCACTCTCTGGACTCACTGCAGTGCATCCCCAGTGGTGCCAGTGCACTCTCTGGACTCACTGAACTGCATCCCCAGTTGTGCCAGTGCACTCTCTGGACTCACTGCACTGCATCACCAGTGGTGCCAGTGCATTCTCTAGACTCACTGCACTGCATCCCCAGTGGTGCCAGTGCACTCTCTGGACTCACTGCAGTGCATCCCCAGTGGTGCCAGTGCACTCTCTGGACTCACTGCAGTGCATCCCCAGTGGTGCCAGTGCACTCTCTGGACTCACTGCACTGCATCCCCAGTGGTGCCAGTGCACTCTCTAGAGTCACTGCAGTGCATCCCCTGTTGTGCTAGTGCACTCTCTGCACTCACTGCACTGCATCCCCAGAAGTGCCAGTGCACTCTCTGGACTCACTGCACTGCATCCCCAGTGGTTCCATTGCACTCTCTGGACTCACTGCACTGCATCCCCAGTGGTGCCAGTGCACTCTCTGGACTCAGTGCAGTGCATCCCCAGTGGAGCCAGTCCACTCTCTGGACTCACTGCAGTGCATCCCCAGTGGTGCCAGTGCACTCTCAGGACTCACTGCACTGCATCCCCAGTGGTGCCAGTGCACTCTCTGGACTCACTGCAGTGCAACCCCAGTGGTGCCAGTGCACTCTCTGGACTCACTGCACTGCATCCCCCGTGGTGCCAGTGCACTCTCTGGACTCACTGCAGTGCATCACCAGTGGTGCCAGTGCACTCTCTGGACTCACTGCGCTGCGTCCCCAGTGGTGACAGTTCACTCTCTGGACTCACTGCACTGCATCCCCAGTGGTGCCAGTGCACTCTCTGGACTCACTGCATAGCATCCCCAGTGGTGCCAATGCACTCTCTGGACTCACTGCACTGCATCCCCAGTGGTGCCAGTGCACTCTCTGGACTCAGTGCACTGCATCCCCAGTGGTGCCACTGCACTCTCTGGAGTCACTGCAGTGTATCCCCAGTGTTCCCAGTGCACTCTCTGGACTCACTGAACTGCATCCCCAGTGGTGACAGAGCACTCTCTGGACTCACTGCAGTGCATCCCCAGTGGTGCCAGTGCACTCTCTGGACTCACTGCACTGCATCGCCAGTGGTGCCAGTGCACTCTCTGCACTCACTGCACTGCATCACCAGCGGTGCCAGTGCACTCTCTGGACTCAGTGCACTGCATCCCCAGTGGTGCCAGTGCACTCTCTGGACTCACTGCACTGCATAGCCACTGGTGCCAGTGCACTCTCTGCACTCACTGCACTGCATCCCCAGTGGTGCCAGTGCACTCTCTGGACTCACTGCAGTGTATCCCCAGTGGTGCCAGTGCGCTCTCTGGACTCACTGAACTGCATCCTCAGTGGTGCCAGAGCACTCTCTGGACTCACTGCAGTGCATCCCCAGTGGTGCCAGTGCACTCCCTGGACTCACTGCAGTGCATCCCCAGTGGTGACAGAGCACTCTCTGGACTCACTGCACTGCATCAACAGTGCTGCCAGTGCACTCTCTGGACTCACTGCACTGCATCACCATTGGTGCCAGGGCACTCTCCGGACTCACTGCAGTGCATCCGCAGTGGTGCCAGTGCACTCTCTGGACTCACTGCACTGCATCCCCAAGGTGCCAGTGCACTCTCTGCACTCACTGCACTGCATCCCCAGTGTTCCCAGAGCACTCTCTGGACTCACCGAGGTGCATCCCCAGTGGTGCCAGTGCACTCTCTGGACTCACTGCAGTGCATATCCAGTGGTGCCAGTGCACTCTCTGGACTCACTGCAGTGTAGCCCCTGAGGTGCCAGTGTACTCTCTGGACTCACTGCACTGCATCCCCAGTGGTGCCAGTGCACTCTCTGGACTCACTGCACTGCATCCCCAGTGGTGCCAGTGCACTCTCTGGACTCACGGCAGTGCATCCCCAGTCGTGCCAGTGCACTCTCTGGACTCACTGCACTGCATCCCCAGTGGTGCCAGTGCACTCTCTGGAGTCACTGCAGTGCATCCCCTGTTGTGCCAGTGCACTCTCTGCACTCACTGCACTGCATCCCCAGTGGTGCCAGTGCACTCTCTGGACTCACTGCACTTAATCACCAGTGGTGCCAGTGCACTCTCTGGACTCACTGCACTGCATCCCCAGTGCTGACAGTGCACTCTCTGGACTCACTGCACTGCATCACCAGTGGTGGCAGTGCACTCTCTGGACTCACTGCAGTGCATCCCCAGTGGTGCCAGTGCACTCTCTCGACTCACTGCACTGCATCCCCAGTGGAGACAGTGCACTCTCTGTAGTCACTGCGCTGCATCCCCAGTGGTGACAGTGCACTCTCTGGACTCACTGCAGTGCATCCCCAGTGGTGCCAGTGCACTCTCTGGAATCACTGCAGTGCATCCCCTGTGGTGCCAGTGCACTCTCTGGAGTCACTGCACTGCATCACCAGTGGTGCCAGTGCATTCTCTAGACTCACTGCACTGCATCCCCAGTGGTGCCAGTGCACTCTCTGGACTCACTGCAGTGCATCCCCAGTGGTGCCAGTGCACTCTCTGCACTCACTGCAGTGCATCCCCAGTGGTGCCAGTGCACTCTCTGGACTCACTGCAGTGAATCCCCAGTGGTGCCAGTGCACTCTCTAGAGTCACTGCAGTGCATCCCCTGTTGTGCTAGTGCACTCTCTGCACTCACTTCACTGCATCCCCAGAAGTGCCAGTGTACTCTCTGGACTCACTGCACTGTATCCCCAGTGGTGCCAGTGCACTCTCTGGACTCACTGCACTGCATCCCCAGTGGTTCCATTGCACTCTCTGAACTCACTGCACTGCATCCCCAGTGGTGCCAGTGCACTCTCTGGACTCAGTGCAGTGCATCCCCAGTAGAGCCAGTCCACTCTCTGGACTCACTGCAGTGCATCTCCAGTGGTGCCAGTGCACTCTCAGGACTCACTGCACTGCATCCCCAGTGGTGCCAGTGCACTCTCTGGACTCACTGCATTGCAACCCCAGTGGTGCCAGTGCACTCTCTGGACTCACTGCACTGCATCCCCAGTGGTGCCAGTGCACTCTCTGGACCCACTGCAGTGCATCCCCAGTGGTGCCAGTGCACTCTCTGGACTCACTGCGCTGCGTCCCCAGTGGTGACAGTTCACTCTCTGGACTCACTGCATTGCTTCCCCAGTGGTGCCAGTGCACTCTCTGGACTCACTGCATAGCATCCCCAGTGGTGCCAGTGCACTCTCTGGACTCACTGCAGTGCATCCCCATTGGTGCCAGTGCACTCTCTGGACTCACTGCAGTGCAGCCCCTGAGGTACCAGTGCACTCTCTGTACTCACTGCAGTGCATTCCCAGTGGTGTCAGTGCACTCTCTGGACTCACTGCAGTGGATCCCCGGTGGTCCCAGTGCACTCTCTGGACTCACTGCACTGCATCCCCAGTGGTGCCAGTGCACTCTCTGGACTCACTGCAGTGAATCCTCAGTGGTGCCAGTGCACTCTCTAGAGTTACTGCAGTGCATCCCCTGTTGTGCTAGTGCACTCTCTGCACTCACTGCACTGCATCCCCAGAAGTGCCAGTGCACGCTCTGGACTCACTGCACTGTATCCCCAGTGGTGCCAGTGCACTCTCTGGACTCACTGCACTGCATCCCCAGTGGTTCCATTGCACTCTCTGGACTCACTGCATTGCATCCCCAGTGGTGCCAGTGCACTCTCTGGACTCACTGCAGTGCATCCCCAGTGGAGCCAGTGCACTCTCTGGACTCACTGCAGTGCATCTCCAGTGGTACCAGGGCACTCTCTGGACTCACTGCACTGCATCCCCAGTGGTGCCAGTGCACTCTCTGGACTCACTGCATAGCATCCCCAGTGGTGCCAGTGCACTCTCTGGACTCACTGCACTGCATCCCCAGTGGTGCCAGTGCACTCTCTGGACCCACTGCAGTGCATCCCCAGTGGTGCCAGTGCACTCTCTGGACTCACTGCGCTCCATCCCCAGTGGTGCCAGTGCACTCTCTGGACTCACTGCAGTGCATCCCCAGTGGTGCCAGTGACCTCTCTGGACTCACTGCACTGCATCGCCAGTGGTGCCAGTGCACTCTCTGGACTCACTGCAGTGCATCCCCATTGGTGCCAGTGCACTCTCTGGACTCACTGCAGTGCAGCCCCTGAGGTACCAGTGCACTCTCTGTACTCACTGCAGTGCATTCCCAGTGGTGTCAGTGCACTCTCTGGACTCACTGCAGTGAATCCCCGGTGGTCCCAGTGCACTCTCTGGACTCACTGCACTGCATCCCCAGTGGTGCCAGTTCACTCTCTGGACTTACTGAACTGCATCCCCAGTGGTGCCAGTGCACTCTCTGGACTCACTGCACTGCATTCCCAGTGGTGCCTGTGAAGTCTCTGGACTCACTGCAGTGCAACCCCAGTGGTGCCAGTGTAGTCTCTGGACTCACTGCACTGTAACCCCAGTGGTGCCAGTGCAATCTCAGGACTCACAGCAGTGCAGCTCCAGTTAGTGCCAATGCACTCTCTAGACTCACTGCACTGCATCCCCAGTGGTGCCAGTGCACTCTCTGGACTCACTGCACTGCATCCCCAGTGGTGCCAGTGCACTCTCTGGACTCACTGCACTGCATCCCCAGTGGGGCCAGTGCACTCTCTGGACTCACTGCAGTGCCTCCCCTGTGGTGCCATTGCACTCTCAGGACTCACTGCACCCCCAGTGGTGCCAGTGCACTCTCTGGACTCACTGCACTGCATCCCCAGTGGAGCCAGTACACTCTCTGGACTCACTGCACTGCATCCCCAGAGGTGCCAGTGCACTCTCTGGTCTCACTGCACTGCATCCCCAGTGGTGCCAGTGCACTCTCTGGACTCACTGCACTGCATCCCCAGTGGAGCCAGTGCACTCTCTGGACTCACTGCACTGCATCCCCAGTGGTGCCAGTGCACTCTCTGAGCTCACTGCACTGCATCCCCAGTGGTGCCAGTGAACTCTTTGGACTCACTGCAGTGCATCCCCAGTGCTGAGAGTGCACTCTCTGGACTCAGTGCACTGCATCCCCAGTGGTGCCTGTGCACTCTCTGGACTCAGTGCACTGCATCCCCAATGATGCCAGTGCACTCTCTGGACTCACTGCACTACATCCCCAGTATGCATGTGCAGTCTCTGGACTCACTGCACTGCATCCCTAGTGGTGCCAGTGGCTCTCTGGACTCACTGCACTGCATCACCAGTGCTGACAGTGCACTCTCTGGACTCACTGCACTGCATCCCCAGTGGTGCCAGTGCACTCTCTGGACTCACTGCACTGCATCCCCAGTGGTGCCAGTGCACTCTCTGGAATCACGGCAGTGCATCCCCAGTGGTGCCAGTGCACTCTCTGGAGTCACTGCAGTGCATCCCCAGTGGTGCCAGTGCACTCTCTGGACTCACTGCACTGCATCCCCAGTGGTGCCAGTGCACTCTCTGGACTCACTGCAGTGCATCCCCCGTGGTGCCAGTGCACTCTCTGGACTCATTGCATTGCATCCCCTGTGGTGCCAGTGCACTCTCTGGACTCAGTGCAGTGCATCCCCAGTGGTGACAGTGCACTCTCTGGACTCACTGCAGTGCATCACCAGTGGTGCCAGTGCACTCTCTGGACTCACTGCAGTGCATCCCCAGTGGTGACAGTGCACTCTCTGGACCCACTGCAGTGCTTCCCCACTGGTGCCAGTGCACTCTCTGGACTCACTGCAGTGCATCCCCAGTGGTGCCAGTGCACTCTCTGTAGTCACTGCGCTGCATCCCCAGTGGTGCCAGTGCACTCTCTGGACTCACTGCACTGCATCCCCAGTGGTGCCAGTGCACTCTCTGGACTCACTGCATTTCATCCCCAGTGGTGCCAGTGCACTCTCTGGACTCACTGCAGTGCATCTCCAGTGGTGCCAGTGCACTCTCTGGACTCCTTGCAGTGAATCCCCGGTGGTGCCAGTGCACTCTCAGGATTCACTGCAGTGCATTCCCAGTGGTGCCAGTGCACTCTCTGGACTCCTTGCAGTGAATCCCCGGTGGTTCCAGTGCAATCTCTGAACTCACTGCACTACATCCCCAGTGGTGCCAGTTCATTCTCTGGACTCACTGAACTGCATCCCCAGTGGTGCCTGTGAAGTCTCTGGACTCACTGCAGTGCATCCCCAGTGGTGCCAGTGCACTCTCTGGACTCACTGCACTGCATCCCCAGTGGTGCCAGTGCACTCTCTGGACTCACTGCAGTGCATCCCCAGTGGAGCCAGTGCACTCTCTGGACTCACTGCAGTGCATCTCCAGTGGTACCAGTGCACTCTCTGGACTCACTGCACTGCATCCCCAGTGGTGCCAGTGCACTCTCCGGACTCACTGCACTGCATCCCGAGTGGAGCCAGTGCACTCTCTGGGCTAACTGCAGTGCATCCCCTGTGGTGCCAGTGCACTCTCTGGTCTCACTGCACTGCATCCCCAGTGGTGCCAGTGCACTCTCTGGACTCACTGCACTGCATCCCCATTGCTGACAGTGCCCTCTCTGGACTCAGTGCATTGCATCCCCAGTGGTGCCAGTGCACTCTCTGGAATCACGGCAGTGCATCCCCAGTGGTGCCAGTGCACTCTCTGGACTCACTGCAGTGCATCCCCAGTGGTGCCAGTGCACTCTCTGGACTCACTGCAGTGCATCCCCAGTGGTGCCAGTGCACTCTCTGGACTCACTGTACTGCATCCCCAGTGGTGCCAGTGCACTCTCTGGACTCACTGCAGTGCATCCCCAGTGGTGCCAGTGCACTCTCTGGAATCACTGCACTGCATCCCCAGTGGTGCCAGTGCACTCTCTGGACTCACTGCACTGCATCCCCATTGCTGACAGTGCCCTCTCTGGACTCAGTGCATTGCATCCCCAGTGGTGCCAGTGCACTCTCTGGAATCACGGCAGTGCATCCCCAGCGGTGCCAGTGCACTCTCTGGACTCACTGCACTGCATCCCCAGTGGTGCCAGTGCACTCTCTGGACTCACTGCAGTGCATCCCCAGTGGTGCCAGTGCACTCTCTGGACTCACTGCAGTGCATCCCCAGTGGTGCCAGTGCACTCTCTGGACTCACTGTACTGCATCCCCAGTGGTGCCAGTGCACTCTCTGGACTCACTGCAGTGCATCCCCAGTGGTGCCAGTGCACTCTCTGGACTCACTGCAGTGCATCCCCAGTGGTGCCAGTGCACTCTCTGGACTCACTGTACTGCATCCCCAGTGGTGCCAGTGCACTCTCTGGACTCACTGCAGTGCATCCCCAGTGGTGCCAGTGCACTCTCTGGAATCACTGCACTGCATCCCCAGTGGTGCCAGTGCACTCTCTGGAGTCACTGCACTGCATCCCCAGTGGTTTTAGTGCACTCTCTGGAGTCACTGGGGTGCATCCCCAGTGGTGCCAGTGCACTCTCTGGAGTCACCAGGGTGCATTCCCAGTGGTGCCTGTGCACTCTCTGGAGTCACTGCACTGCATCCCCAGTGGTGCCAGTGCACTCTCTGGAGTCACTGCAGTGCATCCCCAGTGGTGCCAGTGCACTCTCTGGACTCACCGGGGTGCATCCCCAGTGGTGCCAGTGCACTCTCTGGACTCACTGGAGTCTGGAGTCACCGGGGTGGGTCCCCCGTGGTGCAAGTGGACTCTCTGGAGTCACCGGGGTGGGTCCCCTGTGGTGCAAGACGACTCTCTGCAGTCACCGGGGTGGGTCCTTCGGGGTTCAAGTGGACTCTCTGGAGTCACCGGGGTGGGTCCCCCGTGGTGCAAGTGGACTCTCTGGAGTCACCAGGGTGGGTCCCCCGTGGTGCAAGTGGACTCTCTGGGAGACACCGGGGTGGGTCCCCCGTGGTGCAAGTGGACTCTCTGGAGTCACCGGGGTAGGTCCCCTGTGGTGCAAGTGGACTCTCTGGAGTCACCGGGGTGGGTCCCCCGTGGTGCAAGTGTACGCTCGTCCGCTCTGGGGTTCCGCTCTGGGGTAACCCTAACCCTGACCGTGACCCTAACCCTAACCCTAACCCTAACTTCCATTTAAGTGTTCTTCCCCCCAATTTGGGGGTTTGCGCATGCACTTTTGGGGGTTCCTCCCCTAATTTGGGGGGATGCGATCAATTTTGGGGGTCCCCCTCAGTTTTAGAGTCCCCCACCCTCCTTTTTTGGGTTTCCCCCTAATATTAAAGAGTTCTTCCGCCCAATTTTGGGGGACCCCACAATTTTGAGGTTTCTTCCCCTAACTTGGGGCTTCAACCCTTCAATTTTGGGGGGGCTCCCACCCTCTTATTTTGGCCTTCCGCCCTAATAGTAGGCCTAACCCCTAAGAACCCTGACCCCTAACCCTACGGCACCCACGGATCTAACCCTAACCCCATACCCCAAAAAACCCTAGAAACCCTAACCCTAAAAACCCTTACAGCCCTAACCCGATAAAATTTACCACACTAAACCCCTGAAGACCTACGCCTAAAACCCCTAACCCTAAAAATTAAGACCCTCTAAACCCTAACCCAAAAAATTAAGACTCTCAAGGCCCTAACCCTGGAGACCCTAACCTTAAAAAAAAATTAAGACCTTAAAACCCTAACCCTAAATACCTGACCATAAATAAAACCCTAAGACCCTAACCCTAAAAACCCTATCAACACTAAAACCCCAAAAAACTTTAAAACCTTAACACACTAACCCCCAAACCCTAACCCTTATAACTCCAACCCTAACAACCTTAAAATCCTAACCCTAAACCCTGGAAACCCTAACCCTGAAACCCAACCCTAGTGCCTTAGCCCTGAAACCTTAAAACCCTAACGCCTTGTTAGAAACACTCTGTAACCAGTAACATAGGCTCAGGCAAGGATCTTAGTGAGGTAGCATTTTTATTCACAATTGCAATGGCATGCATCCCACACGCCACCTGCTAGGTCCATAACACAGTTTATATACATTTTTTTTTCCTCTCGGTGACCAGGACCCTCCCCAGTTTCTCCATTGACTGGGTAATCCAGGTTCACAATTTATCCGGTGCTTCACAGAAAATACACAGCTTCTGGCCTGTTACAAGTCAATTTTCTGCCGCCCAGGGGCCCACCGGGGGTTGACGGGCTGTGTCATCCGGGGCACCTGGGGGCCCGCCTGGGGTCGCCGGGCTGTGTCGTCCAGGGCGCCCGGGGGTCTGCCTGGGGTCACCAGGGTGGGTCCTCGGGGGCGCCCGAGGGCCAGCCGGGCGCCCTGGAGGACGCACCTCGGTGAACCCAGGAGGCCCCCAGGCGCCCTGGAGGTCCCAACCCGGCCACCCCCAGCGGGCCTACAGGCGCCCTGCACGACCCACCCTGGTGACCCCCAGAGGGCCCCCGGGCGCCCCGGAGGACCCACCCCAATGACCCCCGACGGGCCCCCAGGGCTGCCAGGAGGACCCACCCCAGTGACCACCGGGGGGCCCCCGGGCACCCCCGAGGACCCACCCCGGTGACCCGCCGCGAGTCCCCGGGTGCCCCGGAGCACCCACCCCGGTTACCCCCCGGCGGGCTCCTGGGCGCCCTGGAGGACCCACCCCGGTGTCCCCCAGTGGGCCCCAATGGGCGCCGGAGGACCCACCCCGGTGTCCCCCAGCGGAACCTTCCCACCACAGTCCTACATTTGACTGGAGAACCTTAGCATCTCCCCAGGGCACCAAAACACCACCTGGGGCACACAAACATCTCACTGGACATGGGAAGCACCTCCCTTGGCACCCAAGAGCTTCCGAGGGCTGCACAAGTACCTACCAGGGTCATTCAAGTATGTCCCCGTGCTCATGCACGCATCCCCCAGGGGACACACATACCAAATTGCAGGAACCAAGCATCTCCTCACAGCACTCCAGCATCTCCCTGGAGCCAAGCATCACACAAAAAGCACCCAACCATCTCCCTGGAGCACCCAAAATCCTCCCTGGAGAAACAAAGCTTTACCCTGGATCAAACTAGCCTCTCCCTTGGGCACACAAGCACATCTCCTAGGGTACACAAGCATCCCCAAATAGCACTCAAGCATTTCTCTGGAGCCACCAAGAAACAGCCAGGATCACCAATCCATCTTCCTGAGACATCCAAAAAAATCTCTGCATCACCCAGCTGTCTTCTTGGAGAAACCAAGCATCTCCCTGCGCACCCAGGGAGCATCTGGACAGAGCAGCTAGAAGCCTGGGGAGCACCCAGATTCTTCTTGCCATAGCCAAGAACTTCCATCGAGCAAGAAAGCAGCTCCTGAGTCCCGCGGGCATCTTCTGAGGCACCCGGGCATCATCTCTGCACTGGGATGAGCACACAAGCATCTCCTCCCCACATCGGTTCCTGGACCATTCAGGCTGGCACTGCACTTCAGCCCCTGCTCCATCGTGCACTCACCTCCCTGTCCTGCCCTGCTCTGCCCTCTGCTGCCTGCTGCCAGGGGCTTCCATCCCGACTGGGGCCTGCCTGCAACCAGGGGCCTTTTATCCTGACTGGGCTGCCATGTCATGGCCCCACTGTGACACCTGGGCGACACAGCCACCGCTGCCCTCCTGCCTACTGGGACACCACTCAGTATCTATTTCCTTGGACTCACAGGTTTGTCAGTGACAGTTAAATTTAAGATAATTTATCAGATTCACCCCCAGAAAAAAAATATTTCTGGCAACTTCCGTAAACCTCAACAAGATAACGAATGCCAAATCATTCTTGAAGTTTTAGTCTAAAGTGTTGGTGTTTATATTTCTTTGTGTTTTTCTTGTCAGTGTTTAGCATGCTTTTCCTTTCTTGTTCAAGTTTGAAGTTACACACATATGCTTTCCTCTTTCTCTAGCTTGGAAAGTTCTCTTCTAAAAAGATCTTCTATTTCTAGCTGCTTTCTCTACTCTTCTGTTAAGAAGAATCCTCATGGTTTGTGTCTTGTCCTTGTCTCTATGTTTGCTTGGTCAGCTCTGTGTCTCAGCACTTGTGCTTATTATCATAGAATTGTCAAATCCTTTAGGCTCGAAAACAGCTCTGAGGTCATCAAGTCCAAGCGCTAACCCAGCCCTACCACTAAACCACGTCCCCAAGCACCACATCTACACGTCTTTTGCAGAGCTGCATGGACAGTGACTCAACCCCTTCCCTGGGCAGCCTCTTCCAAGGCCTCACAACCCTTGAAGAATTTTTTCCTCATATCCACCCCATGCCTTCCTGGGTGAAACCTGAGGCCAATTCCTCTTCTGTCGCTTGCTGCTTGGGAGAAAGACCGACCCCCACGCTGCTACAACCTCTAAGAGGGAGTTGTGGAGAGCAATAAGGTCTTGTGGAGTAATTGCCTAAAGTGACTAGGAAAATTAAACTAATATTCACATTTTAAAGAAACTGTAGAGCATTGAGGAGGCTTTCAGGGTAGAGTGTAGCTGCATTACCTGAGTGTTCCCTAGGCTTCCACCCTTACATGTTACCGCACTGGGGGAACCTGGTGTGCTGACTGTAAGGAACAGCATGGAGCATGGATTAGCATGGATTATAACTGCTCTTGCAAGTGCCCTTCTTTTAGGCACAACAGTTTAAATGATCAGGTTACAGAGAAAACCCTTTCACTGCAAAATAGATTCAATAAAGACTTGTGGCTTACCAGTTTCATTTCAAAACCCAAGTTGTTGGGTTTGACAGAAAAATGGTTGGTTTGGATGGTAAAAAGGTCGTCAGTTTTGATGGTAGGTTTAGTCTGAGTATTGAAGGCTTCCATCAGTAAGCTCTGCATCTGAAAGACAAAGGGAAGAAATGTCATTCCCTGTTGTGATACTCAACATGGAACTGTCTGGCTCAGTGGTTTTCTTTCTGAAGAGAGAAGTCACAACCCTGCACACGGCTTGATCTGCTCTCTGACTACAGGGCTGAACTGACTGGAGAAGGCGGCTTCCAAAGACCTCCCATTAAACTGACTGCATTTCAGTTCTGTGCTGAAACTGGTGAACTGTATAGAATATTAGGACAAAGCTACCTGCTTTGATAGCAAATGGTAGACCTTAGGTAAGTTACATTCATCTGAAGGTTTGACTGGACGGCATCCTTGTTTTACTAGTGATCTTGTGGTCAAGCTGACCAAATCCTGGCCACAGAACAGAAGCGTTCAGAAACTTGCTAGAGAGAGCACTTAGGAATGCAGGAATTTAACTGCTTTAACGCTGCTCTTTCTCTCACGTATCTGGAATTTCCTTAAATCACAAATTATCACTAGCTATCCTTGTTAATTTATTCAAAGTAACATGAGTCCAGGTGAAAAGGCACACTCTAACAAGTCCTCAGTTGTTCCTAGTCTGTCCCTAGCTTAATTTAAGAGGTTCAATACAGTAAAAAATAAATAAATAACCTGCTGAAGTGGCCTTTTTTCAGATTATATTCCACCATGCAGAAAATCCTGCTTAAGAGACATTTTTTCTTTTCTTTGAAAGACTGACCTTCCCCCACATGAAACTAATTAGTATCTTTAGGCTTGATGAAATACATGAATTCCTCAATTTACCAAAATTGCTTTGCACAGCCCTCCTATCCTGCTTATGTTGCAAGCAGCGTATCAAAGTGGGGTACTGTTGGGGTACATCTCTTTCACTTATATAGCCCAGTGATCCCAATGCCCTGGACTTGTGTAATGTATGCAAGACATTTACTTTCTTCCTATACTTTTGACTGGTTTAGAAAAAACGAGTTCACCATCTGCTGGCCAGAGAATTCACCGAAGCCCAAAGAGCATTAGAGCAGACGCATTTTCTTCTGTGCTGTTCCTGATTTATCAGCTAGAAGAGACACTTACAGTTTAGTACAATCAGGATTCTTTTGACATTAGTAGCATAAAAAGTCTATTTTTGCAACACTGGTATTTGAAAGACCTCCGTTCAGTCCCTAATTTTGTTCTTGATAATGGGACAGATTGTATTAATGTTTGCAAGAATGTGTGAACAACCAGCCTCCCCTCCATGTCGTATTTTAAGATTAAAACTTGTGGTCGTCCCTGTCTCAAAACACAGACGTGCTTTGCAACAATCGCACTCCCTCTTTAGCTTGAAGGAACTTGTCAGTGCCAGAATCTACTGACTATGGCAATTTACTTCATCATCCAAACCGGGCAGAATTTTTGAAAACCTCTTCCAAGATTTCACTTCTCCAAACATTATGTAAAAGGCATTCAGCTGTAAAGCAAGAAGATGAAGTCCTTTGTTTCCTATGCCAGAATGACATTTTCAACACTGAACAGGATTGTCACTGACTGTTAACTGGTTGTTAAGTTGTGGCTAGGTATAAAATGTAGAAAATGTTTAAAAATAAAATTTGCCTTTGGATAGTGAACTGTCTTCTTTGGGGATTACTTCAGTTATCTGTGAGAGGAAAATAGATTATTGGGGGGTTGTTTGTTTTTAAGAACGGGTGCAGTCTTGCCAGTAATTTAGCTGGTATTTTTCAAAGTGACCTCTTAGAAACTTTACAGCTCTGTTGAATCAACATGTCTCTAACCCTACAATTAAATAATGCTAAAAGATGCAGCAATTTATCTTACTGCAAGTGCTTATTAAAATATCTGAGTAACTGCGACCGTGGCTTCATCACAGATTATATATATATTTCATACTACACACTTCTGCTCAGAAAGAAAATCATGGAAAATGTAAAATTTCATTTTAGATGTTGAATTTGTTGCAGTGTGAGATCTTCTTCATCACATGATTCTATTCATAATTAAACCATATTATCTACTGAGAGACCAAGATTATGACAAGAACAGCACAGAGTTCAGCATGAAGCCAATCAGGAGCTCAAGTTTGTATTTATTTTTTAATAAGGAGATGTACCAAGCTGGCTTTTTTATTGTTTCATCAGCACATTTCTCTATATTCTTAAGCCTATATTGGTAGGAAAAAAAAAAAGAAAAAAAAAAGTAGAACAATAGCAGGGCTCCTCAGTCTACATCACGAGGTCACTTTTTCCAGGTGAAAAAGCGGAGCCATAAGTGGCAGTACACTAAAGCCCTGGCACGTTGAGATCCAAGAGGAGAGATGTTTGGCCCTCCTTTTCACTCCTGGGAACCACATACCTCAAAACCCACAGACTATGGGATATATCTCAGAGAAATCTTGGGAAAGGAGAGCATGAAGAGCATGTTTGTAAATTTATTTCTCCCTGGGCTTCTTCTGCTTCTCCAAGAAATACTTGTTTGAATATAACTTTGGCAGCAGTACTTATGCTTTTTGCACCTACCACATTTAAAACTCCTACAAAAAACTGAAAAGTTAGACTGAAAAGCATCTCTTTCCATTCTACTTTGTAAAGCTGCATGTTTTCCTCATGCAAAACAACAGGCGAATGGAAGCTAGAAAAGGAAATGCTGAATGTAAAACAAAACAAACCAAACCTCAGCCCTCCAGGACAAAAGCCGATAACTGATACTAAGTGCTTTCTAACATGCTGATTAGGTTTCAAGATGATACCGCTTTAAATAAGCGTAATTGTGTGTCCATAGGCAGAAGCTGAATAATGACAGGATGAATATCTATACTTAATTTTTTGTTACTGTATTACACACGGGGACTTGTTACGTTTAGGGAAACCGCTAACCTAATGGAGGGTTTAAAACATAAGCTAGTTTGTTATACCAAAATGACTGAGAGAACAAAGCATAAAGTGTTTTCAGATTTCTAGTACACCTTGATTGCTATCCCTTAAACTTAAGACAGGTTAAACAAAGCACAGGAAGTAACAAAACTCCTAGTCCCACAACTGGCAAATTGTGTGCACACTTTCCATTCCTGAGAAAATAATACACAAACCTGAAAAATGCATTTAACTAAGAAATGAAGACATCCTTGTCCTATTGGAAGACTAAGGTGACAGCTCTTGGGCTCAGTGATTTTCAGATAAGCTCCAGTCTTCAACTTGCAGACACCAGTGACAGCTCCTTTATTCGCATTGAAAGGGAATACGTTTCAACAACACACTGAAAAACATACTTAAGTATTGAAAACATACTTAAGGGACAAGAAACAAAATCAAGGCTGCAGTGAGAAGGAAAACAGAAAAACAATACTGGGGAAAAAAAAGAGAAAAGAGAAAAGACCTTGATCTTTGTATCGACCAACGAGATAAGCCTTACACATTTTTAAGTTTATTTTTGACGATTGATTGATGCATTACCAGGTATTAAGTACTATTCAAGAGCAAATATTAACACTAGTAAGAATAAATCCGATCCACCAGCCCTTATTCAAAATACATCAATTTCTAATTTGGAGATAACGTCTCTCTGACAAGGAAGTAGAAAAACTGAAAATACCGATATAGTTTCCTCTCCCGATGTTCCATATACATACCGATGCTGTTCCTACACCTAAACTCTGAGCATAAATTTATGTTGACATGAGTATTGGGTGTTATTTCTCTCCCTGTTTGCCTTGAGAGACTCTCCTCCTGTCCACTGAAAAGTAAACTCAAGATTCCAGATCAGTTAAGACAGTTGCTAGCCCCCCATTCAGAGTTCTGCAGCAGCACTGTTCAGATTTTTCAGCAGTCTCTTTACAAAATGACCACTTATAAGTGTACAAAAACACTTATCACCTAGCTTCTCAGTAGGTACACGTTTGGCCTCTGTTAAGCAGAGAGTCGATCACAGCTTAAGATTTTATACAAGATCCCATTTTCAAGTTTGGGATTATTTCAGAAAATCTTTTTGCCTAGAAACAGTACTACTAGTAACACCTTAATTGGTTTGCCAGCACAACCTTTACCCTGTTAGAACTGATGTTGACTTCTACCTTTATGTAGCATACATAGTGTCCTGTGTGACAGTTGATACCATGATGCACCAGCACCGCATATAAGGCACAGATGAGTGGTTCTCCACTTGATTGAGACATGTAGGCTCAAAGGTCCAAATACTCAGGATATTTTACTTCCTAAAGAGAGACCAAGAAGATAGAAAAATTATCCCAGAGTACTTCGTGGACTAGCCACAGAAAAACACTTCCAAAAAACAGAGACTGGAATTATATTAATATATTTCTTGATTCACTAAAAATAAGTCTTCCCATAAGCAACGTTTAATACTAGAAGTTGCAGAGAACTGTTTTCTGATGAATTAGCCTTCTCAGAGGAAAGTATATGCTTCTTGTCAAGCAGGAACTTTACTGATATTAAGAGAAAGAATAAGCCACAGTCGTCAGTCTACAATTATTGTCTGAAAAAAATCAACAACTTTCAGCTTTGGGGGATGTCCCATTACATGATGACAAAGTTGCATTACAGCGGTAAATATACCTTGTTGATCTTTCCACCTGTGAAATCTGCAAATCTTTTCAGTGATATTGTGAGAACATTGGAAGAACGGTGTATGGTAAATCTCTTGGATGCAGGAACCATCTTTTTACACCTTAAAAACAAGCAGAGACAAGTGTTTGAAAGCATCTTCTTTTTCGCCCCCAAAACAAACTCGTTTTAATGTCTCACGCATGCTTATGCTATTTGAATGATATTTACTTGCATAATATGTTTGGTTTTTTCTTTTCATAAACCCATACACTGCATGTCACGTTTGTTAATACAGAGAAGAAGGTAAGTTTTCCCAACAACTCAGAGCATAGCGGGAACAGGAATCTCTCACAAAAGCGTATTACCAGGGAGTTATAAAATATAAAAAAAAATATTAAAAATGAGTTATATATAAGACTAATAACAGTTATCAGCAATGGAAAAAGTACTGTACATGTGCAAGGCCTTTCCTTTTAAACTCACAAAAAGATGGAAAATTCTGGCTTTATGTGTGACTGAACCGATCACACCTCAAAGAGCCCATTAACGAAGGACCATGCAATTCAGATGTGAGGTGCTATTACAGTTCTTTCTCTTCCTCACACATCAGTTATGAGAATCCTGAATACGCTGCATGTTGCTTTCTAGGATCCGCAGGCTAAGACGAACCTGGGATTAAATTGCTTTAACAACCTAGTGGACGCTCTTGATTCAACACCCTAATTTCCTTAGTTTCCAACAACAAGAAGTGGATACTGCATTTTTCATTTAGAGGGGTCAGGCATGACCCCAGCCAGCATGGGTTTGTGAAGGGTAGGTCCTGCCTAACTAACCTGATTTCCTTTTATGATAAGATTACCCGTATGATGGACCAAGGGAAACCAGCTGATGTGATTTTTTTGGACTTCAGCAAGGCTTTTGACACGGTTTCCCATAGGATCCTACTGGACAAAATGTCCACCATACAGCTAAATAAAAACATCATACGATGGGTGAGCAATTGGCTAACGGGCAGGGCCCAAAGGGTTATGGTAAATGGGGCTGCGTCAGGCTGGCGGGCGGTCACCAGTGGGGTCCCTCAAGGCTCCATTTTAGGGCCGGTACTTTTCAATATTTTTATAAACGATCTGGATGTAGGAATAGAAGGTATTTTGAGCAAGTTTGCTGATGACACCAAACTTGGAGGAGTTGTGGACTCGAATGAGGGTGGAAAGGCCTTGCAGAGGGATCTGGATAGGTTGGAGAGCTGGGCGATCACCAACCGCATGAAGTTCAATAAGAGCAAGTGCCGGGTCCTGCACCTGGGACGGGGAAACCCTGGCTGCACGTACAGACTGGGCGATGAGACGCTGGAGAGCAGCCTAGAAGAGAGGGATCTGGGGGTCGTGGTAGACAGCAAGTTGAACATGAGCCAGCAGTGTGCCCTGGCGGCCAGGAGGGCCAACCGTGTCCTGGGGTGCATCAAGCACGGCATCGCTAGTAGGTCAAGGGAGGTGATTGTCCCGCTCTACTCTGTGCTGGTGCAGCCTCACCTCGAGTACTGTGTGCAGTTCTGGGCACCACAGTATAAAAAGGACATGAAACTGTTGGAGAGTGTACAGAGGAGGGCTACGAAGATGGTGAAAGGCCTGGAGGGGAAGACGTACGAGGAACGGCTGAGGTCACTGGGCCTGTTCAGCCTGGAGAAGAGGAGGGTGAGGGGAGACCTCATCACAGTCTACAACTTCCTCGTAAGGGGGTGTCGAGAGGCAGGAGACCTTTTCTCCATTAACACCAGTGACAGGACCCGCGGGAACGGGGTTAAGCTGAGGCAGGGGAAATTTAGGCTTGACATCAGGAGGGGGTTCTTCACAGAGAGGGTGGTTGCACACTGGAACAGGCTCCCCAGGGAAGTGGTCACTGCACCGAGCCTGTCTGAATTTAAGAAGCGATTGGACTGTGCACTTAGTCACATGGTCTGAACTTTTGGGTAGACCTGTGCGGTATCAAGAGTTGGACTTGATGATCCTTAAGGGTCCCTTCCAACTCAGGATATTCTATGATTCTATGATATTCTATGAATCCTACAGAACTGAGCCGGGCACTCTGTGCTTTTCTGAGGGGATGTTTGACTAACAACTTGTTTTGCCAAACCATCTTATACAAATGTTCAATTGTTTCTCACATACGTAGAAACATCTTACATCTTGATCAGCACAGAGAGCGCCTGAACTCAATAGGCTTTCCCTGTGCACGGGTTAGGCTTAAGGGAGCTCATTTCAGACATTAGTCCACATCGACAGGTTTCACAGTTCAAGAGCTGTGCAAGACGCTGTTTAGTGAGCCAGCACAGGCTGCTAACATCAATTACCACAGAGCCAGCTCACATTCCCTGACACTCAATCTAACTTTGATTCACAGTGAACTCTAGGACCTTCAGGAACCTGCTGCTGCCTTCCACTCCAAATCATTCTCCATAGCTCCTTGCTTCAGCTCACCACTACTTACTGGGCATGTCTTTTCACTTCTGCCAATATGAATATTTCAGCATGCAGCTACACTTCTAGGAAGCCTGACAAGCCATGGTGCAGACAATGCTACGAGAAAAGTCCAATATCAGCTAATAGCCACTCTTCTTAGATTTCCAAAACAGATGTAACGTTTTCAAGTTGGGGATTATTTCAGTGCACCAGTTGTTTAAACAAAATGAAGCAACAACAACAACAACAATGAAGCTGCGTCTCCTTATTTCTAAATGAAGTTAAAAGATAACTTATGCTCTAAGTCATGCAATACATAAAACTAATATCTAGTATTAAGACATAATTAGTAATAATCTTACTCGCTACATTTATAGCAATTCTCTCCATCCGGCTCTTCAGGTTTCACAAATAGTTCTAGAGCTCTGATAACAGATGAAACTGCCTAGAGGAGCGAGAAAGAAGAGTGTAAAGTCACTGTAAATTCAAAATTCCGGAGATGCACTAGGAGTTTATAAGAGAATCTGACTAATACATACTTAAGCGATCTACTATGAGCACTGTGAAGGAGGCAGGAAGAGCATGCTCAGCATTCACCTCACCTGGAAGTCGTTTTACTTTGAAACAAATCATTTTCCAGTAACGTAGACAGCATCTATAGTGTGCTTTGTCATCAATACTGGGAACAAATCCAGCAGTCTAACAATTAGATGTATATAGAGATAGAACAACAGTATGACAGTATCATAATTTCTGCAGACACAAAATTCTTTCAGCTTAAACCCAATACAAATTTGGAGACTATTTACATGGCTTCCATCGGCGCATTTCTCTGTATTCTTAAACCTGTAATAGTAGAGAAAAAAGAAAAAGGAAAAAAAAAACAGTAGAAAAAATAACAGGATTTTTACATATTACATACTTTTACATATTACATATTTTACATATCCCTCCACATGCTGTTCTGAATAATAGCCAAAATACTCATAGCCACTGTATTTGTCCTCCCCACATACCTGAAAACAACATTTGAAACATGTTTTTCAAAACATATTTTAATATCCAGCAGACTGTTCAGTCATCAAGCATTTAAAGACTGTTTTAAATAATCTCTAGATTAATCTAAAAGGAAACCCATAAACATGCTGCAGCCGCTTACCTTTAATATACTCGCTGGATGCGATGGAGCTGTATTTCTTGCTTTCACCTGCACTGGAAGGCTTCCCTTCTTTGTAAGGTTGGTTACTGCCCTCACTTCTGCATTGCTCTCAGAAGAGCCATCTGGAGGATGGGATTCTTCCTTCTTCTCCCGGCTTTTCTTCTGGAAACGAGGATCTAAGTATTCCAAGAAGCCTGCCACTTTCCTCATGTTTCTCCTTTTTCTTCTTTTTGTTACGCTTGCGATTGGCGGTGTCAAAGTGGAGCGCAGAGAAATACAAATCATAAAGTCTGAAAGAAACATGCAAGTTAAAAAGAGAAAAAAAGATGTGCCACTTGTTGCATATAGGAAACTTTATTTAGTTTACCACAGGGGATGATTTGCCGCGTGTCAGCTATTTTGTGGTACTTTGTGCACATGTAACTTACTTTAGATGCAGCAAACTTAAGCCCTCAGATTGAAGGACCATAGGTCCCGGTTGGTACACAGATCATTAACAATGGGTAGCTCTGGAATATGTGCAAGTAAAAGAACAAAATGTTTTAACCTAATCCAGAATGGTGTGCAGATGTGATTCGAACTACGTGGTCCAAAGCTAGTGCTCTGACACAATTCAGCAATATCTTTCCTGTCTTCACTGATCAACCCAATGGTCCCCAGTCATGATCCGCAGCCAGATTATGCAATCTAAATAACTTAGAAACTACGATAAAAAAACAAAACATGAGAAGCACACAGAAAAGAATTAGGAAAAAAAATGCTGATTATGCTGGAATCCCTGCTTACTTGGAATCCTTCTCTCCCTGTTTATCTTCAGACTTCTTTTTCTTCTAGAACTTCTTATATTTTTTCATGTTTTCACCACCCAAAAGCTCCTTTTCTATCTTTCTGCGCTTCCTTTCTATTTCACTTTCACTACCTTCTGCACGAGCATATTGTCTTTTTCGGTTTCCTTCTTTTGCCTTTTTCTGGCGACAGTTCTCCAAATGAGCTGACACAGGTGGAAGTGCATGTCTCTCACGCAAATGTTTTCCAGAATGTTGCTGAGGTACTGAGCAACGATGTGAGGCTGCTCTGGGTGTGCTAAAGTGATGTACATCTTCCTCTCTCAAGAGGGAACCGTGAGGCCATCTGCTTTTGCAATGATAACGCTTATGTGACCTGCTGGAGTAAGTTTGAGTCAATTTGTCAAAGTCTTTATCACCGTCAGAGAACTTTCTCTCTCTACTGTCTCCTGCTGCATGAGGTGAATAGCAATCCTTGTAATAGCTACATTTTTCCCATCTCCGTGGTTCATCTCGATAGTATCTTTCTCTGCTCCAACTTCCTTCCCCTTTGGAATGGTAATATCTAGTGCTATCTTGTTCTGATCTTCCTCTGCTTCGAGATCTGTACTTTGAATATTTTACTGGTCTTCTGCCATTATCAGGGCTGTTTCTTTCACTATGGAAAGATCTGTACTTGCTTCTCTCACAATACTCCTGCTTGTGACGCTTTTGCTTAACAACTTCCACACTCCGAGAGCACCTTCTCTTGCTGGAATGGCCTTCTGTTTTGCTTCTGTTTTGAGTCTCCTTCCCTTCAGTAGGAGAATGTTCCCTCTTTCTTTGGTAATGCTCTTTGTCAGTTTTTTTGGTGTCGTGTATCTTTTTTTCTATCCTTTTTTTAAATGCAGGGTGTTGTCTTCCCATTTTTCTATCACCAAATTCTTCATTTGGTCTAGAGAATTGCCTTTCCACAACTTTATCCAGCTTTTTAATAGATGAGTCATTAACCTGTACGTAGTTATTAGATATGTCCTTTGTACCTTGGTATTTCTGTGTAATAGCTAAGGATGACCGGAGTGACTCGCCAAGACGATCGGCTCCGGGGCGGACCCATTCTGCAGGGGAGCGGGGGATCGAGGCGGGCAGGGCTTTTTTCCCGGCATCGAAGCCACTCCAGGCAGCCGAGGGAGCCGGCAGGCCCCGGCAGCCCTCGCGAGGGAGGCTGCCGAGCTGTGGGGGGAGCCGGCAGCGGCGGGCCGTTTACGTCGGGCGTCGCCGCCGTTTTGCGGCCACTCACCGAGGCGATCGGCTCGGGGCGGGCGCGTTGTACAGCGGAGCCGGGGATCGAGGCGGGCAGGGCTTTTATTTATTTATTTTCTCCTGTAAAATCGCGTTTTCTGTAAAATCGATGAAAGATTTTTAGAACTCCAGTGTCAGACTGTGACAAACACTCTGTAGCCAATAACATAGGCTCAGGCAACGATCTGAGTCAGCGAAGTAGCATTTTTATTCGCGATTGCAATGGCGGGCGTCCCACAAGCAGGAGCGCACCTACTAGTCACATAGTACAGTTTATCTACTTTATTTCTCGACGACCGGGACCCTCCCCTGGTTCCCCATTGACTGGGTAATGCAGGTTCACAACCTATCTGATGCTTCACAGATGATACCTGGCTTTCAGTTGCCAGCCTGTTACTCTTCAAATTTCTTTTGACTTTTTTACTAATTGGGGTGGTAATGTTTTTTCACTTACCTGACTTGACACTGTGATTTTCGCTTAATTGCACTGAGGAATCTGGTTGTCTGCATTTTACAAGGTTCTCTGTTAAGCTTTCTTATCACCGCAAGCTTACCTCGATAGCACATTCCTTCCCTCTAACCAATGTAACTCTGTGCAAAAACAACATTTTTTTTTCCCCACTAAACTGATGTAAAAAATATTTTCTTCTGAAATTAGTTCAGGTTCTTTTGATCTTCTTGGTTTGTCTTTGTCTGCACAGTACTGTCTGATCTTTGATCGGTACTGTTCAAGGAATTAAACTTCAGTATCAAAGCATCTTTCCCTAATTTTGTGCTGACCATTGATATTAGGATGTGCATTATCAGCTTATGTTATAATACTTCCAACTTTTTCTTTGGTAGAAATGGTTTCAGAATGTGATTGAATAAAGAGATTCTCAGCCTCACAGCTAAATACAGAAGGAACTTTCCTGGATTCTTCATAGACCAACGGTGCTTCCATCACTACAGTTTCGATAAGAGCATAATTCTGAGTAGATTTCTGAGGTCCCAGGACCTACGTAAAAAAAGAAAGAAGAAAAGAAAAAAAACAGTACTACAGGAAAACTCTGAAAGATACTCCATTTAGAAACCCATCCTGTGATTATTACACCTTCTTCAGCTCCCAGAGAAAGTGTTTTTTCCCCTCTTGCTTCTGAAACCATTGCAGTAAAAAAAAACCAAACACATCTGTCTCCCTCTACATGCTGTTCTGAATAATAGCCAAAATACCCAAAACCACTGTATTTGCTTTCCCCCCCATAGCTGACAAAACAACAGTTGAGACATATTTTTCTACCTCTTTCCCAAGAATTTACATTCACATATCCTATGACTGAAAAAAAAAGGGGGGGGGGGGGGGCTGGGGAGGAACAGCCAATGCTGAAAATGAAAAAAAAAACAGCCCATTTCTCTATAAGTCTTAAGCCTATACTAGTAGTGAAGAAAAACAACAACAACAACAAACAGTAGAACAATAGCAGGAAGTTTACATGTTCTCCAGGTGTTAAATTGCAAAGCCTCCTCTGGAGGAGTAATAGCTGTGAATTCAGTGTGCTTAGGAGAAATCAGATCTTTTAGGCACAATAGTTTAAATGATCAGGTTACAGAGAAAACCCTTTCACTGCAAAATAGATTCAATAAAGTATGCTACAGCTATGAATGTTAATTCCAGTAAGAGCTGGAGATCTCCGTTTCCCTTGAGAAGCACCCTAAATTAGCAAAAGGACCTGACAAAGTATTTCCTTGTGTCTCAGTCAAATGTAAGTGGGAGAAAAAGTGATCGCCTCTCCTCAAGGAGACGAATGAGACCTCCCCTTGGCAGAAGCAGCCAACACCGCTGCAGTTGCCCCATTTTCTTCAGAGGGCTAAGCTGAAGCTGTCCCTCACTGCACTCCCCAACTCCTGTATGGTGGCTAGTTCCAGCAGTAGTTGTTGCTGGAGCACTTAATAGACAAAGCACTAAAAAAGTACAGCAGTGAACGTTTAAACTCCTTTTATACATTTAAGCCCAGAGTTATTGATCAGACAAAACACAAGACACCAAATCTTGGAGCCAAAGGACAAAAGAGGAAAAAAAAAGCCAGATACAGGACAGGTGGGTGTTTTCTTTGTCACGTTACTTTAGGTAACTTAACACAACTGTTGTCATAGAAACATTATGCAGGGTACACTTACGGTTTGGCTTTATGGTGTTTTCCATGTACCAAAATATTACTTGAAGTATTTAGTAAAACATTAACCTTGCTCCTTTTTTAGTGTCACACAGTGTGGAAAGCTCCTGCTGAACTTCCAACCTGTTGCCTGCTTTTGGAAGCTTTTAACTTCAAAGGAGAAAGACTTCTGCATTCTTGTCGAGGCAGTTGAAGTCCCAAGTTACTTGTCTTCTCTGGGTCACACCAACAGGATCTTCTCACCTACCACTTCAAGGAAGATCTGATTTCTTGATTATCCAACACTCTGAAAGCTGTCAAGTCACATGACGTATTGCATGTTAAATAACTCAAGTAAAACTCAAGTAAAAATCCATTTTAACTTTGCTGCATTTATATACTAGATACATTTGACGTGCTATATATTTACAGTGCGGCAAGTGCATTTTATCTTTAAAAAACAAAGATCAAACATTAGACATCTCTGAACAACACAGTTTGTATAAACCAGACAGATTACTCAGACCAACTGTATTTAATACAGGTTCCCCACTCATCTCCTGATGCAGGACCAGTAAGTAAGAAGCGCGTCACAGTTTGATAGCATTTAATAATAAAAATAAAAATCACAGTATGAATTTGTTTGTAACTAGAAACTTTAGAGGGACAAAACAGACAACTGAAACTTAAGACAAGTGGCGCTGTATAAAACAATGTAATAAAAACATACGGAAGTGTATACAAATAGTCTGAGAGATACATTCAGAACTGCATATTCTGATCATTATTCCGCAGCGTTGAAAACCAGAACGTTCTTCCGATCTTGAATAGAATTAAAATGTGAGGTAAATTAGTTTCTAGTGTCAGGCATCACAAAAAAGATGAAGCTCTTGCAAAACTCCTGTTACGTGAGAGCTTGTGAAGTCTCAAATAAGTCTTGAAATTCGGTATACAGACTGTCATTTACAACTCTTATAATTGTGTGGTTTTCCTGGTCGTTCTTGCACCAGATGTCTAACTTGGATTAACATTACATGAATAACACACAGTCAACCCGAGTCTGTAATTAAGCAGCATTTGAGATGTTCTATTCCAGGGCATTGTTTTCTGTGAGATATTTACTTGGTAATGTACAATGTTCAGCAGTTATAGAAAGTTGCCACCCTTTTGGATTAGAAGTACATTTTAAGAAAGAAAGTCTCAAGTTAAAAGCTAAAAAAAAAAGTTCTTTCATGGTAAAAGTCTGTACAGACATTTGAAGCACCACTGATGATTGGATTTTGTTTTGATGGTAATTTTACAGTATTGATAAATTTTAAGTTTTGATAGTTTGTTCTGATAATGTTGCGTCGTCGGTTGTGAAGGTAAAAGGTGGTTGGTTTTGACTGTAAAAGGTTGGTTTTGACAGTAAGAAGACGTTGGGTTTGATGGTAAGAAATTGTAAGAAGTTGTTGGGTTTTTGATGGTAAGTCGTAAGATGTTGCTGGGTTTGAAGTTGTTGGGTTTGACAGTAAGAAGTTGTAGCGTTTCGATGGTAAAAAGGTCGTCGGTTTTGATGGTAGGTTTAGTCTGAGTATTGAAGGCTTCCATCAGTAAGCTCTGCATCTGAAAGACAAAGGGAAGAAATGTCATTCCCTGTTGTGATACTCAACATGGAACTATCTGGCTCAGTGGTTTTCTTTCTGAAGAGAGAAGTCACAACCCTGCACACGGCTTGATCTGCTCTCTGACTACAGGGCTGAACTGACTGGAGAAGGCGGCTTCCAAAGACCTCCCATTAAACTGACTGCATTTCAGTTCTGTGCTAAAATTGGTCAACTGTACAGAATATTAGGACAAAGCTTTGATAGCAAATGGTAGACCTTAGGTAAGTTACATTCATCTGAAGGTTTGACTGGACGGCATCCTTGTTTTACTAGTAATCTTGTGGTCAAGCTGACCAAATCCTGGCCACAGAACAGAAGCGTTCAGAAACTTGCTAGAGAGAGCACTTAGGAATGCAGGAATTTAACTGCTTTAATGCTGCTCTTTCTCTCACATATCTGGATTTTCCTTAAATCACAAATTATCACTAGCTATCCTTGTTAATTTATTCAAAGTAACATGAGTCCAGGTGAAAAGGCTTATTTGAGAGGTTCAATACTGTAAAAAACAAAAACAAACAAACAAAAAAGAAAACTGTTGGATTGAAAGTATGGCTGCTCAGGGATAGGCTGGGCATCGTTCAGTAGTTGGTGAGCAATTGCATTGTGCATCACTTGTTTGTACACATTATTATTAGTACTATTATCATTATTATTATTATTTTCCTTTCTTTTGTGTCCTAATAAACTGTCCTTTTCTCAATCCACAGGCTTTCATTTCTTTGTAATTCTCTCCCCCCATCCCAGAGAGGGAGGGGGGAGGGTGAGCAAACAGCTATGTGGTGCTTAGCTGACGGCCGGGTTAAACCACAACAGTCTTTTTTGACACCCAATATGGGGCACAAAGGGTTGAGATAACGACAGATCTGACCAGAGTGTGTTAAACCAAATTTGGTATATTAGATCTGCTTAATAGTTGATAGTCACAATGTTGGTTGCTTTGATCTCAGGTCTGCTGTGCCTGTTCTTCAAATTGAGTTATATAGCACATTACTTACTGTATGTATGTCCCACCGCTCCCTGCCCGCGGGCACCCATGGGCAAGGCCTCCAATGAAATAGTGCTCACAACAGAAGCCTTTTGGTAGACCTCCACTTCCTTTAGCAGCCTTTACACAACCCCACTCACAACAGGACTCTGTTCTTTCTCCAGAAAGAGAAAGAAATTATTCTCTTCTTTTAACCCTCATTATGACCCTAATCCAACGATAACCCTAGTTAATAAGGGATGTCGGCTCTCCTCTTGGATGCCCTAGAGCGCACTCTAGAAAGCACTAGAAGCCACCCAGACTTCCCTAGACGTTCTGAGACGTTCTGAGGGACTCTCAGTGCAGTTGCACACCTAGAGAGCACCAGAGGTCTCCCAGTGCACCCTAGAGATTTCCACAATGTACCAGTGCAATACAACGCCCCCCAGAAATCTGTCTGGGCTACTGGGTGTGCCTAGAGAACTACCGTGTGTTCTAGTGTCCCACAGAAGATTCCCAGCACAATCTAGAGGCCTCCCAGGGCCCCCAGTGTGCTCTCAGTTGTTCTACAGTCCTGCTAGTACAAACTAGAGGCCTCCCAGTGAATGCCTCACTACGCTCTCCGGTGTTCTCTACAGTCCCCTACAGGAATCCCAGTGTCCTGTACTGTGCTCTAGTGCCCGCTGTATGCCCCCCAGCACTCCCAATGCACTCTAGTATCTTGTGCATTCATCGGAGGGCCTCCCAGTGCTATCACTTCCCAAAGGCATCCCAGGACTCCCAAGTAGTTTAGGATGTCTGTGAGGACTCCCAGGGCCACACACAGCACGTTAATGAGTACTACATGCCTCCCCGTGCATCCCCTTGTAGTGGGTTTACATGGCAAGGTTTTGGTAGCAGGGGCCATAGGGGTGGCTTCTGTGAGAAGAATCCAGAAGCTGCCCCATGTTTGTTAAGGGCCCCACTGCTGACCAGAGCGAGCCAATAAGTGATGTTATTTGCGCCTCTGTGAGAGCATATTTAAGACAGGGGAAAAAAAAAACGCTGCGCCACACAGCAGCTGGGAGAGTGAGAGGAGTGAGGAACAGCCTTGCAGGTGCCAAGGTAAGTGAAGAAGGAGGGGGAGAGATGCTCCAGGTGCCGGAGCAGAAGTCCCCTGCGGCCTGTGGTGAGGACCATGGTGAAGCAGGCTGTCTCCCTGCAGCCCACGGAGTACCACGGTGGAGCAGGTTTCCACACTGCAGCCTGTGGAGGAGACCACAGTAGAGCAGGTGGACCTGCACGGACGGAGGCTGTGGCCTGTGGAGGACTCCCACCAGAGCAGATTCCGGGCCGGACCTGTAGCCCATGGAGAGGAGCCCACGCAGGAGCAGATGACCTGGCAGGAGCTGCTGCCCGTGGGGGACCCAGGCTGGAGCAGTGTGATCCTGAGGGAAGGACCCCGTGGTACAGACCCATATCTGGAGCAGTTCTTGAAGAGCTGCTGCCTGTGGGTAGCCAACGCTGGATCAGTTCAGGAAGGACTGCATCCCGTGGGAGGGACCTCACAGTACAGGGGACGAGAGTGACCATGAAGGAGCGGCAGAGACAAAGTGCTATAGACTGACCACAACCTCCAATCCCCCGATCCCCTGCGCCGCTCGGGGGCAGGAGGTGGAAGAGGGTAGATGGGGGGGAAGGTGCTTTTGGTTTCTTTCATTTGTTTCTCACTTCTCTAGCTTGTTAGTAATAGGCAATAAATCTTACTGTCTCCCTATGCTGAGTCTGTTTTGCCCGTCACAATAATTGTTGACCGATCTCCCTGTCCTTCTCTCAACCCTTGAGCCCTTTTTATTGTATTTCTCCCCCTTTCCCTTTGAGGAAGGGGAGTGAGGGAGTTGTTGTGGTGGAGCTTGGCCACCCACCCAAGTAAAACCACCACACCTCTAGTAACCTCTAAGAGCATTCTAGAAGTCTACCTGGAAAACCCAGCAGATGCTAGAGTGCACTGGGAGTGTTGTGAGGTCTCCAGGGGTCACAAGAGCACACCATGAGGCACTGGGATGCATGTCAGGTATGTTAAACAGCACTGGTGGGTGTGGGGGAGTGAACGAATGGCTGTATGGTGTTCAGATGCCTGCTGGGTTAACCACAAGATCCAGTCATGGCAGAAAGTCAGCCAGAGATCAAGAAGCTTTTGGACAACGCTGTCAGATATATGGTTTAATTTTTAGGTAGTCCTGTGTGAAGCCAGCTGTTAGACTTGACGATCAGTCCTTGTGAACCCCTTCCAACTCAGGATAGTTGATGATGATCTCCGTGAACTTGGCCCAGATCCCATGAGCTGACCTGATGAGTCACAAAGCTGTGCACACATCTCATGCTGCTAGGAGCAGAACTTCAGGTGAAATGAGTTTTCTTGAATGGAGTGTCTCTAGAGGCCAAGTATCCTGGCTCTGATGCGCTAGCTGTAGCCAGGGTTTTAGATACCACGGTAGGCAGGCCTGGTTGGGGGAACATAGCTAAACAAGGCGTGTGCCCTGTCAAGCTCCTTATCTGGAAAGTACAGGCGCATCTTGTCCAGGAGATGGCCTGGCCAGAAGTTATTGTCGCTTGACTTTTGATTCTTATTCTTCTCAAGAGGCCTAGAGAAAAAGAAAGAAAAAAAGAAAAGAAAGAAAAAGGTAAGAGAGAGTGGCACGTTTTATGGAAATAAAATTCTCGGCAACTTCACTGCTATTACCAGTAATGGCAAATGCGAGCCTGACAAGAACCAGCTACTAGGACTTCTGGAAATCCCTGCCTGTCCTTCTTATACATGACTGACATTGGAAATGCCAACTTGCGAAGCTATCTTAAGAGCTGATGCGTTGCCTGTCACTGTAGTATATAAACTCTCTGAGATGAACTGGGAAGATTGTGCTCTATTTTGCAAAGTGTTTTTTCTCCTCAAAAGCTTCTCCAGTCTTGCAAAGTTGGATTCTTTAGGACTGCCTTTCTTCCACGAGCTCAGCTGTGAGGCTGAGTCTTTCTATTCAATCGGATTTGGGAATCACTTTGACTAAAGAAGACGCTGCAAGTGCTATGACCAAGCTGGCAGTGGACATCCCAGTTTCATGGGTCAGGAAAGACCTTTGCACACTCATGAACTCCTTGGACAGTACGAGTCTGAAGACAGCAGGGACAAGGACAGCAAAAGATCTTGGACTCGTTTGGGAAGAAAAGCTTTTGTGGGTGACCTGAGATGGAAGAAAAATTAGGGCAAACTGCCTCTGTTCTCAGGGCTGACATTGTGTCTATGTCCAGAAAACATGCATCTCCAGATCCTACAGATAAATGTTGAGATGCAAAGAATGTTGCTCCGTAAAACAGATCTGCCACCTGCATCTGACTTTCCTCCTGCAACGTTTAGTAACGTTCTGAAGGGTCAGTTTTCTAGAGAAACAGAGGAACTGAGGTATAATGGGAGGAAAATAAGCACTGCCCTACTAGGAGCAGCTGGCTGCTGGCTGCACGCTTCTGCAGCGGGCTGCTTCTGCCCCTGACTGGGGAGCTTCTCCAGGCATCCACAGCTGGATTCTTTGGGATTGCCTTTCTTATGCAAGAAAAAACGTTCTCTGAGGGGATTTCCAAGAAGTGCTGGGTTGGCCTGACGAGGACCGTCTTAGGTGAGAAGTTCTGTCATCTCTGCAGATTGGAGTACAGAGAAACTGTTCGCCAGCACCACTGCAACCCCGCAAGTCAGCACAAACACAGCCGTGGCCGTGTAGCTGAGAAGAGATCTCGCTCTCTCTCTGCTATCGCTCGCTGCTCCCTTGCAGCATCCTAATGTTTCACTTCAGTACCTCAGTACCACCTCTGATGCAGTGGGAGCTGATGCACAGCAGGGCAGCAGGAAGGGACTGATCATAAGCCCTCTTTGAACCAACCTTTTTTCTGCCTCTTTGGCCTGTTTTCCTGATGCACTTTTTGACTTGGACATGCTCAGAGAAGATGTGGCGTCAGCATGTCCTGTGCTGTAGTATCCTCCAGGCTGCCTGATCTTCCTCACGTCTTCTCCTTCTTTGATGATCTTGTCTCCTGGGTGCAGCAGGCCTGTTGACAAAGCGCACAGAGAAGAGCAACGGTGTATGGACAGCCAATGCTGAATATATTTATCCAAGAAAACTCTGTTCTCCTGTTGCCCCAAGCCTGTCCCCGTGCTGTCTCTCCCCATCCGATCCAGGTCACCTCTGGGTTTGGTCAGTGATACTGACCAGGAGGGGACAGAAAAGACGTCCCCACTCTGGAAAGGAGGAAGACATGATGGCCCAGCAAGTACTGAGAGGACACGATGGCCCTGGCCAACTTCACATGGGGCCTCTTCCCGCATTCTCTGCCCTGGGCTCAGGAGCCCCATTTCAGCTCAGCCCTTGGCTCACGTTGCAGGTATAGCAGTGTCCAGCTCTGACACAGCTGTGCCACAGCTGTGCCTGGCCATGGACCTGCCGAACCTGACCATGGTCTGGCCTCCCTGCTTGACCTTGCACCTGCCCCATCACCATGAGCTTGCCCCATTAGCTGCACTTGTGTTTGATCCTGGCTACCAGTCCAGGGGGACGTGGCCCTGGCTGCTCTGTAGCGCTCTTTGCTAGCTCAGCCCTGCTCTGGCCCTGCTGATGGTATCGCTGATCCTAACCAGCAGCATCTGCCGTGGCCCTCCAAGGGCTGCAAACATTCTCCATCAGCAGTGCCCCACCCTGAACATGCATCGTGCTTCTGGGTCTTGGGAAGAGGCATGAGCATGTCAGGCTTAGTACGTTCACATTAGTACGTTCCTTGCTCTTTGCTTTACCTCTTTGCAGCGCTTTGTCAGTGAGACAAATGTTACGCTCCTTGCACAGCTTGGAGCAATTCAGATAGCTCACAACGGCATTTCTGCGATACCGGTCAACCAGTGCTCCCATGTCACCCTCTGTAGTTGATGGCAGGCAGTGTTCATCAACAGGTGCATCCCCAGATCTCACCAGCCGACACTTTTCTTTCCATTCTATCGGGCTGTCTTTGATCTGCAAGTAAAGGAATGGTCCCCGTTAGCTTTCAGTGAGGCCCTGGAGTTGCTACATTCCCTTTGGAGAAACTACAGGCAGGGATCCATCTCAGAAGTGTGTGTAGATGGGACTCAGCACCCTGCGATGGGACCAAGCACTTATCCGGGAGTACCATTCCCTTCCAGTGCCAGGCCCGCAGGCGGGTGCTCCCTAGAGCACCAGGCAGAAGAGCAGCATACTGGACATAGGTGCCCCAGATGAAAAAAGTCTCCCAGCCACCATCTTTTTCTGATTGTGTCAGGTTGACTAGAGCTCAGATGACTCCATCGCCACACCTAAACGTCGCTTCAACTCCCATTTCTTGCCACTTCAGTTACCCAGAAAAGAGTGTTTACATCACCAAAGTGTTCAGAAGCCAAACCAGTTGTTTGAGACAGCTTGTAGCATCTCAGCTGTGAGGCACTATGTGGTCAAGGGACTACCTGACCTTCTACTCTGAGAAGTTAATATTCAGAACAATCTCCAACCTTGTCCTTTGCTGCCCACCCCACATTCGCAAGCACGTAGAGGTGCGCCTTTTTTCCTGCCACAGTACCTTCTCCAGCCGTCTCCTCTCTCTTGAGCGTTTTCCAATCTCTTCCATTTCATCACAGTTTAAATGTCGCCGGCCTGGCTCAATGTTGACTGGGGGCACTTCCAAGAGTGTTAGCTTTTCTTTGGGCTCGGTAGGAGAGCAAGGCTTCGTCCCCACAGCTTTGTCCCCAGCAGAAGGTGGAGAAGTGGCAGCTTTGCAAGCGTTTCTCCGGACCTGAGGCTGTACATCTACAGCAGTTTAAAAAGCAAACAAATGAAAAGCTCAGAGAAACCCTGTTAGACAGTAGCAGAAATAAAAAACAAGGCTGATCAATGTTTATAAGGCAAAAAGCTCTGGCATTTTGTGCAGTCTGGAGCACCCAACAGATGACGGTCTTTGAATGGAAGCATCCTTTAGCTTTCAATCCAGGCATACGTATTACAGACTACTCCCATCTCCGCTTTGCCCCATTCTGTTTCACGCTCACAATACATGTTTAGTCTACAAAACAATTAGTACAACAACACAGCAGCAAAACGCCTCTTCTCTCCAAGATGTGAAACCTTCAGACAAAAATGACACGGGTACCATGGCAAGCCTTCAGGTTTGGGCTAGGTTTTAAAGAGTAGGACCTTTGAATCTGCATTATCCAGCTGCCCTCAACAGCTGGAGAAAGGGTCTGCTTCTGATCAGCCGGATGATCAACGCTAACCAATAAAATACAGTACAGGAGGTTAAACCTCAGGGTTCAGATTCCGAGTCAAACCGAAAAGACCGGATAAGCTGTCTCCCACAAACGGGCTGAGTATTGCACTTCCCCTGGATTCTTTAGCTTCTCCCCAGAGGTCTCCTTTCAGCAACCCCGTTGCAGGACAGTAGTGGCAAGGAGCCATATTCTGGACTCACTTTGGCATTCCCTAATGCCACCTGTGTACTTTTAGGGCATCTGTAAGGATATAGAGAGAGATTCCCAGCCCAGGGTTCTCCTCTCACCTTTGCTGGTCTCTTTGGGCTGTCCTTTCCTCATTTCCAGCCATTGCTTTTGACATTCCATCAGCTCTTCACTGCTTATATAATTCCCCCGTTTTGAAGAAGTCAAGAAGATGACCACATCCTCCAGTTCCTTGTCACTGATGGGAACTTTTGCCTGGCAACCAAAACAGAAGACGACAGTGTGATCAATAAAAAAAACAAGGCTTGGCCCAGAGTAGGGGGGATGAGCTTTGCTGTTGTTTTAAATGCTTTTTCAGAAAAGGCACAGAGGCAACCTGTTGAGCTTTAAGCTTTACAGGAGTTTACCAAGCACTGAAAAATTTACCGGTCTTCTGCTGGCCTCTGCTGAGCTCTCAGTTTTCAGTGTGCCAAACTTCTCAGCCATCTGGGCATCAAGAAGCTAATTTGGCTTGGAACAGAATACCAGAAAACACCTGAACTGCTAAACCCTAACAGACCTGGGCATGCTCTTGACAGTTCTGTACCGCTGCAGCCTGTGGAAAGTGAGGCTCAGCATGAGCTCTGCTGTGCCAACAGGTACTAAAAGGCAGTGCAGCGGGCAGACATATGAAACTGGTCAAGGAAAGACCAAGTATCACCACGAGGAAACTTGATGCCACTTCAGGCCACGTTACTCAGCACCGACTGTCTTTAGAGACTATGAGGCAATGAGTTTCACTCCCTCCTGGGACTCAGTCTGGGTGACACCTCGCATCCCTGCAGCCTTCCCTTCCCTCTTCCCTTCAACATTTCACTGGCTGTGGGAGCCATCCTCTGAGAGTAACACAAGAGAAGTTGGAGCTTTTCCAGTTCTCTGGGTTGGCATGCAGCAAAACAAGGCAAAGTTGCAGCAGTTCCTTACTTTTCTCTTCCCTACATACCTCCTTGATGACTTTAATGAAGTCTGCTCTCATGATCTTTCTCTGTTCCATTCCAGCCTTTCTGAAGATGTCTACCATTGTCAACTTCTGTTGTTGTAGGAGGTTATGCAGTTTGAGAAGAGCTTGGGGGTATGGTGCACGAATAAGGGGAAGGCTACCCTTCTTCCGGGTCTGGCTCCTTGTTGGTGGTGAGCACTGAAAAGGAATTAGAAAATACCCTCAAATCACCGTTATCCAGAATCACTGTGCCAGCAGATGCAGAAGTGGCTGGGATAAAGCAGTGTCACGCTGCCGACGTATGAGCAGATGCTGAGGCCGTGGCACGGCCACAGGAGATGAAGTACAGTAATCCCAAGAGTGGCACAACACAAGGTATACTTACGTCTGGCCTGTCGGTCACGGCTGACTTGCTTTTAGCCCTCTGGTCTACTCCAGCTGCCATTATTCGTTTCCTGACTCTACTTTCCAGTCTGCTTAAGGTAGGTTTATGACTCAGCCATTTCTCAACATCTCCAAAGCTTTCCAGCTGAGATCGGAGTTGCTTCCTCTCCTGAATCCAAGCCTCCAGCTTTTGTAGATCATCTTTTGTATCACAGGTGATCTCTGGGGAGCTGAGGCTATCTTCTTCTTCCTGTAGCTGCTGAAAAACAGACAAATGACAGAAATCGGTGTCCTGAGTTGGTTTCAAACAGGGAGAGCCTGGTCTTGCCATACAGGGAGCAAAAACGAATGCGACATCTGGAGCATGGAGCAAATCTACTTGCTTTCCGTTTAAAGACAAACTTTGGATACAGTTTTCTCCAATGGTACAGTTTGAAACCCTGCTCCAAAACCACTTCTGGCTTGACATTAGTCAAACCATCAGCCGTATCCTCGCTGCTTGTGTTAGTACTTTAACAACAGATGAGCTTCTTACAAAACCTACTGTTGAGATCGCATTGGTATAATGGTTTTGGAGGGGACTTCCTGCTCTGAGGCTTTTCTGAGATAGAGATGGGAGGGGTGTCTGGGCCTGCCACCAATCCCAGGTGTATGAGAGCGCTGAGAAACAGCCATCGGGCAGTCACAGAACAGCATCAAGACACGTGCGTCCTGCCTCTTATCAAGGTGTTGGCTCCCTGCCCTGAAAGAGCAGCTGGAACAAAACGTCAGCTGTTACGCTCACGAAAAATGGTCTTAGTGCTCTTCATGTTAACTGAAGAGACCGGAAGTAACAGCTGCTCCTGGAGCTCTCCTGCAGCATGCTGCAGCTGGAGCTGCCTCAAGCCACTGGACTCAAGTTCCAGGGCAGGGAAAAGGTGTCCTCCTGTCAAGGGACAGAGAGTGTGCTTCTGCCCTCACTCTGCTAGACTGCTCTTGCTCACGCAAATGTTTTCCAGAATGTTGCTGAGGTACTGAGCAACGATGTGAGGCTGCTCTGGGTGTGCTAAAGTGATGTACATCTTCCTCTCTCAAGAGGGAACCGTGAGGCCATCTGCTTTTGCAATGATAACGCTTATGTGACCTGCTGGAGTAAGTTTGAGTCAATTTGTCAAAGTCTTTATCACCGTCAGAGAACTTTCTCTCTCTACTGTCTCCTGCTGCATGAGGTGAATAGCAATCCTTGTAATAGCTACATTTTTCCCATCTCCGTGGTTCATCTCGATAGTATCTTTCTCTGCTCCAACTTCCTTCCCCTTTGGAATGGTAATATCTAGTGCTATCTTGTTCTGATCTTCCTCTGCTTCGAGATCTGTACTTTGAATATTTTACTGGTCTTCTGCCATTATCAGGGCTGTTTCTTTCACTATGGAAAGATCTGTACTTGCTTCTCTCACAATACTCCTGCTTGTGACGCTTTTGCTTAACAACTTCCACACTCCGAGAGCACCTTCTCTTGCTGGAATGGCCTTCTGTTTTGCTTCTGTTTTGAGTCTCCTTCCCTTCAGTAGGAGAATGTTCCCTCTTTCTTTGGTAATGCTCTTTGTCAGTTTTTTTGGTGTCGTGTATCTTTTTTTCTATCCTTTTTTTAAATGCAGGGTGTTGTCTTCCCATTTTTCTATCACCAAATTCTTCATTTGGTCTAGAGAATTGCCTTTCCACAACTTTATCCAGCTTTTTAATAGATGAGTCATTAACCTGTACGTAGTTATTAGATATGTCCTTTGTACCTGTTGTGGTTTAACCCGGCTGGCAGCTAAACACCACACAGCCGTTCGCTCACCCTCCCCCCTCCCTCTCTGGGATGGGGGAGAGAAACGGGAAAGTGAAGCCGGAGAGTTGAGATAAAGACAGTTTATTAAGACAGGAAAATAATAATAACAATAATAATAATAATAGTGATAATGGTAATAGTATTAACAATAATAATGTGTAAGAAAACAAGTGATGCACAATGCAATTGCTCACCACCCGCTGACCGATGCCCAGCCTATTCCCGAGCAGCCGGCCCCCCACCCCGGCCAGCCACCCCTATATATTGTTTAGCATGACGTCAGATGGTATGGAATACCCCTTTGGCCAGTTTGGGTCAGCTGTCCTGGGTCTGTCCCCTCCCAGCTCCTGCTGCACCCCCAGCCTGCTCGCTGGCAGGACAGAGCAAGAAGCCGAAAAGTCCTTGGCCTGGTGTAAACACTGCTCTGCAACAATTAAAACATCAGCATGTTATCAGCACTCTTCTCATCCTAATCCAAAACATAGCACCCTACCAGCTACTATGAGCTACTTAACTCTGTCCTAACTGGAACCAGGACAGATATCCACCCCTTATTCCATACCATTTATGTCATGCTCAGGTTACACTCTGTCCAATACATTCTAATTAATCACCATTTTCATCTATGATATATAGCAATCATGGTAGTGATGACATACATTATTATATAATAATTAACATACTACAATTCAACTCATGGGCTATTCTCACCCAGTATCAAATCCCCTTGAGGTACACACCGGACCTCCCCATTCTTTTGCATTACCCACCAAGTGCATCCAGGTCCCTGAGCAAAAGCAATTCCACGAATGGGTTTGCCTTTTCCTGAGGCAGGAGTAGCCCAGACTGTTTTACCCAGCATGTTTCTTACGTGCACTACAGGAACTTTATCCCCTTCTACAGTGCGTAACAGGTTTGATTGGGCAGGTCCAGCTCGGTTGGCAGATCCCCTGGTATTGACTAACCAGGTGGCCTTTGCCAAATGTGTATCCCAATTTTTGAATGTCCCAGCACCCATTGCTTTCAGTGTAGTCTTCAACAGTCCATTGTATCGTTCAACTTTTCCAGAGGCTGGTGCATGATAGGGGATGTGATACACCCACTCAATACCATGTTCTTTGGCCCAAGTGTCTATAAGGTTGTTTCGGAAATGAGTCCCGTTGTCTGACTCAATTCTCTCTGGGGTGCCATGTCGCCATAAGACTTGCTTTTCAAGGCCCAGGATAGTGTTCCGGGCGGTGGCATGGGGCACAGGATATGTTTCCAGCCATCCGGTGGTTGCTTCCACCATTGTAAGTACGTGGCGCTTGCCGTTGCGGGTTTGAGGGAGTGTGATGTAATCAATCTGCCAGGCCTCTCCATATTTATATTTCAGCCATCGTCCTCCATACCAAAGAGGTTTTGACCGTTTGGCTTGCTTGATTGCAGCACATGTTTCACAGTCATGAATAACCTGTGCTATAGTGTCCATGGTCAGGTCCACCCCTCGATCACGAGCCCATCTGTAGGTTGCATCTCTACCTTGATGGCCTGAGGTGTCATGGGCCCATCGGGCTATAAATAATTCACCTTTATGTTGCCAGTCCAGGTCCACCTGAGCCACTTCAATCTTAGCAGCCTGATCCACCTGCTGGTTGTTTTGGTGTTCTTCAGTAGCCCGATTCTTGGGCACATGAGCATCTACATGGCGTACCTTTACAACCAGGTTCTCTACCCGGGCAGCAATATCTTGCCACAATGCCGCAGCCCAGATGGGCTTGCCCCTGCGCTGCCAGTTGTTCTGCTTCCATTGCTGTAACCACCCCCACAGGGCATTTGCTACCATCCATGAATCAGTATAGAGATAGAGAACTGGCCACTTTTCTCGTTCAGCAATATCTAAAGCCAGCTGAATGGCTTTTACTTCTGCAAACTGACTCGATTCACCTTCTCCCTCAGCAGCTTCTGCAACTCGTCGTGTAGGACTCCATACAGCAGCTTTCCATCTCCGATGCTTTCCCACAATACGACAGGACCCGTCAGTGAACAAGGCATATTTCTTCTCATTTTCTGGTAGCTTGTTGTACAGGGGGGCTTCTTCAGCACGAACCACCTCCTCCTCTGGTGATATCCCAAAGTATTTGCCTTCTGGCCAGTCCATAATCACCTCCAAGATTCCTGGGCGACTGGGGTTTCCTATTCGAGCCCGCTGAGTAATCAGTGCAACCCACTTGCTCCATGTAGCATCAGTTGCATGATGCGTAGAGGGGACCCTTCCTTTGAACATCCAGCCTAGTACCGGCAGTCGGGGTGCCAGGAGGAGCTGCGCTTCAGTACCGACCACTTCCGAAGCAGATCGAACTCCTTCATATGCTGCCAATATCTCCTTTTCAGTTGGAGTATAGCGGGCTTCAGATCCTCTGTATCCCCGACTCCAAAACCCCAGGGGTCGACCTCGAGTTTCCCCAGGTTCTTTCTGCCAGAGGCTCCAGGTGGGACCATTCTCTCCGGCTGCGGTGTAGAGCACATTCTTTACATCTGGTCCTGTTCGGACTGGCCCGAGGGCTACTGCATGAACTATTTCCTGCTTAATTTGTTCAAAGGCTTGTCGTTGCTCAGGGCCCCATTCAAAAGCATTCTTCTTACGGGTTACTTGGTAGAGCGGGTTTACAATCAGACTGTAATTTGGAATATGCATTCTCCAAAACCCCACGACACCTAGGAAAGTTTGTGTTTCTTTTTTGCTAGTTGGTGGAGACATAGCTGTTATTTTGTTGATCACATCCATTGGGATTTGACGGCGTCCATCTTGCCATTTTATTCCTAAAAACTGGATCTCTCGTGCAGGTCCTTTAACTTTATTCTGTTTTATGGCAAAACCAGCCTTCAGAAGGATTTGGACTATTTTCTTCCCTTTCTCGAAAACTTCTTCTGCAGTGTCACCCCACACAATGATGTCATCGATGTACTGCAGGTGTTCAGGAGCTTCCCCCTGCTCCAGCGCAGACTGGATCAGTCCATGGCAAATGGTAGGGCTATGTTTCCACCCCTGGGGCAGCCGATTCCAAGTATATTGGACTCCCCTCCAAGTGAAAGCAAACTGTGGCCTGCACTGTGCTGCTAGAGGGATGGAGAAAAATGCATTAGCGATATCAATTGTGGCATACCACTTGGCTGCCTTTGATTCCAGTTCATACTGGAGTTCTAGCATGTCCGGCACTGCAGCACTCAGTGGTGGCGTGACTTCGTTCAGGCCACGATAGTCCACTGTTAGTCTCCACTCACCATTAGACTTTCGCACTGGCCATATGGGACTATTAAAAGGTGAATGAGTCTTGCTGATCACTCCTTGGCTCTCCAGTTGACGAATTAGCTTATGGATGGGACTCAGGGAGTCTCGGTTGGTGCGATATTGCCGCCGGTGCACAGTTGTGGTAGCGATCGGCACTTGCTGTTCTTCAGCCCTCAGCAACCCCACAACAGAAGGGTCCTCTGAGAGACCAGGCAAGGTAGACAACTGTTTAATGTCCTCTGTCTCCAAAGCAGCTATGCCAAAAGCCCAGCGGAACCCTTTTGGGTCCTTGAAATATCCTCTTCTAAGATAGTCTATGCCAAGGATGCACGGAGCATCTGGGCCAGTCACAATACGGTGCTTTTGCCACTCATTACCGGTTAGACTCACTTCAGCCTCCAATACAGTTAACTGCTGGGATCCCCCCGTCACACCATAAATACAAATGGGCTCTGGCCCTTTATAGCTTGATGGCATTAGAGTACATTGTGCACCGGTGTCTACCAAAGCCTTATACTTCTGTGCGTCTGACGTGCCAGGCCATCGAATCCACACAGTCCAATAAACTCGATTGTCCCTTTCCTCCCCCTGGCTGGAGGCAGGGCCCCTCTAGTCCTGGTCAGAATCTTCATTTCTGTGTTTAAAGGACTGCCTGCTGGAAGTTGGAGCAGCAAACCTTTCAGAGAACTCCTTTTTCCCAATTGTTTTCCTTTGCAATTCACGTACCCGTGCCTCTAGGGTCGCAGTAGATTTTCCATCCCATTTTCTCATGTCCTCTCCATGGTCACGTAGGTAAAACCACAGGGTGGCGCGGTGTGTGTGCCCACCATATTGTCTTCCTTGCATAGATGAACGTTTACCCCTAATAGCTGAGACACTGGTTTGTACAGGTGGGGAGGAAAATAAACTCTCTTTAAGTTGGTGGATCTCTTCAGAAAGTTTCTCCAAGGTATTCTCTTTTAGCTGGTGGACACTGGTTCGTTCAGGTGAAGGGGAAGATAATCTTTCTTCAAGTTGGTGGATCTTTTCAGAAAGTTTCTCCAAAGCATTCTCTTTTAGCTGGTGGACACTGGTTCGTTCAGGTGAAGGGGAAGATAATCTTTCTTCAAGTTGGTGGATCTTTTCAGAAAGTTTCTCCAAAGCATTCTCTTTTAGCTGGTGGACACTGGTTCGTTCAGGTGAAGGGGAAGATAATCTTTCTTCAAGTTGGTGGATCTTTTCAGAAAGTTTCTCTAAAGCATTCTCTTTTAGCTGGTGGACACTGGTTCGTTCAGGTGGAGGGGAAGATAAATTCTCTTTAAGTTGGTGGACCTCTTCAGAGAGTTTCTCCACAGCTGAGACACAGGCCTTTAGGGAAGAGGAGAGATTTCCTTCGTACTGCCGGAGTATTTTAGTCACTTCATTCACTGTGGGATTCTCCTCCGTTTTCCAGGCTAGCATTGCCAATGAGCTGGCATATGATGATGGGGCACTCTGTACAAACTTCCGCCACATGGGTAGTGTACACCGGACTGCATCTGGATCTGCGGATGTTTGTGCGTCGTCTAGGTCCTTATAAATTACTTCCCGTACGGCCAATTCCCTCAGGTACTGAATTCCCTTCTCCATGGTGGTCCATTTGCTTGGTAAACATACAAGTTCTTCCTTGAAGAGATACCTTTCCTTCACAGCTGACAGGAGACGCCTCCAGAGGCTGCGAGATCGTGCTCCATCTCCAATTGCTTTGTCAATGCATGCGTCCCTAGCAAGGGATCCCAGCCGCCTGGCTTCCTTGCCCTCCAATTCCACATAATTGGCTCCCGTGTCCCAGCACCGGAGCAGCCAGGTGACAAGCTGCTCGCCTATACAGCGACCAAAATCTTTTCGCACATCTCGTAGCTCACGCTGGTATAGAGTCCGGGTAATTACTGTTGATTTTTCGACATCCTCATCCTCATCTTCAGTCTTCTGCACCTTTGATGGCCGGTGTAGAGTCCGGGTAGTTACTGTTGATTTTCCGACATCCTCATCCTCATCTTCAGTCTCCTGCACCTTTGATGGCTGGTATGGAGTCCGGGTAGTTACTGTTGATTTTTCGCCATCCTCATCCTCATCTTCAGTCTCCTGCACCTTTGATGGCCCAGCCTCGTCTTCACTACGCCCAGACTTAGCAGAAGACTGTCTGCGTTTTAAACGACCTGAGCCTCTATACCATTTTTTCACCTTGTCTACAGGGGCAACTTGCACTGCTACAGCTCGTTTCTCTGACCCAGCCACAGGGTCTGCCACAGGGGTTGGAATACCCTCTGCGGGGTCAACTTGCACTGCTACAGCTCGTTTCTCTGACCCAGCCACAGGGTCTGCCACAGGGGTTGGAATACCCTCTGCGGGGTCAACTTGCACTGCTACAGCTCGTTTCTCTGACCCAGCCACAGGAGTGGGAGCAGCTGCACGAGCTGGGGCAGCTGCAGGAGCTGGAGCGGCTGCAGGGGCTGGAGCTGGAGCGGCTGCAGGGGCTGGAGCTGGAGCGGCTGCAGGAGCCGGAACGGCTGCAGGAGCTGGAGCTGGAGCGGCTGCAGGAGCTGGAGCTGGAGTGGCTGCAGGGGCTGGAGCGGCTGCAGGAGCTGGAGCGGCTGCAGGAGCTGGAGCTGGAGCGGCTGCAGGAGCTGGAGCGGCTGCAGGAGCTGGAGCGGCTGCAGGAGCTGGAACTGGAACGGCTGCAGGAGCCGGAATGGCTGCAGGAGCTGGAACTGGAGCGGCTGCAGGAGCTGGAGCGGCTGCAGGAGCTGGAACTGGAACGGCTGCAGGAGCTGGAGCTGGAGTAGCTGCAGGAGCTGGAACTGGAGCGGCTGCAGGAGCTGGAACTGGAACGGCTGCAGGAGCCGGAATGGCTGCAGGAGCTGGAACTGGAGCAGCTGCAGGAGCTGGAGCGGCTGCAGGAGCTGGAACTGGAACGGCTGCAGGAGCTGGAGCTGGAGTAGCTGCAGGAGCTGGAACTGGAGCGGCTGCAGGAGCCGGAACGGCTGCAGGAGCTGGAGCGGCTGCAGGAGCTGGAACTGGAACGGCTGCAGGAGCCGGAATGGCTGCAGGAGCTGGAACTGGAGCGGCTGCAGGAGCTGGAGCGGCTGCAGGAGCTGGAACTGGAACGGCTGCAGGAGCTGGAGCTGGAGTAGCTGCAGGAGCTGGAGCTGGAACGGCTGCAGGAGCTGGAGCGGCTGCAGGAGCTGGAGCGGCTGCAGGAGCTGGAACTGGAACGGCTGCAGGAGCCGGAATGGCTGCAGGAGCTGGAACTGGAGCGGCTGCAGGAGCTGGAGCGGCTGCAGGAGCTGGAACTGGAACGGCTGCAGGAGCTGGAGCTGGAGTAGCTGCAGGAGCTGGAACTGGAGCGGCTGCAGGAGCTGGAGCGGCTGCAGGAGCTGGAGCGGCTGCAGGAGCTGGAGCTGGAGCGGCTGCAGGAGCTGGAGCTGGAGCGGCTGCAGGAGCATCAATTGCAGCTCGATAGGCACAAGCCAGACCCCAGCACGCTACAGTGATTTGTGTCACTTTGGAACTGCCAGAGTCATGACACCTTTTTTTCAAGCATTCTGCCAGCTTTTTAGGATTTTGCAGTTGTTCAGGGGTGAATGTCCAAAACACTGGAGGTGACCACTGCTCTAGAAACCTGCCCATATCCTCCCACACTCCCTGCCACTCGCAACTATCCCGCCTCAAGACAGATCTCCGGATGAGATTCCTAAGTAGTTGTTTAACCCTCCACAAAATCTGAAGCGCATTCAGGAGACATAACAACAAGAGCAGGCTGGTCTGAGTATCCCAAGGATATTCAACATCTCGGAGAACCACCGTAACTAGCTCGGGGGATAAGAGGGTGGTGGTGAAGGAGAAAGGGAGAGTGAACAGGTAGGGAAACATGTCTTCCCCTGTCCCCTTCACAGATTGGCTCCCTAACGAAAACAGGCAATAGGTGTAATTGCTAATAGTTTCCGAGATATGGGTTCCAAAGTATAGAGTCGATGTCAGTGCTGAGTACAAATACCAGGTTAAAGTCGTGACCAGATATTTCATCATTTCATAAGCCATTGCTACACCGCACAGTACCATAACAATCTTAAACCAGGGCCCGGAAAGGATAAACAGTGCAACAGGGAGCACATACAGAAAGTAACGCACCATAAAACTCAATTTGGAATACAGGTACAGCAGACTGGAGATTAAGGCAATCAACATCGTGACTAGCAACTATTAAGCAGGTCCAATACTTGTACCAATTTTAGTTTAACACACTCTGGTCAGATTTGTCGATATCTCAACCCTTCGGGCCCCACGTTGGGCGCCAAAAAGACTGTTGTGGTTTAACCCGGCTGGCAGCTAAACACCACACAGCCGTTCGCTCACCCTCCCCCCTCCCTCTCTGGGATGGGGGAGAGAAACGGGAAAGTGAAGCCTGTGAGTTGAGACAAAGACAGTTTATTAAGACAGGAAAATAATAATAACAATAATAATAATAATAGTGATAATGGTAATAGTATTAACAATAATAATGTGTAAGAAAACAAGTGATGCACAATGCAATTGCTCACCACCCGCTGACCAGTGCCCAGCCTATCCCCGAGCAGCCGGCCCCCCCACCCCGGCCAGCCACCCCTATATATTGTTTAGCATGACGTCAGATGGTATGGAATACCCCTTTGGCCAGTTTGGGTCAGCTGTCCTGGGTCTGTCCCCTCCCAGCTCCTGCTGCACCCCCAGCCTGCTCGCTGGCAGGACAGAGCGAGAAGCTGAAAAGTCCTTGGCCTGGTGTAAACACTGCTCTGCAACAATTAAAACATCAGCATGTTATCAGCGCTCTTCTCATCCTAATCCAAAACATAGCACCCTACCAGCTACTATGAGCTACTTAACTCTGTCCTAACTGGAACCAGGACAGTACCTTGGTATTTCTGTGTAATAGCTAAGGATGACCGGAGTGACTCGCCAAGACGATCGGCTCCGGGGCGGACCCATTCTGCAGGGGAGCGGGGGATCGAGGCGGGCAGGGCTTTTTTCCCGGCATCGAAGCCACTCCAGGCAGCCGAGGGAGCCGGCAGGCCCCGGCAGCCCTCGCGAGGGAGGCTGCCGAGCTGTGGGGGGAGCCGGCAGCGGCGGGCCGTTTACGTCGGGCGTCGCCGCCGTTTTGCGGCCACTCACCGAGGCGATCGGCTCGGGGCGGGCGCGTTGTACAGCGGAGCCGGGGATCGAGGCGGGCAGGGCTTTTATTTATTTATTTTCTCCTGTAAAATCGCGTTTTCTGTAAAATCGATGAAAGATTTTTAGAACTCCAGTGTCAGACTGTGACAAACACTCTGTAGCCAATAACATAGGCTCAGGCAACGATCTGAGTCAGCGAAGTAGCATTTTTATTCGCGATTGCAATGGCGGGCGTCCCACAAGCAGGAGCGCACCTACTAGTCACATAGTACAGTTTATCTACTTTATTTCTCGACGACCGGGACCCTCCCCTGGTTCCCCATTGACTGGGTAATGCAGGTTCACAACCTATCTGATGCTTCACAGATGATACCTGGCTTTCAGTTGCCAGCCTGTTACTCTTCAAATTTCTTTTGACTTTTTTACTAATTGAGGTGGTAATGTTTTTTCACTTACCTGACTTGACACTGTGATTTTCGCTTAATTGCACTGAGGAATCTGGTTGTCTGCATTTTACAAGGTTCTCTGTTAAGCTTTCTTATCACCGCAAGCTTACCTCGATAGCACATTCCTTCCCTCTAACCAATGTAACTCTGTGCAAAAACAACATTTTTTTTTCCCCACTAAACTGATGTAAAAAATATTTTCTTCTGAAATTAGTTCAGGTTCTTTTGATCTTCTTGGTTTGTCTTTGTCTGCACAGTACTGTCTGATCTTTGATCGGTACTGTTCAAGGAATTAAACTTCAGTATCAAAGCATCTTTCCCTAATTTTGTGCTGACCATTGATATTAGGATGTGCATTATCAGCTTATGTTATAATACTTCCAACTTTTTCTTTGGTAGAAATGGTTTCAGAATGTGATTGAATAAAGAGATTCTCAGCCTCACAGCTAAATACAGAAGGAACTTTCCTGGATTCTTCATAGACCAACGGTGCTTCCATCACTACAGTTTCGATAAGAGCATAATTCTGAGTAGATTTCTGAGGTCCCAGGACCTACATAAAAAAAGAAAGAAGAAAAGAAAAAAAACAGTACTACAGGAAAACTCTGAAAGATACTCCATTTAGAAACCCATCCTGTGATTATTACACCTTCTTCAGCTCCCAGAGGAAGTGTTTTTTCCCCTCTTGCTTCTGAAACCATTGCAGTAAAAAAAAACCAAACACATCTGTCTCCCTCTACATGCTGTTCTGAATAATAGCCAAAATACCCAAAACCACTGTATTTGCTTTCCCCCCCATAGCTGACAAAACAACAGTTGAGACATATTTTTCTACCTCTTTCCCAAGAATTTACATTCACATATCCTATGACTGAAAAAAAAGGGGGGGGGGGGGGGGGGGGGGGGCTGGGGAGGAACAGCCAATGCTGAAAATGAAAAAAAAAACAGCCCATTTCTCTATAAGTCTTAAGCCTATACTAGTAGTGAAGAAAAACAACAACAACAACAAACAGTAGAACAATAGCAGGAAGTTTACATGTTCTCCAGGTGTTAAATTGCAAAGCCTCCTCTGGAGGAGTAATAGCTGTGAATTCAGTGTGCTTAGGAGAAATCAGATCTTTTAGGCACAATAGTTTAAATGATCAGGTTACAGAGAAAACCCTTTCACTGCAAAATAGATTCAATAAAGTATGCTACAGCTATGAATGTTAATTCCAGTAAGAGCTGGAGATCTCCGTTTCCCTTGAGAAGCACCCTAAATTAGCAAAAGGACCTGACAAAGTATTTCCTTGTGTCTCAGTCAAATGTAAGTGGGAGAAAAAGTGATCGCCTCTCCTCAAGGAGACGAATGAGACCTCCCCTTGGCAGAAGCAGCCAACACCGCTGCAGTTGCCCCATTTTCTTCAGAGGGCTAAGCTGAAGCTGTCCCTCACTGCACTCCCCAACTCCTGTATGGTGGCTAGTTCCAGCAGTAGTTGTTGCTGGAGCACTTAATAGACAAAGCACTAAAAAAGTACAGCAGTGAACGTTTAAACTCCTTTTATACATTTAAGCCCAGAGTTATTGATCAGACAAAACACAAGACACCAAATCTTGGAGCCAAAGGACAAAAGAGGAAAAAAAAAGCCAGATACAGGACAGGTGGGTGTTTTCTTTGTCACGTTACTTTAGGTAACTTAACACAACTGTTGTCATAGAAACATTATGCAGGGTACACTTACGGTTTGGCTTTATGGTGTTTTCCATGTACCAAAATATTACTTGAAGTATTTAGTAAAACATTAACCTTGCTCCTTTTTTAGTGTCACACAGTGTGGAAAGCTCCTGCTGAACTTCCAACCTGTTGCCTGCTTTTGGAAGCTTTTAACTTCAAAGGAGAAAGACTTCTGCATTCTTGTCGAGGCAGTTGAAGTCCCAAGTTACTTGTCTTCTCTGGGTCACACCAACAGGATCTTCTCACCTACCACTTCAAGGAAGATCTGATTTCTTGATTATCCAACACTCTGAAAGCTGTCAAGTCACATGACGTATTGCATGTTAAATAACTCAAGTAAAACTCAAGTAAAAATCCATTTTAACTTTGCTGCATTTATATACTAGATACATTTGACGTGCTATATATTTACAGTGCGGCAAGTGCATTTTATCTTTAAAAAACAAAGATCAAACATTAGACATCTCTGAACAACACAGTTTGTATAAACCAGACAGATTACTCAGACCAACTGTATTTAATACAGGTTCCCCACTCATCTCCTGATGCAGGACCAGTAAGTAAGAAGCGCGTCACAGTTTGATAGCATTTAATAATAAAAATAAAAATCACAGTATGAATTTGTTTGTAACTAGAAACTTTAGAGGGACAAAACAGACAACTGAAACTTAAGACAAGTGGCGCTGTATAAAACAATGTAATAAAAACATACGGAAGTGTATACAAATAGTCTGAGAGATACATTCAGAACTGCATATTCTGATCATTATTCCGCAGCGTTGAAAACCAGAACGTTCTTCCGATCTTGAATAGAATTAAAATGTGAGGTAAATTAGTTTCTAGTGTCAGGCATCACAAAAAAGATGAAGCTCTTGCAAAACTCCTGTTACGTGAGAGCTTGTGAAGTCTCAAATAAGTCTTGAAATTCGGTATACAGACTGTCATTTACAACTCTTATAATTGTGTGGTTTTCCTGGTCGTTCTTGCACCAGATGTCTAACTTGGATTAACATTACATGAATAACACACAGTCAACCCGAGTCTGTAATTAAGCAGCATTTGAGATGTTCTATTCCAGGGCATTGTTTTCTGTGAGATATTTACTTGGTAATGTACAATGTTCAGCAGTTATAGAAAGTTGCCACCCTTTTGGATTAGAAGTACATTTTAAGAAAGAAAGTCTCAAGTTAAAAGCTAAAAAAAAAAGTTCTTTCATGGTAAAAGTCTGTACAGACATTTGAAGCACCACTGATGATTGGATTTTGTTTTGATGGTAATTTTACAGTATTGATAAATTTTAAGTTTTGATAGTTTGTTCTGATAATGTTGCGTCGTCGGTTGTGAAGGTAAAAGGTGGTTGGTTTTGACTGTAAAAGGTTGGTTTTGACAGTAAGAAGACGTTGGGTTTGATGGTAAGAAATTGTAAGAAGTTGTTGGGTTTTTGATGGTAAGTCGTAAGATGTTGCTGGGTTTGAAGTTGTTGGGTTTGACAGTAAGAAGTTGTAGCGTTTCGATGGTAAAAAGGTCGTCGGTTTTGATGGTAGGTTTAGTCTGAGTATTGAAGGCTTCCATCAGTAAGCTCTGCATCTGAAAGACAAAGGGAAGAAATGTCATTCCCTGTTGTGATACTCAACATGGAACTATCTGGCTCAGTGGTTTTCTTTCTGAAGAGAGAAGTCACAACCCTGCACACGGCTTGATCTGCTCTCTGACTACAGGGCTGAACTGACTGGAGAAGGCGGCTTCCAAAGACCTCCCATTAAACTGACTGCATTTCAGTTCTGTGCTAAAATTGGTCAACTGTACAGAATATTAGGACAAAGCTTTGATAGCAAATGGTAGACCTTAGGTAAGTTACATTCATCTGAAGGTTTGACTGGACGGCATCCTTGTTTTACTAGTAATCTTGTGGTCAAGCTGACCAAATCCTGGCCACAGAACAGAAGCGTTCAGAAACTTGCTAGAGAGAGCACTTAGGAATGCAGGAATTTAACTGCTTTAATGCTGCTCTTTCTCTCACATATCTGGATTTTCCTTAAATCACAAATTATCACTAGCTATCCTTGTTAATTTATTCAAAGTAACATGAGTCCAGGTGAAAAGGCTTATTTGAGAGGTTCAATACTGTAAAAAACAAAAACAAACAAACAAAAAAGAAAACTGTTGGATTGAAAGTATGGCTGCTCAGGGATAGGCTGGGCATCGTTCAGTAGTTGGTGAGCAATTGCATTGTGCATCACTTGTTTGTACACATTATTATTAGTACTATTATCATTATTATTATTATTTTCCTTTCTTTTGTGTCCTAATAAACTGTCCTTTTCTCAATCCACAGGCTTTCATTTCTTTGTAATTCTCTCCCCCCATCCCAGAGAGGGAGGGGGGAGGGTGAGCAAACAGCTATGTGGTGCTTAGCTGACGGCCGGGTTAAACCACAACAGTCTTTTTTGACACCCAATATGGGGCACAAAGGGTTGAGATAACGACAGATCTGACCAGAGTGTGTTAAACCAAATTTGGTATATTAGATCTGCTTAATAGTTGATAGTCACAATGTTGGTTGCTTTGATCTCAGGTCTGCTGTGCCTGTTCTTCAAATTGAGTTATATAGCACATTACTTACTGTATGTATGTCCCACCGCTCCCTGCCCGCGGGCACCCATGGGCAAGGCCTCCAATGAAATAGTGCTCACAACAGAAGCCTTTTGGTAGACCTCCACTTCCTTTAGCAGCCTTTACACAACCCCACTCACAACAGGACTCTGTTCTTTCTCCAGAAAGAGAAAGAAATTATTCTCTTCTTTTAACCCTCATTATGACCCTAATCCAACGATAACCCTAGTTAATAAGGGATGTCGGCTCTCCTCTTGGATGCCCTAGAGCGCACTCTAGAAAGCACTAGAAGCCACCCAGACTTCCCTAGACGTTCTGAGACGTTCTGAGGGACTCTCAGTGCAGTTGCACACCTAGAGAGCACCAGAGGTCTCCCAGTGCACCCTAGAGATTTCCACAATGTACCAGTGCAATACAACGCCCCCCAGAAATCTGTCTGGGCTACTGGGTGTGCCTAGAGAACTACCGTGTGTTCTAGTGTCCCACAGAAGATTCCCAGCACAATCTAGAGGCCTCCCAGGGCCCCCAGTGTGCTCTCAGTTGTTCTACAGTCCTGCTAGTACAAACTAGAGGCCTCCCAGTGAATGCCTCACTACGCTCTCCGGTGTTCTCTACAGTCCCCTACAGGAATCCCAGTGTCCTGTACTGTGCTCTAGTGCCCGCTGTATGCCCCCCAGCACTCCCAATGCACTCTAGTATCTTGTGCATTCATCGGAGGGCCTCCCAGTGCTATCACTTCCCAAAGGCATCCCAGGACTCCCAAGTAGTTTAGGATGTCTGTGAGGACTCCCAGGGCCACACACAGCACGTTAATGAGTACTACATGCCTCCCCGTGCATCCCCTTGTAGTGGGTTTACATGGCAAGGTTTTGGTAGCAGGGGCCATAGGGGTGGCTTCTGTGAGAAGAATCCAGAAGCTGCCCCATGTTTGTTAAGGGCCCCACTGCTGACCAGAGCGAGCCAATAAGTGATGTTATTTGCGCCTCTGTGAGAGCATATTTAAGACAGGGGAAAAAAAAAACGCTGCGCCACACAGCAGCTGGGAGAGTGAGAGGAGTGAGGAACAGCCTTGCAGGTGCCAAGGTAAGTGAAGAAGGAGGGGGAGAGATGCTCCAGGTGCCGGAGCAGAAGTCCCCTGCGGCCTGTGGTGAGGACCATGGTGAAGCAGGCTGTCTCCCTGCAGCCCACGGAGTACCACGGTGGAGCAGGTTTCCACACTGCAGCCTGTGGAGGAGACCACAGTAGAGCAGGTGGACCTGCACGGACGGAGGCTGTGGCCTGTGGAGGACTCCCACCAGAGCAGATTCCGGGCCGGACCTGTAGCCCATGGAGAGGAGCCCACGCAGGAGCAGATGACCTGGCAGGAGCTGCTGCCCGTGGGGGACCCAGGCTGGAGCAGTGTGATCCTGAGGGAAGGACCCCGTGGTACAGACCCATATCTGGAGCAGTTCTTGAAGAGCTGCTGCCTGTGGGTAGCCAACGCTGGATCAGTTCAGGAAGGACTGCATCCCGTGGGAGGGACCTCACAGTACAGGGGACGAGAGTGACCATGAAGGAGCGGCAGAGACAAAGTGCTATAGACTGACCACAACCTCCAATCCCCCGATCCCCTGCGCCGCTCGGGGGCAGGAGGTGGAAGAGGGTAGATGGGGGGGAAGGTGCTTTTGGTTTCTTTCATTTGTTTCTCACTTCTCTAGCTTGTTAGTAATAGGCAATAAATCTTACTGTCTCCCTATGCTGAGTCTGTTTTGCCCGTCACAATAATTGTTGACCGATCTCCCTGTCCTTCTCTCAACCCTTGAGCCCTTTTTATTGTATTTCTCCCCCTTTCCCTTTGAGGAAGGGGAGTGAGGGAGTTGTTGTGGTGGAGCTTGGCCACCCACCCAAGTAAAACCACCACACCTCTAGTAACCTCTAAGAGCATTCTAGAAGTCTACCTGGAAAACCCAGCAGATGCTAGAGTGCACTGGGAGTGTTGTGAGGTCTCCAGGGGTCACAAGAGCACACCATGAGGCACTGGGATGCATGTCAGGTATGTTAAACAGCACTGGTGGGTGTGGGGGAGTGAACGAATGGCTGTATGGTGTTCAGATGCCTGCTGGGTTAACCACAAGATCCAGTCATGGCAGAAAGTCAGCCAGAGATCAAGAAGCTTTTGGACAACGCTGTCAGATATATGGTTTAATTTTTAGGTAGTCCTGTGTGAAGCCAGCTGTTAGACTTGACGATCAGTCCTTGTGAACCCCTTCCAACTCAGGATAGTTGATGATGATCTCCGTGAACTTGGCCCAGATCCCATGAGCTGACCTGATGAGTCACAAAGCTGTGCACACATCTCATGCTGCTAGGAGCAGAACTTCAGGTGAAATGAGTTTTCTTGAATGGAGTGTCTCTAGAGGCCAAGTATCCTGGCTCTGATGCGCTAGCTGTAGCCAGGGTTTTAGATACCACGGTAGGCAGGCCTGGTTGGGGGAACATAGCTAAACAAGGCGTGTGCCCTGTCAAGCTCCTTATCTGGAAAGTACAGGCGCATCTTGTCCAGGAGATGGCCTGGCCAGAAGTTATTGTCGCTTGACTTTTGATTCTTATTCTTCTCAAGAGGCCTAGAGAAAAAGAAAGAAAAAAAGAAAAGAAAGAAAAAGGTAAGAGAGAGTGGCACGTTTTATGGAAATAAAATTCTCGGCAACTTCACTGCTATTACCAGTAATGGCAAATGCGAGCCTGACAAGAACCAGCTACTAGGACTTCTGGAAATCCCTGCCTGTCCTTCTTATACATGACTGACATTGGAAATGCCAACTTGCGAAGCTATCTTAAGAGCTGATGCGTTGCCTGTCACTGTAGTATATAAACTCTCTGAGATGAACTGGGAAGATTGTGCTCTATTTTGCAAAGTGTTTTTTCTCCTCAAAAGCTTCTCCAGTCTTGCAAAGTTGGATTCTTTAGGACTGCCTTTCTTCCACGAGCTCAGCTGTGAGGCTGAGTCTTTCTATTCAATCGGATTTGGGAATCACTTTGACTAAAGAAGACGCTGCAAGTGCTATGACCAAGCTGGCAGTGGACATCCCAGTTTCATGGGTCAGGAAAGACCTTTGCACACTCATGAACTCCTTGGACAGTACGAGTCTGAAGACAGCAGGGACAAGGACAGCAAAAGATCTTGGACTCGTTTGGGAAGAAAAGCTTTTGTGGGTGACCTGAGATGGAAGAAAAATTAGGGCAAACTGCCTCTGTTCTCAGGGCTGACATTGTGTCTATGTCCAGAAAACATGCATCTCCAGATCCTACAGATAAATGTTGAGATGCAAAGAATGTTGCTCCGTAAAACAGATCTGCCACCTGCATCTGACTTTCCTCCTGCAACGTTTAGTAACGTTCTGAAGGGTCAGTTTTCTAGAGAAACAGAGGAACTGAGGTATAATGGGAGGAAAATAAGCACTGCCCTACTAGGAGCAGCTGGCTGCTGGCTGCACGCTTCTGCAGCGGGCTGCTTCTGCCCCTGACTGGGGAGCTTCTCCAGGCATCCACAGCTGGATTCTTTGGGATTGCCTTTCTTATGCAAGAAAAAACGTTCTCTGAGGGGATTTCCAAGAAGTGCTGGGTTGGCCTGACGAGGACCGTCTTAGGTGAGAAGTTCTGTCATCTCTGCAGATTGGAGTACAGAGAAACTGTTCGCCAGCACCACTGCAACCCCGCAAGTCAGCACAAACACAGCCGTGGCCGTGTAGCTGAGAAGAGATCTCGCTCTCTCTCTGCTATCGCTCGCTGCTCCCTTGCAGCATCCTAATGTTTCACTTCAGTACCTCAGTACCACCTCTGATGCAGTGGGAGCTGATGCACAGCAGGGCAGCAGGAAGGGACTGATCATAAGCCCTCTTTGAACCAACCTTTTTTCTGCCTCTTTGGCCTGTTTTCCTGATGCACTTTTTGACTTGGACATGCTCAGAGAAGATGTGGCGTCAGCATGTCCTGTGCTGTAGTATCCTCCAGGCTGCCTGATCTTCCTCACGTCTTCTCCTTCTTTGATGATCTTGTCTCCTGGGTGCAGCAGGCCTGTTGACAAAGCGCACAGAGAAGAGCAACGGTGTATGGACAGCCAATGCTGAATATATTTATCCAAGAAAACTCTGTTCTCCTGTTGCCCCAAGCCTGTCCCCGTGCTGTCTCTCCCCATCCGATCCAGGTCACCTCTGGGTTTGGTCAGTGATACTGACCAGGAGGGGACAGAAAAGACGTCCCCACTCTGGAAAGGAGGAAGACATGATGGCCCAGCAAGTACTGAGAGGACACGATGGCCCTGGCCAACTTCACATGGGGCCTCTTCCCGCATTCTCTGCCCTGGGCTCAGGAGCCCCATTTCAGCTCAGCCCTTGGCTCACGTTGCAGGTATAGCAGTGTCCAGCTCTGACACAGCTGTGCCACAGCTGTGCCTGGCCATGGACCTGCCGAACCTGACCATGGTCTGGCCTCCCTGCTTGACCTTGCACCTGCCCCATCACCATGAGCTTGCCCCATTAGCTGCACTTGTGTTTGGTCCTGGCTACCAGTCCAGGGGGACGTGGCCCTGGCTGCTCTGTAGCGCTCTTTGCTAGCTCAGCCCTGCTCTGGCCCTGCTGATGGTATCGCTGATCCTAACCAGCAGCATCTGCCGTGGCCCTCCAAGGGCTGCAAACATTCTCCATCAGCAGTGCCCCACCCTGAACATGCATCGTGCTTCTGGGTCTTGGGAAGAGGCATGAGCATGTCAGGCTTAGTACGTTCACATTAGTACGTTCCTTGCTCTTTGCTTTACCTCTTTGCAGCGCTTTGTCAGTGAGACAAATGTTACGCTCCTTGCACAGCTTGGAGCAATTCAGATAGCTCACAACGGCATTTCTGCGATACCGGTCAACCAGTGCTCCCATGTCACCCTCTGTAGTTGATGGCAGGCAGTGTTCATCAACAGGTGCATCCCCAGATCTCACCAGCCGACACTTTTCTTTCCATTCTATCGGGCTGTCTTTGATCTGCAAGTAAAGGAATGGTCCCCGTTAGCTTTCAGTGAGGCCCTGGAGTTGCTACATTCCCTTTGGAGAAACTACAGGCAGGGATCCATCTCAGAAGTGTGTGTAGATGGGACTCAGCACCCTGCGATGGGACCAAGCACTTATCCGGGAGTACCATTCCCTTCCAGTGCCAGGCCCGCAGGCGGGTGCTCCCTAGAGCACCAGGCAGAAGAGCAGCATACTGGACATAGGTGCCCCAGATGAAAAAAGTCTCCCAGCCACCATCTTTTTCTGATTGTGTCAGGTTGACTAGAGCTCAGATGACTCCATCGCCACACCTAAACGTCGCTTCAACTCCCATTTCTTGCCACTTCAGTTACCCAGAAAAGAGTGTTTACATCACCAAAGTGTTCAGAAGCCAAACCAGTTGTTTGAGACAGCTTGTAGCATCTCAGCTGTGAGGCACTATGTGGTCAAGGGACTACCTGACCTTCTACTCTGAGAAGTTAATATTCAGAACAATCTCCAACCTTGTCCTTTGCTGCCCACCCCACATTCGCAAGCACGTAGAGGTGCGCCTTTTTTCCTGCCACAGTACCTTCTCCAGCCGTCTCCTCTCTCTTGAGCGTTTTCCAATCTCTTCCATTTCATCACAGTTTAAATGTCGCCGGCCTGGCTCAATGTTGACTGGGGGCACTTCCAAGAGTGTTAGCTTTTCTTTGGGCTCGGTAGGAGAGCAAGGCTTCGTCCCCACAGCTTTGTCCCCAGCAGAAGGTGGAGAAGTGGCAGCTTTGCAAGCGTTTCTCCGGACCTGAGGCTGTACATCTACAGCAGTTTAAAAAGCAAACAAATGAAAAGCTCAGAGAAACCCTGTTAGACAGTAGCAGAAATAAAAAACAAGGCTGATCAATGTTTATAAGGCAAAAAGCTCTGGCATTTTGTGCAGTCTGGAGCACCCAACAGATGACGGTCTTTGAATGGAAGCATCCTTTAGCTTTCAATCCAGGCATACGTATTACAGACTACTCCCATCTCCGCTTTGCCCCATTCTGTTTCACGCTCACAATACATGTTTAGTCTACAAAACAATTAGTACAACAACACAGCAGCAAAACGCCTCTTCTCTCCAAGATGTGAAACCTTCAGACAAAAATGACACGGGTACCATGGCAAGCCTTCAGGTTTGGGCTAGGTTTTAAAGAGTAGGACCTTTGAATCTGCATTATCCAGCTGCCCTCAACAGCTGGAGAAAGGGTCTGCTTCTGATCAGCCGGATGATCAACGCTAACCAATAAAATACAGTACAGGAGGTTAAACCTCAGGGTTCAGATTCCGAGTCAAACCGAAAAGACCGGATAAGCTGTCTCCCACAAACGGGCTGAGTATTGCACTTCCCCTGGATTCTTTAGCTTCTCCCCAGAGGTCTCCTTTCAGCAACCCCGTTGCAGGACAGTAGTGGCAAGGAGCCATATTCTGGACCCACTTTGGCATTCCCTAATGCCACCTGTGTACTTTTAGGGCATCTGTAAGGATATAGAGAGAGATTCCCAGCCCAGGGTTCTCCTCTCACCTTTGCTGGTCTCTTTGGGCTGTCCTTTCCTCATTTCCAGCCATTGCTTTTGACATTCCATCAGCTCTTCACTGCTTATATAATTCCCCCGTTTTGAAGAAGTCAAGAAGATGACCACATCCTCCAGTTCCTTGTCACTGATGGGAACTTTTGCCTGGCAACCAAAACAGAAGACGACAGTGTGATCAATAAAAAAACAAGGCTTGGCCCAGAGTAGGGGGGATGAGCTTTGCTGTTGTTTTAAATGCTTTTTCAGAAAAGGCACAGAGGCAACCTGTTGAGCTTTAAGCTTTACAGGAGTTTACCAAGCACTGAAAAATTTACCGGTCTTCTGCTGGCCTCTGCTGAGCTCTCAGTTTTCAGTGTGCCAAACTTCTCAGCCATCTGGGCGTCAAGAAGCTAATTTGGCTTGGAACAGAATACCAGAAAACACCTGAACTGCTAAACCCTAACAGACCTGGGCATGCTCTTGACAGTTCTGTACCGCTGCAGCCTGTGGAAAGTGAGGCTCAGCATGAGCTCTGCTGTGCCAACAGGTACTAAAAGGCAGTGCAGCGGGCAGACATATGAAACTGGTCAAGGAAAGACCAAGTATCACCACGAGGAAACTTGATGCCACTTCAGGCCACGTTACTCAGCACCGACTGTCTTTAGAGACTATGAGGCAATGAGTTTCACTCCCTCCTGGGACTCAGTCTGGGTGACACCTCGCATCCCTGCAGCCTTCCCTTCCCTCTTCCCTTCAACATTTCACTGGCTGTGGGAGCCATCCTCTGAGAGTAACACAAGAGAAGTTGGAGCTTTTCCAGTTCTCTGGGTTGGCATGCAGCAAAACAAGGCAAAGTTGCAGCAGTTCCTTACTTTTCTCTTCCCTACATACCTCCTTGATGACTTTAATGAAGTCTGCTCTCATGATCTTTCTCTGTTCCATTCCAGCCTTTCTGAAGATGTCTACCATTGTCAACTTCTGTTGTTGTAGGAGGTTATGCAGTTTGAGAAGAGCTTGGGGGTATGGTGCACGAATAAGGGGAAGGCTACCCTTCTTCCGGGTCTGGCTCCTTGTTGGTGGTGAGCACTGAAAAGGAATTAGAAAATACCCTCAAATCACCGTTATCCAGAATCACTGTGCCAGCAGATGCAGAAGTGGCTGGGATAAAGCAGTGTCACGCTGCCGACGTATGAGCAGATGCTGAGGCCGTGGCACGGCCACAGGAGATGAAGTACAGTAATCCCAAGAGTGGCACAACACAAGGTATACTTACGTCTGGCCTGTCGGTCACGGCTGACTTGCTTTTAGCCCTCTGGTCTACTCCAGCTGCCATTATTCGTTTCCTGACTCTACTTTCCAGTCTGCTTAAGGTAGGTTTATGACTCAGCCATTTCTCAACATCTCCAAAGCTTTCCAGCTGAGATCGGAGTTGCTTCCTCTCCTGAATCCAAGCCTCCAGCTTTTGTAGATCATCTTTTGTATCACAGGTGATCTCTGGGGAGCTGAGGCTATCTTCTTCTTCCTGTAGCTGCTGAAAAACAGACAAATGACAGAAATCGGTGTCCTGAGTTGGTTTCAAACAGGGAGAGCCTGGTCTTGCCACACAGGGAGCAAAAACGAATGCGACATCTGGAGCATGGAGCAAACCTACTTGCTTTCCGTTTAAAGACAAACTTTGGATACAGTTTTCTCCAATGGTACAGTTTGAAACCCTGCTCCAAAACCACTTCTGGCTTGACATTAGTCAAACCATCAGCCGTATCCTCGCTGCTTGTGTTAGTACTTTAACAACAGATGAGCTTCTTACAAAACCTACTGTTGAGATCGCATTGGTATAATGGTTTTGGAGGGGACTTCCTGCTCTGAGGCTTTTCTGAGATAGAGATGGGAGGGGTGTCTGGGCCTGCCACCAATCCCAGGTGTATGAGAGCGCTGAGAAACAGCCATCGGGCAGTCACAGAACAGCATCAAGACACGTGCGTCCTGCCTCTTATCAAGGTGTTGGCTCCCTGCCCTGAAAGAGCAGCTGGAACAAAACGTCAGCTGTTACGCTCACGAAAAATGGTCTTAGTGCTCTTCATGTTAACTGAAGAGACCGGAAGTAACAGCTGCTCCTGGAGCTCTCCTGCAGCATGCTGCAGCTGGAGCTGCCTCAAGCCACTGGACTCAAGTTCCAGGGCAGGGAAAAGGTGTCCTCCTGTCAAGGGACAGAGAGTGTGCTTCTGCCCTCACTCTGCTAGACTGCTCTTGGTGTCCCCTGGCTTCTACCAGGAATTCCTTCCTCATGGCAATGTGCCAGCGGCAATAAAAGCAACAGCCACGTGCCCTGCTCTCTAGAGGTGGCAATATTGCTGGGACTCAGAGACCTTCACAACTCAGCTTCACCCCAGCCAGCAAAATGCTACTCTGCGGGATGCTTTACAGGGCCTCCCGTACCTGGGCCATCCACATCTCATCCCTTTGTCTCTCATCTTGCTCTTCCAGCACTTCTGGAAATGTGACCCTTTTTGCTTCTCTGGTCTCTTCTTTCTCCTTGCTGGCCACGGATGCCTCCAGTTTCCCTCCAGCCTGCATCCCCAGTACAGAGCGTGCTTCCTAGAGGAACCCAGAAATGCAATAGCAGCAGTTATTCATCTGGTTTTTTTCTTTTTCATTTTATTTTTATTTTTAATACTGTTCTTCTCTCCCTCATCTTCTCTATTTTTCCCTGAAGGTTCGTCAGCAATTTTTTGCTCCCAGGTTCTTACAGACGCAACCAGAAAGCCGTTCTGTTATGACCAATGAGCTAACTCATGAACGAGCTATTTTTCAAAATGGGCCACTGCTTCTTTCTTTCTTTCTTTCTTTCTTTCTTTCTTTCTTTCTTTCTTTCTTTCTTTCTTTCTTTCTTTCTTTCTTTTTTTTTTTTTCTGAAGTAAACTATGCCCAAATAAACTTTCTGGCATGCTCCATGAAACTATGGATGTGAACAGGGGATTGCTAAGATTCAGAGAAATGCACATCTTTGAAATACTCAGAACAGAAAAATGGACATACAGTAAAGGGATCTTTTCACAATAAACATCTAAGTATTTAGCGCGTACATCCTTTTCCTAAGATACCCCCACATGATCATCTACAATCAAAAGAGACACAAAAATTATCTTGGTCCATGTTACATACCTGTCCTGTGTGTCTATGATCTTCAGAAGTAAGCAATGGCAATTTAAGCCTCTTGCAGGGAGTTTCTTTGTGCTGCCTTCCTTCTGGGTCTGGACATTCAGGGAACAGTCTGAAAATACACACCAGCATGAGTCAGGAAGTGAATCTGAGTGCAGGAAGAGTTTCTTTTCTCCACCCTCTCTCCAAACTGAGAGACCAGGCTCATGGAAATCTAAAGAACCATGCGCATGACTCGCAGCTGCTGGGATAATGATCAGCATTAATCACCAAGAAGACCTCAACACTGGAAGCAGTCAGGAGATAAAGGAAGACACATAAGAGAGTCACAAGACACCGCAACACAATTCCCACAAGCACCTGTGAGGCACTTCCCATCCAGCAAGGCAATGCTCTGCATAGTGACGTGTGTTGAGGCAGGGCACGCTTGGACAGGGCAGAGCATCCCCCCCCACTCAGGAGAATAGCTCATCTGCCGGCTGTCTACCTACAGCTAAACCGCCGTGGTCTGCACCAGGCAGAAAGCTCTTTCTAGAAAGTCTGTGGCGACCCAGACTGAATGCCCGCTCAAAAAGGCAGCAGTTCAGGTCTCTGGATGTAGGGAGTGCCTGAGCCTGTCGCTGCCATCAGAGGGTGGCAGAGACTCCGTGTGCGTGTGAGGTGTGAGCAGGTGGATGACCTGGTCAGCCTGGTGGCAGAGCTCAGGGAGGAGGTGGAGAGGCTAAGGGCTATCGGGGAGTGTGAGCAGGAGTTAGACTGGTGGAGCAACTCCCTGCCAGGCCTGAAAGAAAGGCACCGGGGTGAGACACCCCAGCAAGTGGTGGACCCCCTGCCCTGTCGCTGTCGGGCAGAGGGAGGGACCTAGGAGATGAAGAGGAATGGGAACGGGTCCCTGCTCGGTGTCGCAGGGAACCCCTCTCCCTACCAGCTTCGCCTTCCCAGGCGCACTTACACAACACGTTTGAGGCCTTGGAGCTTGAGAGACTAGTGGGGGAGGATGTGTTTGAAAGTCCACCCAGGAGGTTGCCTAGGGCGAGGAAGTTGACTCCACACCTCAGGACTGCCTCCACCAAGAAAGAAAGAAGGGTAATCGTTGTAGGCAACTCCCTTCTCAGGGGAACAGAGGGCCCTATATGTCGGCCTGACCCTACCCGTAGGGAAGTCTGCTGCCTCCCTGGGGCCCAGGTCAGGGACATTGCCAGAAACCTTCCCAACCTGGTTCGCCCCTCTGATTACTATCCTCTATTGATAGTCCAGGCTGACAGTGATGAAATTGCTGAGAGAAGCCTGGAGGCTATCCAAAGGGATTTCAGGGGACTGGGGCGGTTAGTAGATGGAGCGGGAGTACAGGTGGTGGTTTCCTCCATCCCTACAGTGCAAGGGAAGGGTACAGAGTGGGTACTCCCACATGCCCAGTGATAGGACGAGGGGGAATGGGCTAAAGTTGCGCCAGGGGAGGTTTTGTTGGATATTGGGACAAACATCTTTACGGAAAGGGTTGTCAGGCACTGCGTTGGGATGCCCAGGGAAGTGGTTGAGTCACCGTCCCTGGAGGTCTTCAAAAGACGTTTAGACGTAGAGCTTAGTGATATGGTTTAGTGGAGGACTTGTTAGTGTTAGGTCAGAGGTTGGACTAGGTGATCTTGGAGGTCTCTTCCAACCTCAATGATTCTGTCGTTCTGCGATTCAGTATAAGGGCCAGTTCTCTTCAATGTCTTTATCGATGATCTGGATGAGGGGATCGAGTGCACCCTCAATAAGTTTGCAGACGACATCAAGTCAGGTGCAACCAGCACCTGACTTCAGAGCAATCTGAGCAACCAGCTCTGACTTCAGAGCTGATCACACTTGCAGCAGCCCACTGGACTGAGACCTCCTGAGAAGTAGGATCCTATAAAGCATGCCACACAAGCACAAGAGCATGAGGCCACTCTAACAAATCCTTTACATCTCACCTGCCAGGAGGCTCTTTTGCCTTTGTTTTCTCCTCTGCTTCTTCCTTCACTTTAGCTGTGGCCAACGTGTTTGGAGAAAGTCTCCTTCGCAATCGCAGAAGTTGTAATGTATGAAGAGACGCTGTAAACACAAAAGGAGAAAACCTCTCAGGACATCAGGCACAGATCTGCTCTGCAATGTTATAAGCTAGTTGAGGTATCCCTGTGACTCCTTCTGAGACCTGTTTTCCAGAAGATTGCAAGCCCTTTCCTGACACCAGGTCCCATCTGACCTTTGATATCCACAGTGCTGCATTACTCCTTTTGGTGTGAGCTTTCTACTGCTGCAGCAAGTCCATCCCCTCTGAACAGTGGGGGTTTTGCGGGGAGACGCATTTTGGTGCCTAACAATCTCTTTTGGGGCAACAATTTCTTGGAGCGGCATAAATGGTTTTTATACACAGGCTTTCTATCCTGGTGCATTCAACTCAAGCACATTATATCTGTGATATTCACGAGGAATTAAGAATGAGGAGTTCCCAGCTTTAGAGGAGAACCAAAGTTTTGGCACAGCTTGGCAACCTTTGTGCACTGTTCTCTACACAATTTTTCTCTCATCAAATGACAACATGGTGATTCAAAGGGGTATGCCCAACCCCTCAGTCTCCCACAACTCAAGACGGAGTTTGTTATTCACGGTGCTAGTGGACTTGCCAAACATTTACTCCCTCCTGCACAAACAAACCCATAAAATGGAAGAGAGGCACTCTTTGGCACGTAATGCAGGGGAAAAACATCCTTCAGCACTATCTTGTTCAAAATGTGTCCCTTGAGATTTACCAGGAGGGTAAACAGAGGCACAGAGGGTGCCTCTGCTATCCCAGGCATCTCACTGTAACCTGAGTGCCAAGCACCCCCCAGTGAGGACAACAGGGAAAGGCACAAACCTCCACCAGCAGTCAGTCATTAACATTACCTTGTTCATCAAGCATCTCTTCCTCTGCAAGATGCTCCCTAGCAAGCCGAGGTACCGCCTTAATCTCAAACCTGGAAATAGGAAGAAGGCAGCATTCTGTGAAAAGGGCTCCTTTGCCAGATTAATGTCAAGGTATCTGTGGGGAGTCCAACACATGCCCTAAACCATTCAAACTGAGCAGTGCTGGCCTCGGGAACAGCTCAGCTGCCCCTCGCTAGACAGAGGTTTGGGTTTTTATTTTGCCCCAGTGCTCCTGTGTCATCCTGACACAAGAAGGCATTTCAGAGTTCCTTTGATTGACACGAGTTTCACAAAAGACATGGAAACATCACAGACAGAGGACAAGCATAGATCTGGTCCTTGTTCCACCTGCTAAGAGATCCTGTCCGTGTTGCATTCAAAACAACAGAAATATTAGGATCTTACTTCTTTTAGATATTTTGGCAGTTTTAACCACATAAAAGAGAAGAAGCAGATGAAACATTAGGTGAGTTGCTTCAACGCCTCTGCAGAGCAAACCAGTTGCCTCTGACTGGAGTAACGGTAAAATGCAGAACACAGTCAGTAACTGAGGATGATGCATAAGTCCAAGCTAAGCAAAAGCAAGGATGAAATTAACTGCAAAACAGTAATTTGGAAGAGCACTACCGATCATGAGCTGAGCACACGTGAGTGTGCACAGAGAAGGGTTGCAGGAACAAATATACTCACTGAGGGAGCAGGTGGGCACGGCCAAAATGGCTTGGAAAGAGGGCAGTTTCTTTGTCCAGTCTGACCAACTTTTTCTGCAGCAGGGACAGAAACATCTGACATCAGTCCAAGGAAATGATCTCAACAGTCACAGAGGCCTTTCTATAGCTCCACGAATTCACTGCCTCTCAGCAAACTTCTTGACAAGCGCCTCAGCCAGTTAAAACACACTGCACAGCACATGATCTGCTAGGGTGAGGAACACTGCCAACCTTTTCACAAGGACCGTAGTTAACAGCCTCAGCCTGTGAACAAGTCAACGGAGCAAACACAAGGGAAGGCCCATCGTGAGCCCCGGCTTCCAGCTGCTGCTTTCAGTGGGGTCACTTGCTTTAACTATTCCTGAATGCAGCGCAAATGGGTCAGAGCTGGTTTTATCCCCAGAGTTCTTCATAGGAGTCAGAGGATTGCATTGGCAGTGTGGAGGAACACAGAGACCAGACCTTTTCTGCTGGGTCAGGAGAACCACACCAACGGCCTGCCTGCAGCCAAAAGGGCCTGGTGTCCTTGTGCCTCAGCCTCACACCCGCAGCGGCGGGGACATCATCAGCCTAGCCGTTGCTTTGGCTTTTTTCCTATTTATGGCGAGGCCCTTCCAGGGCTGTCCTTTGCCCAGCAACGATACGACTGCACGCATTGCCAGCAGTCATACAGCAAATAAAAGAAGGAAAACAAAAAGCTTTCACTGCGATGGACTGTGCCTAGCTCCAGCGTCCTGGCAGCTCACAGCTGCCAGCAGGGCTCAGTGCCCCCAGCCTTTGATGGGGCTTCAAACCCTCTCTAAGTAGGACTGCAGAAACAATAAACTTACAGCGACCAGCTTCTCTACCACGTATGTGGACTTGTTGAGACTGTGTAAAAACTCTTCAGAAAATGTCATTTTCACTCTTTGCCCTCGGATAGCAAGAGTGCCAACATCCTTTAACGTGAAGTCCGTGTCTTCCCTGTTTGTGAGGATGCGGTAGAAGTATTGCAAGGTCTCCTCCAAACAGCTCTGCACAGTTTCCTTGGTGTAGGGGACGTTCAAGCGTATATTCTCATAGCTCAGCACCACTATCTTCATATCATCTGGAAAAAATGAGGAACAATGCAACCTGCACTGCAGTTGAGCAGATTCAAACAAAGTGCCAGGAGCTTCCAGCTCAAACATGCTGCTGTAGCTGCCGTCGTCTAAGCCTGGTACGACTCCTTAAAGCAGCTGATGTATGCTCCCCCTCAAGATAAACTGAAATCACTCCATCAATGTACCAAGTGCACAGCTGTGACTCCTCAGCCCAACAACCTCAGCCGTCCGCGGAACGCAGGAGGAGGAGGCGAGAAGAATGCGGCTGGTTCCCATGCAAAGAGCCCAGGCTCAGTGCACTCCTGGTCTGGGGAGACCTGCCTCGCACTGAGACAGGCAAGCACAAGAACTCTTCCAGACAGTTCTGGACAGTCCCTGTGGCCTTCAAAACTGAGGACCAAATGTCTCTGCTTTTGGTACCAGAGCCCTTTACCCCGGGGCTGCCCGACGGAAGTTCCTATCCAGGAGAAGCTGGGAGCCATTGGAAAGAGAAGAACCACCCCAAATGAAGCACCAAGCTCTCAGTGCTGCGCAGGTCTCATCCATGGCACACTGTAGCCAAAGCAATGGCAGCAGTCGACAGAAATTACAGCAAATCTGGCCATTGATGGCTTTCTATGCCAGCCATCTTTTCTGTCTCTCAGGGCCTTCCGATGGCATCTGAGCTGTCTATCAGCACTTCTAAACAGCAATCAGCACAACCCCTTAATAGATGTACACATGGGAAAACAAGACTTTAATTGGTATTCTTACCAGGAACACGTACACAACGGTGTTTCAGCTTACGAATCTGTCCAAGAGTCTTGGACAGCGAAAACACAGGTCTCCGAAATGTGAGCACCTGGCCGTTTTCAAAAGATAACCATTTTTTAATATGGAATGTCCCCAGTCCTGTTACAGTGACGGCCCGAGGCTGGTAAAGAAAAGAAGGGGAAGCATGTTTAAGTTGGAAAACAGAGTGAGGACTTGTGACATCTTGCAAGGGGGTGCCCTGTGCCCTGCCCACTCCTAATGCGGCATGGGGTAAGATGGGGGAGCTGGGAAAGCTCATGAGAGCTGAGTATGCCCACATACTCAGGGCATTTTCTCTCCCTTTCCTTTGCCCCTCAAGAAAATATGCGGTGAAGTAAAGCAGGTGGAGGAGGTCTAGCCCATCCTTCAGCTAGGTCCCTTCCAGCAACTGGGGATAACCCTGGAAGCATCCCCAGCTGTCTGTTTGCTCTCTCCACTCTGAGAGCGAAGAACAGAGAAGCCCCCAGCAAGTTCTGAACACATTTTCCTGCCGTTTTATATCTTCGATATAAATATGAATACTTGATTTTTTGTTTGGTTGGTTTTAATTATTATAATTATTTATAATAATATATAAATTTACGGAGAAACTGGTCTTTGGCACACTTGGGGCACATCTGTATGTGTCAGTGCGGCTCTGGGAAGAGCAATGGCACTTCCTGGCACAGGGCTGCCAGGACTTACTGAAGCCGTGGGGTGAGGGGAGGGGTAGGGTGCAGTCCCACCTTTGTCAGCATGAGCAATTGCTGAACCTGCTTGGACACACCACCCCAAATCGTGACGACATCTGGAAAGCAAGGGGACGACATGTCAAGCTCGAAGTCAGCAAGTCCATGGCCCATCAGCACATTTCTTAAAAGGCGTTTGCAGATGCAGGTATGATCTGACACAGCTCCCAGGATGAACCCATCTGTGACTCTGGCTGAATTTTTGACTGATATCAGTCTAACAGCCCTGCCACGCCCCAGGAAAGGTCTGCAGCTGCAGGAGCTATTAAAAGGGTTTTGGACAAGGGAATGCAGCCTGTAGGCATCTGAAATGGGAGGGCCTCTCTTAGCCCTAAGCCTTTTCTGAGAGCCATGAGGCACAGGAGGCTGCAGCAGGAAGGAGCCACAGGCAGGGAGGGGCTCAGCTCCTCCGTGAGAGGCCTTGTTGAAATGCTGAAAAGTCAGCAGATTTCCTCCTGACACGTGTATTTCTGGCAGTTTCTTGGGAGCCCATCAGGAACCTCAGCCCTCTTCCAACCGTGCACGCATCTTTCCGGTCAGAGCCAGATGTCCACGTGTGACCCACCAGCAAGCGGAACCCGGCCACAGGACTGCCACCACGGACAGGGCAGGAGGCCACACACACAGCACCCTTGAGGCCTCCCCCGCAGACAGGGAGCTCGCTTTCCACAATTTGTAGAGTTCATATTAGTCTGTAGCTACACTCATAAGAGGTCCCAAATGCCTTACCATTGACAGAAAGCTTCTTGAGAGTGGGAAACGTGACCTTGGTGCAGCCCTCAACCTCACTGCAGCGCTCAATGTTGGTGATTAGCGCTTCCAGGTTTGTCATGATCCTGCTTTGGGTCAGCACGTGAGGCTAGAGAGTGAAAGATCTGTGATTTTTCCTACTAGGAAACACTCTCTTTTTGATGTCCTCTGTGCTTCACCAAATAGCTCCTGCACCGTCCTACGCCTCCCTTTGTCCTCTGAGACTCTGAGCTACAGGAGAGACTTCTCGTGTCCTCCAGAGAAAACTGGATGCAAGAGCCTCCTTCAGCGCCCGAGCTCACTGAGGCACTGACAGAGAGGGCCTGGCGCGCTGTGGCATAAGGGGAGCTGCCATTGTGATGCGGAGGTGTCCCTTTGTGACCTGCGCTCAAGCCAGAGGGGTGCAGAGCCACTCCTTAACACAGCCCCTGTGGCCCAGCCAACTCGCTGGGCCCTGCAGCAGGAAGGGGGTTGCACGTTAGGGAACTGCTCCCCCACACACACACCCTCTCCTCACTCCCCAACGAGGCTGTGGGACAGGAAGAGCCTCTGAGATGTCACCAAAAGGAGGACACTGGGGAACACAGAACCACAGAAGGGTTAAGCTTGGACGGGACCTCTGGGTTCATCTGGTCCAAGCCCTGCTCAGGCAAGGCCACCGAGAGCCCCTTGCCGAGGACCACGTTCTGGTGGCTTTTCAGTATCTCCAAGGACAGAGGCCAGGCCCTTCAGCACCCTGGTGGCCTTCATGGGACTCTCCCCAGTAGGCCCCGGCCTCTCCCGTACTGGGGAGCTGTCCTGGTTTTGGCTACGATAGAGTTAATTTTCCTTCCTAGTAGCTGTTAATGTGCCGTGGTTTTGATTTAGGATAATAATCATGTTGATAACATGCTGATGTTTTAATTGTTGCAGAGCAGTGCTTGCACTAAGCCAAGGACTTTTCAGCTTCTCGCTCTGTCCTGCCAGCGGGCAGGCTGGGGTGCAGCAGGAGCTTGGAGGGGACAGAACCAGGACAGCTGACCTAAACTGGCCAAAGGGGTGTTCCATACCACATGATGTCTTGCTGAGCAAATAATAAGGGGTGGTTGGCTGGGGTGGGGGGACCACTGCTCAGGGAGGGGCGGGGCATCGGTCAGCGGGTGGTGAGCAACTGCATTGTGCATCTCTGGATGCTCTGGCTCTGGAGCATCCCCAAATGTGAATGGAGGGGTCCCGAGAGCATCTGGTGGCAAACAGAGGGCTCTGGCGCATCCCTAGAAGCAAACGGGGGCACCCAGAGTGTCACTGACAGGAAAGGGAACACTGGAACATCCTTTATCTTGTTCCCTGTCTCAAGTCCCCCCTTTTCTTTATCCTAAGAAAATTCTTGTGCTTATAACACGCCTTCTTGATTCAAAGTTTTCAGAAAATTCTTACCACTTTCTACTTGGTGCTTGATTTGGTTACGCTTACAGGTTTCATCTAGTCCTTTCATACAGCACCAAAATGCACACTGTACCAATACACAGGTTAAGAATACTAGTAAAAGCAAGATCAATATTCCTACTAACAATTGCTTAAGCCAAGAAAAGTTGGGGAACCAAGAGGTCAGTTTGTTCCATAATTCTCAAACCCACGAGGTGTCAGCTTGAACTACCTTATGTAAGATCTTGGTCTTTTCCCAAATATTTTTGAGATCAGCCTCAATTCGTCCTGCCTCATTTACATACATACAGCAACTAATATTTATTAAAGTGCAAACTCCCCCCCTTGGGACACTAATAAAAGGTCTAGTGCCTAAAACGTTCTTATTGAGTTGTTCTAGTTGCTTGCCCAAAACTGTAATATGTTGTTGCAGCTATAGGTTTCCTGCTTGTGTTAGATCTTCTCCTTTGTATGGCATTTGGTAAGGCCTGCCATACAGTATCTCAAAGGGGCTTAGTTCTACCAGTACATACCGGTTTCTTGACAGATTTTAGCAATCCGGTTTTTTTATCAAATGATTCATTTTTTTCACTCGGCCATTTGTGCGTAGTCTATACAGAGTGTGTTGGTGCCAGTCAATCCCCAGAACTTTGCTGACTTGGTAGGTCAGTTCTGCAGTGAAGTGTGGTCCCTTGTCAAATGACATTACTGAGGGTACGCCAAATCTCAGTGTCATTTCATTCAACAATACTTTGGACACTTCTCTGGCTTTGTTAGTTCTACATGGGAATGCTCCTGGCCATCTGGAAAAGGTGTCTGTTAGTACCAATAGGCATCTGAAGCCCCCTTTTCTTGGGAGTTCAAACAAATCAATTTGCCACTCTTTCCCAGAAACATTTCCCTTCCCTATTGTTCCTATTTGGGGTTTGATTCCTGTCTGTGGGCTACTCTTAAGACATATGACGCATTGTTTCAGTACCTGTCTGACGATGGTGTACAAGTTAGGTCCTATCCACTTTCTACTTAAAAACTGTTGTGATATTTCAGCTCCCCAGCATGCTTTATTGTGTTCTCCAATTACCATCCAGTATAATATGGCATCACAATTCTCCCATCATTTATTTGTGTTAAACCTGTAGGTAACGCTTTCCGATTACATCTTCAATGAATTGCGTATCAATCTTAGAATACTCTACTTCATTTTCTAAGGCTTTTGTTAATGCCTGGTAGTAGTGCCAAAATTTGACTCTCAGATGCCCGTTCTGCTGCCCCTTTGGCTTCTGCGCCAGCCAATCTATTTCCTCGTCCAATATCAGTATCCCCTGTTTAATGTCCTTTACAGTGCATAATGGCAACTTTAATAGGCAGGTATACCACCTGGAGTAACTTCAGTATGTCTTCTGCATGTTTAATTGAGGATGATAAGAGTCCTCTCTCCTTCCAAATTGCCCCGTGTGCATGCACCACACCAAAGGCATATTTTGAATCTGTCCAAATGTTAATTCTTTTCCCTTTTGCCAGCTCAAGAGCTCTTACCAAGGCGATGATTTCAGCCTTTTGGGCTGATGTTTGTTATCGCATATCCTGTGGGGCAAAGTCCCTGGTGGACGAAGCTGCTGCCGTCTACATACCAACCCTCCGCATCTTCTAGGGGCGTTTCCTTTAAGTCTGGTCGGCTGAAGTATACCGCGTCCATGGTCTTGATGCAATAAACTCTGTTACTAAAGGAAGAGGCTGGGTTCACACTACTAATGCCAAAAAAAAAATAGTAAACTAATAGTCCATTCTACACATTCCTTTTCTTCTTCGGTCGCTATCAACGGGTCATCTATGTATTGCAACAGTGTCCCCTTTTTCTGAAGGGGTTTTCTAAGCTTCAAGATCACAGGCTAGTTGTTTCCCAAATACAGTGGGGCTGTTCTTGAACCCCTGTGGTAACATAGTCCAAGTAAGCTGACTTTTTCGTCCTCTATTAGGATTTTCCCATTCAAAGGCAAGGAGTTTCTGGCTTTCCGTTGCCACGGGCAGGCAGAAAAAGGCATCCTTTCAATCTAGTACCGTGAACCAAACTTGACTGTTTTCTAATTTTGTCAAAAAGTTATAGGGATTGGCTACTACAGGGTATACATCTTTTGTGGTCCTATTGATGTCCCTTAAATCCTGAACTATGCGATAGGTTCCATCTGCTTTCTAACTCGGCCTATATGGAGTGTTATATTCTGACTCGCATTCAGTAATAGTCCATATTTAAGAAAGTTATTGATTATTCCTTCCATTCCCCTTCTGTCTTCCACCTTTACTGGGTGTTGCTTTTAGCATACCTTGGGAGCATTTTCCTTTTTTTTTTTTTTTTTTTAATTTTTTTTTACAGGCACTACATTCTTTGCTCCCCCAGGTATTCCTGTAGCCCAAACTCCCAGATAGATTTGGTTCAGGATTACATCCATCCAGGGAGTCCTATCTAGAGCTTTCTCTGGAGTCACCAGGAATAGATTTCAGAGTTTAATATGTTACCTTTATTTCCATTTTCCCTTGTCCAAAAGAAATCTTTGCATCCAATTTTTCCAGCAAGTCCCTTCCTAATAAGGGCCTTGGCGAATTGGGCAAGTATAAAAATTGATGTATTCAAATCATTTTTCCCCAATTTAAATTTCAAGCACTGAAAAAAAAAAAAAATCAACAAAAAACACCTTTTCCTGTTGGCCAGTTGCTCCTATTACATTTACAGACTCAGCACTTTTCCAGAATCAATTTTTGGATTAACACAGAGAAAGAGGCTCCCGTAACCAACAAAAAATCCAAGCCTCTCTCTTCGTTCTCTAGCTTCATTTCTCTAGCTTGTTAGTAATAGGCAATAAATCTTACTGTCTCCCTATGCTGAGTCTGTTTTGCCCGTCACAATAATTGTTGACCGATCTCCCTGTCCTTCTCTCAACCCTTGAGCCCTTTTTATTGTATTTCTCCCCCTTTCCCTTTGAGGAAGGGGAGTGAGGGAGTTGTTGTGGTGGAGCTTGGCCACCCACCCAAGTAAAACCACCACACCTCTAGTAACCTCTAAGAGCATTCTAGAAGTCTACCTGGAAAACCCAGCAGATGCTAGAGTGCACTGGGAGTGTTGTGAGGTCTCCAGGGGTCACAAGAGCACACCATGAGGCACTGGGATGCATGTCAGGTATGTTAAACAGCACTGGTGGGTGTGGGGGAGTGAACGAATGGCTGTATGGTGTTCAGATGCCTGCTGGGTTAACCACAAGATCCAGTCATGGCAGAAAGTCAGCCAGAGATCAAGAAGCTTTTGGACAACGCTGTCAGATATATGGTTTAATTTTTAGGTAGTCCTGTGTGAAGCCAGCTGTTAGACTTGACGATCAGTCCTTGTGAACCCCTTCCAACTCAGGATAGTTGATGATGATCTCCGTGAACTTGGCCCAGATCCCATGAGCTGACCTGATGAGTCACAAAGCTGTGCACACATCTCATGCTGCTAGGAGCAGAACTTCAGGTGAAATGAGTTTTCTTGAATGGAGTGTCTCTAGAGGCCAAGTATCCTGGCTCTGATGCGCTAGCTGTAGCCAGGGTTTTAGATACCACGGTAGGCAGGCCTGGTTGGGGGAACATAGCTAAACAAGGCGTGTGCCCTGTCAAGCTCCTTATCTGGAAAGTACAGGCGCATCTTGTCCAGGAGATGGCCTGGCCAGAAGTTATTGTCGCTTGACTTTTGATTCTTATTCTTCTCAAGAGGCCTAGAGAAAAAGAAAGAAAAAAAGAAAAGAAAGAAAAAGGTAAGAGAGAGTGGCACGTTTTATGGAAATAAAATTCTCGGCAACTTCACTGCTATTACCAGTAATGGCAAATGCGAGCCTGACAAGAACCAGCTACTAGGACTTCTGGAAATCCCTGCCTGTCCTTCTTATACATGACTGACATTGGAAATGCCAACTTGCGAAGCTATCTTAAGAGCTGATGCGTTGCCTGTCACTGTAGTATATAAACTCTCTGAGATGAACTGGGAAGATTGTGCTCTATTTTGCAAAGTGTTTTTTCTCCTCAAAAGCTTCTCCAGTCTTGCAAAGTTGGATTCTTTAGGACTGCCTTTCTTCCACGAGCTCAGCTGTGAGGCTGAGTCTTTCTATTCAATCGGATTTGGGAATCACTTTGACTAAAGAAGACGCTGCAAGTGCTATGACCAAGCTGGCAGTGGACATCCCAGTTTCATGGGTCAGGAAAGACCTTTGCACACTCATGAACTCCTTGGACAGTACGAGTCTGAAGACAGCAGGGACAAGGACAGCAAAAGAACTTGGACTCGTTTGGGAAGAAAAGCTTTTGTGGGTGACCTGAGATGGAAGAAAAATTAGGGCAAACTGCCTCTGTTCTCAGGGCTGACATTGTGTCTATGTCCAGAAAACATGCATCTCCAGATCCTACAGATAAATGTTGAGATGCAAAGAATGTTGCTCCGTAAAACAGATCTGCCACCTGCATCTGACTTTCCTCCTGCAACGTTTAGTAACGTTCTGAAGGGTCAGTTTTCTAGAGAAACAGAGGAACTGAGGTATAATGGGAGGAAAATAAGCACTGCCCTACTAGGAGCAGCTGGCTGCTGGCTGCACGCTTCTGCAGCGGGCTGCTTCTGCCCCTGACTGGGGAGCTTCTCCAGGCATCCACAGCTGGATTCTTTGGGATTGCCTTTCTTATGCAAGAAAAAACGTTCTCTGAGGGGATTTCCAAGAAGTGCTGGGTTGGCCTGACGAGGACCGTCTTAGGTGAGAAGTTCTGTCATCTCTGCAGATTGGAGTACAGAGAAACTGTTCGCCAGCACCACTGCAACCCCGCAAGTCAGCACAAACACAGCCGTGGCCGTGTAGCTGAGAAGAGATCTCGCTCTCTCTCTGCTATCGCTCGCTGCTCCCTTGCAGCATCCTAATGTTTCACTTCAGTACCTCAGTACCACCTCTGATGCAGTGGGAGCTGATGCACAGCAGGGCAGCAGGAAGGGACTGATCATAAGCCCTCTTTGAACCAACCTTTTTTCTGCCTCTTTGGCCTGTTTTCCTGATGCACTTTTTGACTTGGACATGCTCAGAGAAGATGTGGCGTCAGCATGTCCTGTGCTGTAGTATCCTCCAGGCTGCCTGATCTTCCTCACGTCTTCTCCTTCTTTGATGATCTTGTCTCCTGGGTGCAGCAGGCCTGTTGACAAAGCGCACAGAGAAGAGCAACGGTGTATGGACAGCCAATGCTGAATATATTTATCCAAGAAAACTCTGTTCTCCTGTTGCCCCAAGCCTGTCCCTGTGCTGTCTCTCCCCATCCGATCCAGGTCACCTCTGGGTTTGGTCAGTGATACTGACCAGGAGGGGACAGAAAAGACGTCCCCACTCTGGAAAGGAGGAAGACATGATGGCCCAGCAAGTACTGAGAGGACACGATGGCCCTGGCCAACTTCACATGGGGCCTCTTCCCGCATTCTCTGCCCTGGGCTCAGGAGCCCCATTTCAGCTCAGCCCTTGGCTCACGTTGCAGGTATAGCAGTGTCCAGCTCTGACACAGCTGTGCCACAGCTGTGCCTGGCCATGGACCTGCCGAACCTGACCATGGTCTGGCCTCCCTGCTTGACCTTGCACCTGCCCCATCACCATGAGCTTGCCCCATTAGCTGCACTTGTGTTTGGTCCTGGCTACCAGTCCAGGGGGACGTGGCCCTGGCTGCTCTGTAGCGCTCTTTGCTAGCTCAGCCCTGCTCTGGCCCTGCTGATGGTATCGCTGATCCTAACCAGCAGCATCTGCCGTGGCCCTCCAAGGGCTGCAAACATTCTCCATCAGCAGTGCCCCACCCTGAACATGCATCGTGCTTCTGGGTCTTGGGAAGAGGCATGAGCATGTCAGGCTTAGTACGTTCACATTAGTACGTTCCTTGCTCTTTGCTTTACCTCTTTGCAGCGCTTTGTCAGTGAGACAAATGTTACGCTCCTTGCACAGCTTGGAGCAATTCAGATAGCTCACAACGGCATTTCTGCGATACCGGTCAACCAGTGCTCCCATGTCACCCTCTGTAGTTGATGGCAGGCAGTGTTCATCAACAGGTGCATCCCCAGATCTCACCAGCCGACACTTTTCTTTCCATTCTATCGGGCTGTCTTTGATCTGCAAGTAAAGGAATGGTCCCCGTTAGCTTTCAGTGAGGCCCTGGAGTTGCTACATTCCCTTTGGAGAAACTACAGGCAGGGATCCATCTCAGAAGTGTGTGTAGATGGGACTCAGCACCCTGCGATGGGACCAAGCACTTATCCGGGAGTACCATTCCCTTCCAGTGCCAGGCCCGCAGGCGGGTGCTCCCTAGAGCACCAGGCAGAAGAGCAGCATACTGGACATAGGTGCCCCAGATGAAAAAAGTCTCCCAGCCACCATCTTTTTCTGATTGTGTCAGGTTGACTAGAGCTCAGATGACTCCATCGCCACACCTAAACGTCGCTTCAACTCCCATTTCTTGCCACTTCAGTTACCCAGAAAAGAGTGTTTACATCACCAAAGTGTTCAGAAGCCAAACCAGTTGTTTGAGACAGCTTGTAGCATCTCAGCTGTGAGGCACTATGTGGTCAAGGGACTACCTGACCTTCTACTCTGAGAAGTTAATATTCAGAACAATCTCCAACCTTGTCCTTTGCTGCCCACCCCACATTCGCAAGCACGTAGAGGTGCGCCTTTTTTCCTGCCACAGTACCTTCTCCAGCCGTCTCCTCTCTCTTGAGCGTTTTCCAATCTCTTCCATTTCATCACAGTTTAAATGTCGCCGGCCTGGCTCAATGTTGACTGGGGGCACTTCCAAGAGTGTTAGCTTTTCTTTGGGCTCGGTAGGAGAGCAAGGCTTCGTCCCCACAGCTTTGTCCCCAGCAGAAGGTGGAGAAGTGGCAGCTTTGCAAGCGTTTCTCCGGACCTGAGGCTGTACATCTACAGCAGTTTAAAAAGCAAACAAATGAAAAGCTCAGAGAAACCCTGTTAGACAGTAGCAGAAATAAAAAACAAGGCTGATCAATGTTTATAAGGCAAAAAGCTCTGGCATTTTGTGCAGTCTGGAGCACCCAACAGATGACGGTCTTTGAATGGAAGCATCCTTTAGCTTTCAATCCAGGCATACGTATTACAGACTACTCCCATCTCCGCTTTGCCCCATTCTGTTTCACGCTCACAATACATGTTTAGTCTACAAAACAATTAGTACAACAACACAGCAGCAAAACGCCTCTTCTCTCCAAGATGTGAAACCTTCAGACAAAAATGACACGGGTACCATGGCAAGCCTTCAGGTTTGGGCTAGGTTTTAAAGAGTAGGACCTTTGAATCTGCATTATCCAGCTGCCCTCAACAGCTGGAGAAAGGGTCTGCTTCTGATCAGCCGGATGATCAACGCTAACCAATAAAATACAGTACAGGAGGTTAAACCTCAGGGTTCAGATTCCGAGTCAAACCGAAAAGACCGGATAAGCTGTCTCCCACAAACGGGCTGAGTATTGCACTTCCCCTGGATTCTTTAGCTTCTCCCCAGAGGTCTCCTTTCAGCAACCCCGTTGCAGGACAGTAGTGGCAAGGAGCCATATTCTGGACCCACTTTGGCATTCCCTAATGCCACCTGTGTACTTTTAGGGCATCTGTAAGGATATAGAGAGAGATTCCCAGCCCAGGGTTCTCCTCTCATCTTTGCTGGTCTCTTTGGGCTGTCCTTTCCTCATTTCCAGCCATTGCTTTTGACATTCCATCAGCTCTTCACTGCTTATATAATTCCCCCGTTTTGAAGAAGTCAAGAAGATGACCACATCCTCCAGTTCCTTGTCACTGATGGGAACTTTTGCCTGGCAACCAAAACAGAAGACGACAGTGTGATCAATAAAAAAACAAGGCTTGGCCCAGAGTAGGGGGGATGAGCTTTGCTGTTGTTTTAAATGCTTTTTCAGAAAAGGCACAGAGGCAACCTGTTGAGCTTTAAGCTTTACAGGAGTTTACCAAGCACTGAAAAATTTACTGGTCTTCTGCTGGCCTCTGCTGAGCTCTCAGTTTTCAGTGTGCCAAACTTCTCAGCCATCTGGGCGTCAAGAAGCTAATTTGGCTTGGAACAGAATACCAGAAAACACCTGAACTGCTAAACCCTAACAGACCTGGGCATGCTCTTGACAGTTCTGTACCGCTGCAGCCTGTGGAAAGTGAGGCTCAGCATGAGCTCTGCTGTGCCAACAGGTACTAAAAGGCAGTGCAGCGGGCAGACATATGAAACTGGTCAAGGAAAGACCAAGTATCACCACGAGGAAACTTGATGCCACTTCAGGCCACGTTACTCAGCACCGACTGTCTTTAGAGACTATGAGGCAATGAGTTTCACTCCCTCCTGGGACTCAGTCTGGGTGACACCTCGCATCCCTGCAGCCTTCCCTTCCCTCTTCCCTTCAACATTTCACTGGCTGTGGGAGCCATCCTCTGAGAGTAACACAAGAGAAGTTGGAGCTTTTCCAGTTCTCTGGGTTGGCATGCAGCAAAACAAGGCAAAGTTGCAGCAGTTCCTTACTTTTCTCTTCCCTACATACCTCCTTGATGACTTTAATGAAGTCTGCTCTCATGATCTTTCTCTGTTCCATTCCAGCCTTTCTGAAGATGTCTACCATTGTCAACTTCTGTTGTTGTAGGAGGTTATGCAGTTTGAGAAGAGCTTGGGGGTATGGTGCACGAATAAGGGGAAGGCTACCCTTCTTCCGGGTCTGGCTCCTTGTTGGTGGTGAGCACTGAAAAGGAATTAGAAAATACCCTCAAATCACCGTTATCCAGAATCACTGTGCCAGCAGATGCAGAAGTGGCTGGGATAAAGCAGTGTCACGCTGCCGACGTATGAGCAGATGCTGAGGCCGTGGCACGGCCACAGGAGATGAAGTACAGTAATCCCAAGAGTGGCACAACACAAGGTATACTTACGTCTGGCCTGTCGGTCACGGCTGACTTGCTTTTAGCCCTCTGGTCTACTCCAGCTGCCATTATTCGTTTCCTGACTCTACTTTCCAGTCTGCTTAAGGTAGGTTTATGACTCAGCCATTTCTCAACATCTCCAAAGCTTTCCAGCTGAGATCGGAGTTGCTTCCTCTCCTGAATCCAAGCCTCCAGCTTTTGTAGATCATCTTTTGTATCACAGGTGATCTCTGGGGAGCTGAGGCTATCTTCTTCTTCCTGTAGCTGCTGAAAAACAGACAAATGACAGAAATCGGTGTCCTGAGTTGGTTTCAAACAGGGAGAGCCTGGTCTTGCCACACAGGGAGCAAAAACGAATGCGACATCTGGAGCATGGAGCAAACCTACTTGCTTTCCGTTTAAAGACAAACTTTGGATACAGTTTTCTCCAATGGTACAGTTTGAAACCCTGCTCCAAAACCACTTCTGGCTTGACATTAGTCAAACCATCAGCCGTATCCTCGCTGCTTGTGTTAGTACTTTAACAACAGATGAGCTTCTTACAAAACCTACTGTTGAGATCGCATTGGTATAATGGTTTTGGAGGGGACTTCCTGCTCTGAGGCTTTTCTGAGATAGAGATGGGAGGGGTGTCTGGGCCTGCCACCAATCCCAGGTGTATGAGAGCGCTGAGAAACAGCCATCGGGCAGTCACAGAACAGCATCAAGACACGTGCGTCCTGCCTCTTATCAAGGTGTTGGCTCCCTGCCCTGAAAGAGCAGCTGGAACAAAACGTCAGCTGTTACGCTCACGAAAAATGGTCTTAGTGCTCTTCATGTTAACTGAAGAGACCGGAAGTAACAGCTGCTCCTGGAGCTCTCCTGCAGCATGCTGCAGCTGGAGCTGCCTCAAGCCACTGGACTCAAGTTCCAGGGCAGGGAAAAGGTGTCCTCCTGTCAAGGGACAGAGAGTGTGCTTCTGCCCTCACTCTGCTAGACTGCTCTTGGTGTCCCCTGGCTTCTACCAGGAATTCCTTCCTCATGGCAATGTGCCAGCGGCAATAAAAGCAACAGCCACGTGCCCTGCTCTCTAGAGGTGGCAATATTGCTGGGACTCAGAGACCTTCACAACTCAGCTTCACCCCAGCCAGCAAAATGCTACTCTGCGGGATGCTTTACAGGGCCTCCCGTACCTGGGCCATCCACATCTCATCCCTTTGTCTCTCATCTTGCTCTTCCAGCACTTCTGGAAATGTGACCCTTTTTGCTTCTCTGGTCTCTTCTTTCTCCTTGCTGGCCACGGATGCCTCCAGTTTCCCTCCAGCCTGCATCCCCAGTACAGAGCGTGCTTCCTAGAGGAACCCAGAAATGCAATAGCAGCAGTTATTCATCTGGTTTTTTTCTTTTTCATTTTATTTTTATTTTTAATACTGTTCTTCTCTCCCTCATCTTCTCTATTTTTCCCTGAAGGTTCGTCAGCAATTTTTTGCTCCCAGGTTCTTACAGACGCAACCAGAAAGCCGTTCTGTTATGACCAATGAGCTAACTCATGAACGAGCTATTTTTCAAAATGGGCCACTGCTTTTTTTTTTCTTTCTTTCTTTCTTTCTTTCTTTCTTTCTTTCTTTCTTTCTTTCTTTCTTTCTTTCTTTCTTTCTTTCTTTCTTTCTTTCTTTCTTTCTTTCTTTCTTTCTTTCTTTCTTTCTTTCTTTCTTTCTTTCTTTCTTTCTTTCTTTCTTTCTTTCTTTCTTTCTTTCTTTCTTTCTTTCTTTCTTTCTTTCTTTCTTTCTTTCTTTCTTTCTTTCTTTCTTTCTTTCTTTCTTTCTTTCTTTCTTTCTTTCTTTCTTTCTTTCTTTCTTTCTTTCTTTCTTTCTTTCTTTCTTTCTTTCTTTTTTTTTCTGAAGTAAACTATGCCCAAATAAAGTTTCTGGCATGCTCCATGAAACTATGGATGTGAACAGGGGATTGCTAAGATTCAGAGAAATGCACATCTTTGAAATACTCAGAACAGAAAAATGGACATACAGTAAAGGGATCTTTTCACAATAAACATCTAAGTATTTAGCGCGTACATCCTTTTCCTAAGATACCCCCACATGATCATCTACAATCAAAAGAGACACAAAAATTATCTTGGTCCATGTTACATACCTGTCCTGTGTGTCTATGATCTTCAGAAGTAAGCAATGGCAATTTAAGCCTCTTGCAGGGAGTTTCTTTGTGCTGCCTTCCTTCTGGGACTGGACATTCAGGGAACAGTCTGAAAATACACACCAGCATGAGTCAGGAAGTGAATCTGAGTGCAGGAAGAGTTTCTTTTCTCCACCCTCTCTCCAAACTGAGAGACCAGGCTCATGGAAATCTAAAGAACCATGCGCATGACTCGCAGCTGCTGGGATAATGATCAGCATTAATCACCAAGAAGACCTCAACACTGGAAGCAGTCAGGAGATAAAGGAAGACACATAAGAGAGTCACAAGACACCGCAACACAATTCCCACAAGCACCTGTGAGGCACTTCCCATCCAGCAAGGCAATGCTCTGCATAGTGACGTGTGTTGAGGCAGGGCACGCTTGGACAGGGCAGAGCATCCCCCCCCACTCAGGAGAATAGCTCATCTGCCGGCTGTCTACCTACAGCTAAACCGCCGTGGTCTGCACCAGGCAGAAAGCTCTTTCTAGAAAGTCTGTGGCGACCCAGACTGAATGCCCGCTCAAAAAGGCAGCAGTTCAGGTCTCTGGATGTAGGGAGTGCCTGAGCCTGTCGCTGCCATCAGAGGGTGGCAGAGACTCCGTGTGCGTGTGAGGTGTGAGCAGGTGGATGACCTGGTCAGCCTGGTGGCAGAGCTCAGGGAGGAGGTGGAGAGGCTAAGGGCTATCGGGGAGTGTGAGCAGGAGTTAGACTGGTGGAGCAACTCCCTGCCAGGCCTGAAAGAAAGGCACCGGGGTGAGACACCCCAGCAAGTGGTGGACCCCCTGCCCTGTCGCTGTCGGGCAGAGGGAGGGACCTAGGAGATGAAGAGGAATGGGAACGGGTCCCTGCTCGGTGTCGCAGGGAACCCCTCTCCCTACCAGCTTCGCCTTCCCAGGCGCACTTACACAACACGTTTGAGGCCTTGGAGCTTGAGAGACTAGTGGGGGAGGATGTGTTTGAAAGTCCACCCAGGAGGTTGCCTAGGGCGAGGAAGTTGACTCCACACCTCAGGACTGCCTCCACCAAGAAAGAAAGAAGGGTAATCGTTGTAGGCAACTCCCTTCTCAGGGGAACAGAGGGCCCTATATGTCGGCCTGACCCTACCCGTAGGGAAGTCTGCTGCCTCCCTGGGGCCCAGGTCAGGGACATTGCCAGAAACCTTCCCAACCTGGTTCGCCCCTCTGATTACTATCCTCTATTGATAGTCCAGGCTGACAGTGATGAAATTGCTGAGAGAAGCCTGGAGGCTATCCAAAGGGATTTCAGGGGACTAGGGCGGTTAGTAGATGGAGCGGGAGTACAGGTGGTGGTTTCCTCCATCCCTACAGTGCAAGGGAAGGGTACAGAGTGGGTACTCCCACATGCCCAGTGATAGGACGAGGGGGAATGGGCTAAAGTTGCGCCAGGGGAGGTTTTGTTGGATATTGGGACAAACATCTTTACGGAAAGGGTTGTCAGGCACTGCGTTGGGATGCCCAGGGAAGTGGTTGAGTCACCGTCCCTGGAGGTCTTCAAAAGACGTTTAGACGTAGAGCTTAGTGATATGGTTTAGTGGAGGACTTGTTAGTGTTAGGTCAGAGGTTGGACTAGGTGATCTTGGAGGTCTCTTCCAACCTCAATGATTCTGTCGTTCTGCGATTCAGTATAAGGGCCAGTTCTCTTCAATGTCTTTATCGATGATCTGGATGAGGGGATCGAGTGCACCCTCAATAAGTTTGCAGACGACATCAAGTCAGGTGCAACCAGCACCTGACTTCAGAGCAATCTGAGCAACCAGCTCTGACTTCAGAGCTGATCACACTTGCAGCAGCCCACTGGACTGAGACCTCCTGAGAAGTAGGATCCTATAAAGCATGCCACACAAGCACAAGAGCATGAGGCCACTCTAACAAATCCTTTACATCTCACCTGCCAGGAGGCTCTTTTGCCTTTGTTTTCTCCTCTGCTTCTTCCTTCACTTTAGCTGTGGCCAACGTGTTTGGAGAAAGTCTCCTTCGCAATCGCAGAAGTTGTAATGTATGAAGAGACGCTGTAAACACAAAAGGAGAAAACCTCTCAGGACATCAGGCACAGATCTGCTCTGCAATGTTATAAGCTAGTTGAGGTATCCCTGTGACTCCTTCTGAGACCTGTTTTCCAGAAGATTGCAAGCCCTTTCCTGACACCAGGTCCCATCTGACCTTTGATATCCACAGTGCTGCATTACTCCTTTTGGTGTGAGCTTTCTACTGCTGCAGCAAGTCCATCCCCTCTGAACAGTGGGGGTTTTGCGGGGAGACGCATTTTGGTGCCTAACAATCTCTTTTGGGGCAACAATTTCTTGGAGCGGCATAAATGGTTTTTATACACAGGCTTTCTATCCTGGTGCATTCAACTCCAAGCACATTATATCTGTGATATTCACGAGGAATTAAGAATGAGGAGTTCCCAGCTTTAGAGGAGAACCAAAGTTTTGGCACAGCTTGGCAACCTTTGTGCACTGTTCTCTACACAATTTTTCTCTCATCAAATGACAACATGGTGATTCAAAGGGGTATGCCCAACCCCTCAGTCTCCCACAACTCAAGACGGAGTTTGTTATTCACGGTGCTAGTGGACTTGCCAAACATTTACTCCCTCCTGCACAAACAAACCCATAAAATGGAAGAGAGGCACTCTTTGGCACGTAATGCAGGGGAAAAACATCCTTCAGCACTATCTTGTTCAAAATGTGTCCCTTGAGATTTACCAGGAGGGTAAACAGAGGCACAGAGGGTGCCTCTGCTATCCCAGGCATCTCACTGTAACCTGAGTGCCAAGCACCCCCCAGTGAGGACAACAGGGAAAGGCACAAACCTCCACCAGCAGTCAGTCATTAACATTACCTTGTTCATCAAGCATCTCTTCCTCTGCAAGATGCTCCCTAGCAAGCCGAGGTACCGCCTTAATCTCAAACCTGGAAATAGGAAGAAGGCAGCATTCTGTGAAAAGGGCTCCTTTGCCAGATTAATGTCAAGGTATCTGTGGGGAGTCCAACACATGCCCTAAACCATTCAAACTGAGCAGTGCTGGCCTCGGGAACAGCTCAGCTGCCCCTCGCTAGACAGAGGTTTGGGTTTTTATTTTGCCCCAGTGCTCCTGTGTCATCCTGACACAAGAAGGCATTTCAGAGTTCCTTTGATTGACACGAGTTTCACAAAAGACATGGAAACATCACAGACAGAGGACAAGCATAGATCTGGTCCTTGTTCCACCTGCTAAGAGATCCTGTCCGTGTTGCATTCAAAACAACAGAAATATTAGGATCTTACTTCTTTTAGATATTTTGGCAGTTTTAACCACATAAAAGAGAAGAAGCAGATGAAACATTAGGTGAGTTGCTTCAACGCCTCTGCAGAGCAAACCAGTTGCCTCTGACTGGAGTAACGGTAAAATGCAGAACACAGTCAGTAACTGAGGATGATGCATAAGTCCAAGCTAAGCAAAAGCAAGGATGAAATTAACTGCAAAACAGTAATTTGGAAGAGCACTACCGATCATGAGCTGAGCACACGTGAGTGTGCACAGAGAAGGGTTGCAGGAACAAATATACTCACTGAGGGAGCAGGTGGGCACGGCCAAAATGGCTTGGAAAGAGGGCAGTTTCTTTGTCCAGTCTGACCAACTTTTTCTGCAGCAGGGACAGAAACATCTGACATCAGTCCAAGGAAATGATCTCAACAGTCACAGAGGCCTTTCTATAGCTCCACGAATTCACTGCCTCTCAGCAAACTTCTTGACAAGCGCCTCAGCCAGTTAAAACACACTGCACAGCACATGATCTGCTAGGGTGAGGAACACTGCCAACCTTTTCACAAGGACCGTAGTTAACAGCCTCAGCCTGTGAACAAGTCAACGGAGCAAACACAAGGGAAGGCCCATCGTGAGCCCCGGCTTCCAGCTGCTGCTTTCAGTGGGGTCACTTGCTTTAACTATTCCTGAATGCAGCGCAAATGGGTCAGAGCTGGTTTTATCCCCAGAGTTCTTCATAGGAGTCAGAGGATTGCATTGGCAGTGTGGAGGAACACAGAGACCAGACCTTTTCTGCTGGGTCAGGAGAACCACACCAACGGCCTGCCTGCAGCCAAAAGGGCCTGGTGTCCTTGTGCCTCAGCCTCACACCCGCAGCGGCGGGGACATCATCAGCCTAGCCGTTGCTTTGGCTTTTTTCCTATTTATGGCGAGGCCCTTCCAGGGCTGTCCTTTGCCCAGCAACGATACGACTGCACGCATTGCCAGCAGTCATACAGCAAATAAAAGAAGGAAAACAAAAAGCTTTCACTGCGATGGACTGTGCCTAGCTCCAGCGTCCTGGCAGCTCACAGCTGCCAGCAGGGCTCAGTGCCCCCAGCCTTTGATGGGGCTTCAAACCCTCTCTAAGTAGGACTGCAGAAACAATAAACTTACAGCGACCAGCTTCTCTACCACGTATGTGGACTTGTTGAGACTGTGTAAAAACTCTTCAGAAAATGTCATTTTCACTCTTTGCCCTCGGATAGCAAGAGTGCCAACATCCTTTAACGTGAAGTCCGTGTCTTCCCTATTTGTGAGGATGCGGTAGAAGTATTGCAAGGTCTCCTCCAAACAGCTCTGCACAGTTTCCTTGGTGTAGGGGACGTTCAAGCGTATATTCTCATAGCTCAGCACCACTATCTTCATATCATCTGGAAAAAATGAGGAACAATGCAACCTGCACTGCAGTTGAGCAGATTCAAACAAAGTGCCAGGAGCTTCCAGCTCAAACATGCTGCTGTAGCTGCCGTCGTCTAAGCCTGGTACGACTCCTTAAAGCAGCTGATGTATGCTCCCCCTCAAGATAAACTGAAATCACTCCATCAATGTACCAAGTGCACAGCTGTGACTCCTCAGCCCAACAACCTCAGCCGTCCGCGGAACGCAGGAGGAGGAGGCGAGAAGAATGCGGCTGGTTCCCATGCAAAGAGCCCAGGCTCAGTGCACTCCTGGTCTGGGGAGACCTGCCTCGCACTGAGACAGGCAAGCACAAGAACTCTTCCAGACAGTTCTGGACAGTCCCTGTGGCCTTCAAAACTGAGGACCAAATGTCTCTGCTTTTGGTACCAGAGCCCTTTACCCCGGGGCTGCCCGACGGAAGTTCCTATCCAGGAGAAGCTGGGAGCCATTGGAAAGAGAAGAACCACCCCAAATGAAGCACCAAGCTCTCAGTGCTGCGCAGGTCTCATCCATGGCACACTGTAGCCAAAGCAATGGCAGCAGTCGACAGAAATTACAGCAAATCTGGCCATTGATGGCTTTCTATGCCAGCCGTCTTTTCTGTCTCTCAGGGCCTTCCGATGGCATCTGAGCTGTCTATCAGCACTTCTAAACAGCAATCAGCACAACCCCTTAATAGATGTACACATGGGAAAACAAGACTTTAATTGGTATTCTTACCAGGAACACGTACACAACGGTGTTTCAGCTCACGAATCTGTCCAAGAGTCTTGGACAGCGAAAACACAGGTCTCCGAAATGTGAGCACCTGGCCGTTTTCAAAAGATAACCATTTTTTAATATGGAATGTCCCCAGTCCTGTTACAGTGACGGCCCGAGGCTGGTAAAGAAAAGAAGGGGAAGCATGTTTAAGTTGGAAAACAGAGTGAGGACTTGTGACATCTTGCAAGGGGGTGCCCTGTGCCCTGCCCACTCCTAACGCGGCATGGGGTAAGATGGGGGAGCTGGGAAAGCTCATGAGAGCTGAGTATGCCCACATACTCAGGGCATTTTCTCTCCCTTTCCTTTGCCCCTCAAGAAAATATGCGGTGAAGTAAAGCAGGTGGAGGAGGTCTAGCCCATCCTTCAGCTAGGTCCCTTCCAGCAACTGGGGATAACCCTGGAAGCATCCCCAGCTGTCTGTTTGCTCTCTCCACTCTGAGAGCGAAGAACAGAGAAGCCCCCAGCAAGTTCTGAACACATTTTCCTGCCGTTTTATATCTTCGATATAAATATGAATACTTGATTTTTTGTTTGGTTGGTTTTAATTATTATAATTATTTATAATAATATATAAATTTACGGAGAAACTGGTCTTTGGCACACTTGGGGCACATCTGTATGTGTCAGTGCGGCTCTGGGAAGAGCAATGGCACTTCCTGGCACAGGGCTGCCAGGACTTACTGAAGCCGTGGGGTGAGGGGAGGGGTAGGGTGCAGTCCCACCTTTGTCAGCATGAGCAATTGCTGAACCTGCTTGGACACACCACCCCAAATCGTGACGACATCTGGAAAGCAAGGGGACGACATGTCAAGCTCGAAGTCAGCAAGTCCATGGCCCATCAGCACATTTCTTAAAAGGCGTTTGCAGATGCAGGTATGATCTGACACAGCTCCCAGGATGAACCCATCTGTGACTCTGGCTGAATTTTTGACTGATATCAGTCTAACAGCCCTGCCACGCCCCAGGAAAGGTCTGCAGCTGCAGGAGCTATTAAAAGGGTTTTGGACAAGGGAATGCAGCCTGTAGGCATCTGAAATGGGAGGGCCTCTCTTAGCCCTAAGCCTTTTCTGAGAGCCATGAGGCACAGGAGGCTGCAGCAGGAAGGAGCCACAGGCAGGGAGGGGCTCAGCTCCTCCGTGAGAGGCCTTGTTGAAATGCTGAAAAGTCAGCAGATTTCCTCCTGACACGTGTATTTCTGGCAGTTTCTTGGGAGCCCATCAGGAACCTCAGCCCTCTTCCAACCGTGCACGCATCTTTCCGGTCAGAGCCAGATGTCCACGTGTGACCCACCAGCAAGCGGAACCCGGCCACAGGACTGCCACCACGGACAGGGCAGGAGGCCACACACACAGCACCCTTGAGGCCTCCCCCGCAGACAGGGAGCTCGCTTTCCACAATTTGTAGAGTTCATATTAGTCTGTAGCTACACTCATAAGAGGTCCCAAATGCCTTACCATTGACAGAAAGCTTCTTGAGAGTGGGAAACGTGACCTTGGTGCAGCCCTCAACCTCACTGCAGCGCTCAATGTTGGTGATTAGCGCTTCCAGGTTTGTCATGATCCTGCTTTGGGTCAGCACGTGAGGCTAGAGAGTGAAAGATCTGTGATTTTTCCTACTAGGAAACACTCTCTTTTTGATGTCCTCTGTGCTTCACCAAATAGCTCCTGCACCGTCCTACGCCTCCCTTTGTCCTCTGAGACTCTGAGCTACAGGAGAGACTTCTCGTGTCCTCCAGAGAAAACTGGATGCAAGAGCCTCCTTCAGCGCCCGAGCTCACTGAGGCACTGACAGAGAGGGCCTGGCGCGCTGTGGCATAAGGGGAGCTGCCATTGTGATGCGGAGGTGTCCCTTTGTGACCTGCGCTCAAGCCAGAGGGGTGCAGAGCCACTCCTTAACACAGCCCCTGTGGCCCAGCCAACTCGCTGGGCCCTGCAGCAGGAAGGGGGTTGCACGTTAGGGAACTGCTCCCCCACACACACACCCTCTCCTCACTCCCCAACGAGGCTGTGGGACAGGAAGAGCCTCTGAGATGTCACCAAAAGGAGGACACTGGGGAACACAGAACCACAGAAGGGTTAAGCTTGGACGGGACCTCTGGGTTCATCTGGTCCAAGCCCTGCTCAGGCAAGGCCACCGAGAGCCCCTTGCCGAGGACCACGTTCTGGTGGCTTTTCAGTATCTCCAAGGACAGAGGCCAGGCCCTTCAGCACCCTGGTGGCCTTCATGGGACTCTCCCCAGTAGGCCCCGGCCTCTCCCGTACTGGGGAGCTGTCCTGGTTTTGGCTACGATAGAGTTAATTTTCCTTCCTAGTAGCTGTTAATGTGCCGTGGTTTTGATTTAGGATAATAATCATGTTGATAACATGCTGATGTTTTAATTGTTGCAGAGCAGTGCTTGCACTAAGCCAAGGACTTTTCAGCTTCTCGCTCTGTCCTGCCAGCGGGCAGGCTGGGGTGCAGCAGGAGCTGGGAGGGGACAGAACCAGGACAGCTGACCTAAACTGGCCAAAGGGGTGTTCCATACCACATGATGTCTTGCTGAGCAAATAATAAGGGGTGGCTGGCTGGGGTGGGGGGACCACTGCTCAGGGAGGGGCGGGGCATCGGTCAGCGGGTGGTGAGCAACTGCATTGTGCATCTCTGGATGCTCTGGCTCTGGAGCATCCCCAAATGTGAATGGAGGGGTCCCGAGAGCATCTGGTGGCAAACAGAGGGCTCTGGCGCATCCCTAGAAGCAAACGGGGGCACCCAGAGTGTCACTGACAGGAAAGGGAACACTGGAACATCCTTTATCTTGTTCCCTGTCTCAAGTCCCCCCTTTTCTTTATCCTAAGAAAATTCTTGTGCTTATAACACGCCTTCTTGATTCAAAGTTTTCAGAAAATTCTTACCACTTTCTACTTGGTGCTTGATTTGGTTACGCTTACAGGTTTCATCTAGTCCTTTCATACAGCACCAAAATGCACACTGTACCAATACACAGGTTAAGAATACTAGTAAAAGCAAGATCAATATTCCTACTAACAATTGCTTAAGCCAAGAAAAGTTGGGGAACCAAGAGGTCAGTTTGTTCCATAATTCTCAAACCCACGAGGTGTCAGCTTGAACTACCTTATGTAAGATCTTGGTCTTTTCCCAAATATTTTTGAGATCAGCCTCAATTCGTCCTGCCTCATTTACATACATACAGCAACTAATATTTATTAAAGTGCAAACTCCCCCCCTTGGGACACTAATAAAAGGTCTAGTGCCTAAAACGTTCTTATTGAGTTGTTCTAGTTGCTTGCCCAAAACTGTAATATGTTGTTGCAGCTATAGGTTTCCTGCTTGTGTTAGATCTTCTCCTTTGTATGGCATTTGGTAAGGCCTGCCATACAGTATCTCAAAGGGGCTTAGTTCTACCAGTACATACCGGTTTCTTGACAGATTTTAGCAATCCGGTTTTTTTATCAAATGATTCATTTTTTTCACTCGGCCATTTGTGCGTAGTCTATACAGAGTGTGTTGGTGCCAGTCAATCCCCAGAACTTTGCTGACTTGGTAGGTCAGTTCTGCAGTGAAGTGTGGTCCCTTGTCAAATGACATTACTGAGGGTACGCCAAATCTCAGTGTCATTTCATTCAACAATACTTTGGACACTTCTCTGGCTTTGTTAGTTCTACATGGGAATGCTCCTGGCCATCTGGAAAAGGTGTCTGTTAGTACCAATAGGCATCTGAAGCCCCCTTTTCTTGGGAGTTCAAACAAATCAATTTGCCACTCTTTCCCAGAAACATTTCCCTTCCCTATTGTTCCTATTTGGGGTTTGATTCCTGTCTGTGGGCTACTCTTAAGACATATGACGCATTGTTTCAGTACCTGTCTGACGATGGTGTACAAGTTAGGTCCTATCCACTTTCTACTTAAAAACTGTTGTGATATTTCAGCTCCCCAGCATGCTTTATTGTGTTCTCCAATTACCATCCAGTATAATATGGCATCACAATTCTCCCATCATTTATTTGTGTTAAACCTGTAGGTAACGCTTTCCGATTACATCTTCAATGAATTGCGTATCAATCTTAGAATACTCTACTTCATTTTCTAAGGCTTTTGTTAATGCCTGGTAGTAGTGCCAAAATTTGACTCTCAGATGCCCGTTCTGCTGCCCCTTTGGCTTCTGCGCCAGCCAATCTATTTCCTCGTCCAATATCAGTATCCCCTGTTTAATGTCCTTTACAGTGCATAATGGCAACTTTAATAGGCAGGTATACCACCTGGAGTAACTTCAGTATGTCTTCTGCATGTTTAATTGAGGATGATAAGAGTCCTCTCTCCTTCCAAATTGCCCCGTGTGCATGCACCACACCAAAGGCATATTTTGAATCTGTCCAAATGTTAATTCTTTTCCCTTTTGCCAGCTCAAGAGCTCTTACCAAGGCGATGATTTCAGCCTTTTGGGCTGATGTTTGTTATCGCATATCCTGTGGGGCAAAGTCCCTGGTGGACGAAGCTGCTGCCGTCTACATACCAACCCTCCGCATCTTCTAGGGGCGTTTCCTTTAAGTCTGGTCGGCTGAAGTATACCGCGTCCATGGTCTTGATGCAATAAACTCTGTTACTAAAGGAAGAGGCTGGGTTCACACTACTAATGCCGAAAAAAAAATAGTAAACTAATAGTCCATTCTACACATTCCTTTTCTTCTTCGGTCGCTATCAACGGGTCATCTATGTATTGCAACAGTGTCCCCTTTTTCTGAAGGGGTTTTCTAAGCTTCAAGATCACAGGCTAGTTGTTTCCCAAATACAGTGGGGCTGTTCTTGAACCCCTGTGGTAACATAGTCCAAGTAAGCTGACTTTTTCGTCCTCTATTAGGATTTTCCCATTCAAAGGCAAGGAGTTTCTGGCTTTCCGTTGCCACGGGCAGGCAGAAAAAGGCATCCTTTCAATCTAGTACCGTGAACCAAACTTGACTGTTTTCTAATTTTGTCAAAAAGTTATAGGGATTGGCTACTACAGGGTATACATCTTTTGTGGTCCTATTGATGTCCCTTAAATCCTGAACTATGCGATAGGTTCCATCTGCTTTCTAACTCGGCCTATATGGAGTGTTATATTCTGACTCGCATTCAGTAATAGTCCATATTTAAGAAAGTTATTGATTATTCCTTCCATTCCCCTTCTGTCTTCCACCTTTACTGGGTATTGCTTTTAGCATACCTTGGGAGCATTTTCCTTTTTTTTTTTTTTTTTTTAATTTTTTTTTACAGGCACTACATTCTTTGCTCCCCCAGGTATTCCTGTAGCCCAAACTCCCAGATAGATTTGGTTCAGGATTACATCCATCCAGGGAGTCCTATCTAGAGCTTTCTCTGGAGTCACCAGGAATAGATTTCAGAGTTTAATATGTTACCTTTATTTCCATTTTCCCTTGTCCAAAAGAAATCTTTGCATCCAATTTTTCCAGCAAGTCCCTTCCTAATAAGGGCCTTGGCGAATTGGGCAAGTATAAAAATTGATGTATTCAAATCATTTTTCCCCAATTTAAATTTCAAGCACTGAAAAAAAAAAAAAATCAACAAAAAACACCTTTTCCTGTTGGCCAGTTGCTCCTATTACATTTACAGACTCAGCACTTTTCCAGAATCAATTTTTGGATTAACACAGAGAAAGAGGCTCCCGTAACCAACAAAAAATCCAAGCCTCTCTCTTCGTTCTCTAGCTTCATTTCTCTAGCTTGTTAGTAATAGGCAATAAATCTTACTGTCTCCCTATGCTGAGTCTGTTTTGCCCGTCACAATAATTGTTGACCGATCTCCCTGTCCTTCTCTCAACCCTTGAGCCCTTTTTATTGTATTTCTCCCCCTTTCCCTTTGAGGAAGGGGAGTGAGGGAGTTGTTGTGGTGGAGCTTGGCCACCCACCCAAGTAAAACCACCACACCTCTAGTAACCTCTAAGAGCATTCTAGAAGTCTACCTGGAAAACCCAGCAGATGCTAGAGTGCACTGGGAGTGTTGTGAGGTCTCCAGGGGTCACAAGAGCACACCATGAGGCACTGGGATGCATGTCAGGTATGTTAAACAGCACTGGTGGGTGTGGGGGAGTGAACGAATGGCTGTATGGTGTTCAGATGCCTGCTGGGTTAACCACAAGATCCAGTCATGGCAGAAAGTCAGCCAGAGATCAAGAAGCTTTTGGACAACGCTGTCAGATATATGGTTTAATTTTTAGGTAGTCCTGTGTGAAGCCAGCTGTTAGACTTGACGATCAGTCCTTGTGAACCCCTTCCAACTCAGGATAGTTGATGATGATCTCCGTGAACTTGGCCCAGATCCCATGAGCTGACCTGATGAGTCACAAAGCTGTGCACACATCTCATGCTGCTAGGAGCAGAACTTCAGGTGAAATGAGTTTTCTTGAATGGAGTGTCTCTAGAGGCCAAGTATCCTGGCTCTGATGCGCTAGCTGTAGCCAGGGTTTTAGATACCACGGTAGGCAGGCCTGGTTGGGGGAACATAGCTAAACAAGGCGTGTGCCCTGTCAAGCTCCTTATCTGGAAAGTACAGGCGCATCTTGTCCAGGAGATGGCCTGGCCAGAAGTTATTGTCGCTTGACTTTTGATTCTTATTCTTCTCAAGAGGCCTAGAGAAAAAGAAAGAAAAAAAGAAAAGAAAGAAAAAGGTAAGAGAGAGTGGCACGTTTTATGGAAATAAAATTCTCGGCAACTTCACTGCTATTACCAGTAATGGCAAATGCGAGCCTGACAAGAACCAGCTACTAGGACTTCTGGAAATCCCTGCCTGTCCTTCTTATACATGACTGACATTGGAAATGCCAACTTGCGAAGCTATCTTAAGAGCTGATGCGTTGCCTGTCACTGTAGTATATAAACTCTCTGAGATGAACTGGGAAGATTGTGCTCTATTTTGCAAAGTGTTTTTTCTCCTCAAAAGCTTCTCCAGTCTTGCAAAGTTGGATTCTTTAGGACTGCCTTTCTTCCACGAGCTCAGCTGTGAGGCTGAGTCTTTCTATTCAATCGGATTTGGGAATCACTTTGACTAAAGAAGACGCTGCAAGTGCTATGACCAAGCTGGCAGTGGACATCCCAGTTTCATGGGTCAGGAAAGACCTTTGCACACTCATGAACTCCTTGGACAGTACGAGTCTGAAGACAGCAGGGACAAGGACAGCAAAAGAACTTGGACTCGTTTGGGAAGAAAAGCTTTTGTGGGTGACCTGAGATGGAAGAAAAATTAGGGCAAACTGCCTCTGTTCTCAGGGCTGACATTGTGTCTATGTCCAGAAAACATGCATCTCCAGATCCTACAGATAAATGTTGAGATGCAAAGAATGTTGCTCCGTAAAACAGATCTGCCACCTGCATCTGACTTTCCTCCTGCAACGTTTAGTAACGTTCTGAAGGGTCAGTTTTCTAGAGAAACAGAGGAACTGAGGTATAATGGGAGGAAAATAAGCACTGCCCTACTAGGAGCAGCTGGCTGCTGGCTGCACGCTTCTGCAGCGGGCTGCTTCTGCCCCTGACTGGGGAGCTTCTCCAGGCATCCACAGCTGGATTCTTTGGGATTGCCTTTCTTATGCAAGAAAAAACGTTCTCTGAGGGGATTTCCAAGAAGTGCTGGGTTGGCCTGACGAGGACCGTCTTAGGTGAGAAGTTCTGTCATCTCTGCAGATTGGAGTACAGAGAAACTGTTCGCCAGCACCACTGCAACCCCGCAAGTCAGCACAAACACAGCCGTGGCCGTGTAGCTGAGAAGAGATCTCGCTCTCTCTCTGCTATCGCTCGCTGCTCCCTTGCAGCATCCTAATGTTTCACTTCAGTACCTCAGTACCACCTCTGATGCAGTGGGAGCTGATGCACAGCAGGGCAGCAGGAAGGGACTGATCATAAGCCCTCTTTGAACCAACCTTTTTTCTGCCTCTTTGGCCTGTTTTCCTGATGCACTTTTTGACTTGGACATGCTCAGAGAAGATGTGGCGTCAGCATGTCCTGTGCTGTAGTATCCTCCAGGCTGCCTGATCTTCCTCACGTCTTCTCCTTCTTTGATGATCTTGTCTCCTGGGTGCAGCAGGCCTGTTGACAAAGCGCACAGAGAAGAGCAACGGTGTATGGACAGCCAATGCTGAATATATTTATCCAAGAAAACTCTGTTCTCCTGTTGCCCCAAGCCTGTCCCTGTGCTGTCTCTCCCCATCCGATCCAGGTCACCTCTGGGTTTGGTCAGTGATACTGACCAGGAGGGGACAGAAAAGACGTCCCCACTCTGGAAAGGAGGAAGACATGATGGCCCAGCAAGTACTGAGAGGACACGATGGCCCTGGCCAACTTCACATGGGGCCTCTTCCCGCATTCTCTGCCCTGGGCTCAGGAGCCCCATTTCAGCTCAGCCCTTGGCTCACGTTGCAGGTATAGCAGTGTCCAGCTCTGACACAGCTGTGCCACAGCTGTGCCTGGCCATGGACCTGCCGAACCTGACCATGGTCTGGCCTCCCTGCTTGACCTTGCACCTGCCCCATCACCATGAGCTTGCCCCATTAGCTGCACTTGTGTTTGGTCCTGGCTACCAGTCCAGGGGGACGTGGCCCTGGCTGCTCTGTAGCGCTCTTTGCTAGCTCAGCCCTGCTCTGGCCCTGCTGATGGTATCGCTGATCCTAACCAGCAGCATCTGCCGTGGCCCTCCAAGGGCTGCAAACATTCTCCATCAGCAGTGCCCCACCCTGAACATGCATCGTGCTTCTGGGTCTTGGGAAGAGGCATGAGCATGTCAGGCTTAGTACGTTCACATTAGTACGTTCCTTGCTCTTTGCTTTACCTCTTTGCAGCGCTTTGTCAGTGAGACAAATGTTACGCTCCTTGCACAGCTTGGAGCAATTCAGATAGCTCACAACGGCATTTCTGCGATACCGGTCAACCAGTGCTCCCATGTCACCCTCTGTAGTTGATGGCAGGCAGTGTTCATCAACAGGTGCATCCCCAGATCTCACCAGCCGACACTTTTCTTTCCATTCTATCGGGCTGTCTTTGATCTGCAAGTAAAGGAATGGTCCCCGTTAGCTTTCAGTGAGGCCCTGGAGTTGCTACATTCCCTTTGGAGAAACTACAGGCAGGGATCCATCTCAGAAGTGTGTGTAGATGGGACTCAGCACCCTGCGATGGGACCAAGCACTTATCCGGGAGTACCATTCCCTTCCAGTGCCAGGCCCGCAGGCGGGTGCTCCCTAGAGCACCAGGCAGAAGAGCAGCATACTGGACATAGGTGCCCCAGATGAAAAAAGTCTCCCAGCCACCATCTTTTTCTGATTGTGTCAGGTTGACTAGAGCTCAGATGACTCCATCGCCACACCTAAACGTCGCTTCAACTCCCATTTCTTGCCACTTCAGTTACCCAGAAAAGAGTGTTTACATCACCAAAGTGTTCAGAAGCCAAACCAGTTGTTTGAGACAGCTTGTAGCATCTCAGCTGTGAGGCACTATGTGGTCAAGGGACTACCTGACCTTCTACTCTGAGAAGTTAATATTCAGAACAATCTCCAACCTTGTCCTTTGCTGCCCACCCCACATTCGCAAGCACGTAGAGGTGCGCCTTTTTTCCTGCCACAGTACCTTCTCCAGCCGTCTCCTCTCTCTTGAGCGTTTTCCAATCTCTTCCATTTCATCACAGTTTAAATGTCGCCGGCCTGGCTCAATGTTGACTGGGGGCACTTCCAAGAGTGTTAGCTTTTCTTTGGGCTCGGTAGGAGAGCAAGGCTTCGTCCCCACAGCTTTGTCCCCAGCAGAAGGTGGAGAAGTGGCAGCTTTGCAAGCGTTTCTCCGGACCTGAGGCTGTACATCTACAGCAGTTTAAAAAGCAAACAAATGAAAAGCTCAGAGAAACCCTGTTAGACAGTAGCAGAAATAAAAAACAAGGCTGATCAATGTTTATAAGGCAAAAAGCTCTGGCATTTTGTGCAGTCTGGAGCACCCAACAGATGACGGTCTTTGAATGGAAGCATCCTTTAGCTTTCAATCCAGGCATACGTATTACAGACTACTCCCATCTCCGCTTTGCCCCATTCTGTTTCACGCTCACAATACATGTTTAGTCTACAAAACAATTAGTACAACAACACAGCAGCAAAACGCCTCTTCTCTCCAAGATGTGAAACCTTCAGACAAAAATGACACGGGTACCATGGCAAGCCTTCAGGTTTGGGCTAGGTTTTAAAGAGTAGGACCTTTGAATCTGCATTATCCAGCTGCCCTCAACAGCTGGAGAAAGGGTCTGCTTCTGATCAGCCGGATGATCAACGCTAACCAATAAAATACAGTACAGGAGGTTAAACCTCAGGGTTCAGATTCCGAGTCAAACCGAAAAGACCGGATAAGCTGTCTCCCACTAACGGGCTGAGTATTGCACTTCCCCTGGATTCTTTAGCTTCTCCCCAGAGGTCTCCTTTCAGCAACCCCGTTGCAGGACAGTAGTGGCAAGGAGCCATATTCTGGACCCACTTTGGCATTCCCTAATGCCACCTGTGTACTTTTAGGGCATCTGTAAGGATATAGAGAGAGATTCCCAGCCCAGGGTTCTCCTCTCACCTTTGCTGGTCTCTTTGGGCTGTCCTTTCCTCATTTCCAGCCATTGCTTTTGACATTCCATCAGCTCTTCACTGCTTATATAATTCCCCCGTTTTGAAGAAGTCAAGAAGATGACCACATCCTCCAGTTCCTTGTCACTGATGGGAACTTTTGCCTGGCAACCAAAACAGAAGACGACAGTGTGATCAATAAAAAAACAAGGCTTGGCCCAGAGTAGGGGGGATGAGCTTTGCTGTTGTTTTAAATGCTTTTTCAGAAAAGGCACAGAGGCAACCTGTTGAGCTTTAAGCTTTACAGGAGTTTACCAAGCACTGAAAAATTTACCGGTCTTCTGCTGGCCTCTGCTGAGCTCTCAGTTTTCAGTGTGCCAAACTTCTCAGCCATCTGGGCGTCAAGAAGCTAATTTGGCTTGGAACAGAATACCAGAAAACACCTGAACTGCTAAACCCTAACAGACCTGGGCATGCTCTTGACAGTTCTGTACCGCTGCAGCCTGTGGAAAGTGAGGCTCAGCATGAGCTCTGCTGTGCCAACAGGTACTAAAAGGCAGTGCAGCGGGCAGACATATGAAACTGGTCAAGGAAAGACCAAGTATCACCACGAGGAAACTTGATGCCACTTCAGGCCACGTTACTCAGCACCGACTGTCTTTAGAGACTATGAGGCAATGAGTTTCACTCCCTCCTGGGACTCAGTCTGGGTGACACCTCGCATCCCTGCAGCCTTCCCTTCCCTCTTCCCTTCAACATTTCACTGGCTGTGGGAGCCATCCTCTGAGAGTAACACAAGAGAAGTTGGAGCTTTTCCAGTTCTCTGGGTTGGCATGCAGCAAAACAAGGCAAAGTTGCAGCAGTTCCTTACTTTTCTCTTCCCTACATACCTCCTTGATGACTTTAATGAAGTCTGCTCTCATGATCTTTCTCTGTTCCATTCCAGCCTTTCTGAAGATGTCTACCATTGTCAACTTCTGTTGTTGTAGGAGGTTATGCAGTTTGAGAAGAGCTTGGGGGTATGGTGCACGAATAAGGGGAAGGCTACCCTTCTTCCGGGTCTGGCTCCTTGTTGGTGGTGAGCACTGAAAAGGAATTAGAAAATACCCTCAAATCACCGTTATCCAGAATCACTGTGCCAGCAGATGCAGAAGTGGCTGGGATAAAGCAGTGTCACGCTGCCGACGTATGAGCAGATGCTGAGGCCGTGGCACGGCCACAGGAGATGAAGTACAGTAATCCCAAGAGTGGCACAACACAAGGTATACTTACGTCTGGCCTGTCGGTCACGGCTGACTTGCTTTTAGCCCTCTGGTCTACTCCAGCTGCCATTATTCGTTTCCTGACTCTACTTTCCAGTCTGCTTAAGGTAGGTTTATGACTCAGCCATTTCTCAACATCTCCAAAGCTTTCCAGCTGAGATCGGAGTTGCTTCCTCTCCTGAATCCAAGCCTCCAGCTTTTGTAGATCATCTTTTGTATCACAGGTGATCTCTGGGGAGCTGAGGCTATCTTCTTCTTCCTGTAGCTGCTGAAAAACAGACAAATGACAGAAATCGGTGTCCTGAGTTGGTTTCAAACAGGGAGAGCCTGGTCTTGCCACACAGGGAGCAAAAACGAATGCGACATCTGGAGCATGGAGCAAACCTACTTGCTTTCCGTTTAAAGACAAACTTTGGATACAGTTTTCTCCAATGGTACAGTTTGAAACCCTGCTCCAAAACCACTTCTGGCTTGACATTAGTCAAACCATCAGCCGTATCCTCGCTGCTTGTGTTAGTACTTTAACAACAGATGAGCTTCTTACAAAACCTACTGTTGAGATCGCATTGGTATAATGGTTTTGGAGGGGACTTCCTGCTCTGAGGCTTTTCTGAGATAGAGATGGGAGGGGTGTCTGGGCCTGCCACCAATCCCAGGTGTATGAGAGCGCTGAGAAACAGCCATCGGGCAGTCACAGAACAGCATCAAGACACGTGCGTCCTGCCTCTTATCAAGGTGTTGGCTCCCTGCCCTGAAAGAGCAGCTGGAACAAAACGTCAGCTGTTACGCTCACGAAAAATGGTCTTAGTGCTCTTCATGTTAACTGAAGAGACCGGAAGTAACAGCTGCTCCTGGAGCTCTCCTGCAGCATGCTGCAGCTGGAGCTGCCTCAAGCCACTGGACTCAAGTTCCAGGGCAGGGAAAAGGTGTCCTCCTGTCAAGGGACAGAGAGTGTGCTTCTGCCCTCACTCTGCTAGACTGCTCTTGGTGTCCCCTGGCTTCTACCAGGAATTCCTTCCTCATGGCAATGTGCCAGCGGCAATAAAAGCAACAGCCACGTGCCCTGCTCTCTAGAGGTGGCAATATTGCTGGGACTCAGAGACCTTCACAACTCAGCTTCACCCCAGCCAGCAAAATGCTACTCTGCGGGATGCTTTACAGGGCCTCCCGTACCTGGGCCATCCACATCTCATCCCTTTGTCTCTCATCTTGCTCTTCCAGCACTTCTGGAAATGTGACCCTTTTTGCTTCTCTGGTCTCTTCTTTCTCCTTGCTGGCCACGGATGCCTCCAGTTTCCCTCCAGCCTGCATCCCCAGTACAGAGCGTGCTTCCTAGAGGAACCCAGAAATGCAATAGCAGCAGTTATTCATCTGGTTTTTTTCTTTTTCATTTTATTTTTATTTTTAATACTGTTCTTCTCTCCCTCATCTTCTCTATTTTTCCCTGAAGGTTCGTCAGCAATTTTTTGCTCCCAGGTTCTTACAGACGCAACCAGAAAGCCGTTCTGTTATGACCAATGAGCTAACTCATGAACGAGCTATTTTTCAAAATGGGCCACTGCTTTTTTTTTTCTTTCTTTCTTTCTTTCTTTCTTTCTTTCTTTCTTTCTTTCTTTCTTTCTTTCTTTCTTTCTTTCTTTCTTTCTTTCTTTCTTTCTTTCTTTCTTTCTTTCTTTCTTTCTTTCTTTCTTTCTTTCTTTCTTTCTTTCTTTCTTTCTTTCTTTCTTTCTTTCTTTCTTTCTTTCTTTCTTTCTTTCTTTCTTTCTTTCTTTCTTTCTTTCTTTCTTTCTTTCTTTCTTTCTTTCTTTCTTTCTTTCTTTCTTTCTTTCTTTCTTTCTTTCTTTCTTTCTTTTTTTTTCTGAAGTAAACTATGCCCAAATAAAGTTTCTGGCATGCTCCATGAAACTATGGATGTGAACAGGGGATTGCTAAGATTCAGAGAAATGCACATCTTTGAAATACTCAGAACAGAAAAATGGACATACAGTAAAGGGATCTTTTCACAATAAACATCTAAGTATTTAGCGCGTACATCCTTTTCCTAAGATACCCCCACATGATCATCTACAATCAAAAGAGACACAAAAATTATCTTGGTCCATGTTACATACCTGTCCTGTGTGTCTATGATCTTCAGAAGTAAGCAATGGCAATTTAAGCCTCTTGCAGGGAGTTTCTTTGTGCTGCCTTCCTTCTGGGACTGGACATTCAGGGAACAGTCTGAAAATACACACCAGCATGAGTCAGGAAGTGAATCTGAGTGCAGGAAGAGTTTCTTTTCTCCACCCTCTCTCCAAACTGAGAGACCAGGCTCATGGAAATCTAAAGAACCATGCGCATGACTCGCAGCTGCTGGGATAATGATCAGCATTAATCACCAAGAAGACCTCAACACTGGAAGCAGTCAGGAGATAAAGGAAGACACATAAGAGAGTCACAAGACACCGCAACACAATTCCCACAAGCACCTGTGAGGCACTTCCCATCCAGCAAGGCAATGCTCTGCATAGTGACGTGTGTTGAGGCAGGGCACGCTTGGACAGGGCAGAGCATCCCCCCCCACTCAGGAGAATAGCTCATCTGCCGGCTGTCTACCTACAGCTAAACCGCCGTGGTCTGCACCAGGCAGAAAGCTCTTTCTAGAAAGTCTGTGGCGACCCAGACTGAATGCCCGCTCAAAAAGGCAGCAGTTCAGGTCTCTGGATGTAGGGAGTGCCTGAGCCTGTCGCTGCCATCAGAGGGTGGCAGAGACTCCGTGTGCGTGTGAGGTGTGAGCAGGTGGATGACCTGGTCAGCCTGGTGGCAGAGCTCAGGGAGGAGGTGGAGAGGCTAAGGGCTATCGGGGAGTGTGAGCAGGAGTTAGACTGGTGGAGCAACTCCCTGCCAGGCCTGAAAGAAAGGCACCGGGGTGAGACACCCCAGCAAGTGGTGGACCCCCTGCCCTGTCGCTGTCGGGCAGAGGGAGGGACCTAGGAGATGAAGAGGAATGGGAACGGGTCCCTGCTCGGTGTCGCAGGGAACCCCTCTCCCTACCAGCTTCGCCTTCCCAGGCGCACTTACACAACACGTTTGAGGCCTTGGAGCTTGAGAGACTAGTGGGGGAGGATGTGTTTGAAAGTCCACCCAGGAGGTTGCCTAGGGCGAGGAAGTTGACTCCACACCTCAGGACTGCCTCCACCAAGAAAGAAAGAAGGGTAATCGTTGTAGGCAACTCCCTTCTCAGGGGAACAGAGGGCCCTATATGTCGGCCTGACCCTACCCGTAGGGAAGTCTGCTGCCTCCCTGGGGCCCAGGTCAGGGACATTGCCAGAAACCTTCCCAACCTGGTTCGCCCCTCTGATTACTATCCTCTATTGATAGTCCAGGCTGACAGTGATGAAATTGCTGAGAGAAGCCTGGAGGCTATCCAAAGGGATTTCAGGGGACTAGGGCGGTTAGTAGATGGAGCGGGAGTACAGGTGGTGGTTTCCTCCATCCCTACAGTGCAAGGGAAGGGTACAGAGTGGGTACTCCCACATGCCCAGTGATAGGACGAGGGGGAATGGGCTAAAGTTGCGCCAGGGGAGGTTTTGTTGGATATTGGGACAAACATCTTTACGGAAAGGGTTGTCAGGCACTGCGTTGGGATGCCCAGGGAAGTGGTTGAGTCACCGTCCCTGGAGGTCTTCAAAAGACGTTTAGACGTAGAGCTTAGTGATATGGTTTAGTGGAGGACTTGTTAGTGTTAGGTCAGAGGTTGGACTAGGTGATCTTGGAGGTCTCTTCCAACCTCAATGATTCTGTCGTTCTGCGATTCAGTATAAGGGCCAGTTCTCTTCAATGTCTTTATCGATGATCTGGATGAGGGGATCGAGTGCACCCTCAATAAGTTTGCAGACGACATCAAGTCAGGTGCAACCAGCACCTGACTTCAGAGCAATCTGAGCAACCAGCTCTGACTTCAGAGCTGATCACACTTGCAGCAGCCCACTGGACTGAGACCTCCTGAGAAGTAGGATCCTATAAAGCATGCCACACAAGCACAAGAGCATGAGGCCACTCTAACAAATCCTTTACATCTCACCTGCCAGGAGGCTCTTTTGCCTTTGTTTTCTCCTCTGCTTCTTCCTTCACTTTAGCTGTGGCCAACGTGTTTGGAGAAAGTCTCCTTCGCAATCGCAGAAGTTGTAATGTATGAAGAGACGCTGTAAACACAAAAGGAGAAAACCTCTCAGGACATCAGGCACAGATCTGCTCTGCAATGTTATAAGCTAGTTGAGGTATCCCTGTGACTCCTTCTGAGACCTGTTTTCCAGAAGATTGCAAGCCCTTTCCTGACACCAGGTCCCATCTGACCTTTGATATCCACAGTGCTGCATTACTCCTTTTGGTGTGAGCTTTCTACTGCTGCAGCAAGTCCATCCCCTCTGAACAGTGGGGGTTTTGCGGGGAGACGCATTTTGGTGCCTAACAATCTCTTTTGGGGCAACAATTTCTTGGAGCGGCATAAATGGTTTTTATACACAGGCTTTCTATCCTGGTGCATTCAACTCAAGCACATTATATCTGTGATATTCACGAGGAATTAAGAATGAGGAGTTCCCAGCTTTAGAGGAGAACCAAAGTTTTGGCACAGCTTGGCAACCTTTGTGCACTGTTCTCTACACAATTTTTCTCTCATCAAATGACAACATGGTGATTCAAAGGGGTATGCCCAACCCCTCAGTCTCCCACAACTCAAGACGGAGTTTGTTATTCACGGTGCTAGTGGACTTGCCAAACATTTACTCCCTCCTGCACAAACAAACCCATAAAATGGAAGAGAGGCACTCTTTGGCACGTAATGCAGGGGAAAAACATCCTTCAGCACTATCTTGTTCAAAATGTGTCCCTTGAGATTTACCAGGAGGGTAAACAGAGGCACAGAGGGTGCCTCTGCTATCCCAGGCATCTCACTGTAACCTGAGTGCCAAGCACCCCCCAGTGAGGACAACAGGGAAAGGCACAAACCTCCACCAGCAGTCAGTCATTAACATTACCTTGTTCATCAAGCATCTCTTCCTCTGCAAGATGCTCCCTAGCAAGCCGAGGTACCGCCTTAATCTCAAACCTGGAAATAGGAAGAAGGCAGCATTCTGTGAAAAGGGCTCCTTTGCCAGATTAATGTCAAGGTATCTGTGGGGAGTCCAACACATGCCCTAAACCATTCAAACTGAGCAGTGCTGGCCTCGGGAACAGCTCAGCTGCCCCTCGCTAGACAGAGGTTTGGGTTTTTATTTTGCCCCAGTGCTCCTGTGTCATCCTGACACAAGAAGGCATTTCAGAGTTCCTTTGATTGACACGAGTTTCACAAAAGACATGGAAACATCACAGACAGAGGACAAGCATAGATCTGGTCCTTGTTCCACCTGCTAAGAGATCCTGTCCGTGTTGCATTCAAAACAACAGAAATATTAGGATCTTACTTCTTTTAGATATTTTGGCAGTTTTAACCACATAAAAGAGAAGAAGCAGATGAAACATTAGGTGAGTTGCTTCAACGCCTCTGCAGAGCAAACCAGTTGCCTCTGACTGGAGTAACGGTAAAATGCAGAACACAGTCAGTAACTGAGGATGATGCATAAGTCCAAGCTAAGCAAAAGCAAGGATGAAATTAACTGCAAAACAGTAATTTGGAAGAGCACTACCGATCATGAGCTGAGCACACGTGAGTGTGCACAGAGAAGGGTTGCAGGAACAAATATACTCACTGAGGGAGCAGGTGGGCACGGCCAAAATGGCTTGGAAAGAGGGCAGTTTCTTTGTCCAGTCTGACCAACTTTTTCTGCAGCAGGGACAGAAACATCTGACATCAGTCCAAGGAAATGATCTCAACAGTCACAGAGGCCTTTCTATAGCTCCACGAATTCACTGCCTCTCAGCAAACTTCTTGACAAGCGCCTCAGCCAGTTAAAACACACTGCACAGCACATGATCTGCTAGGGTGAGGAACACTGCCAACCTTTTCACAAGGACCGTAGTTAACAGCCTCAGCCTGTGAACAAGTCAACGGAGCAAACACAAGGGAAGGCCCATCGTGAGCCCCGGCTTCCAGCTGCTGCTTTCAGTGGGGTCACTTGCTTTAACTATTCCTGAATGCAGCGCAAATGGGTCAGAGCTGGTTTTATCCCCAGAGTTCTTCATAGGAGTCAGAGGATTGCATTGGCAGTGTGGAGGAACACAGAGACCAGACCTTTTCTGCTGGGTCAGGAGAACCACACCAACGGCCTGCCTGCAGCCAAAAGGGCCTGGTGTCCTTGTGCCTCAGCCTCACACCCGCAGCGGCGGGGACATCATCAGCCTAGCCGTTGCTTTGGCTTTTTTCCTATTTATGGCGAGGCCCTTCCAGGGCTGTCCTTTGCCCAGCAACGATACGACTGCACGCATTGCCAGCAGTCATACAGCAAATAAAAGAAGGAAAACAAAAAGCTTTCACTGCGATGGACTGTGCCTAGCTCCAGCGTCCTGGCAGCTCACAGCTGCCAGCAGGGCTCAGTGCCCCCAGCCTTTGATGGGGCTTCAAACCCTCTCTAAGTAGGACTGCAGAAACAATAAACTTACAGCGACCAGCTTCTCTACCACGTATGTGGACTTGTTGAGACTGTGTAAAAACTCTTCAGAAAATGTCATTTTCACTCTTTGCCCTCGGATAGCAAGAGTGCCAACATCCTTTAACGTGAAGTCCGTGTCTTCCCTATTTGTGAGGATGCGGTAGAAGTATTGCAAGGTCTCCTCCAAACAGCTCTGCACAGTTTCCTTGGTGTAGGGGACGTTCAAGCGTATATTCTCATAGCTCAGCACCACTATCTTCATATCATCTGGAAAAAATGAGGAACAATGCAACCTGCACTGCAGTTGAGCAGATTCAAACAAAGTGCCAGGAGCTTCCAGCTCAAACATGCTGCTGTAGCTGCCGTCGTCTAAGCCTGGTACGACTCCTTAAAGCAGCTGATGTATGCTCCCCCTCAAGATAAACTGAAATCACTCCATCAATGTACCAAGTGCACAGCTGTGACTCCTCAGCCCAACAACCTCAGCCGTCCGCGGAACGCAGGAGGAGGAGGCGAGAAGAATGCGGCTGGTTCCCATGCAAAGAGCCCAGGCTCAGTGCACTCCTGGTCTGGGGAGACCTGCCTCGCACTGAGACAGGCAAGCACAAGAACTCTTCCAGACAGTTCTGGACAGTCCCTGTGGCCTTCAAAACTGAGGACCAAATGTCTCTGCTTTTGGTACCAGAGCCCTTTACCCCGGGGCTGCCCGACGGAAGTTCCTATCCAGGAGAAGCTGGGAGCCATTGGAAAGAGAAGAACCACCCCAAATGAAGCACCAAGCTCTCAGTGCTGCGCAGGTCTCATCCATGGCACACTGTAGCCAAAGCAATGGCAGCAGTCGACAGAAATTACAGCAAATCTGGCCATTGATGGCTTTCTATGCCAGCCATCTTTTCTGTCTCTCAGGGCCTTCCGATGGCATCTGAGCTGTCTATCAGCACTTCTAAACAGCAATCAGCACAACCCCTTAATAGATGTACACATGGGAAAACAAGACTTTAATTGGTATTCTTACCAGGAACACGTACACAACGGTGTTTCAGCTTACGAATCTGTCCAAGAGTCTTGGACAGCGAAAACACAGGTCTCCGAAATGTGAGCACCTGGCCGTTTTCAAAAGATAACCATTTTTTAATATGGAATGTCCCCAGTCCTGTTACAGTGACGGCCCGAGGCTGGTAAAGAAAAGAAGGGGAAGCATGTTTAAGTTGGAAAACAGAGTGAGGACTTGTGACATCTTGCAAGGGGGTGCCCTGTGCCCTGCCCACTCCTAATGCGGCATGGGGTAAGATGGGGGAGCTGGGAAAGCTCATGAGAGCTGAGTATGCCCACATACTCAGGGCATTTTCTCTCCCTTTCCTTTGCCCCTCAAGAAAATATGCGGTGAAGTAAAGCAGGTGGAGGAGGTCTAGCCCATCCTTCAGCTAGGTCCCTTCCAGCAACTGGGGATAACCCTGGAAGCATCCCCAGCTGTCTGTTTGCTCTCTCCACTCTGAGAGCGAAGAACAGAGAAGCCCCCAGCAAGTTCTGAACACATTTTCCTGCCGTTTTATATCTTCGATATAAATATGAATACTTGATTTTTTGTTTGGTTGGTTTTAATTATTATAATTATTTATAATAATATATAAATTTACGGAGAAACTGGTCTTTGGCACACTTGGGGCACATCTGTATGTGTCAGTGCGGCTCTGGGAAGAGCAATGGCACTTCCTGGCACAGGGCTGCCAGGACTTACTGAAGCCGTGGGGTGAGGGGAGGGGTAGGGTGCAGTCCCACCTTTGTCAGCATGAGCAATTGCTGAACCTGCTTGGACACACCACCCCAAATCGTGACGACATCTGGAAAGCAAGGGGACGACATGTCAAGCTCGAAGTCAGCAAGTCCATGGCCCATCAGCACATTTCTTAAAAGGCGTTTGCAGATGCAGGTATGATCTGACACAGCTCCCAGGATGAACCCATCTGTGACTCTGGCTGAATTTTTGACTGATATCAGTCTAACAGCCCTGCCACGCCCCAGGAAAGGTCTGCAGCTGCAGGAGCTATTAAAAGGGTTTTGGACAAGGGAATGCAGCCTGTAGGCATCTGAAATGGGAGGGCCTCTCTTAGCCCTAAGCCTTTTCTGAGAGCCATGAGGCACAGGAGGCTGCAGCAGGAAGGAGCCACAGGCAGGGAGGGGCTCAGCTCCTCCGTGAGAGGCCTTGTTGAAATGCTGAAAAGTCAGCAGATTTCCTCCTGACACGTGTATTTCTGGCAGTTTCTTGGGAGCCCATCAGGAACCTCAGCCCTCTTCCAACCGTGCACGCATCTTTCCGGTCAGAGCCAGATGTCCACGTGTGACCCACCAGCAAGCGGAACCCGGCCACAGGACTGCCACCACGGACAGGGCAGGAGGCCACACACACAGCACCCTTGAGGCCTCCCCCGCAGACAGGGAGCTCGCTTTCCACAATTTGTAGAGTTCATATTAGTCTGTAGCTACACTCATAAGAGGTCCCAAATGCCTTACCATTGACAGAAAGCTTCTTGAGAGTGGGAAACGTGACCTTGGTGCAGCCCTCAACCTCACTGCAGCGCTCAATGTTGGTGATTAGCGCTTCCAGGTTTGTCATGATCCTGCTTTGGGTCAGCACGTGAGGCTAGAGAGTGAAAGATCTGTGATTTTTCCTACTAGGAAACACTCTCTTTTTGATGTCCTCTGTGCTTCACCAAATAGCTCCTGCACCGTCCTACGCCTCCCTTTGTCCTCTGAGACTCTGAGCTACAGGAGAGACTTCTCGTGTCCTCCAGAGAAAACTGGATGCAAGAGCCTCCTTCAGCGCCCGAGCTCACTGAGGCACTGACAGAGAGGGCCTGGCGCGCTGTGGCATAAGGGGAGCTGCCATTGTGATGCGGAGGTGTCCCTTTGTGACCTGCGCTCAAGCCAGAGGGGTGCAGAGCCACTCCTTAACACAGCCCCTGTGGCCCAGCCAACTCGCTGGGCCCTGCAGCAGGAAGGGGGTTGCACGTTAGGGAACTGCTCCCCCACACACACACCCTCTCCTCACTCCCCAACGAGGCTGTGGGACAGGAAGAGCCTCTGAGATGTCACCAAAAGGAGGACACTGGGGAACACAGAACCACAGAAGGGTTAAGCTTGGACGGGACCTCTGGGTTCATCTGGTCCAAGCCCTGCTCAGGCAAGGCCACCGAGAGCCCCTTGCCGAGGACCACGTTCTGGTGGCTTTTCAGTATCTCCAAGGACAGAGGCCAGGCCCTTCAGCACCCTGGTGGCCTTCATGGGACTCTCCCCAGTAGGCCCCGGCCTCTCCCGTACTGGGGAGCTGTCCTGGTTTTGGCTACGATAGAGTTAATTTTCCTTCCTAGTAGCTGTTAATGTGCCGTGGTTTTGATTTAGGATAATAATCATGTTGATAACATGCTGATGTTTTAATTGTTGCAGAGCAGTGCTTGCACTAAGCCAAGGACTTTTCAGCTTCTCGCTCTGTCCTGCCAGCGGGCAGGCTGGGGTGCAGCAGGAGCTTGGAGGGGACAGAACCAGGACAGCTGACCTAAACTGGCCAAAGGGGTGTTCCATACCACATGATGTCTTGCTGAGCAAATAATAAGGGGTGGTTGGCTGGGGTGGGGGGACCACTGCTCAGGGAGGGGCGGGGCATCGGTCAGCGGGTGGTGAGCAACTGCATTGTGCATCTCTGGATGCTCTGGCTCTGGAGCATCCCCAAATGTGAATGGAGGGGTCCCGAGAGCATCTGGTGGCAAACAGAGGGCTCTGGCGCATCCCTAGAAGCAAACGGGGGCACCCAGAGTGTCACTGACAGGAAAGGGAACACTGGAACATCCTTTATCTTGTTCCCTGTCTCAAGTCCCCCCTTTTCTTTATCCTAAGAAAATTCTTGTGCTTATAACACGCCTTCTTGATTCAAAGTTTTCAGAAAATTCTTACCACTTTCTACTTGGTGCTTGATTTGGTTACGCTTACAGGTTTCATCTAGTCCTTTCATACAGCACCAAAATGCACACTGTACCAATACACAGGTTAAGAATACTAGTAAAAGCAAGATCAATATTCCTACTAACAATTGCTTAAGCCAAGAAAAGTTGGGGAACCAAGAGGTCAGTTTGTTCCATAATTCTCAAACCCACGAGGTGTCAGCTTGAACTACCTTATGTAAGATCTTGGTCTTTTCCCAAATATTTTTGAGATCAGCCTCAATTCGTCCTGCCTCATTTACATACATACAGCAACTAATATTTATTAAAGTGCAAACTCCCCCCCTTGGGACACTAATAAAAGGTCTAGTGCCTAAAACGTTCTTATTGAGTTGTTCTAGTTGCTTGCCCAAAACTGTAATATGTTGTTGCAGCTATAGGTTTCCTGCTTGTGTTAGATCTTCTCCTTTGTATGGCATTTGGTAAGGCCTGCCATACAGTATCTCAAAGGGGCTTAGTTCTACCAGTACATACCGGTTTCTTGACAGATTTTAGCAATCCGGTTTTTTTATCAAATGATTCATTTTTTTCACTCGGCCATTTGTGCGTAGTCTATACAGAGTGTGTTGGTGCCAGTCAATCCCCAGAACTTTGCTGACTTGGTAGGTCAGTTCTGCAGTGAAGTGTGGTCCCTTGTCAAATGACATTACTGAGGGTACGCCAAATCTCAGTGTCATTTCATTCAACAATACTTTGGACACTTCTCTGGCTTTGTTAGTTCTACATGGGAATGCTCCTGGCCATCTGGAAAAGGTGTCTGTTAGTACCAATAGGCATCTGAAGCCCCCTTTTCTTGGGAGTTCAAACAAATCAATTTGCCACTCTTTCCCAGAAACATTTCCCTTCCCTATTGTTCCTATTTGGGGTTTGATTCCTGTCTGTGGGCTACTCTTAAGACATATGACGCATTGTTTCAGTACCTGTCTGACGATGGTGTACAAGTTAGGTCCTATCCACTTTCTACTTAAAAACTGTTGTGATATTTCAGCTCCCCAGCATGCTTTATTGTGTTCTCCAATTACCATCCAGTATAATATGGCATCACAATTCTCCCATCATTTATTTGTGTTAAACCTGTAGGTAACGCTTTCCGATTACATCTTCAATGAATTGCGTATCAATCTTAGAATACTCTACTTCATTTTCTAAGGCTTTTGTTAATGCCTGGTAGTAGTGCCAAAATTTGACTCTCAGATGCCCGTTCTGCTGCCCCTTTGGCTTCTGCGCCAGCCAATCTATTTCCTCGTCCAATATCAGTATCCCCTGTTTAATGTCCTTTACAGTGCATAATGGCAACTTTAATAGGCAGGTATACCACCTGGAGTAACTTCAGTATGTCTTCTGCATGTTTAATTGAGGATGATAAGAGTCCTCTCTCCTTCCAAATTGCCCCGTGTGCATGCACCACACCAAAGGCATATTTTGAATCTGTCCAAATGTTAATTCTTTTCCCTTTTGCCAGCTCAAGAGCTCTTACCAAGGCGATGATTTCAGCCTTTTGGGCTGATGTTTGTTATCGCATATCCTGTGGGGCAAAGTCCCTGGTGGACGAAGCTGCTGCCGTCTACATACCAACCCTCCGCATCTTCTAGGGGCGTTTCCTTTAAGTCTGGTCGGCTGAAGTATACCGCGTCCATGGTCTTGATGCAATAAACTCTGTTACTAAAGGAAGAGGCTGGGTTCACACTACTAATGCCAAAAAAAAAATAGTAAACTAATAGTCCATTCTACACATTCCTTTTCTTCTTCGGTCGCTATCAACGGGTCATCTATGTATTGCAACAGTGTCCCCTTTTTCTGAAGGGGTTTTCTAAGCTTCAAGATCACAGGCTAGTTGTTTCCCAAATACAGTGGGGCTGTTCTTGAACCCCTGTGGTAACATAGTCCAAGTAAGCTGACTTTTTCGTCCTCTATTAGGATTTTCCCATTCAAAGGCAAGGAGTTTCTGGCTTTCCGTTGCCACGGGCAGGCAGAAAAAGGCATCCTTTCAATCTAGTACCGTGAACCAAACTTGACTGTTTTCTAATTTTGTCAAAAAGTTATAGGGATTGGCTACTACAGGGTATACATCTTTTGTGGTCCTATTGATGTCCCTTAAATCCTGAACTATGCGATAGGTTCCATCTGCTTTCTAACTCGGCCTATATGGAGTGTTATATTCTGACTCGCATTCAGTAATAGTCCATATTTAAGAAAGTTATTGATTATTCCTTCCATTCCCCTTCTGTCTTCCACCTTTACTGGGTATTGCTTTTAGCATACCTTGGGAGCATTTTCCTTTTTTTTTTTTTTTTTTTAATTTTTTTTTACAGGCACTACATTCTTTGCTCCCCCAGGTATTCCTGTAGCCCAAACTCCCAGATAGATTTGGTTCAGGATTACATCCATCCAGGGAGTCCTATCTAGAGCTTTCTCTGGAGTCACCAGGAATAGATTTCAGAGTTTAATATGTTACCTTTATTTCCATTTTCCCTTGTCCAAAAGAAATCTTTGCATCCAATTTTTCCAGCAAGTCCCTTCCTAATAAGGGCCTTGGCGAATTGGGCAAGTATAAAAATTGATGTATTCAAATCATTTTTCCCCAATTTAAATTTCAAGCACTGAAAAAAAAAAAAAATCAACAAAAAACACCTTTTCCTGTTGGCCAGTTGCTCCTATTACATTTACAGACTCAGCACTTTTCCAGAATCAATTTTTGGATTAACACAGAGAAAGAGGCTCCCGTAACCAACAAAAAATCCAAGCCTCTCTCTTCGTTCTCTAGCTTCATTTCTCTAGCTTGTTAGTAATAGGCAATAAATCTTACTGTCTCCCTATGCTGAGTCTGTTTTGCCCGTCACAATAATTGTTGACCGATCTCCCTGTCCTTCTCTCAACCCTTGAGCCCTTTTTATTGTATTTCTCCCCCTTTCCCTTTGAGGAAGGGGAGTGAGGGAGTTGTTGTGGTGGAGCTTGGCCACCCACCCAAGTAAAACCACCACACCTCTAGTAACCTCTAAGAGCATTCTAGAAGTCTACCTGGAAAACCCAGCAGATGCTAGAGTGCACTGGGAGTGTTGTGAGGTCTCCAGGGGTCACAAGAGCACACCATGAGGCACTGGGATGCATGTCAGGTATGTTAAACAGCACTGGTGGGTGTGGGGGAGTGAACGAATGGCTGTATGGTGTTCAGATGCCTGCTGGGTTAACCACAAGATCCAGTCATGGCAGAAAGTCAGCCAGAGATCAAGAAGCTTTTGGACAACGCTGTCAGATATATGGTTTAATTTTTAGGTAGTCCTGTGTGAAGCCAGCTGTTAGACTTGACGATCAGTCCTTGTGAACCCCTTCCAACTCAGGATAGTTGATGATGATCTCCGTGAACTTGGCCCAGATCCCATGAGCTGACCTGATGAGTCACAAAGCTGTGCACACATCTCATGCTGCTAGGAGCAGAACTTCAGGTGAAATGAGTTTTCTTGAATGGAGTGTCTCTAGAGGCCAAGTATCCTGGCTCTGATGCGCTAGCTGTAGCCAGGGTTTTAGATACCACGGTAGGCAGGCCTGGTTGGGGGAACATAGCTAAACAAGGCGTGTGCCCTGTCAAGCTCCTTATCTGGAAAGTACAGGCGCATCTTGTCCAGGAGATGGCCTGGCCAGAAGTTATTGTCGCTTGACTTTTGATTCTTATTCTTCTCAAGAGGCCTAGAGAAAAAGAAAGAAAAAAAGAAAAGAAAGAAAAAGGTAAGAGAGAGTGGCACGTTTTATGGAAATAAAATTCTCGGCAACTTCACTGCTATTACCAGTAATGGCAAATGCGAGCCTGACAAGAACCAGCTACTAGGACTTCTGGAAATCCCTGCCTGTCCTTCTTATACATGACTGACATTGGAAATGCCAACTTGCGAAGCTATCTTAAGAGCTGATGCGTTGCCTGTCACTGTAGTATATAAACTCTCTGAGATGAACTGGGAAGATTGTGCTCTATTTTGCAAAGTGTTTTTTCTCCTCAAAAGCTTCTCCAGTCTTGCAAAGTTGGATTCTTTAGGACTGCCTTTCTTCCACGAGCTCAGCTGTGAGGCTGAGTCTTTCTATTCAATCGGATTTGGGAATCACTTTGACTAAAGAAGACGCTGCAAGTGCTATGACCAAGCTGGCAGTGGACATCCCAGTTTCATGGGTCAGGAAAGACCTTTGCACACTCATGAACTCCTTGGACAGTACGAGTCTGAAGACAGCAGGGACAAGGACAGCAAAAGAACTTGGACTCGTTTGGGAAGAAAAGCTTTTGTGGGTGACCTGAGATGGAAGAAAAATTAGGGCAAACTGCCTCTGTTCTCAGGGCTGACATTGTGTCTATGTCCAGAAAACATGCATCTCCAGATCCTACAGATAAATGTTGAGATGCAAAGAATGTTGCTCCGTAAAACAGATCTGCCACCTGCATCTGACTTTCCTCCTGCAACGTTTAGTAACGTTCTGAAGGGTCAGTTTTCTAGAGAAACAGAGGAACTGAGGTATAATGGGAGGAAAATAAGCACTGCCCTACTAGGAGCAGCTGGCTGCTGGCTGCACGCTTCTGCAGCGGGCTGCTTCTGCCCCTGACTGGGGAGCTTCTCCAGGCATCCACAGCTGGATTCTTTGGGATTGCCTTTCTTATGCAAGAAAAAACGTTCTCTGAGGGGATTTCCAAGAAGTGCTGGGTTGGCCTGACGAGGACCATCTTAGGTGAGAAGTTCTGTCATCTCTGCAGATTGGAGTACAGAGAAACTGTTCGCCAGCACCACTGCAACCCCGCAAGTCAGCACAAACACAGCCGTGGCCGTGTAGCTGAGAAGAGATCTCGCTCTCTCTCTGCTATCGCTCGCTGCTCCCTTGCAGCATCCTAATGTTTCACTTCAGTACCTCAGTACCACCTCTGATGCAGTGGGAGCTGATGCACAGCAGGGCAGCAGGAAGGGACTGATCATAAGCCCTCTTTGAACCAACCTTTTTTCTGCCTCTTTGGCCTGTTTTCCTGATGCACTTTTTGACTTGGACATGCTCAGAGAAGATGTGGCGTCAGCATGTCCTGTGCTGTAGTATCCTCCAGGCTGCCTGATCTTCCTCACGTCTTCTCCTTCTTTGATGATCTTGTCTCCTGGGTGCAGCAGGCCTGTTGACAAAGCGCACAGAGAAGAGCAACGGTGTATGGACAGCCAATGCTGAATATATTTATCCAAGAAAACTCTGTTCTCCTGTTGCCCCAAGCCTGTCCCCGTGCTGTCTCTCCCCATCCGATCCAGGTCACCTCTGGGTTTGGTCAGTGATACTGACCAGGAGGGGACAGAAAAGACGTCCCCACTCTGGAAAGGAGGAAGACATGATGGCCCAGCAAGTACTGAGAGGACACGATGGCCCTGGCCAACTTCACATGGGGCCTCTTCCCGCATTCTCTGCCCTGGGCTCAGGAGCCCCATTTCAGCTCAGCCCTTGGCTCACGTTGCAGGTATAGCAGTGTCCAGCTCTGACACAGCTGTGCCACAGCTGTGCCTGGCCATGGACCTGCCGAACCTGACCATGGTCTGGCCTCCCTGCTTGACCTTGCACCTGCCCCATCACCATGAGCTTGCCCCATTAGCTGCACTTGTGTTTGGTCCTGGCTACCAGTCCAGGGGGACGTGGCCCTGGCTGCTCTGTAGCGCTCTTTGCTAGCTCAGCCCTGCTCTGGCCCTGCTGATGGTATCGCTGATCCTAACCAGCAGCATCTGCCGTGGCCCTCCAAGGGCTGCAAACATTCTCCATCAGCAGTGCCCCACCCTGAACATGCATCGTGCTTCTGGGTCTTGGGAAGAGGCATGAGCATGTCAGGCTTAGTACGTTCACATTAGTACGTTCCTTGCTCTTTGCTTTACCTCTTTGCAGCGCTTTGTCAGTGAGACAAATGTTACACTCCTTGCACAGCTTGGAGCAATTCAGATAGCTCACAACGGCATTTCTGCGATACCGGTCAACCAGTGCTCCCATGTCACCCTCTGTAGTTGATGGCAGGCAGTGTTCATCAACAGGTGCATCCCCAGATCTCACCAGCCGACACTTTTCTTTCCATTCTATCGGGCTGTCTTTGATCTGCAAGTAAAGGAATGGTCCCCGTTAGCTTTCAGTGAGGCCCTGGAGTTGCTACATTCCCTTTGGAGAAACTACAGGCAGGGATCCATCTCAGAAGTGTGTGTAGATGGGACTCAGCACCCTGCGATGGGACCAAGCACTTATCCGGGAGTACCATTCCCTTCCAGTGCCAGGCCCGCAGGCGGGTGCTCCCTAGAGCACCAGGCAGAAGAGCAGCATACTGGACATAGGTGCCCCAGATGAAAAAAGTCTCCCAGCCACCATCTTTTTCTGATTGTGTCAGGTTGACTAGAGCTCAGATGACTCCATCGCCACACCTAAACGTCGCTTCAACTCCCATTTCTTGCCACTTCAGTTACCCAGAAAAGAGTGTTTACATCACCAAAGTGTTCAGAAGCCAAACCAGTTGTTTGAGACAGCTTGTAGCATCTCAGCTGTGAGGCACTATGTGGTCAAGGGACTACCTGACCTTCTACTCTGAGAAGTTAATATTCAGAACAATCTCCAACCTTGTCCTTTGCTGCCCACCCCACATTCGCAAGCACGTAGAGGTGCGCCTTTTTTCCTGCCACAGTACCTTCTCCAGCCGTCTCCTCTCTCTTGAGCGTTTTCCAATCTCTTCCATTTCATCACAGTTTAAATGTCGCCGGCCTGGCTCAATGTTGACTGGGGGCACTTCCAAGAGTGTTAGCTTTTCTTTGGGCTCGGTAGGAGAGCAAGGCTTCGTCCCCACAGCTTTGTCCCCAGCAGAAGGTGGAGAAGTGGCAGCTTTGCAAGCGTTTCTCCGGACCTGAGGCTGTACATCTACAGCAGTTTAAAAAGCAAACAAATGAAAAGCTCAGAGAAACCCTGTTAGACAGTAGCAGAAATAAAAAACAAGGCTGATCAATGTTTATAAGGCAAAAAGCTCTGGCATTTTGTGCAGTCTGGAGCACCCAACAGATGACGGTCTTTGAATGGAAGCATCCTTTAGCTTTCAATCCAGGCATACGTATTACAGACTACTCCCATCTCCGCTTTGCCCCATTCTGTTTCACGCTCACAATACATGTTTAGTCTACAAAACAATTAGTACAACAACACAGCAGCAAAACGCCTCTTCTCTCCAAGATGTGAAACCTTCAGACAAAAATGACACGGGTACCATGGCAAGCCTTCAGGTTTGGGCTAGGTTTTAAAGAGTAGGACCTTTGAATCTGCATTATCCAGCTGCCCTCAACAGCTGGAGAAAGGGTCTGCTTCTGATCAGCCGGATGATCAACGCTAACCAATAAAATACAGTACAGGAGGTTAAACCTCAGGGTTCAGATTCCGAGTCAAACCGAAAAGACCGGATAAGCTGTCTCCCACAAACGGGCTGAGTATTGCACTTCCCCTGGATTCTTTAGCTTCTCCCCAGAGGTCTCCTTTCAGCAACCCCGTTGCAGGACAGTAGTGGCAAGGAGCCATATTCTGGACTCACTTTGGCATTCCCTAATGCCACCTGTGTACTTTTAGGGCATCTGTAAGGATATAGAGAGAGATTCCCAGCCCAGGGTTCTCCTCTCACCTTTGCTGGTCTCTTTGGGCTGTCCTTTCCTCATTTCCAGCCATTGCTTTTGACATTCCATCAGCTCTTCACTGCTTATATAATTCCCCCGTTTTGAAGAAGTCAAGAAGATGACCACATCCTCCAGTTCCTTGTCACTGATGGGAACTTTTGCCTGGCAACCAAAACAGAAGACGACAGTGTGATCAATAAAAAAACAAGGCTTGGCCCAGAGTAGGGGGGATGAGCTTTGCTGTTGTTTTAAATGCTTTTTCAGAAAAGGCACAGAGGCAACCTGTTGAGCTTTAAGCTTTACAGGAGTTTACCAAGCACTGAAAAATTTACCGGTCTTCTGCTGGCCTCTGCTGAGCTCTCAGTTTTCAGTGTGCCAAACTTCTCAGCCATCTGGGCGTCAAGAAGCTAATTTGGCTTGGAACAGAATACCAGAAAACACCTGAACTGCTAAACCCTAACAGACCTGGGCATGCTCTTGACAGTTCTGTACCGCTGCAGCCTGTGGAAAGTGAGGCTCAGCATGAGCTCTGCTGTGCCAACAGGTACTAAAAGGCAGTGCAGCGGGCAGACATATGAAACTGGTCAAGGAAAGACCAAGTATCACCACGAGGAAACTTGATGCCACTTCAGGCCACGTTACTCAGCACCGACTGTCTTTAGAGACTACGAGGCAATGAGTTTCACTCCCTCCTGGGACTCAGTCTGGGTGACACCTCGCATCCCTGCAGCCTTCCCTTCCCTCTTCCCTTCAACATTTCACTGGCTGTGGGAGCCATCCTCTGAGAGTAACACAAGAGAAGTTGGAGCTTTTCCAGTTCTCTGGGTTGGCATGCAGCAAAACAAGGCAAAGTTGCAGCAGTTCCTTACTTTTCTCTTCCCTACATACCTCCTTGATGACTTTAATGAAGTCTGCTCTCATGATCTTTCTCTGTTCCATTCCAGCCTTTCTGAAGATGTCTACCATTGTCAACTTCTGTTGTTGTAGGAGGTTATGCAGTTTGAGAAGAGCTTGAGGGTATGGTGCACGAATAAGGGGAAGGCTACCCTTCTTCCGGGTCTGGCTCCTTGTTGGTGGTGAGCACTGAAAAGGAATTAGAAAATACCCTCAAATCACCGTTATCCAGAATCACTGTGCCAGCAGATGCAGAAGTGGCTGGGATAAAGCAGTGTCACGCTGCCGACGTATGAGCAGATGCTGAGGCCGTGGCACGGCCACAGGAGATGAAGTACAGTAATCCCAAGAGTGGCACAACACAAGGTATACTTACGTCTGGCCTGTCGGTCACGGCTGACTTGCTTTTAGCCCTCTGGTCTACTCCAGCTGCCATTATTCGTTTCCTGACTCTACTTTCCAGTCTGCTTAAGGTAGGTTTATGACTCAGCCATTTCTCAACATCTCCAAAGCTTTCCAGCTGAGATCGGAGTTGCTTCCTCTCCTGAATCCAAGCCTCCAGCTTTTGTAGATCATCTTTTGTATCACAGGTGATCTCTGGGGAGCTGAGGCTATCTTCTTCTTCCTGTAGCTGCTGAAAAACAGACAAATGACAGAAATCGGTGTCCTGAGTTGGTTTCAAACAGGGAGAGCCTGGTCTTGCCACACAGGGAGCAAAAACGAATGCGACATCTGGAGCATGGAGCAAACCTACTTGCTTTCCGTTTAAAGACAAACTTTGGATACAGTTTTCTCCAATGGTACAGTTTGAAACCCTGCTCCAAAACCACTTCTGGCTTGACATTAGTCAAACCATCAGCCGTATCCTCGCTGCTTGTGTTAGTACTTTAACAACAGATGAGCTTCTTACAAAACCTACTGTTGAGATCGCATTGGTATAATGGTTTTGGAGGGGACTTCCTGCTCTGAGGCTTTTCTGAGATAGAGATGGGAGGGGTGTCTGGGCCTGCCACCAATCCCAGGTGTATGAGAGCGCTGAGAAACAGCCATCGGGCAGTCACAGAACAGCATCAAGACACGTGCGTCCTGCCTCTTATCAAGGTGTTGGCTCCCTGCCCTGAAAGAGCAGCTGGAACAAAACGTCAGCTGTTACGCTCACGAAAAATGGTCTTAGTGCTCTTCATGTTAACTGAAGAGACCGGAAGTAACAGCTGCTCCTGGAGCTCTCCTGCAGCATGCTGCAGCTGGAGCTGCCTCAAGCCACTGGACTCAAGTTCCAGGGCAGGGAAAAGGTGTCCTCCTGTCAAGGGACAGAGAGTGTGCTTCTGCCCTCACTCTGCTAGACTGCTCTTGGTGTCCCCTGGCTTCTACCAGGAATTCCTTCCTCATGGCAATGTGCCAGCGGCAATAAAAGCAACAGCCACGTGCCCTGCTCTCTAGAGGTGGCAATATTGCTGGGACTCAGAGACCTTCACAACTCAGCTTCACCCCAACCAGCAAAATGCTACTCTGCGGGATGCTTTACAGGGCCTCCCGTACCTGGGCCATCCACATCTCATCCCTTTGTCTCTCATCTTGCTCTTCCAGCACTTCTGGAAATGTGACCCTTTTTGCTTCTCTGGTCTCTTCTTTCTCCTTGCTGGCCACGGATGCCTCCAGTTTCCCTCCAGCCTGCATCCCCAGTACAGAGCGTGCTTCCTAGAGGAACCCAGAAATGCAATAGCAGCAGTTATTCATCTGGTTTTTTTCTTTTTCATTTTATTTTTATTTTTAATACTGTTCTTCTCTCCCTCATCTTCTCTATTTTTCCCTGAAGGTTCGTCAGCAATTTTTTGCTCCCAGGTTCTTACAGACGCAACCAGAAAGCCGTTCTGTTATGACCAATGAGCTAACTCATGAACGAGCTATTTTTCAAAATGGGCCACTGCTTTTTTCTTTCTTTCTTTCTTTCTTTCTTTCTTTCTTTCTTTCTTTCTTTCTTTCTTTCTTTCTTTCTTTCTTTCTTTCTTTCTTTCTTTCTTTCTTTCTTTCTTTCTTTCTTTCTTTCTTTCTTTCTTTCTTTCTTTCTTTCTTTCTTTCTTTCTTTCTTTCTTTCTTTCTTTCTTTCTTTCTTTCTTTCTTTCTTTCTTTCTTTCTTTCTTTCTTTCTTTCTTTCTTTCTTTCTTTCTTTCTTTCTTTCTTTCTTTCTTTCTTTCTTTCTTTCTTTCTTTCTTTCTTTCTTTTTTTTTCTGAAGTAAACTATGCCCAAATAAAGTTTCTGGCATGCTCCATGAAACTATGGATGTGAACAGGGGATTGCTAAGATTCAGAGAAATGCACATCTTTGAAATACTCAGAACAGAAAAATGGACATACAGTAAAGGGATCTTTTCACAATAAACATCTAAGTATTTAGCGCGTACATCCTTTTCCTAAGATACCCCCACATGATCATCTACAATCAAAAGAGACACAAAAATTATCTTGGTCCATGTTACATACCTGTCCTGTGTGTCTATGATCTTCAGAAGTAAGCAATGGCAATTTAAGCCTCTTGCAGGGAGTTTCTTTGTGCTGCCTTCCTTCTGGGACTGGACATTCAGGGAACAGTCTGAAAATACACACCAGCATGAGTCAGGAAGTGAATCTGAGTGCAGGAAGAGTTTCTTTTCTCCACCCTCTCTCCAAACTGAGAGACCAGGCTCATGGAAATCTAAAGAACCATGCGCATGACTCGCAGCTGCTGGGATAATGATCAGCATTAATCACCAAGAAGACCTCAACACTGGAAGCAGTCAGGAGATAAAGGAAGACACATAAGAGAGTCACAAGACACCGCAACACAATTCCCACAAGCACCTGTGAGGCACTTCCCATCCAGCAAGGCAATGCTCTGCATAGTGACGTGTGTTGAGGCAGGGCACGCTTGGACAGGGCAGAGCATCCCCCCCCACTCAGGAGAATAGCTCATCTGCCGGCTGTCTACCTACAGCTAAACCGCCGTGGTCTGCACCAGGCAGAAAGCTCTTTCTAGAAAGTCTGTGGCGACCCAGACTGAATGCCCGCTCAAAAAGGCAGCAGTTCAGGTCTCTGGATGTAGGGAGTGCCTGAGCCTGTCGCTGCCATCAGAGGGTGGCAGAGACTCCGTGTGCGTGTGAGGTGTGAGCAGGTGGATGACCTGGTCAGCCTGGTGGCAGAGCTCAGGGAGGAGGTGGAGAGGCTAAGGGCTATCGGGGAGTGTGAGCAGGAGTTAGACTGGTGGAGCAACTCCCTGCCAGGCCTGAAAGAAAGGCACCGGGGTGAGACACCCCAGCAAGTGGTGGACCCCCTGCCCTGTCGCTGTCGGGCAGAGGGAGGGACCTAGGAGATGAAGAGGAATGGGAACGGGTCCCTGCTCGGTGTCGCAGGGAACCCCTCTCCCTACCAGCTTCGCCTTCCCAGGCGCACTTACACAACACGTTTGAGGCCTTGGAGCTTGAGAGACTAGTGGGGGAGGATGTGTTTGAAAGTCCACCCAGGAGGTTGCCTAGGGCGAGGAAGTTGACTCCACACCTCAGGACTGCCTCCACCAAGAAAGAAAGAAGGGTAATCGTTGTAGGCAACTCCCTTCTCAGGGGAACAGAGGGCCCTATATGTCGGCCTGACCCTACCCGTAGGGAAGTCTGCTGCCTCCCTGGGGCCCAGGTCAGGGACATTGCCAGAAACCTTCCCAACCTGGTTCGCCCCTCTGATTACTATCCTCTATTGATAGTCCAGGCTGACAGTGATGAAATTGCTGAGAGAAGCCTGGAGGCTATCCAAAGGGATTTCAGGGGACTAGGGCGGTTAGTAGATGGAGCGGGAGTACAGGTGGTGGTTTCCTCCATCCCTACAGTGCAAGGGAAGGGTACAGAGTGGGTACTCCCACATGCCCAGTGATAGGACGAGGGGGAATGGGCTAAAGTTGCGCCAGGGGAGGTTTTGTTGGATATTGGGACAAACATCTTTACGGAAAGGGTTGTCAGGCACTGCGTTGGGATGCCCAGGGAAGTGGTTGAGTCACCGTCCCTGGAGGTCTTCAAAAGACGTTTAGACGTAGAGCTTAGTGATATGGTTTAGTGGAGGACTTGTTAGTGTTAGGTCAGAGGTTGGACTAGGTGATCTTGGAGGTCTCTTCCAACCTCAATGATTCTGTCGTTCTGCGATTCAGTATAAGGGCCAGTTCTCTTCAATGTCTTTATCGATGATCTGGATGAGGGGATCGAGTGCACCCTCAATAAGTTTGCAGACGACATCAAGTCAGGTGCAACCAGCACCTGACTTCAGAGCAATCTGAGCAACCAGCTCTGACTTCAGAGCTGATCACACTTGCAGCAGCCCACTGGACTGAGACCTCCTGAGAAGTAGGATCCTATAAAGCATGCCACACAAGCACAAGAGCATGAGGCCACTCTAACAAATCCTTTACATCTCACCTGCCAGGAGGCTCTTTTGCCTTTGTTTTCTCCTCTGCTTCTTCCTTCACTTTAGCTGTGGCCAACGTGTTTGGAGAAAGTCTCCTTCGCAATCGCAGAAGTTGTAATGTATGAAGAGACGCTGTAAACACAAAAGGAGAAAACCTCTCAGGACATCAGGCACAGATCTGCTCTGCAATGTTATAAGCTAGTTGAGGTATCCCTGTGACTCCTTCTGAGACCTGTTTTCCAGAAGATTGCAAGCCCTTTCCTGACACCAGGTCCCATCTGACCTTTGATATCCACAGTGCTGCATTACTCCTTTTGGTGTGAGCTTTCTACTGCTGCAGCAAGTCCATCCCCTCTGAACAGTGGGGGTTTTGCGGGGAGACGCATTTTGGTGCCTAACAATCTCTTTTGGGGCAACAATTTCTTGGAGCGGCATAAATGGTTTTTATACACAGGCTTTCTATCCTGGTGCATTCAACTCAAGCACATTATATCTGTGATATTCACGAGGAATTAAGAATGAGGAGTTCCCAGCTTTAGAGGAGAACCAAAGTTTTGGCACAGCTTGGCAACCTTTGTGCACTGTTCTCTACACAATTTTTCTCTCATCAAATGACAACATGGTGATTCAAAGGGGTATGCCCAACCCCTCAGTCTCCCACAACTCAAGACGGAGTTTGTTATTCACGGTGCTAGTGGACTTGCCAAACATTTACTCCCTCCTGCACAAACAAACCCATAAAATGGAAGAGAGGCACTCTTTGGCACGTAATGCAGGGGAAAAACATCCTTCAGCACTATCTTGTTCAAAATGTGTCCCTTGAGATTTACCAGGAGGGTAAACAGAGGCACAGAGGGTGCCTCTGCTATCCCAGGCATCTCACTGTAACCTGAGTGCCAAGCACCCCCCAGTGAGGACAACAGGGAAAGGCACAAACCTCCACCAGCAGTCAGTCATTAACATTACCTTGTTCATCAAGCATCTCTTCCTCTGCAAGATGCTCCCTAGCAAGCCGAGGTACCGCCTTAATCTCAAACCTGGAAATAGGAAGAAGGCAGCATTCTGTGAAAAGGGCTCCTTTGCCAGATTAATGTCAAGGTATCTGTGGGGAGTCCAACACATGCCCTAAACCATTCAAACTGAGCAGTGCTGGCCTCGGGAACAGCTCAGCTGCCCCTCGCTAGACAGAGGTTTGGGTTTTTATTTTGCCCCAGTGCTCCTGTGTCATCCTGACACAAGAAGGCATTTCAGAGTTCCTTTGATTGACACGAGTTTCACAAAAGACATGGAAACATCACAGACAGAGGACAAGCATAGATCTGGTCCTTGTTCCACCTGCTAAGAGATCCTGTCCGTGTTGCATTCAAAACAACAGAAATATTAGGATCTTACTTCTTTTAGATATTTTGGCAGTTTTAACCACATAAAAGAGAAGAAGCAGATGAAACATTAGGTGAGTTGCTTCAACGCCTCTGCAGAGCAAACCAGTTGCCTCTGACTGGAGTAACGGTAAAATGCAGAACACAGTCAGTAACTGAGGATGATGCATAAGTCCAAGCTAAGCAAAAGCAAGGATGAAATTAACTGCAAAACAGTAATTTGGAAGAGCACTACCGATCATGAGCTGAGCACACGTGAGTGTGCACAGAGAAGGGTTGCAGGAACAAATATACTCACTGAGGGAGCAGGTGGGCACGGCCAAAATGGCTTGGAAAGAGGGCAGTTTCTTTGTCCAGTCTGACCAACTTTTTCTGCAGCAGGGACAGAAACATCTGACATCAGTCCAAGGAAATGATCTCAACAGTCACAGAGGCCTTTCTATAGCTCCACGAATTCACTGCCTCTCAGCAAACTTCTTGACAAGCGCCTCAGCCAGTTAAAACACACTGCACAGCACATGATCTGCTAGGGTGAGGAACACTGCCAACCTTTTCACAAGGACCGTAGTTAACAGCCTCAGCCTGTGAACAAGTCAACGGAGCAAACACAAGGGAAGGCCCATCGTGAGCCCCGGCTTCCAGCTGCTGCTTTCAGTGGGGTCACTTGCTTTAACTATTCCTGAATGCAGCGCAAATGGGTCAGAGCTGGTTTTATCCCCAGAGTTCTTCATAGGAGTCAGAGGATTGCATTGGCAGTGTGGAGGAACACAGAGACCAGACCTTTTCTGCTGGGTCAGGAGAACCACACCAACGGCCTGCCTGCAGCCAAAAGGGCCTGGTGTCCTTGTGCCTCAGCCTCACACCCGCAGCGGCGGGGACATCATCAGCCTAGCCGTTGCTTTGGCTTTTTTCCTATTTATGGCGAGGCCCTTCCAGGGCTGTCCTTTGCCCAGCAACGATACGACTGCACGCATTGCCAGCAGTCATACAGCAAATAAAAGAAGGAAAACAAAAAGCTTTCACTGCGATGGACTGTGCCTAGCTCCAGCGTCCTGGCAGCTCACAGCTGCCAGCAGGGCTCAGTGCCCCCAGCCTTTGATGGGGCTTCAAACCCTCTCTAAGTAGGACTGCAGAAACAATAAACTTACAGCGACCAGCTTCTCTACCACGTATGTGGACTTGTTGAGACTGTGTAAAAACTCTTCAGAAAATGTCATTTTCACTCTTTGCCCTCGGATAGCAAGAGTGCCAACATCCTTTAACGTGAAGTCCGTGTCTTCCCTATTTGTGAGGATGCGGTAGAAGTATTGCAAGGTCTCCTCCAAACAGCTCTGCACAGTTTCCTTGGTGTAGGGGACGTTCAAGCGTATATTCTCATAGCTCAGCACCACTATCTTCATATCATCTGGAAAAAATGAGGAACAATGCAACCTGCACTGCAGTTGAGCAGATTCAAACAAAGTGCCAGGAGCTTCCAGCTCAAACATGCTGCTGTAGCTGCCGTCGTCTAAGCCTGGTACGACTCCTTAAAGCAGCTGATGTATGCTCCCCCTCAAGATAAACTGAAATCACTCCATCAATGTACCAAGTGCACAGCTGTGACTCCTCAGCCCAACAACCTCAGCCGTCCGCGGAACGCAGGAGGAGGAGGCGAGAAGAATGCGGCTGGTTCCCATGCAAAGAGCCCAGGCTCAGTGCACTCCTGGTCTGGGGAGACCTGCCTCGCACTGAGACAGGCAAGCACAAGAACTCTTCCAGACAGTTCTGGACAGTCCCTGTGGCCTTCAAAACTGAGGACCAAATGTCTCTGCTTTTGGTACCAGAGCCCTTTACCCCGGGGCTGCCCGACGGAAGTTCCTATCCAGGAGAAGCTGGGAGCCATTGGAAAGAGAAGAACCACCCCAAATGAAGCACCAAGCTCTCAGTGCTGCGCAGGTCTCATCCATGGCACACTGTAGCCAAAGCAATGGCAGCAGTCGACAGAAATTACAGCAAATCTGGCCATTGATGGTTTTCTATGCCAGCCGTCTTTTCTGTCTCTCAGGGCCTTCCGATGGCATCTGAGCTGTCTATCAGCACTTCTAAACAGCAATCAGCACAACCCCTTAATAGATGTACACATGGGAAAACAAGACTTTAATTGGTATTCTTACCAGGAACACGTACACAACGGTGTTTCAGCTTACGAATCTCTCCAAGAGTCTTGGACAGCGAAAACACAGGTCTCCGAAATGTGAGCACCTGGCCGTTTTCAAAAGATAACCATTTTTTAATATGGAATGTCCCCAGTCCTGTTACAGTGACGGCCCGAGGCTGGTAAAGAAAAGAAGGGGAAGCATGTTTAAGTTGGAAAACAGAGTGAGGACTTGTGACATCTTGCAAGGGGGTGCCCTGTGCCCTGCCCACTCCTAATGTGGCATGGGGTAAGATGGGGGAGCTGGGAAAGCTCATGAGAGCTGAGTATGCCCACATACTCAGGGCATTTTCTCTCCCTTTCCTTTGCCCCTCAAGAAAATATGCGGTGAAGTAAAGCAGGTGGAGGAGGTCTAGCCCATCCTTCAGCTAGGTCCCTTCCAGCAACTGGGGATAACCCTGGAAGCATCCCCAGCTGTCTGTTTGCTCTCTCCACTCTGAGAGCGAAGAACAGAGAAGCCCCCAGCAAGTTCTGAACACATTTTCCTGCCGTTTTATATCTTCGATATAAATATGAATACTTGATTTTTTGTTTGGTTGGTTTTAATTATTATAATTATTTATAATAATATATAAATTTACGGAGAAACTGGTCTTTGGCACACTTGGGGCACATCTGTATGTGTCAGTGCGGCTCTGGGAAGAGCAATGGCACTTCCTGGCACAGGGCTGCCAGGACTTACTGAAGCCGTGGGGTGAGGGGAGGGGTAGGGTGCAGTCCCACCTTTGTCAGCATGAGCAATTGCTGAACCTGCTTGGACACACCACCCCAAATCGTGACGACATCTGGAAAGCAAGGGGACGACATGTCAAGCTCGAAGTCAGCAAGTCCATGGCCCATCAGCACATTTCTTAAAAGGCGTTTGCAGATGCAGGTATGATCTGACACAGCTCCCAGGATGAACCCATCTGTGACTCTGGCTGAATTTTTGACTGATATCAGTCTAACAGCCCTGCCACGCCCCAGGAAAGGTCTGCAGCTGCAGGAGCTATTAAAAGGGTTTTGGACAAGGGAATGCAGCCTGTAGGCATCTGAAATGGGAGGGCCTCTCTTAGCCCTAAGCCTTTTCTGAGAGCCATGAGGCACAGGAGGCTGCAGCAGGAAGGAGCCACAGGCAGGGAGGGGCTCAGCTCCTCCGTGAGAGGCCTTGTTGAAATGCTGAAAAGTCAGCAGATTTCCTCCTGACACGTGTATTTCTGGCAGTTTCTTGGGAGCCCATCAGGAACCTCAGCCCTCTTCCAACCGTGCACGCATCTTTCCGGTCAGAGCCAGATGTCCACGTGTGACCCACCAGCAAGCGGAACCCGGCCACAGGACTGCCACCACGGACAGGGCAGGAGGCCACACACACAGCACCCTTGAGGCCTCCCCCGCAGACAGGGAGCTCGCTTTCCACAATTTGTAGAGTTCATATTAGTCTGTAGCTACACTCATAAGAGGTCCCAAATGCCTTACCATTGACAGAAAGCTTCTTGAGAGTGGGAAACGTGACCTTGGTGCAGCCCTCAACCTCACTGCAGCGCTCAATGTTGGTGATTAGCGCTTCCAGGTTTGTCATGATCCTGCTTTGGGTCAGCACGTGAGGCTAGAGAGTGAAAGATCTGTGATTTTTCCTACTAGGAAACACTCTCTTTTTGATGTCCTCTGTGCTTCACCAAATAGCTCCTGCACCGTCCTACGCCTCCCTTTGTCCTCTGAGACTCTGAGCTACAGGAGAGACTTCTCGTGTCCTCCAGAGAAAACTGGATGCAAGAGCCTCCTTCAGCGCCCGAGCTCACTGAGGCACTGACAGAGAGGGCCTGGCGCGCTGTGGCATAAGGGGAGCTGCCATTGTGATGCGGAGGTGTCCCTTTGTGACCTGCGCTCAAGCCAGAGGGGTGCAGAGCCACTCCTTAACACAGCCCCTGTGGCCCAGCCAACTCGCTGGGCCCTGCAGCAGGAAGGGGGTTGCACGTTAGGGAACTGCTCCCCCACACACACACCCTCTCCTCACTCCCCAACGAGGCTGTGGGACAGGAAGAGCCTCTGAGATGTCACCAAAAGGAGGACACTGGGGAACACAGAACCACAGAAGGGTTAAGCTTGGACGGGACCTCTGGGTTCATCTGGTCCAAGCCCTGCTCAGGCAAGGCCACCGAGAGCCCCTTGCCGAGGACCACGTTCTGGTGGCTTTTCAGTATCTCCAAGGACAGAGGCCAGGCCCTTCAGCACCCTGGTGGCCTTCATGGGACTCTCCCCAGTAGGCCCCGGCCTCTCCCGTACTGGGGAGCTGTCCTGGTTTTGGCTACGATAGAGTTAATTTTCCTTCCTAGTAGCTGTTAATGTGCCGTGGTTTTGATTTAGGATAATAATCATGTTGATAACATGCTGATGTTTTAATTGTTGCAGAGCAGTGCTTGCACTAAGCCAAGGACTTTTCAGCTTCTCGCTCTGTCCTGCCAGCGGGCAGGCTGGGGTGCAGCAGGAGCTTGGAGGTGACAGAACCAGGACAGCTGACCTAAACTGGCCAAAGGGGTGTTCCATACCACATGATGTCTTGCTGAGCAAATAATAAGGGGTGGCTGGCTGGGGTGGGGGGACCACTGCTCAGGGAGGGGCGGGGCATCGGTCAGCGGGTGGTGAGCAACTGCATTGTGCATCTCTGGATGCTCTGGCTCTGGAGCATCCCCAAATGTGAATGGAGGGGTCCCGAGAGCATCTGGTGGCAAACAGAGGGCTCTGGCGCATCCCTAGAAGCAAACGGGGGCACCCAGAGTGTCACTGACAGGAAAGGGAACACTGGAACATCCTTTATCTTGTTCCCTGTCTCAAGTCCCCCCTTTTCTTTATCCTAAGAAAATTCTTGTGCTTATAACACGCCTTCTTGATTCAAAGTTTTCAGAAAATTCTTACCACTTTCTACTTGGTGCTTGATTTGGTTACGCTTACAGGTTTCATCTAGTCCTTTCATACAGCACCAAAATGCACACTGTACCAATACACAGGTTAAGAATACTAGTAAAAGCAAGATCAATATTCCTACTAACAATTGCTTAAGCCAAGAAAAGTTGGGGAACCAAGAGGTCAGTTTGTTCCATAATTCTCAAACCCACGAGGTGTCAGCTTGAACTACCTTATGTAAGATCTTGGTCTTTTCCCAAATATTTTTGAGATCAGCCTCAATTCGTCCTGCCTCATTTACATACATACAGCAACTAATATTTATTAAAGTGCAAACTCCCCCCCTTGGGACACTAATAAAAGGTCTAGTGCCTAAAACGTTCTTATTGAGTTGTTCTAGTTGCTTGCCCAAAACTGTAATATGTTGTTGCAGCTATAGGTTTCCTGCTTGTGTTAGATCTTCTCCTTTGTATGGCATTTGGTAAGGCCTGCCATACAGTATCTCAAAGGGGCTTAGTTCTACCAGTACATACCGGTTTCTTGACAGATTTTAGCAATCCGGTTTTTTTATCAAATGATTCATTTTTTTCACTCGGCCATTTGTGCGTAGTCTATACAGAGTGTGTTGGTGCCAGTCAATCCCCAGAACTTTGCTGACTTGGTAGGTCAGTTCTGCAGTGAAGTGTGGTCCCTTGTCAAATGACATTACTGAGGGTACGCCAAATCTCAGTGTCATTTCATTCAACAATACTTTGGACACTTCTCTGGCTTTGTTAGTTCTACATGGGAATGCTCCTGGCCATCTGGAAAAGGTGTCTCTTAGTACCAATAGGCATCTGAAGCCCCCTTTTCTTGGGAGTTCAAACAAATCAATTTGCCACTCTTTCCCAGAAACATTTCCCTTCCCTATTGTTCCTATTTGGGGTTTGATTCCTGTCTGTGGGCTACTCTTAAGACATATGACGCATTGTTTCAGTACCTGTCTGACGATGGTGTACAAGTTAGGTCCTATCCACTTTCTACTTAAAAACTGTTGTGATATTTCAGCTCCCCAGCATGCTTTATTGTGTTCTCCAATTACCATCCAGTATAATATGGCATCACAATTCTCCCATCATTTATTTGTGTTAAACCTGTAGGTAACGCTTTCCGATTACATCTTCAATGAATTGCGTATCAATCTTAGAATACTCTACTTCATTTTCTAAGGCTTTTGTTAATGCCTGGTAGTAGTGCCAAAATTTGACTCTCAGATGCCCGTTCTGCTGCCCCTTTGGCTTCTGCGCCAGCCAATCTATTTCCTCGTCCAATATCAGTATCCCCTGTTTAATGTCCTTTACAGTGCATAATGGCAACTTTAATAGGCAGGTATACCACCTGGAGTAACTTCAGTATGTCTTCTGCATGTTTAATTGAGGATGATAAGAGTCCTCTCTCCTTCCAAATTGCCCCGTGTGCATGCACCACACCAAAGGCATATTTTGAATCTGTCCAAATGTTAATTCTTTTCCCTTTTGCCAGCTCAAGAGCTCTTACCAAGGCGATGATTTCAGCCTTTTGGGCTGATGTTTGTTATCGCATATCCTGTGGGGCAAAGTCCCTGGTGGACGAAGCTGCTGCCGTCTACATACCAACCCTCCGCATCTTCTAGGGGCGTTTCCTTTAAGTCTGGTCGGCTGAAGTATACCGCGTCCATGGTCTTGATGCAATAAACTCTGTTACTAAAGGAAGAGGCTGGGTTCACACTACTAATGCCGAAAAAAAAATAGTAAACTAATAGTCCATTCTACACATTCCTTTTCTTCTTCGGTCGCTATCAACGGGTCATCTATGTATTGCAACAGTGTCCCCTTTTTCTGAAGGGGTTTTCTAAGCTTCAAGATCACAGGCTAGTTGTTTCCCAAATACAGTGGGGCTGTTCTTGAACCCCTGTGGTAACATAGTCCAAGTAAGCTGACTTTTTCGTCCTCTATTAGGATTTTCCCATTCAAAGGCAAGGAGTTTCTGGCTTTCCGTTGCCACGGGCAGGCAGAAAAAGGCATCCTTTCAATCTAGTACCGTGAACCAAACTTGACTGTTTTCTAATTTTGTCAAAAAGTTATAGGGATTGGCTACTACAGGGTATACATCTTTTGTGGTCCTATTGATGTCCCTTAAATCCTGAACTATGCGATAGGTTCCATCTGCTTTCTAACTCGGCCTATATGGAGTGTTATATTCTGACTCGCATTCAGTAATAGTCCATATTTAAGAAAGTTATTGATTATTCCTTCCATTCCCCTTCTGTCTTCCACCTTTACTGGGTATTGCTTTTAGCATACCTTGGGAGCATTTTCCTTTTTTTTTTTTTTTTTTTAATTTTTTTTTACAGGCACTACATTCTTTGCTCCCCCAGGTATTCCTGTAGCCCAAACTCCCAGATAGATTTGGTTCAGGATTACATCCATCCAGGGAGTCCTATCTAGAGCTTTCTCTGGAGTCACCAGGAATAGATTTCAGAGTTTAATATGTTACCTTTATTTCCATTTTCCCTTGTCCAAAAGAAATCTTTGCATCCAATTTTTCCAGCAAGTCCCTTCCTAATAAGGGCCTTGGCGAATTGGGCAAGTATAAAAATTGATGTATTCAAATCATTTTTCCCCAATTTAAATTTCAAGCACTGAAAAAAAAAAAAAAATCAACAAAAAACACCTTTTCCTGTTGGCCAGTTGCTCCTATTACATTTACAGACTCAGCACTTTTCCAGAATCAATTTTTGGATTAACACAGAGAAAGAGGCTCCCGTAACCAACAAAAAATCCAAGCCTCTCTCTTCGTTCTCTAGCTTCATTTCTCTAGCTTGTTAGTAATAGGCAATAAATCTTACTGTCTCCCTATGCTGAGTCTGTTTTGCCCGTCACAATAATTGTTGACCGATCTCCCTGTCCTTCTCTCAACCCTTGAGCCCTTTTTATTGTATTTCTCCCCCTTTCCCTTTGAGGAAGGGGAGTGAGGGAGTTGTTGTGGTGGAGCTTGGCCACCCACCCAAGTAAAACCACCACACCTCTAGTAACCTCTAAGAGCATTCTAGAAGTCTACCTGGAAAACCCAGCAGATGCTAGAGTGCACTGGGAGTGTTGTGAGGTCTCCAGGGGTCACAAGAGCACACCATGAGGCACTGGGATGCATGTCAGGTATGTTAAACAGCACTGGTGGGTGTGGGGGAGTGAACGAATGGCTGTATGGTGTTCAGATGCCTGCTGGGTTAACCACAAGATCCAGTCATGGCAGAAAGTCAGCCAGAGATCAAGAAGCTTTTGGACAACGCTGTCAGATATATGGTTTAATTTTTAGGTAGTCCTGTGTGAAGCCAGCTGTTAGACTTGACGATCAGTCCTTGTGAACCCCTTCCAACTCAGGATAGTTGATGATGATCTCCGTGAACTTGGCCCAGATCCCATGAGCTGACCTGATGAGTCACAAAGCTGTGCACACATCTCATGCTGCTAGGAGCAGAACTTCAGGTGAAATGAGTTTTCTTGAATGGAGTGTCTCTAGAGGCCAAGTATCCTGGCTCTGATGCGCTAGCTGTAGCCAGGGTTTTAGATACCACGGTAGGCAGGCCTGGTTGGGGGAACATAGCTAAACAAGGCGTGTGCCCTGTCAAGCTCCTTATCTGGAAAGTACAGGCGCATCTTGTCCAGGAGATGGCCTGGCCAGAAGTTATTGTCGCTTGACTTTTGATTCTTATTCTTCTCAAGAGGCCTAGAGAAAAAGAAAGAAAAAAAGAAAAGAAAGAAAAAGGTAAGAGAGAGTGGCACGTTTTATGGAAATAAAATTCTCGGCAACTTCACTGCTATTACCAGTAATGGCAAATGCGAGCCTGACAAGAACCAGCTACTAGGACTTCTGGAAATCCCTGCCTGTCCTTCTTATACATGACTGACATTGGAAATGCCAACTTGCGAAGCTATCTTAAGAGCTGATGCGTTGCCTGTCACTGTAGTATATAAACTCTCTGAGATGAACTGGGAAGATTGTGCTCTATTTTGCAAAGTGTTTTTTCTCCTCAAAAGCTTCTCCAGTCTTGCAAAGTTGGATTCTTTAGGACTGCCTTTCTTCCACGAGCTCAGCTGTGAGGCTGAGTCTTTCTATTCAATCGGATTTGGGAATCACTTTGACTAAAGAAGACGCTGCAAGTGCTATGACCAAGCTGGCAGTGGACATCCCAGTTTCATGGGTCAGGAAAGACCTTTGCACACTCATGAACTCCTTGGACAGTACGAGTCTGAAGACAGCAGGGACAAGGACAGCAAAAGAACTTGGACTCGTTTGGGAAGAAAAGCTTTTGTGGGTGACCTGAGATGGAAGAAAAATTAGGGCAAACTGCCTCTGTTCTCAGGGCTGACATTGTGTCTATGTCCAGAAAACATGCATCTCCAGATCCTACAGATAAATGTTGAGATGCAAAGAATGTTGCTCCGTAAAACAGATCTGCCACCTGCATCTGACTTTCCTCCTGCAACGTTTAGTAACGTTCTGAAGGGTCAGTTTTCTAGAGAAACAGAGGAACTGAGGTATAATGGGAGGAAAATAAGCACTGCCCTACTAGGAGCAGCTGGCTGCTGGCTGCACGCTTCTGCAGCGGGCTGCTTCTGCCCCTGACTGGGGAGCTTCTCCAGGCATCCACAGCTGGATTCTTTGGGATTGCCTTTCTTATGCAAGAAAAAACGTTCTCTGAGGGGATTTCCAAGAAGTGCTGGGTTGGCCTGACGAGGACCGTCTTAGGTGAGAAGTTCTGTCATCTCTGCAGATTGGAGTACAGAGAAACTGTTCGCCAGCACCACTGCAACCCCGCAAGTCAGCACAAACACAGCCGTGGCCGTGTAGCTGAGAAGAGATCTCGCTCTCTCTCTGCTATCGCTCGCTGCTCCCTTGCAGCATCCTAATGTTTCACTTCAGTACCTCAGTACCACCTCTGATGCAGTGGGAGCTGATGCACAGCAGGGCAGCAGGAAGGGACTGATCATAAGCCCTCTTTGAACCAACCTTTTTTCTGCCTCTTTGGCCTGTTTTCCTGATGCACTTTTTGACTTGGACATGCTCAGAGAAGATGTGGCGTCAGCATGTCCTGTGCTGTAGTATCCTCCAGGCTGCCTGATCTTCCTCACGTCTTCTCCTTCTTTGATGATCTTGTCTCCTGGGTGCAGCAGGCCTGTTGACAAAGCGCACAGAGAAGAGCAACGGTGTATGGACAGCCAATGCTGAATATATTTATCCAAGAAAACTCTGTTCTCCTGTTGCCCCAAGCCTGTCCCCGTGCTGTCTCTCCCCATCCGATCCAGGTCACCTCTGGGTTTGGTCAGTGATACTGACCAGGAGGGGACAGAAAAGACGTCCCCACTCTGGAAAGGAGGAAGACATGATGGCCCAGCAAGTACTGAGAGGACACGATGGCCCTGGCCAACTTCACATGGGGCCTCTTCCCGCATTCTCTGCCCTGGGCTCAGGAGCCCCATTTCAGCTCAGCCCTTGGCTCACGTTGCAGGTATAGCAGTGTCCAGCTCTGACACAGCTGTGCCACAGCTGTGCCTGGCCATGGACCTGCCGAACCTGACCATGGTCTGGCCTCCCTGCTTGACCTTGCACCTGCCCCATCACCATGAGCTTGCCCCATTAGCTGCACTTGTGTTTGGTCCTGGCTACCAGTCCAGGGGGACGTGGCCCTGGCTGCTCTGTAGCGCTCTTTGCTAGCTCAGCCCTGCTCTGGCCCTGCTGATGGTATCGCTGATCCTAACCAGCAGCATCTGCCGTGGCCCTCCAAGGGCTGCAAACATTCTCCATCAGCAGTGCCCCACCCTGAACATGCATCGTGCTTCTGGGTCTTGGGAAGAGGCATGAGCATGTCAGGCTTAGTACGTTCACATTAGTACGTTCCTTGCTCTTTGCTTTACCTCTTTGCAGCGCTTTGTCAGTGAGACAAATGTTACGCTCCTTGCACAGCTTGGAGCAATTCAGATAGCTCACAACGGCATTTCTGCGATACCGGTCAACCAGTGCTCCCATGTCACCCTCTGTAGTTGATGGCAGGCAGTGTTCATCAACAGGTGCATCCCCAGATCTCACCAGCCGACACTTTTCTTTCCATTCTATCGGGCTGTCTTTGATCTGCAAGTAAAGGAATGGTCCCCGTTAGCTTTCAGTGAGGCCCTGGAGTTGCTACATTCCCTTTGGAGAAACTACAGGCAGGGATCCATCTCAGAAGTGTGTGTAGATGGGACTCAGCACCCTGCGATGGGACCAAGCACTTATCCGGGAGTACCATTCCCTTCCAGTGCCAGGCCCGCAGGCGGGTGCTCCCTAGAGCACCAGGCAGAAGAGCAGCATACTGGACATAGGTGCCCCAGATGAAAAAAGTCTCCCAGCCACCATCTTTTTCTGATTGTGTCAGGTTGACTAGAGCTCAGATGACTCCATCGCCACACCTAAACGTCGCTTCAACTCCCATTTCTTGCCACTTCAGTTACCCAGAAAAGAGTGTTTACATCACCAAAGTGTTCAGAAGCCAAACCAGTTGTTTGAGACAGCTTGTAGCATCTCAGCTGTGAGGCACTATGTGGTCAAGGGACTACCTGACCTTCTACTCTGAGAAGTTAATATTCAGAACAATCTCCAACCTTGTCCTTTGCTGCCCACCCCACATTCGCAAGCACGTAGAGGTGCGCCTTTTTTCCTGCCACAGTACCTTCTCCAGCCGTCTCCTCTCTCTTGAGCGTTTTCCAATCTCTTCCATTTCATCACAGTTTAAATGTCGCCGGCCTGGCTCAATGTTGACTGGGGGCACTTCCAAGAGTGTTAGCTTTTCTTTGGGCTCGGTAGGAGAGCAAGGCTTCGTCCCCACAGCTTTGTCCCCAGCAGAAGGTGGAGAAGTGGCAGCTTTGCAAGCGTTTCTCCGGACCTGAGGCTGTACATCTACAGCAGTTTAAAAAGCAAACAAATGAAAAGCTCAGAGAAACCCTGTTAGACAGTAGCAGAAATAAAAAACAAGGCTGATCAATGTTTATAAGGCAAAAAGCTCTGGCATTTTGTGCAGTCTGGAGCACCCAACAGATGACGGTCTTTGAATGGAAGCATCCTTTAGCTTTCAATCCAGGCATACGTATTACAGACTACTCCCATCTCCGCTTTGCCCCATTCTGTTTCACGCTCACAATACATGTTTAGTCTACAAAACAATTAGTACAACAACACAGCAGCAAAACGCCTCTTCTCTCCAAGATGTGAAACCTTCAGACAAAAATGACACGGGTACCATGGCAAGCCTTCAGGTTTGGGCTAGGTTTTAAAGAGTAGGACCTTTGAATCTGCATTATCCAGCTGCCCTCAACAGCTGGAGAAAGGGTCTGCTTCTGATCAGCCGGATGATCAACGCTAACCAATAAAATACAGTACAGGAGGTTAAACCTCAGGGTTCAGATTCCGAGTCAAACCGAAAAGACCGGATAAGCTGTCTCCCACAAACGGGCTGAGTATTGCACTTCCCCTGGATTCTTTAGCTTCTCCCCAGAGGTCTCCTTTCAGCAACCCCGTTGCAGGACAGTAGTGGCAAGGAGCCATATTCTGGACTCACTTTGGCATTCCCTAATGCCACCTGTGTACTTTTAGGGCATCTGTAAGGATATAGAGAGAGATTCCCAGCCCAGGGTTCTCCTCTCACCTTTGCTGGTCTCTTTGGGCTGTCCTTTCCTCATTTCCAGCCATTGCTTTTGACATTCCATCAGCTCTTCACTGCTTATATAATTCCCCCGTTTTGAAGAAGTCAAGAAGATGACCACATCCTCCAGTTCCTTGTCACTGATGGGAACTTTTGCCTGGCAACCAAAACAGAAGACGACAGTGTGATCAATAAAAAAACAAGGCTTGGCCCAGAGTAGGGGGGATGAGCTTTGCTGTTGTTTTAAATGCTTTTTCAGAAAAGGCACAGAGGCAACCTGTTGAGCTTTAAGCTTTACAGGAGTTTACCAAGCACTGAAAAATTTACCGGTCTTCTGCTGGCCTCTGCTGAGCTCTCAGTTTTCAGTGTGCCAAACTTCTCAGCCATCTGGGCGTCAAGAAGCTAATTTGGCTTGGAACAGAATACCAGAAAACACCTGAACTGCTAAACCCTAACAGACCTGGGCATGCTCTTGACAGTTCTGTACCGCTGCAGCCTGTGGAAAGTGAGGCTCAGCATGAGCTCTGCTGTGCCAACAGGTACTAAAAGGCAGTGCAGCGGGCAGACATATGAAACTGGTCAAGGAAAGACCAAGTATCACCACGAGGAAACTTGATGCCACTTCAGGCCACGTTACTCAGCACCGACTGTCTTTAGAGACTACGAGGCAATGAGTTTCACTCCCTCCTGGGACTCAGTCTGGGTGACACCTCGCATCCCTGCAGCCTTCCCTTCCCTCTTCCCTTCAACATTTCACTGGCTGTGGGAGCCATCCTCTGAGAGTAACACAAGAGAAGTTGGAGCTTTTCCAGTTCTCTGGGTTGGCATGCAGCAAAACAAGGCAAAGTTGCAGCAGTTCCTTACTTTTCTCTTCCCTACATACCTCCTTGATGACTTTAATGAAGTCTGCTCTCATGATCTTTCTCTGTTCCATTCCAGCCTTTCTGAAGATGTCTACCATTGTCAACTTCTGTTGTTGTAGGAGGTTATGCAGTTTGAGAAGAGCTTGAGGGTATGGTGCACGAATAAGGGGAAGGCTACCCTTCTTCCGGGTCTGGCTCCTTGTTGGTGGTGAGCACTGAAAAGGAATTAGAAAATACCCTCAAATCACCGTTATCCAGAATCACTGTGCCAGCAGATGCAGAAGTGGCTGGGATAAAGCAGTGTCACGCTGCCGACGTATGAGCAGATGCTGAGGCCGTGGCACGGCCACAGGAGATGAAGTACAGTAATCCCAAGAGTGGCACAACACAAGGTATACTTACGTCTGGCCTGTCGGTCACGGCTGACTTGCTTTTAGCCCTCTGGTCTACTCCAGCTGCCATTATTCGTTTCCTGACTCTACTTTCCAGTCTGCTTAAGGTAGGTTTATGACTCAGCCATTTCTCAACATCTCCAAAGCTTTCCAGCTGAGATCGGAGTTGCTTCCTCTCCTGAATCCAAGCCTCCAGCTTTTGTAGATCATCTTTTGTATCACAGGTGATCTCTGGGGAGCTGAGGCTATCTTCTTCTTCCTGTAGCTGCTGAAAAACAGACAAATGACAGAAATCGGTGTCCTGAGTTGGTTTCAAACAGGGAGAGCCTGGTCTTGCCACACAGGGAGCAAAAACGAATGCGACATCTGGAGCATGGAGCAAACCTACTTGCTTTCCGTTTAAAGACAAACTTTGGATACAGTTTTCTCCAATGGTACAGTTTGAAACCCTGCTCCAAAACCACTTCTGGCTTGACATTAGTCAAACCATCAGCCGTATCCTCGCTGCTTGTGTTAGTACTTTAACAACAGATGAGCTTCTTACAAAACCTACTGTTGAGATCGCATTGGTATAATGGTTTTGGAGGGGACTTCCTGCTCTGAGGCTTTTCTGAGATAGAGATGGGAGGGGTGTCTGGGCCTGCCACCAATCCCAGGTGTATGAGAGCGCTGAGAAACAGCCATCGGGCAGTCACAGAACAGCATCAAGACACGTGCGTCCTGCCTCTTATCAAGGTGTTGGCTCCCTGCCCTGAAAGAGCAGCTGGAACAAAACGTCAGCTGTTACGCTCACGAAAAATGGTCTTAGTGCTCTTCATGTTAACTGAAGAGACCGGAAGTAACAGCTGCTCCTGGAGCTCTCCTGCAGCATGCTGCAGCTGGAGCTGCCTCAAGCCACTGGACTCAAGTTCCAGGGCAGGGAAAAGGTGTCCTCCTGTCAAGGGACAGAGAGTGTGCTTCTGCCCTCACTCTGCTAGACTGCTCTTGGTGTCCCCTGGCTTCTACCAGGAATTCCTTCCTCATGGCAATGTGCCAGCGGCAATAAAAGCAACAGCCACGTGCCCTGCTCTCTAGAGGTGGCAATATTGCTGGGACTCAGAGACCTTCACAACTCAGCTTCACCCCAGCCAGCAAAATGCTACTCTGCGGGATGCTTTACAGGGCCTCCCGTACCTGGGCCATCCACATCTCATCCCTTTGTCTCTCATCTTGCTCTTCCAGCACTTCTGGAAATGTGACCCTTTTTGCTTCTCTGGTCTCTTCTTTCTCCTTGCTGGCCACGGATGCCTCCAGTTTCCCTCCAGCCTGCATCCCCAGTACAGAGCGTGCTTCCTAGAGGAACCCAGAAATGCAATAGCAGCAGTTATTCATCTGGTTTTTTTCTTTTTCATTTTATTTTTATTTTTAATACTGTTCTTCTCTCCCTCATCTTCTCTATTTTTCCCTGAAGGTTCGTCAGCAATTTTTTGCTCCCAGGTTCTTACAGACGCAACCAGAAAGCCGTTCTGTTATGACCAATGAGCTAACTTATGAACGAGCTATTTTTCAAAATGGGCCACTGCTTCTTTCTTTCTTTCTTTCTTTCTTTCTTTCTTTCTTTCTTTCTTTCTTTCTTTCTTTCTTTCTTTCTTTCTTTCTTTCTTTCTTTCTTTCTTTTTTTTTTTTTCTGAAGTAAACTATGCCCAAATAAAGTTTCTGGCATGCTCCATGAAACTATGGATGTGAACAGGGGATTGCTAAGATTCAGAGAAATGCACATCTTTGAAATACTCAGAACAGAAAAATGGACATACAGTAAAGGGATCTTTTCACAATAAACATCTAAGTATTTAGCGCGTACATCCTTTTCCTAAGATACCCCCACATGATCATCTACAATCAAAAGAGACACAAAAATTATCTTGGTCCATGTTACATACCTGTCCTGTGTGTCTATGATCTTCAGAAGTAAGCAATGGCAATTTAAGCCTCTTGCAGGGAGTTTCTTTGTGCTGCCTTCCTTCTGGGACTGGACATTCAGGGAACAGTCTGAAAATACACACCAGCATGAGTCAGGAAGTGAATCTGAGTGCAGGAAGAGTTTCTTTTCTCCACCCTCTCTCCAAACTGAGAGACCAGGCTCATGGAAATCTAAAGAACCATGCGCATGACTCGCAGCTGCTGGGATAATGATCAGCATTAATCACCAAGAAGACCTCAACACTGGAAGCAGTCAGGAGATAAAGGAAGACACATAAGAGAGTCACAAGACACCGCAACACAATTCCCACAAGCACCTGTGAGGCACTTCCCATCCAGCAAGGCAATGCTCTGCATAGTGACGTGTGTTGAGGCAGGGCACGCTTGGACAGGGCAGAGCATCCCCCCCCACTCAGGAGAATAGCTCATCTGCCGGCTGTCTACCTACAGCTAAACCGCCGTGGTCTGCACCAGGCAGAAAGCTCTTTCTAGAAAGTCTGTGGCGACCCAGACTGAATGCCCGCTCAAAAAGGCAGCAGTTCAGGTCTCTGGATGCAGGGAGTGCCTGAGCCTGTCGCTGCCATCAGAGGGTGGCAGAGACTCCGTGTGTGTGTGAGGTGTGAGCAGGTGGATGACCTGGTCAGCCTGGTGGCAGAGCTCAGGGAGGAGGTGGAGAGGCTAAGGGCTATCGGGGAGTGTGAGCAGGAGTTAGACTGGTGGAGCAACTCCCTGCCAGGCCTGAAAGAAAGGCACCGGGGTGAGACACCCCAGCAAGTGGTGGACCCCCTGCCCTGTCGCTGTCGGGCAGAGGGAGGGACCTAGGAGATGAAGAGGAATGGGAACGGGTCCCTGCTCGGTGTCGCAGGGAACCCCTCTCCATACCAGATTCGCCTTCCCAGGCGCACTTACACAACACGTTTGAGGCCTTGGCGCATGAGAGACTAGTGGGGGAGGATGTGTTTGAAAGTCCACCCAGGAGGTTGCCTAGGGCGAGGAAGTTGACTCCACACCTCAGGACTGCCTCCACCAAGAAAGAAAGAAGGGTAATCGTTGTAGGCAACTCCCTTCTCAGGGGAACAGAGGGCCCTATATGTCGGCCTGACCCTACCCGTAGGGAAGTCTGCTGCCTCCCTGGGGCCCAGGTCAGGGACATTGCCAGAAACCTTCCCAACCTGGTTCGCCCCTCTGATTGCTATCCTCTATTGATAGTCCAGGCTGGCAGTGATGAAATTGCTGAGAGAAGCCTGGAGGCTATCCAAAGGGATTTCAGGGGACTGGGGCGGTTAGTAGATGGAGCGGGAGTACAGGTGGTGGTTTCCTCCATCCCTACAGTGCAAGGGAAGGGTACAGAGTGGGTACTCCCACATGCCCAGTGATAGGACGAGGGGGAATGGGCTAAAGTTGCGCCAGGGGAGGTTTTGTTGGATATTGGGACAAACATCTTTACGGAAAGGGTTGTCAGGCACTGCGTTGGGATGCCCAGGGAAGTGGTTGAGTCACCGTCCCTGGAGGTCTTCAAAAGACGTTTAGACGTAGAGCTTAGTGATATGGTTTAGTGGAGGACTTGTTAGTGTTAGGTCAGAGGTTGGACTAGGTGATCTTGGAGGTCTCTTCCAACCTCAATGATTCTGTCGTTCTGCGATTCAGTATAAGGGCCAGTTCTCTTCAATGTCTTTATCGATGATCTGGATGAGGGGATCGAGTGCACCCTCAATAAGTTTGCAGACGACATCAAGTCAGGTGCAACCAGCACCTGACTTCAGAGCAATCTGAGCAACCAGCTCTGACTTCAGAGCTGATCACACTTGCAGCAGCCCACTGGACTGAGACCTCCTGAGAAGTAGGATCCTATAAAGCATGCCACACAAGCACAAGAGCATGAGGCCACTCTAACAAATCCTTTACATCTCACCTGCCAGGAGGCTCTTTTGCCTTTGTTTTCTCCTCTGCTTCTTCCTTCACTTTAGCTGTGGCCAACGTGTTTGGAGAAAGTCTCCTTCGCAATCGCAGAAGTTGTAATGTATGAAGAGACGCTGTAAACACAAAAGGAGAAAACCTCTCAGGACATCAGGCACAGATCTGCTCTGCAATGTTATAAGCTAGTTGAGGTATCCCTGTGACTCCTTCTGAGACCTGTTTTCCAGAAGATTGCAAGCCCTTTCCTGACACCAGGTCCCATCTGACCTTTGATATCCACAGTGCTGCATTACTCCTTTTGGTGTGAGCTTTCTACTGCTGCAGCAAGTCCATCCCCTCTGAACAGTGGGGGTTTTGCGGGGAGACGCATTTTGGTGCCTAACAATCTCTTTTGGGGCAACAATTTCTTGGAGCGGCATAAATGGTTTTTATACACAGGCTTTCTATCCTGGTGCATTCAACTCAAGCACATTATATCTGTGATATTCACGAGGAATTAAGAATGAGGAGTTCCCAGCTTTAGAGGAGAACCAAAGTTTTGGCACAGCTTGGCAACCTTTGTGCACTGTTCTCTACACAATTTTTCTCTCATCAAATGACAACATGGTGATTCAAAGGGGTATGCCCAACCCCTCAGTCTCCCACAACTCAAGACGGAGTTTGTTATTCACGGTGCTAGTGGACTTGCCAAACATTTACTCCCTCCTGCACAAACAAACCCATAAAATGGAAGAGAGGCACTCTTTGGCACGTAATGCAGGGGAAAAACATCCTTCAGCACTATCTTGTTCAAAATGTGTCCCTTGAGATTTACCAGGAGGGTAAACAGAGGCACAGAGGGTGCCTCTGCTATCCCAGGCATCTCACTGTAACCTGAGTGCCAAGCACCCCCCAGTGAGGACAACAGGGAAAGGCACAAACCTCCACCAGCAGTCAGTCATTAACATTACCTTGTTCATCAAGCATCTCTTCCTCTGCAAGATGCTCCCTAGCAAGCCGAGGTACCGCCTTAATCTCAAACCTGGAAATAGGAAGAAGGCAGCATTCTGTGAAAAGGGCTCCTTTGCCAGATTAATGTCAAGGTATCTGTGGGGAGTCCAACACATGCCCTAAACCATTCAAACTGAGCAGTGCTGGCCTCGGGAACAGCTCAGCTGCCCCTCGCTAGACAGAGGTTTGGGTTTTTATTTTGCCCCAGTGCTCCTGTGTCATCCTGACACAAGAAGGCATTTCAGAGTTCCTTTGATTGACACGAGTTTCACAAAAGACATGGAAACATCACAGACAGAGGACAAGCATAGATCTGGTCCTTGTTCCACCTGCTAAGAGATCCTGTCCGTGTTGCATTCAAAACAACAGAAATATTAGGATCTTACTTCTTTTAGATATTTTGGCAGTTTTAACCACATAAAAGAGAAGAAGCAGATGAAACATTAGGTGAGTTGCTTCAACGCCTCTGCAGAGCAAACCAGTTGCCTCTGACTGGAGTAACGGTAAAATGCAGAACACAGTCAGTAACTGAGGATGATGCATAAGTCCAAGCTAAGCAAAAGCAAGGATGAAATTAACTGCAAAACAGTAATTTGGAAGAGCACTACCGATCATGAGCTGAGCACACGTGAGTGTGCACAGAGAAGGGTTGCAGGAACAAATATACTCACTGAGGGAGCAGGTGGGCACGGCCAAAATGGCTTGGAAAGAGGGCAGTTTCTTTGTCCAGTCTGACCAACTTTTTCTGCAGCAGGGACAGAAACATCTGACATCAGTCCAAGGAAATGATCTCAACAGTCACAGAGGCCTTTCTATAGCTCCACGAATTCACTGCCTCTCAGCAAACTTCTTGACAAGCGCCTCAGCCAGTTAAAACACACTGCACAGCACATGATCTGCTAGGGTGAGGAACACTGCCAACCTTTTCACAAGGACCGTAGTTAACAGCCTCAGCCTGTGAACAAGTCAACGGAGCAAACACAAGGGAAGGCCCATCGTGAGCCCCGGCTTCCAGCTGCTGCTTTCAGTGGGGTCACTTGCTTTAACTATTCCTGAATGCAGCGCAAATGGGTCAGAGCTGGTTTTATCCCCAGAGTTCTTCATAGGAGTCAGAGGATTGCATTGGCAGCGTGGAGGAACACAGAGACCAGACCTTTTCTGCTGGGTCAGGAGAACCACACCAACGGCCTGCCTGCAGCCAAAAGGGCCTGGTGTCCTTGTGCCTCAGCCTCACACCCGCAGCGGGGGGGACATCATCAGCCTAGCCGTTGCTTTGGCTTTTTTCCTATTTATGGCGAGGCCCTTCCAGGGCTGTCCTTTGCCCAGCAACGATACGACTGCACGCATTGCCAGCAGTCATACAGCAAATAAAAGAAGGAAAACAAAAAGCTTTCACTGCGATGGACTGTGCCTAGCTCCAGCGTCCTGGCAGCTCACAGCTGCCAGCAGGGCTCAGTGCCCCCAGCCTTTGATGGGGCTTCAAACCCTCTCTAAGTAGGACTGCAGAAACAATAAACTTACAGCGACCAGCTTCTCTACCACGTATGTGGACTTGTTGAGACTGTGTAAAAACTCTTCAGAAAATGTCATTTTCACTCTTTGCCCTCGGATAGCAAGAGTGCCAACATCCTTTAACGTGAAGTCCGTGTCTTCCCTATTTGTGAGGATGCGGTAGAAGTATTGCAAGGTCTCCTCCAAACAGCTCTGCACAGTTTCCTTGGTGTAGGGGACGTTCAAGCGTATATTCTCATAGCTCAGCACCACTATCTTCATATCATCTGGAAAAAATGAGGAACAATGCAACCTGCACTGCAGTTGAGCAGATTCAAACAAAGTGCCAGGAGCTTCCAGCTCAAACATGCTGCTGTAGCTGCCGTCGTCTAAGCCTGGTACGACTCCTTAAAGCAGCTGATGTATGCTCCCCCTCAAGATAAACTGAAATCACTCCATCAATGTACCAAGTGCACAGCTGTGACTCCTCAGCCCAACAACCTCAGCCGTCCGCGGAACGCAGGAGGAGGAGGCGAGAAGAATGCGGCTGGTTCCCATGCAAAGAGCCCAGGCTCAGTGCACTCCTGGTCTGGGGAGACCTGCCTCGCACTGAGACAGGCAAGCACAAGAACTCTTCCAGACAGTTCTGGACAGTCCCTGTGGCCTTCAAAACTGAGGACCAAATGTCTCTGCTTTTGGTACCAGAGCCCTTTACCCCGGGGCTGCCCGACGGAAGTTCCTATCCAGGAGAAGCTGGGAGCCATTGGAAAGAGAAGAACCACCCCAAATGAAGCACCAAGCTCTCAGTGCTGCGCAGGTCTCATCCATGGCACACTGTAGCCAAAGCAATGGCAGCAGTCGACAGAAATTACAGCAAATCTGGCCATTGATGGCTTTCTATGCCAGCCGTCTTTTCTGTCTCTCAGGGCCTTCCGATGGCATCTGAGCTGTCTATCAGCACTTCTAAACAGCAATCAGCACAACCCCTTAATAGATGTACACATGGGAAAACAAGACTTTAATTGGTATTCTTACCAGGAACACGTACACAACGGTGTTTCAGCTCACGAATCTGTCCAAGAGTCTTGGACAGCGAAAACACAGGTCTCCGAAATGTGAGCACCTGGCCGTTTTCAAAAGATAACCATTTTTTAATATGGAATGTCCCCAGTCCTGTTACAGTGACGGCCCGAGGCTGGTAAAGAAAAGAAGGGGAAGCATGTTTAAGTTGGAAAACAGAGTGAGGACTTGTGACATCTTGCAAGGGGGTGCCCTGTGCCCTGCCCACTCCTAACGCGGCATGGGGTAAGATGGGGGAGCTGGGAAAGCTCATGAGAGCTGAGTATGCCCACATACTCAGGGCATTTTCTCTCCCTTTCCTTTGCCCCTCAAGAAAATATGCGGTGAAGTAAAGCAGGTGGAGGAGGTCTAGCCCATCCTTCAGCTAGGTCCCTTCCAGCAACTGGGGATAACCCTGGAAGCATCCCCAGCTGTCTGTTTGCTCTCTCCACTCTGAGAGCGAAGAACAGAGAAGCCCCCAGCAAGTTCTGAACACATTTTCCTGCCGTTTTATATCTTCGATATAAATATGAATACTTGATTTTTTGTTTGGTTGGTTTTAATTATTATAATTATTTATAATAATATATAAATTTACGGAGAAACTGGTCTTTGGCACACTTGGGGCACATCTGTATGTGTCAGTGCGGCTCTGGGAAGAGCAATGGCACTTCCTGGCACAGGGCTGCCAGGACTTACTGAAGCCGTGGGGTGAGGGGAGGGGTAGGGTGCAGTCCCACCTTTGTCAGCATGAGCAATTGCTGAACCTGCTTGGACACACCACCCCAAATCGTGACGACATCTGGAAAGCAAGGGGACGACATGTCAAGCTCGAAGTCAGCAAGTCCATGGCCCATCAGCACATTTCTTAAAAGGCGTTTGCAGATGCAGGTATGATCTGACACAGCTCCCAGGATGAACCCATCTGTGACTCTGGCTGAATTTTTGACTGATATCAGTCTAACAGCCCTGCCACGCCCCAGGAAAGGTCTGCAGCTGCAGGAGCTATTAAAAGGGTTTTGGACAAGGGAATGCAGCCTGTAGGCATCTGAAATGGGAGGGCCTCTCTTAGCCCTAAGCCTTTTCTGAGAGCCATGAGGCACAGGAGGCTGCAGCAGGAAGGAGCCACAGGCAGGGAGGGGCTCAGCTCCTCCGTGAGAGGCCTTGTTGAAAGGCTGAAAAGTCAGCAGATTTCCTCCTGACACGTGTATTTCTGGCAGTTTCTTGGGAGCCCATCAGGAACCTCAGCCCTCTTCCAACCGTGCACGCATCTTTCCGGTCAGAGCCAGATGTCCACGTGTGACCCACCAGCAAGCGGAACCCGGCCACAGGACTGCCACCACGGACAGGGCAGGAGGCCACACACACAGCACCCTTGAGGCCTCCCCCGCAGACAGGGAGCTCGCTTTCCACAATTTGTAGAGTTCATATTAGTCTGTAGCTACACTCATAAGAGGTCCCAAATGCCTTACCATTGACAGAAAGCTTCTTGAGAGTGGGAAACGTGACCTTGGTGCAGCCCTCAACCTCACTGCAGCGCTCAATGTTGGTGATTAGCGCTTCCAGGTTTGTCATGATCCTGCTTTGGGTCAGCACGTGAGGCTAGAGAGTGAAAGATCTGTGATTTTTCCTACTAGGAAACACTCTCTTTTTGATGTCCTCTGTGCTTCACCAAATAGCTCCTGCACCGTCCTACGCCTCCCTTTGTCCTCTGAGACTCTGAGCTACAGGAGAGACTTCTCGTGTCCTCCAGAGAAAACTGGATGCAAGAGCCTCCTTCAGCGCCCGAGCTCACTGAGGCACTGACAGAGAGGGCCTGGCGCGCTGTGGCATAAGGGGAGCTGCCATTGTGATGCGGAGGTGTCCCTTTGTGACCTGCGCTCAAGCCAGAGGGGTGCAGAGCCACTCCTTAACACAGCCCCTGTGGCCCAGCCAACTCGCTGGGCCCTGCAGCAGGAAGGGGGTTGCACGTTAGGGAACTGCTCCCCCACACACACACCCTCTCCTCACTCCCCAACGAGGCTGTGGGACAGGAAGAGCCTCTGAGATGTCACCAAAAGGAGGACACTGGGGAACACAGAACCACAGAAGGGTTAAGCTTGGACGGGACCTCTGGGTTCATCTGGTCCAAGCCCTGCTCAGGCAAGGCCACCGAGAGCCCCTTGCCGAGGACCACGTTCTGGTGGCTTTTCAGTATCTCCAAGGACAGAGGCCAGGCCCTTCAGCACCCTGGTGGCCTTCATGGGACTCTCCCCAGTAGGCCCCGGCCTCTCCCGTACTGGGGAGCTGTCCTGGTTTTGGCTACGATAGAGTTAATTTTCCTTCCTAGTAGCTGTTAATGTGCCGTGGTTTTGATTTAGGATAATAATCATGTTGATAACATGCTGATGTTTTAATTGTTGCAGAGCAGTGCTTGCACTAAGCCAAGGACTTTTCAGCTTCTCGCTCTGTCCTGCCAGCGGGCAGGCTGGGGTGCAGCAGGAGCTGGGAGGGGACAGAACCAGGACAGCTGACCTAAACTGGCCAAAGGGGTGTTCCATACCACATGATGTCTTGCTGAGCAAATAATAAGGGGTGGCTGGCTGGGGTGGGGGGACCACTGCTCAGGGAGGGGCGGGGCATCGGTCAGCGGGTGGTGAGCAACTGCATTGTGCATCTCTGGATGCTCTGGCTCTGGAGCATCCCCAAATGTGAATGGAGGGGTCCCGAGAGCATCTGGTGGCAAACAGAGGGCTCTGGCGCATCCCTAGAAGCAAACGGGGGCACCCAGAGTGTCACTGACAGGAAAGGGAACACTGGAACATCCTTTATCTTGTTCCCTGTCTCAAGTCCCCCCTTTTCTTTATCCTAAGAAAATTCTTGTGCTTATAACACGCCTTCTTGATTCAAAGTTTTCAGAAAATTCTTACCACTTTCTACTTGGTGCTTGATTTGGTTACGCTTACAGGTTTCATCTAGTCCTTTCATACAGCACCAAAATGCACACTGTACCAATACACAGGTTAAGAATACTAGTAAAAGCAAGATCAATATTCCTACTAACAATTGCTTAAGCCAAGAAAAGTTGGGGAACCAAGAGGTCAGTTTGTTCCATAATTCTCAAACCCACGAGGTGTCAGCTTGAACTACCTTATGTAAGATCTTGGTCTTTTCCCAAATATTTTTGAGATCAGCCTCAATTCGTCCTGCCTCATTTACATACATACAGCAACTAATATTTATTAAAGTGCAAACTCCCCCCCTTGGGACACTAATAAAAGGTCTAGTGCCTAAAACGTTCTTATTGAGTTGTTCTAGTTGCTTGCCCAAAACTGTAATATGTTGTTGCAGCTATAGGTTTCCTGCTTGTGTTAGATCTTCTCCTTTGTATGGCATTTGGTAAGGCCTGCCATACAGTATCTCAAAGGGGCTTAGTTCTACCAGTACATACTGGTTTCTTGACAGATTTTAGCAATCTGTTTTTTTATCAAATGATTCATTTTTTTCACTCGGCCATTTGTGCGTAGTCTATACAGAGTGTGTTGGTGCCAGTCAATCCCCAGAACCACACCAAAGGCATATTTCGAATCTGTCCAAATGTTAATTCTTTTCCCTTTTGCCAGCTCAAGAGCTCTTACCAAGGCGATGATTTCAGCCTTTTGGGCTGATGTTTGTTATCGCATATCCTGTGGGGCAAAGTCCCTGGTGGACGAAGCTGCTGCCGTCTACATACCAACCCTCCGCATCTTCTAGGGGCGTTTCCTTTAAGTCTGGTCGGCTGAAGTATACCGCGTCCATGGTCTTGATGCAATAAACTCTGTTACTAAAGGAAGAGGCTGGGTTCACACTACTAATGCCAAAAGAAAAATAGTAAACTAATAGTCCATTCTACACATTCCTTTTCTTCTTCGGTCGCTATCAACGGGTCATCTATGTATTGCAACAGTGTCCCCTTTTTCTGAAGGGGTTTTCTAAGCTTCAAGTTCACAGGCTAGTTGTTTCCCAAATACAGTGGGGCTGTTCTTGAACCCCTGTGGTAACATAGTCCAAGTAAGCTGACTTTTTCGTCCTCTATTAGGATTTTCCCATTCAAAGGCAAGGAGTTTCTGGCTTTCCGTTGCCACGGGCAGGCAGAAAAAGGCATCCTTTCAATCTAGTACCGTGAACCAAACTTGACTGTTTTCTAATTTTGTCAAAAAGTTATAGGGATTGGCTACTACAGGGTATACATCTTTTGTGGTCCTATTGATGTCCCTTTGTAAGGAATAGTCCAGCAATTCGTGCCACTAAGGGGTGTGAAGGGTTAACATTGAGGCCTGGGTTTAGGCGAGAAGAGAACAAAGGGATTTCTTCAGAGAAAAACTGCTGACTTTGCACAGACGTGCAGTAACTTCTCACAGCCGGCCAAGAGACCACTAGATAAGGAGGAAGAATACGAGCCTCCCTGTCCGAGCGGCCCCCGAGAAACCAACAGAGACTGATAAGCAGGTGCACCTGGGAGGACTTCGGATTCGGGAAACCAATTATAATAACCCTGCCTCTTCTAGAAGTAGTAATGAATATGTATTAGCCTAGGAGCATAAAAACCAGCCGCCTTACGTAACAGGTGTGCGTCCTGGTGGAGCAGAGACTCCCGGCGCACCCAGCGCTGTTTGCTTGCCTCTATTCATTTAATAAATTGTAAACTTTGATTGTAATCCTATTTGGGACTCAGTCATTTATAACAATTGGGGGCTCGTCCGGGATGGTCTTGGTTCCTGAATTCTGACTTGATCTAGGAGGGGCGCCCCCACCATTTGGTGGCTCCTGTTCGAGTCAGGTCGGGGCTAATGCCATCTTGAACCTGAATAAGGGCAAGCAAAGATTTAGATTTTTTTATGAGCTCCCTTTGCCGGCTGCAGCACTATATTTTGCCCGTAATTCTGCGCGCGAAGATCCGAACGAAGACGACGGAGTCGTAAGTATTTAAGGCGTATACCGTTCGGTTGGGTGGGATTCGGTTGCCTGTGTGTGTGAGAGTGTGACTGAGACGGAACGTAGTTCCAAAGCGATTGTGGAGGTCTTCTAACCGCGGTTCCAATCTTCCGCGAGGGACTTGGCCGGTGAAGGACCGAAGCGATTCCTATAGGATTCGTGGGTGGGTGATAGGTCCTAAACCCCCTGCAAGACACTCTCACTAAGGCAACCAAGGGCTGTAGGAATTGCCACAGTAAAATTCCTAGATGGGTCAGACAAAATTGAAGACCCGGGACCAGAGAAAAGGGAGCAAATTACCAGACATACCACCAGAAAGTCCATTAGGGATAATGATTAGAAATTGGAACGATAGGGGCCCCAGAAAAGGGAAAAAGTAAATTAAAAATGGTTCAGTATTGTATGACAGAATGGCCAAAGGAGCCTTTAAGACCACATGTCTTTTGGCCCGTTTTCGGAGCCTTTGAAGACTGGGTTTGCCAGGCCTTAAATATACATGTTAATTCAAAGGAACCTTTTAGCCAGGAGGAAAGTGATTATGCAGGATTATGGATCAGGATCTCACGTCCTTTTCCAGCCTCAATATTTACACTAAAAGCAGACGAGAAGTTTGACGAAGAAGAGAACAAAAAAATAAAAAATAAAAAAAAAAAGGAAAAAGAAAAAGATGATGAATGGGAGTCACTGGATAACCTACCACCTCTATATCCTAACAATCCACCCCCGGTGGTGCATCTTGTAATCCTGTTTTGTTCTTAAATGTTTTGACTGTGTCAAGGAGGAAGGTGGGAGCATTATCTAAGTAACAGTTTAGAAGTTTGGGTATATTCGCGGTGGTGTTCGGTCAGTTTCCCAAGTATCGGGGGAGGGGGGCTGACTGATTATCAAAGTGGTAGAACAGAGAGTAACTTCTTTGGTGGTTCGGGCCTGAGCCCTGGGAATTCGGTAAGAAGGGGGAGAGCGAATTTATTTAGGCCTCAATACCTTTTTAAACCCCCATCTTGACGGATACACAGGAGTGATTCCTTGTTTGGTGTAGGCTTACTAACAAAGTGCATGAGAAAAATTAGCATTTGGCTTGAAATTCGGTCTTATTGAAATGTAAATTTTGTGGAAAAGGTGTTATTGTTTGTCTAGAAGACAGAAGGCTGAGTGCTTCAGGTGTTTTTCCGAAGTCCTGCGGATTTATGATTGGAATGGGGCTCATTAATAATCTGAAATAGTAAAGTTTGTATGTGGAAAGAAGAGTTTAATCCCAGAGAATTGGGACATTTGGGAAGAAGATTAGGAAAAGATAGTAAAAACCTGCAATAAAAAGGTTTGCGTGGAAATTGAAACAAGGGACAGTAACTAATATAAATAAATAAAAGGGAATGGGAAATCAAGGAAAAGGGGAAAATCCAAAAAAAAAAGGCGTCCTAAAAAAAAAAAAAAAGCCTCCTTGGGTGCATATTGGCACATTGGAAGGATATTGTTAGAAATGGGGGCACAGAAAGCAAGAGGACTTCCACTAAGTATTGCAATCAATGGTGGCCACTATATAAACTAAATGGCCACTTTATGGATCAATCGACTATAACAGTGTCTTGCAATTAATGTTTTTGAGGAGAGAAGGAAAATAGGATGAAATGTTGTATAGTGATATGTTGTTTCAGCATGTTGGAGGGAAAAGGTTTGGAATTAAGTTGGCCCCTGACTGAGCCTTTGGTGTTGGCATTAGAAAAGTACGGGCTGGAGAAAGATAAAGGAAGTGTTAAAAGGATTGTTGAAGGTGTTAAAGGTTGTGTGGCATGTAGTATTTAACAGAGCTGTTTGAAGTTGAATGAGCAGGGAAGGAGGATGTAGGAATGTTAATAGTTCCGTCTCAACCCGAGGCTGAGATCTCTAAATCGCGGGTGTGAGCCCTCTGGGGCAGGGGGACCGTGATGGGTCCGAGAGAGTTGTCGTGGAAACAGAAAAGCAGCTAACTCTTGAAACAACCTGAGTTCCTGTGTGAGCTCAGATTGCCAATGGGACCGCTCAGGGAACTTTCAACGATTGCATTCCCCTGACCGACCCCCTCACTGAGACCCTAATCACCCCGGAAATTATGTAAATACTAAAATCTGGTTAAATTGGCTATTGGGAGTTGAGAATCTGTTCCAACAAGGTCCAAAAGAAACCCCTATGGAATTTATGGAATTTTTGAATTTCTGGACCAACTTTGAAATGCAATGAAAAAAAAAATGGACCTGGCTTAAAAAAAAAAAAAAAGAGAGAGAGAGGCAACTGGCTAGCCTCTTTCCAGGGCAATCAGCCCCTGATATCAGAAAGAAATTGTCTTAGGCTGCAGGACAAACTTACAACAGTCAGGAATGATGGGGACCTGGGGCATCTACCCTAGCAGGTCCACTAGTTGAAATAAAGCTAGGAAACGAAGACAGAGGCTTGAATTTTTTGTTGGTTATGGGAGCTTCTTTCTCTGTGTTAATTAGGCTGTAAATGTAATAGGAGCAACATATTCAGTGTTAAATAGTTTAAAAGGACGATTAGGAACTAAGACAACTACAATAATTGGAGCCACAGGGAAAGAGGAGGAATGGTCATTCTTACAACCCCTTGATTTGCGTTTTGGGGGTAAGGAACTAACCCATGAATTTTAGTATGTACCAGAATGCCCGATGCCACTCTTGGGACGGGATCTATTAGCCAAATTAGATGCAACAATAACCTTTGAGGATGGAGAATTAATAATGAAGGTACCTGAGTCCAAAGTAGGCCAAATCCTAATGATCAAAGATAAACCCTTTGTTAATATTCCAAGAGAAGTAGAAAATGCAGTTATAGCAACAGTACGGGAAACAGATGTACCAGGGAAGTCGAAACTGGCACAACTGGTAAAGGTGGAATTAAAGGAAGGAGCCAAACCTGTTTGAATCAAACAATATCCACTTAAGATAGAAGCTAGGCACAGGAATGGTGAAAATTATTGACAAATTTCTCAAATATCAGATTCTGGAAGAATGTAAATCGGAATACAATACTCCAATTTTTCCAGTAAAGAAGCCGAATGGCGAGTATAGATTTGTACAAGATCTTAGAGCAATAAATGAAATAACAAAGGATATTCACCCGGTAGTAGCTAATCCTTACACATTGTTAACATCTGTGAAAGGGAAATATAAATGGTTTACCGTGATAGATTTAAAGGATGCCTTCTTTTGCATACCTCTTGATAAAGATAGTAGAAAATTATTTGCCTTCAAATGGGAAAACATATTGGAGTTTTTGGACCACATATGGTAACAACCGTTTTGGAACAAAGGGGGGGGGGCACTGGTTATCACCCAGCTGGATGATGAAATATCAGGCAATCCTAACTGAACAAGATGACATAACCTTGAAAACGACTAACCTGTTATATCCAGCAGTATTTCTAGGAACCATTCCAGAAGAAGGACCGTTGGAACACAATTGTGTGGAAATAATCGAACATACGCCAGCCACAAAGATTTGAAGGATGTACCCCTTGAAAGGTATTCAGTGGGAATACCACACTCCGTGGCACCCACAAAGCTCAGGGAAAGTAGAAAGGATGAATCAAACAATAAAACAACAATTGGCTAAGTTAATGATCGAGACACAGCTGCCCTGGACGAAATGCTTACCATTGGCACTTTTAAACATAAGAACTAAACCACACAGTGAGACTGGTTATCATCATATGAAATGTTATATGGTATGCCTTATTCTCAAGGGATGCCCCTAGGGAACAATGTAGTTGAGGATCATAGTATCCAGAAATACATAATTACCATTGGAAAGAGATTACAGGAGATAAGAGAAATTGGGATGATGACTCAGACACCACCTTTAGGATTTGCTATTCATAAAATACAACCAGGAGACAAGGTCTTAATAAAAACCTGGAGAGAAGAATCATTGAACCCCCGATGGGAGGGACTGTACCTTGTTTTACTTACTACTGAAACAGCTGTGAGAACAGCAGAAAGGGGTTGGACCCACGCATCCAGAATAAAAGGACCAATAACTACCGAAGCCTGGAGGGTTGAGTCCACTCCTGGGGAACTGAAACTGAGACTAAAGAGGAACTGATATCCCAGCAATGAGGTTCTGCATGAATTAAGGGCACTGGATAAAGAGGACAAGGCTGAAGGGAGGAAAGGGAGAAGGCAAGACCGGGGTAGGACCCTCCACTGCGGCGTGTATGGTCTACCGAGGGAGGCAACCCCTATGGGTATTGACCGCCGAGTGAGAGTGCCTCGACCGGACTTCTCCCACACCAAGATCAGTTTGTCCTGAGAAAAATAACATGAGAACCTTTTAAACCCATAATAAAATTGTGATTAGTTTTTCCAGGAGCTGGATCACCCTGAAGGGCTGAATGGTAACACAAGCTTTGAAAGCGGGCCCAACCCCATGATTGAAGGCGCTTCCCACACTCTCAAGATTGGACGGCGAAAAAGGCTTATAATATGACAGGTCGCCAAAGAGAACTGAATTGTGACTGTAAGTGGAAACCCAACGTGGGAGCTTGGAAGCGTGCATATACGAGTACAAACGGGGCAGACATTGTAACAGGACCACTCGGTAACAAGGACACTCTGTATTATCACGCCCCAAAGGGTAAAGATGGATGGGATGGTCATTTTCCAAACGGGACGTGGGCCCTAAAGGGACATTATTGGGTGTGTGGCAAACATGCTTACAAGAGGCTACCTGGAAACTGGTCGGGAATATGCTATGGGGGGTACATAAGACCCTTGTTCTTTTTATTGTCACAAACACAAGGAAATCATTTAGGAATAAGATTATATGATGACCTGAACAGAGTAAAACGATCTATTGATACTTCCTTATCCGGGGGTAGTGCCCAAAAATGGGGAAAGGATGAATGGCCTCCTGAAAGAATCATACAGCATTATGGGCCAGCTACCTGGAACCCGAATGAGTTGGTGTCAGGAGCCCGAGAACCTATTTATAATTTGAACCGAACAATTAGGTCGCAAGCTATCCTCGAAGTTGTAACCAATCAAACAGCGACGACCTTGGATCTTCTGGCTGATCAATCCACTCAGATGAGGAATGCTATCTTTCAACGTAGAATGGTCTTAGACTATTTACTAGCAGAAGAAGGGGGAGTGTGTGGAAAACTGAACGATTCTAATTGTTGTTTACAAATTGATGATAATGGAAAAGTGGTTAAGCAGATAACAAAAGAAATTAAAAAGCTAGCCCACGTCCCAGTACAAACTTGGAAGGGTATGGATTGGGATTTCTTTCCATGGTTGCCCGGTGGACCATGGGTTAAAAGAATGCTATTTTTATTTTTATGTGGTGTAATGACATTATTGTTTATACCTTGTATGATACCTTGCTTTACGTTGTTGATACGGCAGATAATAAATAGCACCCAATTTGTGATGACTTTGGGAGAGAAAAGGTGATGTGTCGATAATGATGCTTAAGAAATGGACACCCCGAGAACTGACTGATGAAATCCAACTGCTACTAACAAAAGTTGAAGAAGAGACACGAATTGATGATATTGAAAAAAAAAAGGGAGGAATTGTAAGGAATAGTCCAGCAATTCGTGCCACTAAGGGGTGTGAAGGGTTAACATTGAGGCCTGGGTTTAGGCGAGAAGAGAACAAAGGGATTTCTTCAGAGAAAAACTGCTGACTTTGCACAGACGTGCAGTAACTTCTCACAGCCGGCCAAGAGACCACTAGATAAGGAGGAAGAATACGAGCCTCCCTGTCCGAGCGGCCCCCGAGAAACCAACAGAGACTGATAAGCAGGTGCACCTGGGAGGACTTCGGATTCGGGAAACCAATTATAATAACCCTGCCTCTTCTAGAAGTAGTAATGAATATGTATTAGCCTAGGAGCATAAAAACCAGCCGCCTTACGTAACAGGTGTGCGTCCTGGTGGAGCAGAGACTCCCGGCGCACCCAGCGCTGTTTGCTTGCCTCTATTCATTTAATAAATTGTAAACTTTGATTGTAATCCTATTTGGGACTCAGTCATTTATAACACCTTAAATCCTGAACTATGCGATAGGTTCCATCTGCTTTCTAACTCGGCCTATATGGAGTGTTATATTCTGACTCGCATTCAGTAATAGTCCATATTTAAGAAAGTTATTGATTATTCCTTCCATTCCCCTTCTGTCTTCCACCTTTACTGGGTATTGCTTTTAGCATACCTTGGGAGCATTTTCCTTTTCTTTTTTTTTTTTTAATTTTTTTTTACAGGCACTACATTCTTTGCTCCCCCAGGTATTCCTGTAGCCCAAACTCCCAGATACATTTGGTTCATGATTACATCCATCCAGGGAGTCCTATCTAGAGCTTTCTCTGGAGTCACCAGGAATAGATTTCAGAGTTTAATATGTTACCTTTATTTCCATTTTCCCTTGTCCAAAAGAAATCTTTGCATCTAACTGGGGACTACTGGGGAAACATGGCGCACTGGGGACGCTGGTGCAGATCCCGGCCCGCCCATCTTCGCCTGCCTGGTGCCGCCCTCCCCCCGCCCCTGTGCCCCGTGCCGGGCTCGCTCCGCCCGCTGAGCCCCCGGCCGCGAGGGAGGGAGGGGCCGGAGGGGAGGCAGCGAGTGCGTCACCGCTGTTGCCATGGCAACGGGCGGAAGGGGCCTCGCGGGCTCGCTGGGAGGCCGGAAATGACGCTGCGGCTCGCGCGGAGGCGGTGGAGCCGGGCCGGAGCCATGTCGGCGGGAGGTGCCGGGCAGCGCGACGCTGGGGCCGCCGGCGGGTGAGGTTGGGGCCGCCGGCGGGTGAGGTTGGGGCCGCCGGGGCGGGGCCCGGGGCGGGCGGCCCGCGGGCGGCCCGCGGGCCGGGGCTTCGGCGCGGCGGCTGCCAGGCGCGGCGGCTCGGCCGCTGGAGCTCCGGGGAGGCCGCGGCCGGCGGGGACTGAGGGCTCTCCGTTTTGCAGGCGTCGCAGCAAGTGGGACCAGCCCGGCCCGGCCCCCGCCTTCCTCCTCCCCGGCACGGCCCCGCTGCCCGGGCGCCCCTTTCCTGGCGGCGGGGATGGCGGGCCCGCTGCGGCCGGTTCCGAGAGCTCCGCGGCTCCATCCGGGGCGCTGGATGCGGCCGCCGCCGTGGCGGCGAAAATCAACGCGATGTTAATGGCCAAAGGGAAGCTGAAGCCGGCGCCCAGCACGGCGGACAAGGTGGGTGAGCGGGGTTGGCGACAGGAGCCGCTGGGACCCCCTGGGCCGGCCGGAGAGCGAGGGCAGGTGTCACGTCCCTTATTTGCAGCCCCACGGGTGGTATTTTTCGAAATGTCCGTCAACAAGCCAGAGAACGGATGGGGGTTTCGTTCTTGGAGTAGGGTGTAACAAAAACAACTGGAAAAGTTTTCTTGGTGTTCGCAGAAGAATGCAAAACTGCCATAGCTGTAAGTCCTCCTCCACAAGTCTTAACCAAAGTGATTCTTGGTAAGAAGATAAATACTTCTGACGTATCTTTTAAATAGTACAGCTGTCTTGTGTATAAAACAATTTAAAACATGGAAACCAAATTACTGTCGTGGTTAGACAAGCTATCAGTAGGAGCATATGTCCATGTTCTAAATAAAGAAAGTGTAACTTAAAGCTGCTTTTTCAGTTCTACCAACGGGAACAATCCTGCTTTTCTGCATGTTATTAGGCTACATTAGAGCTGAATTTAAAAGACTACTTCAAGTTTCCTTCCTAGTTGGTTGAAATATGAGGTTAACAAGAAGAGTATGATTTCACAGTGTATCTTATCTTTTCTTGACATCCGTAGTGTTGGTGAGACTGCCAGTTATTTTTTAAGGGTTGCCTTATGAAGTGATATCAAAATGAATACTTGTTTTGTCATGGAATCGTTTGTAGATAATGAGAGAGAGAGTGGCAAATGTGCCCTGCTGTGTAGTCACCACAAATGGTTCGCTGTTGGTCGTGTATCTGAAATGACGATTACACCCCTTTTAACACGTAAGGTTTAGTGGCAAGTAAGCCCCTGGGAGCGGAGGCACAGGCGCTGTTCTCTTCTCTCTGGTGACAGCAACGGGACACGAGGGAATGGCATGGAGCTGTGACAGAGGTTTGGGTCGGATGTCAGGAGATGGTTCTTCACTGAGAGGCTGGGCACTGGAACAGGCTCCTCAGGGACATGGTCATGGCACTGAGGCTGCTGGAGTTCAAGAAGCGTTTGAACACTGCTCTCAGACTGATGATCTGATTTTTGGGTCGTCCTGTGTGGAACCAAGAGTGTGTTCCTTGTGTGTCCCTTCTAATATTTCAGTAACTAATTATTAAAATAACTAATTATTAAAACGTCCTGAGAATATAACTAATAATGTTTTTTATTTGAGGTTGAGGTTGTGCAGAAGTGAATTAGTAAGTAATAGGTAGGTATAATGTACTTTCTGTTAATATTTGTGAAGCTTTTGGGTCCAACAGCTAAAGGGGGAGAATGTAAAAGGTATTCACCTCCCTAGATTGCTAGGGTCGATGTGTATGTTACGTGGTTTTTCTCAGCTTTCCAACCACTGGTCTGTTGCAATGGTTGTCTTTGAAGCTGCAGGCTCTGGGAAAAGGTCCGGCTACAAGTAAAAGCAAAGATGACCTTGTGGTGGCAGAGGTAGAAATCAATGACGTGCCCCTCACATGCAGAAACCTGCTGACAAGAGGACAGACTCAGGATGAGGTATGTTCAGGAGCTCCTGCTGATTTGTTAGGCTTGGCAGCTCAATGGTTGTACCTTTTTTGTATGGTTAAAAAACCTTGCAATAAACTATGTTCAGTGGTTGTTTTCTGTTTTTTACAAAACTTACTGTGTTTTCTAAGACACTTCTTGAGTAGTTTATTGGTTTGTTCAATAAGGTGTTGTATCACGAGGTAAGGTAGCATAGCCAGTATCCTTTAGCAGGCACCAGTTGTTCTCTTAGCACTTCAGTAATGATTTCTGTTCTCTTTACACAACAGCTTAGCTTAAACCACTTTAATGTTTGTATGTTTTATTATTGGTAAACTTGTCGCTTTTTTACTTGCTTGTAGATAAGTCGACTGAGTGGAGCAGCTGTCTCTACTCGAGGGAGATTCATGACTGCAGAAGAGAAAGCAAAAGTGGGACCTGGGTTTGTATTTTTCTGCCCCATTTTTTTGTAATTGGCTGGTTAATAATGAGGTTTTCTTGTTTTTCATGAGCAGTGTCATGTTTGTGTGACAGTAAATTGACCATTGAATATTTCAAATGTGTTTATCGTTATGATAATGCTGACTGCATAGCTGCTTTCCTTCCTGCTTAGAACTGATAAGGTGAAATAAAAAACAAACATGACAGATCAGAGTGTGCTGAAGTTCTTCTGTTTGAACCCTATCCTAGATTTCTTGAGCACTTTGTCAAGAATGGGACCCTTCCAATTCTGAAGCGAGCTAATATTTCGTAGACTTGGTGCTTTTAATTGTCCTTTCATGTGGACAAGCAAGTTAGAGTTTTCAATAGAATAACTTTTATAAGTTGTCATGTAATTAACTTCTGAATCTTTGTAGTTTCTAGCGCAAAGTTTTGCTTACTGAGTGCTGTGATATTAAATTTGAATGGATTATTTTTCTATTTCATGTCTTTTGCAAGATTTTGAGGAAGAATTCATATAGCCAGATGACTGTAATAGAATTAGATTGAATCCATTACTGTATGTGCTCTGTGGATTTAATAGAGTGTTTGACATTTCCTTCCTAGAGATCGTCCTTTGTATCTTCATGTCCAGGGTCAGACAAGGGAATTGGTTGACAGTAAGTGTGCAAAGCATTCTGTTTTTATCTAATTATTTGCAATATGTTAAGACAGTCTTAATTAGTCTAGTACTAATAGGTTTTGTTATGACTGGTACGGATTTGTGCCATAAATAATGTCAGTGCTAATCATTGATATTAGTTTTGAGCAGAGACTTTATCTAAAGTACTGTGTCCTGTAAGTCATGGAACTAAAACCTTTGATTTACTACGAGAAAGCGCAGTATGTGCTTTGATCACTGCAACTAGTGTTGCCTTCAAAATTAATTTCTGTAGATGGATGGTGTGTGTGCGTGTGGCAGGCAGGGGATGTGGTTTTGTTTTTTAAACTCAGTTGCCTGAATTTCTTTTTTCTATACTCAGGCATGAAGGGAATCACTTATGTGTTGACGTGTTGAATCTAGTCTGCTGTAGTTACCAAGAAGATCAGTGTTTGGGTGGCTATCCCACTAGTATAAATTCTTCTTGTGAAGAGAACTAAGATCTCTTAGTAATTTCCCTCTACTGAAATACAAATATATTTCATATTCTGTCAAATAGGAGCTGTTAACCGTATTAAAGAGATTATTACTAACGGAGTAGTGAAAGCTGCCACAGGTTCTAGTCCAACATTCAATGGAGCTACAGTTACTGTCTACCACCAGCCGGCCCCCATTACTCAGTTGTCTCCAGCAGTTGGTCAAAAACCTCCGTTCCAGTCAGGGGTGGGTAATTAATTTCTGTGTCTTTCATTAAATGTCATTGATTACAAAATTTGCCTATTGCAAAGTATAAATGTTGTGTCATTTACTGAGGGGAAAAAAAAAAAACAAACTTACATGTTGTGAAATCTGGAGGACTAATCAGACTGAGTCTGAAGAGTGAGACTCAGGTGACAGTAATCTCCTAGAAGAAAAGGGATGGAGAGAGCAGTCCTACTTAAAGAAAAGCAAAGGGCCTACTGTGCCATCCAACATGAACTGTGCTGACTCACAGAAATAAGTTTTTTTGGTCTCCAGTGAAATGAACTAAGAATCCAGTGAAATGAACTTAGAATCCTAATTCTAAGAGTGAAATAATAAGTCTTTACTGTTGCATTTACAGATGCATTATGTTCAGGACAAATTATTTGTTGGTCTGGAACATGCTGTACCTACATTTAATGTGAAGGAGAAGGTGGAAGGGCCTGGTTGCTCCTACTTGCAGCATATTCAAATTGAAACAGGTGCCAAAGTCTTTCTTCGCGGGAAAGGCTCAGGTTGCATAGAACCAGCATCAGGCAGAGAAGCCTTTGAACCCATGTACATCTACATCAGGTACGAGGAGGCTTTTAAAAATAGAATAATAAAAAATCCCAGTGACCACTTATGAATGTAGCTTAATTTTTTATTGTTGTGGGGAGTTCTTAGTCTCAAAATCTTTAAGAAGATGACTTTAAGAATTATGTCTTAATTCTGTCCGATTAATGCAAATGAGACAGGTTTTATACTTCTATTTTAATAGAGCTATCTATGAAGTGGTAAAGATAGAGGAAGAAGGATCGTGCATAGCTTTTAACTATAATGTACTACTTTTACTGGGAAGACAGTAAAGCTATGTTCTTCTTGTGCTTGGGTTGTGATGTTGAGCTTTAAGAGCTCAACAAAATGCATTGAGCAACAAGTCATTTCTCTTTGCATGTTTCTTTCAGTGTTTAGAGTACCCTGAATTTTCATCTAGAAAATAAATGTTCTTCACTGTTGTTCACAATTGTGCTAAAGTAGCTGCAGAGCAACTAGAGTCCTGTTGTGGTGACTGATGGCTCTTTAAAGGGATAAGATTTGACAGTAGGTTGCTGATGGAAGAACCAGCTCCCAAATTTGGTGGTAATGTTTGTGCTTATGAGACTTTTTTGTATATGTTTTCAGTCACCCAAAGCCAGAAGGTTTGGCAGCTGCTAAAAAGCTGTGTGAGAATCTGTTGCAAACTGTGAGTAGCTTTTACAAATATGGGATTTCAGATCCTGTCATAACTTTAGCATGTGCCTGGCTAACAAAGATTTTACTTTATGCTCTCAGCAAAACAGTATATTCTGATTTGCCATTAGTTTTTTCCTCAGAGTGTGTGGAATTTTGACTGTGTACATAAAAAAGCAGGATTCTTTTGTTTGATTCCTGTAGCTTACCTTGTCTTAGCTTTAAATGTTGTCCAGAGGCACACAGCCTGCTTTCTTTCCTAGGGATATTGTTGTCCTTGGCACCAAATGAGTTTTTAGAAAATTTCACAGTGTACACATATAACAAAACCTAAAAAAATTATTTGTATGAATGCACCACCCCAAAATAAAGTAAAATCCTGTCAGACAGTCTTCCTGTTTGGAGCCTGTACTCAAGTATCAATACTAAGTCTCTCTTCAAAAAATGCTTTAGATGCTTTGACTTAAGTATTTTGCATCTACTGAATTCATTTGCCATAGTACATTTCCTGTGAAAGGGTATCCTGTGTTTTACATGAATTTGTCACAGAGACCAGCAGTTTCTCACCAGTAGTGGTTTGTTCTGCAGGATTTTGCTGGTTTTTGGTCTGTGGGTTCTCGATTTTCTGTTTTCGTGTTTGGATTTTTGTTATGGCTTTGAGTATAGTGTGTTCTGTAATCAAAGTCCACTTACAGTTTTATGGTGATACATAGTTAAATGCCCTTTGCCTTCAGGAGAGTAATAAAGGAAATAGATGCTTATTTTCTAATCTTTGACATCCTTTGTAGGTTCATGCTGAATACTCTCGATTTGTGAATCAAATAACCACTGCAGTACCTTTAGCAGGTAAATGTTACGAAGTCTTTAGAGCTGCGTTCTATGGAGCTGTACTTACAGCTAAGTTTTGTAGAATTTCTTTACCTGTGGAAGTCTTGTGTGTTAACTTCTTTAATTCAGAAGCAGTCCAGCTTTTTATACTTGGTAACTGAATTCACTGTTTGTGTGACTGCGAGCTGAATTGAAGATGACCCTTTTGTTCCTTCTTCCCTCTCTCTCCAGGCTTCGCGCAGCCTGCTGCTATAAATAGCGTACCTTCTCAGCCATCATATTACCCTTCCAATGGATATCAGTCTGGTTATCCTGTCGTTCCCCCTCCTCAGCAACCAGTTCAGCCACCGTATGGTGTACCAGGCATAGTACCACCTGCTGTGCCATTGGCACCAGGAGTCTTAACAACACTACCTACAGGAGTTCCGCCTGTGCCGACACAATACCCAATATCTCAAGTACAGCCTCCAGCCAGCACTGGCCAGGTACTGCCACAGATGAACTGTTTGCCTTACAGCTGTCAACTTCCTGAGCTGTTTCTTGCTAACAATAAAATACTTACAATAAAGTACTTACAGATAGAGAATTCTTCTTTATGGTATGCATAGGCAATTTCTACGGTTATTGCTTTGATGCTTCTGTCTAAGCAATGACGTTTTTGGTATGGCTGTTTTATACTGCAGTTTTCATACTGTAACCACCTGTTAGCATAAAGGGTGTCTGCAGGGATAGGTCACTTATGAAAAGCATTACCACAGGCTATATAGGTACAGTGAGTTGCAGATAATGATTACTTTGAGGTGGGAGCATTCCATAAATCAAATGTTTGTTGTGAATTTAAATTGTAAATTTCCTTTTTGGCTCTCAAGTTCTGCAAAGAAAAACTAGTTGTGTTTTCTGATCCTATGCATGAAACTGTACATTGGGTTTATACTTCATACACATGTATTATCAAATTATCTTTTTTTTTCCCCAACTTCTACATGCCAGAGTCCACTGAGTGCTCCTTTTCTTCCTGCTGCCCCAGTAAAAACAACTTTGCCAACTGGTACACAGCCACAAGTCCAACCCCATCCCCAAGGTCAAAAGAGGCGCTTCACTGAGGAACTACCAGATGAGAGAGAGTCAGGACTGCTGGGATATCAGGTGGAATAAAATCAGCAATTCTACTTAATTCAACAAAATAGAACTTGGCTAGAGAGGGATTGTTATTAGCACAGTTTATTTAGGACCAGACAGGCAGGACCTTTGGCAGACAGTAATTGTTACGACACATTGAGACCATGCTACAGTTTCTTTGACTGGGTGCACTGTTCTCAGGCTGTCTTATTTGATTAATTGGCATCTGGCTTTCCAGACCTGCATTCTTTCATGAAGAATAGCAGTGCATTCAGGTCAAAGAGATGGCAATAGTGTTTTACTGGTTAGTTTAAAGGGAGGTTATTTTTTCTCTTTGCTTTCTCTGTTGGGTCTCTTGGGCAGGCTTGTTTGAAGGGAGGGGAGGAAAGCAGGGTAATAACTTCCAGATTTTCCTATTTACCTTTCTTGTAGGTTGCACTTGAGAGGATTACAAGAAGCCTAGTTTTAAGAGATTGATTTTATTTATTTATTTTTAGATAGCGAATGTTACACAGTTGATTTTAATAAAAATAACTTCGAGTTTTTCTTCAGACTTGTATGTGAGAAAAGGGAAATTCTGGAAATGCTTGTGATATATCCCTGCTCATAGGCAGAAACCCTTAATAAAAGCTTTGCCTAGAGAATATAAGGAACTGCCTACATACCAGACCTAATATTAGTATCTCAAGCAGAGTTTACTGTGGCTTGAGGCCTATACAGTATTCAGAATTGGCTGATTGAGGAGATAAGTCCTCATGAAGATAGACTAAGTGGTGAGGTGTCTTCTATATTGGTGCTCAGATGTGTTTCTTACTACTTTACTCTCCTCAGTATTTTTAGGAGAAAGTATTTTGTTTAACAGTGGTGATTAGTGGCTTCTTCTAGTAGTTGGCAATATACTCTGAAAAGTTGGGTTTCCTATCATTATCATTAAGGAGCTGTAGCTTATGTTGTAGTTGTAGATTTGCTAATGCCGTGTGTTTTTCTGCTCATAGCATGGACCCATTCATATGACTAATTTAGGTACAGGCTTCTCCAGTCAGAGTGAAATCGATGGAGCCGGATCGAAGCCAGCAAGTTCCTCAGGAAAGGAGAGAGAGAGGGACAGGTAAGTGGTGAAAGAAATATGATCAGACCTTTGCTAATTCTGATGGAAAGCTTATTCCAGACCTGTTTTCATGGTCTCTTCTGTGACTTGGTATTTTGCTTTTTTTGTTTGTTTTCATAGAATCATAGAATGGCTTGGGTTGGAGGGGACATTAAAGGTAACCTAACTCCAACCCCCTGCCATAGGCTGCATGCTAGATCAGGTTGGCCAAGGCCCCATCCAGCATGGCCTTGAACACCTCCAGGGATGGGGCATCCAACACTTCTCTTGGCAGTCAGTTCCAGTGCCTCAGTACCCTTACTGTGATGAATTTTCTTCTAGTGTCTAGACTAAATCTATCCTCTTTTAGTTTAAGACCATTCACCCGTGTCCTATCACTAGCTACCCAAGTAAAGAGTCCGTCTCCCTCCTTTTTATACAACCCCTTTAAGTATTGAAAGGCCACAATGAGGCTTCCCCAGAGCCTTCTCTTCTCCAGGATGAACATGCCCAGCTCTCTCAGCCTTTCTTCATAGGAGAGGTGTTCCAACCCTCTGATCATCTTTGTAGCCCTCCTCTGGACTCATTTTAACAGGTCCACATCTTTCTTCTGCTAGGGGCCCCAAACCTGGATGCAGTACTCTGCCTCAAGAGGGCAGAGTAGAGGGGGACAATCCCCTCCCTCAACATGCTGGCCACTCCTCTTTTGATGCAGCCCGGGACACAGTTGGCCTTCTGGGCTGCAGGCACCCACTGCTGGCTCATGTTGAGCTTTTCGTCCACCAGAACCCCCAAGTCCTTCTCAGCAGGGCTGCTCTCAATGAGTTCTTCTCCCAGTCTGTACTCCTGTCTGGGATGGCCCCGACCCAGTTGCAGCACCTTGCACTTGGACTGTTAAGTCTAAGGCAAACACAGAAAAGAGAGGGTGAAATATAAGACTTATGTTATTACTCATTTTCTGTGATTTCAAAAATAGCCTGTGGCTTTATAAGACCTAATGTATGAAAGAGTTGGTAATAAAAAAAAAAAAAAGATAGTTCATCTGAAAAGATAGTTCATCTGGAGAGCTGGTGGTATGCTTCCTGAATTCATTTAAGAAGCAATTTCATAAGAAGCATCATATAGCTTTATTCCTGTTTTTAAGTTTTAAGTTTATCTTGTATTGCACATTTTTGTCTCTTTAAGTTGCTTGGAGTGCTAAGATGCTCTAGGTGAAATGGAACCACGTGTTTGCTGTTATCCTTTATACGTTCCTATCCATCCTGAATTTTAGAGTACAATGAATCTAATTAAAAGTTAAACTCAGTCAAGGACTGCATTTTGAATTTGTTTGCTCTTACCTTTGTCTCTGCTTGCTCTTAATATATAAATAAATAATAATAAAGGCTTGCACTTGTTTAAATAGGCAGTTGATGCCTCCACCAGCTTTTCCAGTCACTGGGATGAAATCAGAATCTGAAGAAAGAAATGGTGTGGGGTCTTTACCAGGCAACCATGGTGAGTGCAGTGAGTAAAACACACTTGTAAGTCAAGTTTGAGTTTCCAAACAAGTTTGCACTGGTCTTACTGCCCATTTAAATAAATTAGTGATTTTTTTGGCTGCTCTTCATACTGCGTTCAGTGAAAGGGATTTTAAAACATTGCCCTGTTCTAAAATCTCTTGTGTTCACTGTGACTATATACACAGATAATGCTTCTCATAAAACTTCAGTAAATACCTATATGAATGATGAGGGTGTGATTAAGCGAAGGCAGAGTTGACTGAGTTTTTTGACCCATCAGTCAGCTGAGGCATAGAATCTCATGGGATTGTTTTGTAACACAGATGTCATGTGGCTTTTCATTGTGAACAGCTATCTCTAGAAGCACTAAGGAGTATCAGAGGGAGTTATGGTTCAGGTGTGTATTTACAGACATGAGTTACGTCTACCTCATCTGCAAACAACAGAAGTGTTACTAGATTTCATCCTTTCATAGGGCTTTCATGCATCAAGTCTTTGCAACTTGGTAAAACACGTAATCACTTTAACTCTCCTAGTAGTTTAGTGCCTTCCATATCAGATCTGCAGGCACATCGTGCTAGTTTGTTTAACCTTAGTTTTTCTGCAGTATTGGTCCCAGAGATTGCTCTTCTGTTAGCTTTCTTTTGAACAAAATTTCTACTTTTCTTTACATATTTATCTCTTTAACGGTGAAATTGCCATCACTTAGACCCATTTGCTAACTTTACCTTTTTTTGTGTGTTTGTTTCTTCTTTCTCTGTTCTCTTACATGGTTCTGATGGATCACTTGTGCTGTTGCTGGTGCTGTTTCGTGTGGCCTTCGACCTTGGATGACCGTTGGCCTTGTGACCTCAAAATGGTGTCCAACTAACAATTTACAATTAACATCTTTTTTTATTAACTTGTTTTGGGGCATTTTATCTCTTTTTATTTTTGTTTTTCCTTCTTGGGGGCTGGGGGGTTGTTTTGTTTTCCCTTCCTAGATCATCAAGCTAAGAAGATGAAAACTTCAGAAAAGGGCTTTGGATTAGTGGCGTATGCTGGAGATTCATCAGACGAAGAGGAGGAACATGGTGGCCATAAAAATGCAAGTACTTTTTCACAGGGATGGAGTTTGGGTTACCAATACCCTTCCTCACAACAGCGAGCCAAACAACAGATGCCATTTTGGATGGCACCATAAAAGCTACAGAGCAGTTTTCATTCATCCTCTTTTTTTTCTCTAGCAATAATGCATGTATATTACAAAATGAACTTTGCAAATATGCATTGTTTTTACATTTACAGAAGCTAAAGGTTCAGTATTCCCCCTTGAAAGGGCTCCGTTATTTCTAAAAATCCTTATTTCTGCAGTGGATTTGTCAACTCTGAAAAATATTTGAAATAGTATTTTGACAGGGCCAGTCCCTTAAAGAGTGGGGGAAATACTGTAAAGGAAAACTAGGGAAGCCTGTTGGTCTGTTTCCCGTCTTTCCAGGATAACTTAAAAATGGAAAGTGTCAGTCACACTGACTTCATTATACATCTGTTGTTTGTATTTTATCTAGTGTTCCTGCTGTCAGCCTGTGTTTGCAGTCCCATTAAGACAATGGTGACTATGGATTCAATGTTTGGACTTTCACCAAAGGAAAGGAATATACAGTAGTTCAGAAAAACGTGGATCACACTTCCTAAAGTCATAATTTAATTTTACTTTAAGTGTCTCCTGTAACTCCACATTGTTTTTTTTTCTTTGAAATGTGGTTTTACTAACTCCGCAACTTCTGGTTCTAGCCTAATGTTGGGGACGGGAGGGTGCTCAGGTCTTTAATTGGTTTATCTTGATGCTAATCCCCAGGTGGACTTGGTACTGTAACACCGGTACTTCATCTTCTCAAATTATCCCTGTGTATTTCATTCCATTCAGCGGTTCATATGGAACTACTTCCCATGAGGTTCTCCCAAACTTCTGTCAATCTCTTAATGCGTTCACTTATTTGATTTTACCCATTTTGTTCCATGGTGATTTAACAAGGAAAAGAAATGCAGCAACTAGCCTTATACAGCGCCAGAGACCTGACCGCAACCATTGCTCTTGCTTTGAAGAGCAGGAGTGGAGTCTGTGAATAAATGAATAAATGTCTGTTGTTTACGGGCATGAACTGCACCACAGGCTTTCTTGGCAGGGCAGGTCGTTGCAGGAGGAGCTCTTGTAATGAGAACATTGGTGTGTGGGGCAGCCAGGAGGTACCGGTCAGCTTTTGAAACAGCAGTAAAAAGTTTTAAAAATCAGAACGTGTGTCCCTGCTGCACACGGAACGACCGTGCTGGCTCACTTGTACAAACGTCGTCTTTCCTATGTCTTGTAAATAAGTAGAACCATACTTCCATTATAAATAAATGTATAAATATTCTGCTTCTTGCTGACTTTTTTGTTGAACCTCGCTGCCCTCGGCCTCCGCCGGGGGGGGGGGTGAATCCTGTCAGGGGTGGGGGCGTGGCCAGGATGGGGAGAGGCGGGGCTGGGCTCTCGCGGAGGAGCAGGAGCCGCCGCCATTTTGGTGTCGCTACCTCGGCGCGGAGTGGGGCTGGAGCAAGGGCCGGGCCGGGCCGGGCCGGGCGAAGGTGGCGGTCCCGGGCAGCGGCCGGGAGGATGCGGCGCGGAGGAGCCTGACGGTAAAGGGGACGGGAACGGGGCGGGGTGGGGCCGAGAGAGGGGCTGCCGGCGCTTACGCTCTTTTCTCCTCCTCAGGGGCGGCGGCTTCTTGGGCGCTGAGGAGATGGACGCTGGAGCCCGCCCGGGCGGCGGCACCCCGGGGCAGTCCCGCGAGTACAAGCTGGTGATGCTGGGCGCCGGCGGCGTCGGCAAGAGCGGTGCGTGCGGGGGAAGGGGCCGCGGAGAGGCCTGAAGTCCCGTGGCCTGCTCGGCCCCGGCGCCGTCTTCGCGGGCCGGGTTCGTGTGCTGCCCGCCCGGGGCGGGAGGGAGCGCGGCGTGTCGTCGCTTTCCGTGCCCTGGAAAAAACAAACAAACAAAAACAAAGCTTCCAGCTTTGTTTCTGAACCCTCTAAGGCCGCGTTTGTTGAGGATAAGAGCGTAGTTCTCCACGTTTCTGCGTTGTTTAATCTGTTCGGTTCTTGCGTTGTTTTTTCTCTGTCAGTTTTATCTTCTAGTTGTTAGTTGAATAATATCAGGTAAATAACACGCACAGATGTGTTGTGAAGTGAATGCCGAAGTGGCAGACTTATTTACCAGACTTATGTGACTGTAAGCCTCCGATTTTTGTTTCCAGCCATGACTATGCAGTTCATCAGTCACCGATTTCCGGAGGATCACGATCCCACAATTGGTATGAAAAATCTCTTTTCTCTTTCCTCTTTGCCATTCACTCCATCTCCTAGGAGACTGAGGTGCTGTCGAGTCCATTTCTTTAATGTGTTCGATGTAAAGGAGCATGTGAACTTGGCTGTAAATTGAGGAGTCAGGTCCCTTAGTTTACTAATTTACAGTGTTAAAAGTTTTGAGACTACCGTAAGGACTGGGATACATATCCCGAGTTTTCTCTCTTGAATGTTTTTCCCATCATGTATTCATTTATTTGGGCCAAATGCTACCTTGTATTTGTATGTTGACAAATAAGAATAAGAAATTTCTGAGGGGTGATTACTAGTTTTCTGTTCAAAAAATCTAATCTAATCTGATGCAGATCAGTTACTGTTAATTTGTCAGGCCAAACTGTGCTTTGTGGTTTGGAAATTTCACATTAACAGGGGTGAAGTGCTTCAGAGCTGAATATGTTGTTATGTACAGTGATGTTGAAGGGCTTGGAATACCTCTGCTCAGGTTATTCAGAGAGACTATGGACTCTCTGTCCTCGGAAATATTCAGAAGCCACCTGGATGTGATCCTGAGCCAAGTGGCTCTGGGTGAGCATGTTTCAGCAGGGTTTGGACCAGATGGACCCAGCTGAGAAGATCCTAAATCACAAAGCAGTCAAATTTTAATTTGTTGTTAAGTGAAGAACTGGCTAATTTACTGTTATAATATTAACAGCTTACGTGGTTCTTGTGTAACATTCTGTGTAGTGATGACTAATGCATATTGCAATTGTACTCCAACTTTGTTTTTTCTGATGTGCCATGAATTCACAGAGGATGCTTATAAAATACGAATACGCATTGATGATGAACCTGCTAATCTGGATATCTTAGACACGGCGGGGCAGGTATGTAAGCACTAATCAGTGAGTGGGAGGGTGTTAGAAGTCTGTAATGATCAGTTACAGAGACAGAAGTCCTGTAAGAGTATTCCTATCTTTTCTTCCAAATCGTTTTTAGAGCTGTCGTAGTTCTTCTAAGTATCATATTGTTTATAGCATCTGTATCATTTTATATATGTTCAGGCATCCCAGGCAGTACTATTTTCATATACTGTTTTCTCCATTGCATCTTGCTATTCATGCTCAGCAAGTGATTGATATATATTGGCTGAAAAAAATACACATTTGCATAATTTCTATAGCAAGGGAAGTTTGGTATTAATCCAATAGTATCTCGTCCTATATGTAACAGGACGAGAAGATAGATGACCCGTTTGCTAATAGTGTTTTTATGCAGCTGTTTTTGGAATACATACTTCGTTTCCGATTTTAAGCAGATTGGAAAGTCATCATATTTGTGCAATTGAAATGTAATTGTCTGTTTCTAGGCAGAGTTTACGGCCATGAGAGACCAGTACATGAGGGCTGGCGAGGGATTTATCATCTGTTATTCAATCACAGACCGACGCAGTTTCCATGAAGTGCGTGAATTCAAACAGCTTATCTATCGCGTTCGGCGCACTGATGACACTCCTGTGGTCCTGGTGGGAAATAAATCTGATCTGACACAGCTACGGCAGGTAAATGGCTAAGAAATAGGCCCTCAATTACATTTCTCCTGTAAAGTGTGGTAATAAAAGAGGTCAGATTCCCTTTCTCAATTTTTTTCTGCATGTTTACTATACAAGTTGAACATTAGAGAAGTACATATTTAACCTGGTATGTGTTGAATAACCAAATGCACATAGCAATCACAAAGGTAAAGTTTTCAGATTGATTCTTTGAGTTTCAACCTAGGTTTTTTTTTCCAAACCTAGGTTGAAACTCAAAGAATCAATCCTTTTTAATTCCTGAAGAGAGATGCTGTTAATAGAGATACAGCATTCCATAAACCACTTGCAAATAGTAGTACAAATTACAAAGTACAAATTACAGATGCAAGTGTGATAAGAATAGAGGCATAATAATGGGGAACTTAGAATCTAAGAATGGGCAGAAAGGAAAATGAGTTTCAGCTTAAGGAAATTGTATTGTCTGTGGGGAAAACAGTTTGAAGCAGAGGTTCACTGCGTGGAAAAGTAACATGAAAAACAATTTCCAGAAGTGCTGTTTCTACACCTGATTTTTTAGTGTGCGTTGTGGCAGGAAAGTCATGGTAGTTAAGGTAGAAGCCCCATGCTAAGAGGTGTAAAGCATAGGACAGGGAGTGGGTGCTTGTCTTTGTATGTCTTTGGCAAGACTGGTGTTCAGGAAAGGTTTTGTTCAGTTCCGGGAAGTGATTTGACAAAAATAATAGATTTTAACCAAGAGATGGAAATACCCTTAACTGACCAAGCTGACAAATACTTGTGTTAGGGCTGAGAACTGCTCGTATTAGGCAGTCCCTGATTAAGTTCCAAGAAAGGAATATTCCTTCAGTGGTGGTTGTTTTTCTATAATGACCAGAAGCTGCTATGTCTGGAGAATCTCTTACAGATGATTGCATTGCTTGAGAAGCGATGAGTGAAAAAGAAATGGTTTTGTAAAGATTTAGACATCAGTGGAAACGTGCTGTTAGGAAAGTGGGAGAGGGTGCATGTAAAGTTCTGGGCTGAACAGAGTAGGAAGAGGTAGACTTTATGGTTTTGCCTTTCTTGATAAGCGTGAACTTTGTTTTAGGTCTCCAAAGAAGAAGGCTCTGCTTTAGCTCGAGAATTCAACTGCCCTTTTTTTGAAACTTCAGCTGCGTACCGTTATTATATTGATGATGTATTTCATGCTCTTGTGAGAGAAATCCGCAGGAAAGAAAAAGAAGCAGTAATGGCAATGGAAAAAAAATCCAAACCTAAAAGCAGCATGTGGAAAAGACTAAAGTCACCATTTAGAAGGAAGAAGGACTCAGTCACTTGAACGGAGATAATTCCTCTGCAGAATAAAACCTGTGAACGGCCATTTGTAACCGAAGTGGTTTAGTGACATTTCAACAGTATGTTTTAGACTGACGGGACTTTTATGAGGGAGTGTGTAACTTTACCAATTATTTTTGTTTAAAATGGTATCTCTTCATTTTGGATATTTAACTTAAGATACAGTAACAATTTTGTTTGTTGTCATTTTTTGACTGGATCCAGCAAATACTGTTTATATGTTGTTGGTTACAAATGCCGATAGGTTTATGACACTGCACTTTTTAATGTTTGTCTTTGGTCACTGCATACTGGAAGTTGAACTGTGTAAAAATATCGCTGAACTTCTACCCAGCCTAACTTAATTTTTTTTCCTAGTTGTTTGCACAACAAAATGTTGCTGCTCTCCAGAACAGTAACCCACATCATGAGAGAAGGCTTTCTGAGGTCGTGCTGAGAAGTAGTTTACAAAGTGTATGTCATGACTGTGTCCAGCTACATATTGGTGGCAATGAAGGGAGATGTACTAGAGGGGTTTTGTTGTTGTTCTCACTGAGAAGAATTTTTCTATCAAAAGTAATGTGGCATATCTTGTGCAAGTTTATCTGAGTTATCAGTTAAACCTCAGTGTGGTAGGTGGGATTCTAAACAAGTCAGAAAAAGCAAATTACGGTTCCTATGGCAGCTATAACTTGGCAACAGTGCATGAATATGTAGCATTTTCCTACTGTATATAGCATTTACTGTGTTGTCATAGCATGTGTAATGTAATGATGCTGTAGATGCTCTAGAAACTACAGCTTTGAATTTTCTGACTTGCTTTTTAAAATGACAGCTGTAATGGTGCAGTGGCTTATTTATTTACATTCAATTTTATATTATTATTTTAAAGGAGCCAGTATCATTGAGTAGAAGTCTTTAATGTAGTCATTTCAAATTATTCTATGATAACTACTTTGTAAAGAAAATGACTGAAACTGAGGTATCTGGGCCCAGGATTCTTCCAATACTGTCTTAAAAGTAGAACTAGTGATGCAGTAGAAGGAAGCAGTTAGCTGGGCACCAATGACAGATTTCTCTTGACAGATATTCATATCCCTGATCTTAAATATGCAAGAGGTCCAGTTAGTGCATGTACATGTGTTTTTTTTATGCTCAGTAATCAATGATTCGGTTAAGAAAGTGCTTCTGAGGCAGATGCTCCGTGCATAGCAGATCTTTTTTTGCTTTTGAGGTGATTTACATATACATTGGTTATAGAATTTAAATCCAGAGCTGGTGTCACAGTGCTAAAAGGTCACTGGAGAGATGAATGTCTGGTGTTCATTTTTTAAATAGTACAGCAAATCATGATGAGATGACTCAGATGTGTTTAAAACACTTTTCTCAGAGACCTAAGTGCCTAGACTCTTTCAGTTTAGGAATGAAAGAGACTCTAGTCTGTAGGTGTAGTATAGCTTCTGTTAATCTTTGATCATCCATGTCAGTAACTGTTAATCTTACTGACTAAAAATAAGATCTGTAACGTCAGTCTTAGTGTGCTGCATATGTGCAGTCAAAACTGAAAATGAAGTTGTTCAAATTTGTATGTAAAAGGATCTAGTACAAGTAAGGATAACAAATATAATCCTTTACACTTTCTTCTTTCTAAACTCTTTACTATTTAAGTTACCACTGGAAATTCTGTGCCTGGTGCTTTTAAGAATATTTGCTTTGTGTGGGATTAAAAACAAAGAAATTTATAATAAAAAATGGGGGGTGAGCATTTTTTTTATTTTGTTTGTAGCTGAGCTAAATATCTAAATTGGTCTCTGTTTCTCACTTCCTTCCAAAACTCCAGTGTTACGATACGCTAGTAATCATTGCACATAACGCCAATTGAAAAAGAGACTGAGAATAATCTGGATTGTTGGGAACGTAAGATCTCTTTTAAATTAACAGTGTGAGCAGTTGTGCATCTTTCAGTAGCTACTGGTTTAGAACTTAAAGCCTATTATTCATTCATTGTCGGAATAAATAAATGCTGTCTATAACCCTTAAAAATCCTAGGAAAACCATTCGGCAGAGAATTTGGGGAGGAGGGGAGTGACAACTAAGATGTTGCTCTAAAAGCAGTTGCTGATTCTGTTGTCATAACAATTTCTTCAAACCAGACTTTTGGGACTGCTAAGCAGGGGCCTGATTGTGATTACAAGTTTTCCCTGTGCTTTTCCTTAATTCAGTAATTTAACATAAGTATTAGTCAGCTTCCTACATTCAAAGTTTTCAGATAGCATGCAAAGTTAACCTGCCAGCAGTACTGAAAGCTATATGGGACTAATATTTCACCTTAACGTAACTGATGTCTGTGCCTTACCTGATTCCTTCAATGCAATTCAAGTGTTTACTAATGCCTTTTGTGAGCCTGTTGCTTATAGAACTATTAAATCAGAACAGCAGCAAGCACTTTTTTTACAGTATTATTCAAACAGAGTTTTATTTTTGTCATATATAAATTTGTACACGGGATTATTGTTTTATTTGACACAATATAGAATTTTTAATACAAAATTTGTATTTGACGTTTTAATGTGTGGTGTGTAGTATGGTGGGTAGAAGGCTGCTTAGCATGAGAGTGCTGAAGTAGCAAAGCTCACGGTGTGTTTTTAAGTTACTTTGGAAAATGCTCATCTTGCTAGCTGGTGGCTTGAAGGTAAAATAATAGTAATAATAAATTTTAAAAATGGAATTGGTAATTTATGTTTAAGTGGTGCAAAGCTTAAAAATTAAGATGTCTGGTGCTAAAGCATTTAAATGACCTAGATATTTTGCAATTGTATTACTTTACGTTTCTATGCTCTATATAATGTGTGTTAGCTTTCACAGTTCTAGTTACGAGGAATGAAAGAATTACTGGACGAGTTAAGTGTCTAAATCTTCATCCAGATACTTCGGTACTGAGATGCTGGGCTAACCAGTCCTGCGTTTTCTGATGAATCAGATTCTCTGAGCATTGGTTGTTTGTATGTTATTATTTTGTACTGATAGAAAGCAGCTGTTTGGAGGCTCCTTTTGGTCTATGTCATGGTTTTTTCACCCCTTCAAGATGTTATTAGAAACATAAAAATTACTTCAGTATATTTTCTAAGTAGTAGTAAATAGCACAATTGTGACGGCCTTGGTGGTGGTATTTTCTTCCTGTATTAGTGTGCAGTTTTCCTTGTCATTTAATACTGTGTCTCCTTTGTAAGCCAACTATAAAACATTACAGGTCTATCTAGCTTTAATACCTTAGAAGCCATGTTACATTGCTGCTTCCCCGATTTTGCAAGCAACTTAAGAATATACTGACTATCACATTTTCTTGGGGCTTTCCAGTAACTCATTCTGCTGTCACCTTGCTCATGCTCCTTTTGGTTTTTGTTTTTCACAGTTGAGGACATTCATTCTTATTTCCTGATAGCTTTGCTTCTTTACTTGTCTTGGGAGAGAGAGAAAATATCCTAGTACATCTCCCTATTAACCCTGTACCTTCATAAACCTTCAATACATCCTGAGTCAAGTTCAGAAATGCAATGACCTTGTTCTCATGCTCGGCTGTCACTGGTCTTACTGTTGCTCCTGTTATTTGCAATGGAGTGGGCCGATTTATTCGAAGTCAGCATGTTAAAGTGTAGTTAAGTGGTAGGTAGTGGTTCATTTTGCTACATCACTGTCATACTTCCCTAAAAACAGCAAACATAATTTAGCCCTAAGGAAAAGGCTCTCTTTGAATCTTTTTTTTTTTTTTGGCTACATGTCTTTCAAATGTAGACTGGAACAGACTTCTTTGCCAGCATTCATACTAAAAAATTATAAATACATAAGTGCTGTGGTAAGATCTTAGAACGAATTAGGGGAAAAATTCAAATTACCTTCTTGGAAGCATCTCTTCCTTAAACAGCATGAAAATATCGGTGGAATGAAAAAACTTAACACCACTGCATTCCTATAACTCTTTCTCCAAGGTGATTGTCAGCTGCCGTTTGTCATCTAAATAGTTACAGGAGGTTTCTCCTTTTTTTTTTTTTTAATATAAAAGCTTACTGTAATGGCAACTTCGATCCATAAGGTAGTTTTTTGTTTACAGAAGTCAGTACTATTGCATGATTGTTGTCTGGGTCTCCAAGAGTTTGGAAAGGTGTCAAATGTGTCTTGTATGGGAACAGGGAGAGCTTTTCAGTGTTTCATCCCCCTGAGGCCAAGCTCAGAGGTGTGTTTAAGGCAGTAATTACCAAGATACGTTCACAAACATTCCCAGGAACAAAGAAATCATAGCTAAGGGTCTAACACTATCATAATGCATGTGTAGTTGAGCAAATGTTACTGTTGTCCACTCTGAGCATGCTAAGAAAAGCTTTGTTATATTCTGTGGTGCTGATACAGCTTTACTTTTGCTTGCTTTTATTGCAGGAATGCAAAACCGTAACACCTTCTTACTGTTGATAAAGGTCAGTCTTTTGCTGACATAACAAATTGTTTACAAAAGTGCAAAACTAGTAAAAATTTAAAATACGCAGATGTTAATTACATATAACTGAGAAATCCTGTGACTTTCTTACTGAATTAAAGTGGCAATACTTCATGTTGCAAGACTGGAAGAGTGAAAAAAAATGCTATATAGAAAACAGATGACTAAGTATCTGGGTCACAGGAGCTTGCTGACATGCCTGCTCTTTTACACAGGTATAAATCCGGTTGCAAGAAACCTTACAAGATTTAAGATGAATGCTCCTGATCTGATCCTTTTCCTCCAGCGCAAGCCAGCTGCATTCTGGTTTGCACTTAGCCACAGCAAATGAGTGAAGCTGGAATGTTTCACGGCGTAGGCTGAGGTCATTTCTTCCAGTGAGTCTGCGCATTCAATTCGCAGAAGATGCACAAGAGGCATATGACTTGAATTTGCACTGGAACAGCTAAACCACTAGATGGCCTACAGCGGAAGATGCAACCAGTATTATTCTGGATGGAAAGGTCTGATCTAACACGCGCCTTCTTTGCTAATAATCAGCTTTAAATCCTGCATATAACTGGAACGCTCTATGAATAAATAAACCCTAGAAGCACAGGAAGAAAAAAAAAAACTATGAAAACATTACCAAAACTTAGTAAAGTTTGAGATGTTACCTTAAGATGACTTGAAAGGATGAAAAGAAAAAAAAAATAAAGCTTATTAAAACAAGCTTATTACATGACCTAAGCACGGTCACACTAACACTCATCAGCCAGTAAAACCAATCCTGCCATGAGATCCCAAAGGACAGTTGTATGGTTGGGTTGTTGGTTCCTTTGGTTCCTTTGTGTTTTTTTGTTTTTCTTTCTTTATTGTAAAGAAGAGACTACAGCACTTTGAAAATATAATTAGAAAAACTGGAACTTCTTCTGGGGCCATATTGTGACTAATGTTGGAGTTGCAAGGAAATAATATTCTCTGAAGAGAATATTGATAACTTTAAAAAAGGTATGGGTTGGTGATAGACAAGACACCTATTCAGTCTGTTAGCATCCAATATGATTAGATGGTATTCTGTAAAGGCTTACTATTAGATTTCTGTCCGCAAAGTGCAGCTTTTGCGCAAGGTCATCTTTTGTGTTCACTCCTTTTATAGATTTTTTTCCCATGATCCCCAGACATTCTTTTCCCTTTTTTTTTTACTGATATATAGGCAGAAAAAATGCATAATGACAAGAAATACAGTAATATTATATAATTATATATGTTACATAAAAAAATATAAATATCTAAAGCTGAACCTTAGCTTTAATGGCCCCTAACCCTAATGGCCTCTGAAACTCCACCTCATGGGCAATAACCTTAATGTTCCCTAAAGCCTAACAAACCTATCTGTAACACTAACCCTAAACTCTGACCAGAACCATACCCCTAACCCAAACATCCAGTTAGGGAGGGTTTCCACCTGAAAGGTTCCTCCTTGCGTATCTTAAGGAAATCTGTCAAACTTAAGAGCAAAGTGTAGCAAAAGGAACAGATTCTAAATTTGCTGAAAATTAAACCAAACCCAAACCAAATGGCCTCAAAGAGCACTTGCCTTTCTGCTGCCTAGTCTCCCTCCTCATTTTTCCTGTCATTTCCCTTTCCGTTATCTCCTTACTTTCTCCTACTTATTTCTTGGTATGTTTTTCCTTTCCTGTTGTGTTTCCTGACTGGCCTGGTAGATAAAGGATCTTCTCAAGAATCACAGAAAGAAGAAAGTAGAGCAGGCGCTTAGACAAAGCACTTGAAAGAAAAACAGGCAGGTTTGACGTTACAGACCTTCTGTGTACAGACATCACAATTTTCTAGTGTTGTAGGTTCTGAGAGAGCTTAACTTTAGTTACTAGCAAAGATTTGTTAAGTTTCAACAGTAACACTACTAGCGTTGGGGCCGTTTTATCTGTCTCAAAACGTCTTTTTAAATGGTCAAGATCCAAATGCTGCATTTTGACCAGGGTGGGATGAGAGGTCTAAAGCATGAGGCACTGCCCAGGGACGGGACAGGTTGCCCTGAAAGGGAAGGGGGCTTGGAGGGAGATGAGCTATTTCTGACTCTGCCTGTTAAAGGAAATGCCGAAAGAGCCCTGACCCAGAGTCTGTGATGAAGAAGCAAATCGCATTACCATGGTAACTAGTCCTGCTCCTCTGTTGAATTAGGTGAGGTAGGAGCTGTCAGAGAAGGAGGGGCCCAATTATGCTGCCAGTGAAAGCAATGGCAAAAATCCCGTTGATTTAAATGGCAGCAGCACTCAGACCCAAAGAAGGTGGGAAGAGAGTCAGAGCAGAGCTTCCATGCTTTTCTGAAAACCATTTCTCTTTTCATGGTTTGTCAAACCCATTCTATTTGCTTTTTTTCTTCTTTTTCTAATGCAAATTCTTTTGTTTCTGCTTCAGCTGAATAGTGTAAGAACCTGAAATGGGATGTTTGTTAAAGGCGTGCAGTATTAGACACAGAAGCCAAGCAGAGAGGGGCAAAGAGAGATTTTTGCTTTCACATCTTCCACGGTAGAAAACAGTCAGCGACTCTGTGCTTTGGCTGAGCAGTTTGAGTCAACCGCTTTGCTAACTGCAGTTATTACAGTGATAAATAACCGACAGTGCTTAAACACTGGGATCAATCCCAGCGCAGACAACAACGTACAGGTGTTAAAACACGGAGCCCTCTTTTCTGAGTTGTCGGACGTTGGCTTCAGATGCATGCACAAGTAACGTGGCTCACTGCATCGCAGTTAGTGGCTTCTAATATTTCTGGTTTCTGTGTAAAGCACCTCGTCAGACTGCCATTATAAAACTGTATGGTGGAACTGAATTTAAGAAAGGCCTCACCAAAGCAGGAGTCAGGTCATGCTGATTAAACTTCTTGAGCGTTTCAGTAACTTCCTCCTCAGTATTATTAAGTTTATGACTAAAATAGCTGAGAATGACATCAGTGAATCTGGTCATGGTACCTGTTGCAACTTGATCATTTTCATCTTGTAGTGGAGTCAAGTTGAGGTGTTTGTTTTGTTTTGTTTGTTTGTTTGTTCTTTTAATGTTCAGTGTGAACGGTGTTTCCCCAGGTTCCAGTTTTTCTATTGACCTTAACCTTCTCCTTTAAGAACTGTTCAAAATTCCTGGAATCAAAGATCCCACCTTCGACAGGGTGGGTCAAGTCGAGGCAGAATTTCTACGTCAACTTCTTAGTATTTCCTGTCCTTTTGCACCCCTGTGCTGCCTTGGCCTCCTGCCGAAAAGGTTAACTATGTTCACTATGGCGCATTTGTATTTGAGAAGGCATGCAAAAATCTTCCAAAAGTGCACTTTACAGTTGGAATTCAAGGCACAAAAGTTTGTGATATTCTTATCTCTTGGATGTGGTGCTCCCTCCTTTGAAAGTGAGCCGTTCCTTTCTGGTGGAAAATCGTGTATGAAGAGCACTGACCACATTCAATTTTCTGGAACATTAAACAATCTTTTCATAAAGTGTGGACTGAAACCATCACGGTCCTTAAAAATGAGACCTGAAGTTCACATGAAGTTTATTTTAGGTATTTAGACACCTAAAATACCTTTGGATTTTGCTTCTTTGTGATAGCTTCCCTTTCACAAGGGAAGTACACAAAGAGTGAAGTGCAGCATTAAAGTGCTTGCTGTAGCCTATGTTGCTGTGGAAACACAGTTCAGTGTTCTGTGCTATTTGGCATTTTCTATAGGCATGGCTTTGTGCCTAGCAATGTTGTTCTGATGGGGAGCTGCAGAAAAAGCCAGTTACAGAAGCCAGATCACTGTACATAGGAGAGACTGGTGTATCTCACACAGTGATACGGACGAAAGTGTTCCTGAAGAATTCAGTTTTGCCTTGGAATCCAGGAATGTGTCTAGATTAGAAATATAAAAGTCAAATTGCATCTTTTTCTGCCCATCTAATGTCTTTTTTTTTTTTTTTTTTTTTTACTTAGGTTCAAATTAGCCAGCTAATAAACATCCATTCATGCTAAATTATACCCATGTACTAAGCTGTGTGGATTACAGAGTTTTTGTATATGCTAACATTTAATTAAGTTTTATGCTTACATTGCCTGGATTTTGTTATCTCTTTATTTGTTTGAGAAAGATTTTATGTATGCTTTTCCTGTGAACTGACACAGCAGAAACGCATGCTTTTAGAAATCTTCTTCGTGTTCAGTACAGTTACGCATGTGTTGCCTACAATCAAACAGGGCACAGTCAGCAGCTAAAGTGATTTAATTTTTATTTGTACGCTCAATGTGCGTTAACAAATTCAACATACAAGATAGCATTACATAATGTCAAGTAGCTTATAGCATTATGCAGTTTCACACATGTTGAGTTAGGTTTTTTGCCTTTTTTTCTTTTTTTTTCACACAAAGTTGTAACTGTCCAAGTTAATTTTACAATAGAAGACACAAGGTAAAGAATAACCACATCTGGGAGATTTTACAGTGAGTCCACTGTCACTTACTGTCTATTTTACGTTTTAAAAAATATATATCTGCACATCTTCAGTTTCCTATTATTCCAGAAGTGTTGGAGCTACTTCTACCTGCCCGATAGCCTAAGTCTATTTACCCTGAGCATGTTTCCTTGACAAAGAAGTTCATCTTTCGTTTTCAGCTAAAAGAATCTTATAGAGATCATCTAGGCTTAAGCATGCTTTTCACACTGAAGGAAAAAAGGGAACGTTTTTTTTTGTTAGTGTGTTCTATTCAGGTGTTTGGAGCGGCATTGGAAAGCACAGTTCCGAGGAAAAGTTTCTAAACTTCAGCAACACAATTGCTTAGTGCAAAAACGAGGAGTGGAATAGATCTACACCAGTTTCCAAAGGAGAATTGTGGTTTGTGGCTGTAAGCCACCAATAGAGCATGAGCTAGAAAGCATTTAAGACAAAGATAAAATCTACTATAACCTCAGGCAGAAATCCTCATGATCAAGATCAAATAATCACTAACAAAAGTTCACGCTTCCATCTGCCATGCAAGACTGACAAATAGAGAGCTTCAGCTTCAATGCAACTTCTGTTGCTAAAAAGACACTCTGTCTAGAAGGAAGTTTCAATGAGTAACTCGTTATGAGTGAGAAAATTCAGTCTTCCAAAAATAATTTCTAAGGAAAAAATGCAAAGTATTGGCAACTAACAAAGTGCTGACTGTTCGCATGAAGAGCCATCCCAGCAGCAGTTGCTTTACACTGTGGTTGGAAAGAAAACTAAGACTTGCTCCATTATTCTACTTTCATATGTAAGAAGGTGGAAAGGATCATTTTTCCAACAGGGCTCTAAAATTAAGTAGTCAAGTCCTGTAAATGAGTTAAATGATCTTTTTTTTTTGTTAATTATAGTACATTATTTACATTCCACAGGGCACAGAACAGACTGGCTGCCTGGAAGCAACTAAATGAATACTGAAAATTTGCAGTCTTCTACATGCCTCTTCGCAAGCTCCATTCTGCTTTATATTTCCATTGGAGACTTCAGAAATAATTTGAATTTCTACAGCTTGTTATGAATATTTACACTCAGCTTACCAGCAATGTTTACAATTCATTATTTGCTGCCAATTATTATCCTTTCCTGGCTTGAATGTAGTAAGAAGCCAAATCACGTCATTTGCCAAGTTATTACTCTGATATTTTAAAAAAATGTCAGGCTAGTGTGTTTACAGTGAGATCTAATGCAGCTCTTTCCAAACTTCACTCATATCTCTGGAATTTTATGAACTTCTGTTCAAAACTACTGACTATTCAGGGTTAATAGCCTAAAGTGCTGCAGGTTGTATTTATCAAGTAACATTTTTTTACATTTCAGAGGAGGTGATAGTAAGCGCATTCTAAGTCATATTCACAGTTTAAGAGCTAACTCAAGCTGCTTTGAAATCCTAAAAATTAACTTCTTGAAGAGTTTGTTCTGTAGTGACAGACTTTGCCCTATGTTACCCTTTTTTGAGAGCTGTCATATGTAATGCAAATTCACTCAGGTATGAATTTAAGAGAAGCTTGGTGAAGTTTTCACTTCAAAGCTCTTTTCCGCAAGCTATTTTCCGATCTCAGTGTTACGCCATTACAACAGAACTTACCAGTCACGTAGAATTCCAGATTTCATGTTTAAAATACTCAGCAAGAGTTTCCTTAAGAATCAGTGATGTCAGTTTTTGTTTTTCTCAGGCCCTTCATGCACAGACAGGGTAAAATAAAATGTAATATAGTGGAATTCCTCCAATTCCGATAGTCTGTAAGATCATGTCTGTGCTAATTTCCGTGTGGCAAATGCGAAGTGACCAGTTTGTTGGTGTCTGAATTTTAGATGCAAACCTTTGATGTAGCCTTACAGCTCCATAGCAAGTATATCACAACGTAAATCCTTTAATACCTGATAAATTAATTATTTTTTTCTCTGAAGGAAAGTGCCATTTTCCCCTGTATTTTCCTTTTGCATTAGTGCAGAATTCAAAACCACCTTTATATGGAAATGCAGTTGGTACTCCCAAACCAATAAAGAAGAGAACTGCAAGAATCAATGGGCAGGCAAACTAACAAGAAACTAGAGGTTAAACAGCAGAATTCAGAACCTTTGGGAGAAGCCTAAAAAAGACAGGCCAGTTTTGGTGAATACCAGCAAAGACAGTTCGGCACAAACACAACTTCCATAGTGACAGATAATTGTATTAAAATCTGCAACTTGATATTGGTAGTTATACTAATTTCAGTTTGTATTAGGCATGCAATAGCGTGATTACACTGTTATATATATTTGTGGTATTTTTTTTTTAATTTAATGCTCTTTAGAATTTTAGTGCCCTGCAAAATCACATCACTAGAGAACCGATCAGCTGCTGCTGCTCACGAAAGTTTAGTTCTACAGCTAAAACAAAGTTTAAGTCTGTTCTATGAGTCAGCTGTTGCTGCCGCAACCTCTGCTAGTATTCGCTCAGGCTGTGCCATTTGGCCACTGGCTTTCTAGGATTCTCACACACCTCTCGCCAGTGTTCCACACCAGCTGCGGTGATGCTGTGCGCTCCCAAAATCAGCCGTCCCACCACTTCGTTTTTTGTGGTACGGTCAAAATCAATAACTAGAAATTCAATGCTGATGTCAGGAAGGAGATCGACAGGGATGTCATAAATGAAGGATTCATTGAAGACAGGATTCAAAGTGCACTTCTTCACGTGAGTCTTCTTTTTTGCTATACGCTTTCTTCCGTAATAAACGTTCACCTTAACGTAGGGATCTGCCAGAGAAGAGAGAAACAAACTAATAACACAGTCCAGTAATGCTCTTCGAGGTAATGGATATGGTTTAGCTTGCTGAACTTGAGCCAGCTACAAGTTAGTTGTGCAAGTCTAGGCTACTCACTTCACCTCCCACAGTAAGGGGGTATTGTTCACACATTTTTTCATTGCAGGGCAACCAGCTTGAAGTTACCACTTGACGTTCTTTACAAGTTTCAGCACCGTATGGGAAACTGGGGGAAGCAAATTGCATGTAAATTGTGGTAAGTAAGCCTAGAATTACCAAACAGGTAGCTTTTTGGTGAGGTCAGTGCCCAAGTGGTCAAAATGTTCACTTTGCAATGTCAGCTATAACAAAAAATATTTTTACCCAAGTTCAGGAAATAGTCCCAAAAAGTATCAAAATGGTTTTAAGATTTTGTGGATGGAAAACAGTTGTAGTGGAAGGTATTAAAACTGAGAAAAGTTGAAAATAATGCCGTCATTTTTCTACCATCATCGTTATTTTATCAGTCAGCTTGCTCTTTATGCAGATGTTTGTTTAGGATTAAAATTAAGACACCTGGCATCCAGTCCTTTTTCACATGTAGCGCAAGTTTTGAAGCTGGAAGCCACCTGCCCAGCTGACAAAATTAATTTTCACTTCTTAAAACTGAAACAATGAGCTCACTCAGAATAAATAGATATAAAAATATAAAAAGATCACATAAGGAAATGGTGATAGCCTTGCGAGATTCAGCAGGTATGAGAACAGTTACTAAAAAATGTATCCTGTAATTGGAGATCATACATGGGAAGCTTTTTTTTTTGAGAAAAAGTTAAGACCTATAATAGAGAATTAAGGCGAGTCTCCATTCTTTTTTCTGTCCACCTCAAAGAGCTGCAGAAACAGGACTACATTTGGTATCAGTCAGGTAATCACTACATCTCAAGTTGATTCCAGTCATTTTCCCGTAATTCTGAAAGAAACCTTTGCTAGGGGGATTCAAGAATCTGAGAAGCTGTGACTGCAGAATAGGAAAGCCACAACAGCTGCTCTTCTCTTCACACAGCAGAATTTCCCAACAACCAACCAAACAGAAATGTTTCTAATGTCACAGATCATTCCAAAGCTATCTCCTACTCTTTTCTTTCCTCACTCTCTTCTACCCTCCTATGCCAGGGGCAGGATTTGAGGGACGTGCAGTTCCCAGTGGACATAATGATTCTAAGGGAGATGATGACTGACGGCAGCATGGAGGCGCAGAGATTTGACTGGATTCGGAAAATGCTACCTGCATGAAACTAGATGGTGCCAGAAAGATGCAACTGTTAGTAACACATTAGGAAAGATTTGGTCTTGTTTGTATAACCCTCTGTTGATCTGTTCTGTCACTTAGTGATCCACCACCCTTAGAAAGAGTTGGAGAAAAAGCAGTCAATCAAAAGATGTTCAGACAAGACAGGTAAAAAGATCTGAAAGTGAACTGAACATCTAGTGACTTTTCCAGTGACTAGAAAAAATTCACTTCTAGTGAGGTTCTTCTCTCAAGGGTTGTTACTTATCAGAAGGCACAGCGTTTTTCTTCTGCAATACAATTCCCATCCAACAATGAGCAGCTACTCTCTTTCCCTTCTCCCCCGACCCAGTTTGTATTTTGCTATACTTCTTTCACGTTACAAACGACAATGTGACATTTTGCTACAGCACCCCCAAACTGTGTAAGGGTGTCCAATACATCGGTCAACCTAAGAATTGCACTCTGCGTGTTCTTGTGTGACTCTGTGAAACAGAGTGCAAACACATTTAGAGCTGGAGAAAATAGCTTCTACCTGAGAGGCCAGTGATATCCATCTTTGGCAAATGTCTGGCTTTCAGCACCACAACAGTCATTCGCTGCGCCACAGGTTGATAAGACAGTGAGACTTGCAGCTCTCCTCTGCTAATGCATTTCTGTGAAAAAGAAACGGCAACAAGATGGTCTTATAAATACGGGCAAATGTTGGAGCTCACCAGAATTCTCCTTTCCCTACGCTAAATGCCTAAGAATTTGGAAAATTAGGTGCAGTCTATTTACGTACATTTTTAGCCTTACCCACATGAACTCTAGAAGGAGATGAAGTTGCATAAGGTAAATCATCCTGTGCTCTGCACCCTGTGCCTGCTGAGCAAAGTAAACATCGCTACAGCTTTTCCCCTTGAATTCTGTTTCCCTTAGGGTAAACCTGGTGGGCATACTTAGAGAAAAGAGCAGCTCTGGCTACAATCTGAGGTCTGCTTCTGGAAACAGCTGTGGGTTTTCGCAGCTTAAAGTTCATTGACTTTTGGTGTAGCTTAGATTGGAGAGTAGCTGAAGTTCTGTAGGCATACTTTGAAAGATTCAGCATCAATCCAGTCTGCAAAGGTAAAGGGTGAAGATAAAAGAAAAAAAAAAAACTATTCCATTAAACTTTCTGTACAACCTTTCAAAGAGTAACATTATTAAGATTATTAGTTTTGTTTTCCAGATGGTATTCATTAACTTTCATTGAGATGACACTGATTTAGATTAAGTTTATTTAGATTACGTTTACTTGCAATTGAGGAAAGCAGTATGGGTATGGGATTGCGTGGTGTCAGTAACAGTACTGATGGCAGAGCCACTGCAACAACTCGTACAGTTTATGCTCAAAGCTCTGACTTAGCATCTTGCACTGCCCCCATCACTGCCTCGTACTTTTAGCCCTGCAGTACAGTACAAATGGAAGAACTCTCCTGACTTCCACCAGGAAAATCACTACAATAAATGTGAGCTGTGCTCTGGTGATCGCCTAGGAGGACAATGTTTTTCAAATGCTCTTGCTGCGATTATTTGGAGAAAACCGTGCGTGTAAACTTAAAGAAAACGTTCGTTCTAACTGGGGTGGCATTGTTTTCTTTCAGTAGTTCCCATGTGTTTAATTTGAAGATAAATTTTTCGAAAGTAAGGAACGGCAGCCATTGCTGCGTATGCAAAATTATGGGATGTGAGTACACATAACTACATACAGTATATTGCTAATATGTTATTTCCTGGCCCAGGAGGAAATACTAAGAACTTTGGCTACCAGAATACAATGGACAAAGGGAGTACCTTTTTCCCTCCCTTTTAGGAAGGGAGCAATATTTAATAACCTTCTCATACTGTTGCCAGCTACTTAATAATATAGAAAATGACCCTGGTCTAGCACGCAAGTATTGGCCACAGGGACACTGGTTATCTAGTGCAGTTGTTTGGTCTGTTGCTTCTCAAAAGGCTTGTTATCTGCATGAAAAAGGAAAATGGGATAGTAAAAGTTTTACGATAACATTTTTTTCATCTTTTGAGGGAGGGAAAACAACGTGTGTAGCCTTGGTGGTGTATGTTGTCAGCATTTTGGGGTTCTTTCGTTCTAAACTAATTTAATGAAGTCACTTCCATGTAATTTGCATTAAATGGTCTGTCCGAAATTACTGGGAATGTTCATTTCGATGTGCATCTTTGCTGGCTTGGGTAAGTGTAATAATTTCCTGGGTTTTAAAAGCAATGCTATATTCCAGATTTTGAAACTTCCTGTAACACTGAAAATTATGTTCAGTAAAAGCTGTTTTGACACTCTGAAACTATGCAGATTTTCAAGAATGCACACCTGACACCAAGGTAAATCTATCTTTAATTACTAAGAAACATTAAATAATTTGCATCCTTGAGTAAATCCGTTTTTATTTAGCATGATCTTTTCCTCTATTTTTAATCTATTACTTCTAGAAATTCTAGCAGATATAGTCAATGCATTGAAAAGAATACAATAAAAGAACCTAAACCAGTTACTTGTTTTATCAGAATGTAAAGCATCCCAAGAATTTTAGAAAAGCAAACACCAGAACTCCATTTTTATTGTGATTCTTTTGGTTCATTTTGGGTTGCTGACAAAGTCTCCTTTAAATAACTTTACAAAAAAAAAAAAAGTTTAATGCTGCATAAAGTAGAAGAAAACTTCAAGTAAAATACTGTCGCTCTAAGGCATGATGTGTTTTATAGAGCTCAGCAACAATTTTCGGCATGCTTTGGCAATAAGCGACCCCAAATGACATTTGCTATTGAACCTGGAGGACAGGCAGCAATAATAAACTAAGCAAAAAAACAAACCACACAAAAAACGCTTAAGTACCATGCCCCTGCAGCAGAGGAGGACCTGGGGTGCTGTTGGATGTAAAAGGGGCTGCAAACCGGCAGCACGCCCTCGCAACCCAGAAAGCCGACTGCACCCTGGGCAGCACCAAATGTGGTGAAGCAGCAGGGCGAGGGAGGGGGGCGTCCCCCTCTGCCCCGCTCTCATGAAGACCCCCACTGAAGGGCCGCGTCCGGCTCTGGGTCCCCAGCACAAGGCAGACGTGGGGCTGTTGGAGCGGGGCCAGAGGAGGCTGCGAGGTTGCTCAGGGGCTGCAGCACCTCTGCTGCGGAGATTCTATTTCCTGAGGATGGAAGACATCTTCATTAACGTAAGCCGTAATTTTTATACGGATTGTTTATCTTTCTAGTTTACAGCACGGGACACTAAGAATAGGATTCATTTCACCTGGATTTTAGATGTCTACATTTGACAAAACCATCTTAGACACACTTCATCCTCACGTGGCGAAAAAAAGAGGGTCGTTTAGGGTGGGATTTATCTGAGCTGTTTTAGATGTCTACTCCAGGCCAGGAAGAATCATACGTCAGAGTCTGATGACTATGCTGATGTTCTTCTACTGACTTACAGCCTACAGTAACAAATTTGGATGCAGACAATTACAAATGTAGGTGTCTAAAATGGTCAGATGAATTCCTCTTTAAGTGAGATTTGTCTTTGCAGAGCAGGATATAGTTACTGAGAACCTGCAATAAAACTTAGCACCCGTATCTCTAGCTGTCCCCCACAAACACAGTCTGTGAAAGAAGGCGGGCCACCAATGAATGCCCCTTTCTCACATTAGCTCCTCTATTTGCAGATGGGGACTGTACTTTTTTCTTAGCTTCATTGATTATAACATTCCTCATTTGCATGACTCTGTAATGTCTCTGCATTATCAAACCTCCATAACCACACAGCAAAGAGCTGCTGAACTAAAAGAGCACAGCCATGTATTATTAAAATAACATGCATCTGTGGAAAAATGGGTTTCATGCCTAAGAATTCCTGCTCACTAGATCACACAGGCTCCCGAATCAAAAGAACTGGGATCAAATATAATGCAAGCAGTCTCAAGTCACACCACATGAAGTCACTTACTTGTATGTTCCTTTTGAGAATCTCCCTGGTCAGCTGAACCTTCCCAGTGCTGGGATCCACTCCCGCAAGGGGCACCATGACTTCTCCAACCACATCATCTCGAGAAAAGCGATCAAAGCTCAACACCAGGAAGTGAAGCACCAAATCCTGGAGCTGGCTGTAGGGGATCCCGTAGAAGGTGAAGGTTTCATCAAAGACTGGGTCCAGCGTCTTGCGAAGGACACGAGTCTTCACTCGATGCCTTTTGTCTGGAAGAATTGTCATCTTGATGTATGGGTCGGAGCTCTGAGTGTGTTCATCCATAACTGGCAGCCCATGAGCCTCCTGAATGGTAACTACCAGTGCTTTTTTGGGAAAGTTGTAGTCCACTGAGAAAGTCAGTTCTCCCAACATGACATCATCCCCTGGAGAAGACGGGGAGGAGGTTTTACTTCCTCCCGGAGTGAGGCTTTGATCTGGACTTAGTTCATCTCCATAATCTACTTTTATTGGAAGCTGATCAATGTGGGGAGCTGCATTTGGCCCATCTGAAGCTTTATCAGACCCTATTAAACCAGATTCAGCAGCATCCACCAAAAGGTTTCCCCTTCCAGTCTCCTTAGGAGTGCCGTTCTTGTCTCTCCGGATTCGGTTAATTTTCTTCTTGTTACTCAAGGTCTCCGGATAGATACTGATGCCTTTCAACATGTGAATGAACTTATACGGTGGGGTTTTGTGCTTTTTTTCTGCTTGCTGGTGACAGCATGTCCACACAAAAACTGTTACTGAGACAGAAACCACAAGGACAGTAGCACCAATGAGGCCTGCCACAACTGGAGAGACATCTGTAGGGAAGACAAGGCAGTGAGGAGACAGCTCGTACCTTTGTGCTTGCCATAGCCCTACAGGAGCTGGCGCATCTGGATAGAAAATCTATCGGATGCTACTCAATAACCTTTGTATCAAAGCTTCCCCAGAGTAAAAAGTGACTTCCCGTAACTTCTGTGTTCCTGTGTGGGAGACATTTTGCACTCCTACTGCATGCCTGACTTATGTTTTACTCTCAGCTGATCTCCTGATCTTGCTAAAACCAATCTCCCGTTTTGCCAGCAGTAACATAGCTCCACACGAACAGAATTCCTTGATTTGCAGGAGGCTCTCTTTTTTGTTTAGTGCCCTGTTTAAAAACACTGCACAGTTCTATTTTAACAACAGGAAGGGAACGATAACTACAGACAAAACACTGGATCTGTTGTTATCCATTATGAACAATTTAAACCTTGGATAGATTACAATTATTTTTTTTTCTGGTGGGGGTGAATATGACCCTGAGCCGAGCTATATAAGAGAAAGGGACAGTGTGTGTATGTCCCTCTAACATGATGATGATTTCTATCACACTGGTGGATCGTTTTCCCCCACTTGTCATTCTGACCATTCCCACAGCCTCCTCTAGGAAAGTGGGTGGTACACGAATGAAGTGGTCGCATTGGTCTCACCCAAAAGTTGAGGTTGCTCTCTAGCTGTTCCGCTGTGTTGCATTCAACATTTCTCTGCTTTTTCACCCCAGTATTGCTATTTACGTTCTTTCAGATTTTGATGAGCTGGCAGCTGCTGACAGAAGTCTTTCCACCCCACTGTTACCAAGACTCCTTTTAATGTGAAAAATCTAATGTTCAAAACCAACGGACAGAATATCCGGCATTTGTATTTCAGGATTATTTGATATTTTCTAGAGTTTATCAGTTGGATTCTTCAGCAATGACAGGCCAGAATAAAAAGGCGCTGTATTAATTTCTAGCAACCATGCTAGTTACTTTCTATTTATAGCACTTGACTTTGGGGATGTATTATCAAACACAGAATGAAACCAGGAGTTTTGATTTCTCCAGTACATTATATTGACGTATTCAACAAATTCAGTCAAGGGCCACCAAGATAATTAAAGAGTTGGAGCAGATGGAGGATGGAGAACGGTGAGCAGACGGAAGATGAGGATGGATTGAAAGAGCTGGGTGTGCTCAGTCATAAAAGAGAAGGGAAAGGAAGAGATCTTTTTGCTGTCTTCACTTTCTTAGTGGGAAGACAGAGCTAGGCTCTTCTCAGACCCCCCCGCAGCAAAGGGATGAAGAGCACCATACACAGACCGTAACACTGGGAAATCCAGGGAGAAATTAGAGGGAGGGAATTCAGAGTAAGGAGGGCCAAACACTGCAGAGGGGCTGACAGCCTGTGGAGACTGTGCACTGGAGATGCTCAAATGGGCCTCAGCAACCTGATTTCTCTCTTCCAATGGACAGACGTTAAATTAAGAGCCTAGCGCACACAGCGATGGCAAAACCCACCAAGCAACCACAGCACCTTATCTTCATCAGCGCTCCTACCGGTGACATCGTGCTATCAATACTGAACGATTTCTGGCCCGATTACTGCAGAGACAATCCCTCCTTTCGTGGCAGCAGATTATTCCACGGCTAATCAAAAGAAGACCAACGCAGGCAGATGATTGCACTGAGGCGCTCGCACGCTAGCTGTGGGTAGTATAAGCTGGGAGAGAAGGAAGGGTGCCTCTGAGCCCAGACACTCCTCCTCCAGTATTGCACAGCGCTGAAGGCATTTTGCAAACATCTTTACTGCAGTTGCCATAGAACTGCTCCCTCTCTGAAGCAACTCCCTTCCTTCCCTACACACAGTATTCAAATTTGTTTTTAATTCTTGCAACATTCCTATTTTCTGCTGGACAGATGCCTTCTGCAAGACTTTCCTTGACCCCCTTAAAACTGAGAAGGAGTAAGTAGGAGTTAGAAATTAAATTAATCTAAAAAATAAACAAGCCGCTGATTCTGAGGTGTTTACCTTTCTGTATAGTCTAAACATCTGAAGTTCAAAAAGTTACTTGTCACTAAAAGCAATGTTTTTATATTACTGTACTACTTTGGTAATCAAGGTATTGCTATCATTATTATTGTGTTATTGCTTTAATAATTATTGAAGCAAATTTTTTTTGAGGAAAACAAAACCAACTAGCCCTGTCTTTTTCTTTACAAGTTTTCCAAATTGTTTCCACAGTAGAATAGAAAACAAAAAAATCACTGCCATGACAATAGCTAAATGCAACAGCCGGTACAAAAGATAAACTCGTCTGATTTTCTTAATTTCATTCTGTACCATAAGCAACAGAAAATAATCTTCCAAACTCATACTTGAAACTGCAAAGAGCACCTGAATTTTTTATCTTCTCTGTTCTTTCTATATTATTTTTCATTCAGGTTACTAGTCCAGAGGACAAGACTGGCAGACTATAACCTGATTATCTGATAAACTGAGGGAAAACTGTGATTTTCAAGTAACAATACGCCTCCTTTTTGCAGAATTAGGAGAATCACTTTTGATTAGATAGAAGTCTTCCCTTACTGAAGCTGGATATCTTTCACATGGTGACCAACTCCACAGATAAATCTGTCTTAGGACCTACTGCCAAGCACAGTCATGGGACTGGAATAACTAAAGCAAGAGGTATTGACAACATTAACAAAACAGTAATACGCATATCTTTATTTTGTTATTTAATGTTCCTTGAAATGAGGCAAGTGGTCTTTAACAGCCAATTTGAATACAGTACAATTCAGCCATATGCAGATATGAAAAGCTTCAGTGCACAAGCAAAAAAAGACAAGTGCTGAAACTCCTTTCTTGTCCTGATCTCATTTTTTTGTGGGTTTTGTTTCTAGTGTGTCCTCAAAGAATCAGCTCTTGTACCTTTTATTTCCTGATACACAACCTTAGAAGAAGCAACCAGCAGTCACACTAGGAAGTGTCAGCTGAGTCTTTGCGATTTGTCTTCCATCAAAATGTCTGAACTCCTGAATTTGGCTCCTATAATGCCTTGTGGCAAAGAGTTCCTCAGCTTAATTATGTGGCCTGAAAAATCAACTGCTTTAATTTTGAGTGCACCTCACCTCACTTTGTTTGATGCCTGTTCTTGTATTGAAAGAAAGAGTAAGAAATGATCATTCCCTACTTGCTCTGTGCTTCTTGTGGCACCTCTCTTTTCCTGGCTGAAGACTCCTACTTTACGTAATCTTTCCATACATTCATGAATTCTGTTTCCATAATTCCTTACAGTTTTAAGCTGCACAGATACAAAGCTACCTAAAAAATACTTTAGTGAAGCTTTTGCAAGTTTCTGCACAGAATAGTGTTTTGAATGTCCATTTTAAATAACACAGCAGCCTATTTTGTCTCCTCTCAAAAAGAACTTTTTTTATTCAAAATTTGTAAAAGAGAGCTTTGTTCTGATGCGATGCTAATATTTAACTGAATTACAAACTAACTTTTTGGGATATGGAATGATGTTTTCAGTTAATGAAAAATCATTGAAAACTTCTTGTTAATACTGGTGTTTGCTGATCATACCCTAATGGCCACTGGTGGCCAGCAGTTGAATTATGACAGTACGAGGCTCTCAGGTTCCAGGAAAGACACAAAAGGTAAATGCGTATATTAGATAAATGGTATAGTATGGATTATTATTATAAAGCGTTTCAGAATTTAAAGGAAATGCGGTGACCGTGCTTTAATTCGTGGGCCTTACAGTTGGAAGGGAAGGTCAGTCAGTCGCTGGAGGACAGAAAGAGGCAGCAATTTGAATTTGCAAGGCTGGAGAAACCAACCTGACGTGCACCCCAACTGCCCTATTACCAGGCCCTGTGGGGACAGCATAGGCCCCTTAGAGGTCTGCCGGCGCTCAGGAAGACGGTGCTGCCGGCGGCCCGGCCGACGAGAACACCTCCCGTAGGCACGCCGGGGCCCGACCGCGGCCGTGCAGGGGCACTTCGGGGCCGTCTCGCCTGCGATGATTTAGCAGGGCTGCCCGACCCCCTTCCTCGTCGCCGCCGCCGCTCCCCACAGCCCCAGGGGGCCTCGCTCGGCCGGAGGCTGCCGCCGCCCCCGCCTCGGGGACCCCCCCGCGCCGTCCCCGCCACTCCCACCCCCCCCCCCCCCCGGCGGGCACCGCCTTGACGGGCCCGCAGCCGCTCCCGCGGCCCCCGGCGGCCTGCGGGGAAGCGCAGACAAAGGCTGGGGCGCGGCCGGGCCCCGGCATCGCGGTACCGGCGGCCGGGCCGAGCCGCGGGGCTCCCGCTCCTCCCACCCGGGCTCTTCCAGCTCCGTTGGCATCCTCTCGGCGGCGGGGGCGAGCCCCGACGCGGCCCCGGCTGCCGGTGGGTGTTGGCTGCTGCCGGGGCCGTCGCTGTGAGGCGGGGGGGGGGGGGGGGGGGGTGGCGGTGGCACCAGGCAGGGCCTGGCTCAGCACTGGCGGAGTGGGGGGGGGGGGGGGGCGGGGGTGGAATCGGTGGACCGGGGCCCTCCGCGCGGCCCGGCCCCACTCACCGAAGCTGGGGTGGACGGTGGTGATCTCCGCCATGGTCCGGGATAAGCCGGAGCAACCGAAATGCGGAACCCGGTGCGGAGGCGCCGCGGTACCGGCCCCCGCCCGGAGGATGCTCCTCGCCCGGGATGCAGGAGCTGCCGACTGGTCCCGATGCAGCGCACGCCCCGCCCGGCCCCGCCTCCCCCCCCCCCCTTCCCCGCACCGCCTCGCCCCGCCCCGGAGCCGCCCAGCGGTGACTCGGCAAGTGGCGGCGCTCCGGGCGCCGAGCCGGGCGGGCGGTGGCGGCGGGGACGGGGCGCGGGCAGAGGCGAGGCCCCGGGGGCAGCGGTGCGGGGTCTGCGGAAGGCGGCGTTTCCGCTCCCGGGACAGAAGGGGCCGCTTCCGAGCGTGCTGCAGCGCTCGGGAGCTGCGGCTCCGTTCTCCCCACAAGGCGCAGCCCCGCGAGGCGGGGGCGAGGCTCAGGCGGGGAGCGAGGCTCTGTCACCACGCAGCCGCCCCGTAAAGATGGCGGCGCTCCTCATCACCCCCACTTCCCCCCCCCCTCCGACGCCTGCAGTCCCCCGCGGTCGTCACGGCGGGGCTGGCGACCCGCGCTCCGCCAACATGGCGGCCGCTCCCTCAGCGCCCCAACATGGCGGCGCGGCGCCTGCGCGCGGCCCCGCCGGGCGCTTCCGCTTCCTGAGCGGAGCGGGACGGGACGGGACGGGACGGGACGGCGGGGTCCGGCCGGCGGCCCCGCGGCCAGCCGCTTTCCTGTCTTCTAGGTGGGCGCCGAGATGTCGCTCTCGCTGAAAATGTTGCCCTGCAAGAAGAGGAGAGCGGCGGTCGCGGGGCTGCAGAGCCCGCGGGAGCGGGGCGGCGCCGGGGAGGACGGGGAGCAGCCCGGAGGCGTCTCGGTGGCGGGCGCTGTCGACGGCAGCTCCCCCGTGAAACCGGCGGCGGGCCGGGCCGCCGGGCTGCCCCCGGGCCCGGGCTCGTGGAGGGGACCCGGGGAGGCTTTCCTCAAGAGTGGAAAGAGGCTCCCCGCGAAGGCGGCCCCGGGTTCCGGTGAGGAGAGCGCCGACGGCCGCCCGGGCGCGAAGGATCCGTGCTCTGCCGCTGAGCTCGCCGAAGACATTAAAAACCTGGAAGGGGGCAGAGAAGGTAAATGTGTGCGTTGGGACCCCGCCGGTTCGGTCAGGTGTAAACACTCGAGGCAAGGGGCTTGTGCTGCCGGGGGGCTGCGAAGAGCTGCCCCGGGAGAGGGGGCGCTGAGGGAACCTCATCGGCGGTGTCGCCGTGAGGGTGAGGTGAGCCAGGGGAGGGGTTCGTGACCTCTGCTGTTTGGTTTTGTTCTCCCTTCCTTTTTTTTCTTTTTTTAATTGGTTCTGAAGTGGTACAGGTTAGAAGGCATTCCAACTTAAAATGTTTCTTTTTTTTTTTTTTGCCCTCCCTCAAAATCTTAGGAAACAAATGGAGAACTTAAGCAGCACTGCCAAACACTTTTGAAGTAGCTTCTTTCAGATTTCTCAAGTACCCAATTGTACAGTCTTTACACGCATTTTCCTGGTCTAATCTTTGTGTTTAATCTTCTGTGGACCGTGTGTAGTGATCAGTCCTAATGATAACTTTCATAAAAATAATATTCTATTGCGTAAGGTATTTGACTTTCAGCTGGTCTTTACACAAGTCTTTGTAAATTCAAGCTTTGATCTGAAACAATTGTTTGGCATTTAGTTTTTCAAAAGAAGTGATTTGCTAGTGAGGTGTAAAGACTGGTAAAACTACAAGCTGCTTCTTCGAAAAGTCCCGTTTTTCATTTTTTTATCCACCCTTGTTTTCATTCTCAGAAGATGTAGTCTAGAGTGGCACTTGTGTGGGACTCTATTGTGACCCCTTAGGAGAACCATTGAAGCAGGACCTGTGTTAACAAAGTTACAAGTTTGCTGTGGAAAGAGGTGTTCTGGAAGTAAAAAGGCCCTGTTAAACCTTGCTTGCTCAGAGGTTTACTCGGTGAATCTCTGATGTGTGAACTTGTGTAAGAGGTGAGGTGTTCGTGATCAAAATGACACTCACTTTGTAGCTCAGATCTTCTTTGTCTGCTGACATAAGTGGTGGTCCTGTCTTCCCAAACTGCGTGTTGTATTCATCTTTTTCTTTTCCTGGCATACATCTTTGTCTCTGAGTTCGATGAGATTGGAAAATAGATTTAGCAAAAGAAAAAAAAAGGGGGGGGGGGGAGGTGGTGTATTTTCCTCTTCGTCTGGTTCAACCACCTGATCCGATTTAGTGCGTGACTACACAAATACCTGTGCGGGCACAAAACAGGAAATGCTGTGGGGTGGGAGAGCTGGTTTTGTTAGAAGACAAATTGTTTTCATACTGGTTGAACGTTTTCAAGAAACCTCAGGTTTCAGTTACTTTTTATATTCATTGTAAATGCATCAAACTACAGGCTGCAGCAAAAAAGGACAGTGCTTCCTTATTCGCTTGTGAGAAGCGTTGTCTCTGCTTGTTGTGCTGCTGTGATTTAGCTCACTGATTTGACTGAAAGCTGGGTTTGTGGTGGCATAGTGGTCAGTTTACAGTTGCTATCCAGGCCTGCCGAACTTCCAGAAATGTGCAGAATGGGAGTGGGAAGGGACATCTGTTGGACTTCTCAGCAGCAGTACAGTCTGAAATTAGCCCAGGGTAACAATGAAAGTGCATGCTAAGGTTGTAGTCCACTAGGCTGTTCTGACTGGGTGAAAGAGTGTTTGCCCCTAGCTGTTTATTCAACACGGAATGCAACCACACTTTAAAGAAATCACTATTTTTTGGTGGTTAGATCATTTGACAGGGATGGTTTTGAGCACAGCTGTGCAAAACTGATAATGCTGGTAGCGAGACTGAAATAGCTGGAGGTAAGGATTGCTTCACCCAGATTTGTTTCTGGAGGATAGTAACATGGGACTGCTGCTGTTGAAGTGTTCAGTGTACCTGGATCTCTTTCACAACCTGGGTGAGGGAGCGTGACTTGTGCAGTTGGTTTAACAGATTTAAATGGATCAGGATGAATTTTTGTAATGTAGCAGCCTTTCAACTTTGCTCATCTGTGTCCGTATGGCGTATCGGACTACAACCTGGTGTATACTGTTTACAGGGAAAACTCCTAAACTGTATACAGAGGTGGAAGTAAATTTGCAGAGAGATCCATATCTGACTGACAACCAATCTGCAGCGCAGGAGTCTCCAGCGAGAAGTTCTTTGCAGCTGGCTGTTAGAAGTCCTACCATGATGAAGCCATTGAAGAACACCAGAACTGGTGAGTGTCTCCAGCAGACTGATGAAGAAAATGAGAGTTTGGGGCTGTTTGTTCCATTGGGTTAGCTTTGTGCAAGGAGCAGACCAGTGACCTGGTATGGTAGACAAGGAACATGGGATGTGTGTGTGCCATGTTAGGGGCTGTTCAAGTGCAGTGTGTTTTGAAGCTTTTATCATGTGTTCTGAAATTTCACTTTCATTATGTGTTCTGAATTCACAAAACCACTGGTATTCAAGTGAAACTTGCTGGAGTTGATCTCTGCGTTTTACAGTTACTAAAAAGTCTGTTTTCCGTCAGAGGAAGTTCTGATTCCTTTCCTTGAGTCAGCAAAACAGCACTGCTAGGGAAACATTTTAAGTCTTGCTGCATTGGGCATGTAGTTTTGCTGCTGTTTTAATCTTGACCGCATACGTAAAACAGCTCCTTCTGGAAAAGCGTAGAAGGGGTGCTGAGACTATTCTTCAAAATCAGTCCAATAGAGGTGTCAGATATGTAACCTTTGTTTGCTTGACTAGTATGACTTGCTCAGGTCCTACAGAACTTGAATCCTTTGTTCAAAAACACTGCTTCTAGCTCTTATGGCCATTTCTGTTTGGAAGATTTCATTATTGGCTGTTGGCAAGCTGTAGTCACTTCAGAATCTACATAATTTTATTTTTTTTAAATTAAAAACTCATACTGTTTGAATGTGCTGGATGTGAATTATCTGAGTTTTTAGATTTTAATTTTCATTGTTAATTTTCAGAGGAGCAAGATGGAGAAGATATTGAGAGAAGAAAGAGGAGGAGGAAAGCAAACAAACGGAAAAGGGAAGGGAAAGGTCAAGAAGAGGAGGGCTCTCTGTCTTGTGACATCAAACTGGATGATACCCTTGATCGCACCTTAGAAGATGGTGCTAAGCAGCATAACCTGACGGTTGTCAATGTGCGAAACATCCTACATGTGAGTGCACTTAATACAGCAAATGTACAAGTTATGTACATACAAGTTACCTGGCTTTATGGGTGGGTATCGGTCCCTGACTTCAACTTATTGACAGGTGGGTCTGTTTTACTGTACCCTAATAGCAGTAGTAGGAGTGAACTAAATTCACTAAAGTGATTGAACTAAAATTCATGCTTTTGGTTCCAGGTTTATGTATATGTCAGTTGCGTATCTTTCAGTTTGTCCCATGAGCAGTGTCTGGAGAGAAATGCTATTTGTTTTCCCCAGGATAAAAAATTGTGCATTTCTTTTCTCCATCTAGTACTGTTCTAGTCCAGGTGATGTCAAATATTTTCATGTTATGCAATCCGTGTGGAAAACAAACTGGAGGCTGACATGACCCTTCTTTCAGGCAGATTCATCGGCTGGTTTTGTGCAAGTGCCATAAGTTAGTGTCTTTCTTTGTTATGTGGCACCATTGAAGGGCTGTAAACATCTCACAGGTGCCTACCTTCCCTGGAACCTCGTGGTGGCATTCCGAAAATGTAGTCACTGATACTAGGTCTCCTAGGCCTTCACATATATTTTTTTTTTTCTTTTCAAATATCTCCAGTGTTCTCTGAAATGATACAGCACGATGTTTCAAAGAGCAGATCATTAGATACTTTCCCTAGAGTTAGACCCTTACTGTTTTGCAAGCTCATGGGACCTTAAGGATTTAAGTTTTCTGTTGCAGCTGTGTGTCTTATGTGGATGGGACCAGCACATCGTAAAATTGTAAATTGGCTGTGTGACAGGAGGGAAGGGAAGCTGGTGTGGACTTTTATTTACACCATTTTCTTTTCTCCTTCTGTCAGTTTCCTCCTTGGAGCGTTCACAGAGAATGCAGTGCAAATGTTTTTATCACTGCTGTGCTCACTTTATATTTTCTTGTCAGATCACTGAATAGTCTTTTTCACAGCATAATTGCAACATCTATTGAACATTCACTATTTCTCCATCATGGTTCCAACTGTTTTATTTCATCGTTAAGTCTGCTTCTTTTTAACAAACAGAATGTAAAGGAGACTTTTTTATTTGTGTGTTTCCTGCAGGAGGTGATCACAAATGAGCATGTGGTTGCCATGATGAAAGCAGCCATCAGTGAGACAGAAGATATACCTTTGTTTGTAAGTAAAAAACTTTTTTTCCACAGTTTTTGTCTATTCAAATGATGATTCCTTTACCAGTCTACCTTCTTGGTCTGTGTTATGATGTGGTAGGAGGAGAATAGGTAGTATAATTTACACTTCGCAACCAGACTTGGCACCTGCGTGAAGTGAGTCGTGTCTGAGTGTAAATCATGAAACAGAATTATCAGGGGTTATTTTTTCATGTCACTGATGATGTCTTAAAGGTAATGAGCTCAAAAATGAGAAAAAGCTTCCAGTAAACAGTTGCTGGGGAAAAGGCTGCAGTTAAGAAAAATAGCTGAGCAGGTTGTGGTTTTCTGTTTCAAACTCTCAGGAACCCAAAATGACTCGTTCCAAACTGAAGGAAGTTGTGGAGAAAGGAGTGGTAAGTAGCTCATCTGCTTTCATTATCGCACCCTTCCCCTACCCTAATGGCTTTGATTGCTGGGATTTCTATTAAAAGTGTCATGCATGCTTTTTATACTCTTAAAATGATAAGGTGAGTTCTGTGCATATATTTTTTGATACAACAATGTAAAAAAAAAAAATCATTTTAGATGAGCAGAATAGAACCAGGACAGAGTTAGAAGATGCAGTGAATTGACAGTGTCCATTATACTAAAGTTACTGTCTGTAGAGATCACATGGGTGGTTTAGAAAACATTTGTTCAAAGTCTGTTAAGCAGCTACTTTGGAGAATAAGATGTCAAGCTCAAGTACTCATCGCAGTCTACAACTTCCTCGCGAGGGGGCGTGGAGAGGCAGGTGACCTGTTCTCTGTTATCACCAGTGACAGGACCCGTGGGAACGGTGTTAAGCTGAGGTAGGGGAAGTTTAGGCTAGACATCAGGAAGAGGTTCTTCACCGAAAGGGTGGTTGCACACTGGAACAGGCTCCCTAGTGAAGTGGTCACTGCACCAAGCCTGTCTGAATTTAAGGAGAGATTGGACTGTGCGCTTAGTCACATGGTCTAAACTTTTGGGCAGACCTGTGCGGTGCCAGGAGTTGGACTTGATGATCCTTATGGGTCCCTTCCAACTCAGGATATTCTATGATTCTATGATACTTATTTGATAAAATTGGTTATCTAAGCCATACAAAAGCATGCTTTTCAGAGAGTTAAAATGTTTTTGCTATCTTTAGGTGATTCCAACATGGAATATTTCTCCAATTAAGAAGGCAAATGAGGTAAAGGTAAGTGAAAGAAATTGGAGTCAGTGCTAGAGACACCCTGCTTAGCAGTAAATCTTAATGGTGGGCTGGAACAGACTTGCCTCTGGCATGTTGGGAGTATCAGTGACCAGCATTGCGAATGGGTTATGCAGGGAAGGACAAGGCAGCTAAAGTAGAAGTGTGCAGAGAACCCAAAAGAGCTGCCTGCAGTGGAACCGCAGAACACGAAAGAATGATGACATGCCAGAGGAAGGGGTCTTTTCTTCTACTTGATCCAGCTCCCCATTTTGGTACTGCAGCAGCCTCTACCTGGATGAAATGCCTGATAGCGAATGCTGCTGCCCAGGTCTCATGCTGTGAGTTGCTCCTCCTTGAGATTGTTATACGTATTTTAGGACTGCCAGGAAATGTGGCTTGGATCTCAATTTTTGGCCTGAGACCTGCCTGCTCCAAAAGACTTATAATATAGGTGTAGAGGGGATTCAGCAGCAGAGCAGGAATGAATGGCCATTCAAGTAAAAGAAACATGTCCTTGAGAAAGTGTCTGCTTATGTAATGTTTCCATTGTATAAATGATAAAGCATTTGTTCTCATACCTTTTTATACCACTTAGTTTGCTTTACCAATCTTACTTTAGTAATATATTTGGTTTCTTCAGCCTCTTTCTGTAGTCTCCTTCCTTTGTGAGCTTCATTGTATTTCCTCAGCTGTTGCATATATTTGATCAGATAGTGTACCATTAGAGTGCAATGCTTTATCTTGCCAGTAAAAAGTTGTCACCTTTCTTCTGCTCTGTTGCAGCCTCCTCAGTTTGTGGACATTCCACTTGAGGAAGACGATTCATCTGATGAGGAATACCAGCCTGATGATGAGGATGAAGATGAGACTGCAGAAGAGGTAAATGTAACTTGTACAAAGATCTGTTCAGCATGGAGCTTGCACGTTTAAGGCCACAGAATGCTCTGTTTTAACACACGAATGATTGTAAATCACCCCAGAGTTTCTAGTAATCTTCCTTCAATGCTGTATTATTTGGGTAAAGAAGTGTCTTGTCTTGATTGAAGCATGATTGATTGAGTTCTGTATCTCTTACACTATAGAGTTTACTGGAAAGTGATGTAGAGAGCACTGCTTCTTCTCCTCGGGGAGCAAAACGATCTAGGACAAGGCGATCATCTGATGAAGAGGGAGGGACGCTCTGTGAGGTGAGCTTGCAAGAGAGTTTTTGTTTCTAAAGAAAGCAATCTTCAGTCATTATTCCTAAATTATTAATAAGAAAGCAAAAATATATACTGTTGGTTTAAGTTGTAGCGGCATTACAGGTGCTATGTAGATTTGGGGTACCACTGCAATGGTTCCTGCATAAGCAGTTAAGTTCATCCTTTGCAGAAAAAGCTTAGTCAAAAATAAATGCAAATCCGTAAAAAAAAAAAAAAAAAAAAAGGCACTACCAATGGAAACAATCTGCTTCTTTTTCAGATAATGTTTATTTTTCTGATTATTTTTGAGGGAGAAATGCTTTCTGTGCTTGGCTCAGGAGGACATGGTGATATTAATAAAAGCATAAAAGTATTTGTAGTGATTGTATGCACTATCAGATCAGTGGAAAGAATATGCGGTGTGATAGGAGCTGACAGGGAGTGAGTATCACCAGACAAGAATCAGAAAGCAACTGTGAGAACTGACCATTGGCATTGGAATCAGAGAAAGAAGAATAATGTACTGATATTTCCAAGTTTACTCACTGTGGGACTGTTTCGGGGAGGGTTGGGTGTGTGCCACAAATACTGGCATAACTAGAGATGATAAATCTGAATGCTGAAACTTTCCAGCATATGACCATTTCCAAATGTCTCCTTTCCTGAAAGTTCGTTAAATAGTGAATTTGTACTTTCTGAAAATCAAAGTGAACGTAATACGAATCATCCGTTTCCTTCTGTGAAGCATTTCTCTCATTTCTATTTTGCTAGCCTGTGGTCAAACTGAAAAAAAAAAAAAAAAAGGCTTATTCTGTCCTTGGAAATCTGCTGTAAATACAGCTTTATAACACAAAGGCCTTTCTAATTAGGTGGAGAAGGTTACTACACCTGTTGTTAGACATATTAGTGCTGAAGTAGTTCCCATGGGACCTCCACCACCTCCTAAACCAAAGCAAAGCAAAGACAGCACATTCATGGAGAAGCTGCATGCAGTGGATGAAGAGCTGGCTTCAAGCCCAGTATGCATGGATTCCTACCAGGTACTGTGTTTTGGGATGCTACAGTGGTATTTTTTCAGTTTGAGTTAAAATTTCATTCTGTGCTCCTTTAGTAAATTTAAATAAGATGAATCTCTTTAGTGGGTAGCATGCAAGCTCTGTGTGAGAATAGAGGTAGCTGTTAGTACAGGGCTATCAGTGACACGTACTTTTAATTTCTTCTATCATAACTACGCTTTCTGTTTATGCTTGTAGGCTTCTCAGTTACATTGTTTTTACTGTTAACTGTAATTGTGGCATTTACACAGGTAAGGAAAATACCTCCCCTTTTAAAAGGAAACGGTCACTTTGGTTGTATTTTGCAGGCAGGTACACTATGAACGTGCAAAGAAGCTCGGTTGCAAAGGCAACCACTATTTCATATTGATAATGAGAAAAATATTACTGATCTGTTCTACTGCACAAGGGTGAGGAGTTGTAAAGAAAGAGTCCTGTACTGTAGCTTCAGGTTAATTACAGATAGTGGAAACGGGGCAACAGAGTAAAATGTACATGAAGGGGGCAAATATTGCAAGGGGGGGATAAAAGTTTAGCACAAAATAAGTGAACAATAATATATTCATAAAGAATAATAATTTAATAGCAAGAATAATGAATGGTTGGCTTTTTTGGAATACCAAAATAAACAATTCTTTGTGGCAAGAATCTAATATTTTTGATAGTGGATTCTTCTTGCTCTGATGAAAATCCTACTGCCAAAGAAGCTGTGAGGAAAGCAGAGAAACTCTTAATTCCATTGTGCTTTTCCTTCATGTTTCAGTCTCTGGAAGACAGCCTCATTGCCTTCAGAACCCGATCGAAGAGACCGCTGAAGGATGTTCCTCTTGGTCAACTGGAGGCTGAGCTCCGAGCCCCAGATATCACGCCTGATATGTATGATCCCAATACTGCAGATGATGAAGAATGGAAAAGGTGGCTTGGAGGGCTCATGAATGATGATGTGGAGAATGAAGGTACGTACAACACATCGTTGCTCATTGGAACAGAGGGATCCTGGAGGTTTTTCCTCCTGTTCTTGGCTACTTTCTCTTCCCGTTGCTCGTGATTTTCTTGGCTGCATCCATTATCTTGTTTAACAATACACATGTGTTTTGCACACAGTCAGTTTTCCTCATCTTCTGCATGGACACTTCTGAGACACCTGAAGTTAAAAACCCTCACTTTAAATATTAACTAGCCAGCACATGCAGTAACTGGCAACCATAAATGAAAGTTGTTGTTCAGCCTTTAATGCATCATGCTGTGTCATGAAGCTGGCAGCATAGGTATGCCTGAATCTGAATGTGCCATGCTCCTTTGCAGGGACATGACCTGTTATGGTAGAAAAAAAAATTAATTTGTTCTTCAAGAGAGAGAACAGTTTTGGGCTTGACTTTCTTTTGTTCTGGATTTACAGGTTACATAGAGTTGTACAATTGACTGTAAAACAAAAATTGGAATACTCTTCCAATGTATTGCAATATTTCATTCTTTCTAATTTTAGCTGAAACTCGGGCCATACAGAACAAATCTAACTTTTCTAAATGGGAATGACTAAGAATAAAGGTGGTTAGTAGCTTAGTTTGAAGAGGATGGACTTGATATTGCTTCCATAAAAATAAACAGTTAATTTCAAGCAGTAATCCTAGCCCTCTTTGTGTAAGATCAGGCAATAAACTAAGTGCTTCTCTTCCTGGATACTGTTTGGTCTTGGGGCAGGGTAATGACGTTTCAAAACATGCTTCCTATTAGATGAATTAGATGATGATGATGACCCTGAGTACAACTTCCTGGAAGATCTGGATGAACCAGATACAGAAGACTTCAGAAATGATCGTGCGGTGAGAATTACCAGTAAGTCCTTTGGGAATCCCACTTCCTTTCTCATTAGGATTAGTAATTTATTTTGAAAAGTGTTTTGTTGCAAAGGCTTTGCAGTGTAGGCTAATAAGTAAAAAAAAATAGAATAAAAACACTTTGCATACTGAACACCTTTTCCATGCAGAACTGGCTTTCTGTGAATACATAAAAGTATCTAGCCAGAGCTGCTGTGCTATCAGATGCATTTTACTGTATAGCAAAGAATGAAGAATAATTTTTAGATAGTGCAGTCTTTCATAAAGCTACAGCCAAATCGGAAAGTGAATGCTTGCCTTATGTTTTGAGTGTTTTCTTCAAGTCATTGCAATCTTTGAGTTACAGTTTAAAGAGTGTATCATTTATTGTGTTCTCAGTAAAGCGTATTTATTTTAGGTCTTACTGCAGATTAACTTCGTTTTAAAATTATTATTTTTTAATTTAGTTTTTCCAAAATATTTGTGATTAAAAACAGTCTCAACAGAAATTTTCTTGGGCCCAGCAATAAAAAGGGGTATAATATAATGTAAGCCAGCAGTGTGTCCTTGCTGCAAAGAAAGCTAATGGTATCTTGGGCTGCCTTAGGAGGAGTGTTGCCAGTCGGTTGAGGGAGACAATCCTTTCCCTCTACTCGGCACTGGTGAGGCCACACCGAGAGTACAAGTTCCAGTTCTGGGCTCCCCATTACAAGAGAGACATGGATGTAACAAGGAGAGTCCAACAAAGATGATAAGGGTTCTAGAGCATCTCAAATATGGGAAGGGCTGAGAGCTGGAGCTGTTCAGTCTAGAGGAGGATCGAGGGGGATCTCACCAATGTCTGTAAATACCTGAAGGGAAGGGGCAGAGCAGGCTTGCTTGAGTGGTGCCCAACAACAGGACAAGAAGCAATGGGCACAAAGTGAAGAGCAGGAGGTTCTGTCTGAGCATCAGGAAACACTTTTACACTGTGCAGGTGACTGAGCCCTGGCATAGGATGCCCAGAGAGGCTGTGGCATCTCCGTCCTTGGAGATTTTTCAGAAGCAGCCTGGATGTTGCAAGTGGGTGTGGGTGACTCTGGTTGAGGAAGGCAGTTGGACCAGATGAAGCCAGAGGTCTCTTCCAACCTCAAACATTCTGTATATATCAGAGGTTGTTCCTTCTCGGCCCTCTGTTTACAAGAGGAGGGTTACGCTTTGCAAGAGAGATTCCTTAACTGGCTTGAGATTATGACAGGATTGATGAATGTTTCTTGCACGAGGAATCTTCATTTTTCTTTTTAATTTTACTTGCAGAAAAGGAAGTGAATGAACTGATGGAGGAGCTGTTTGAGACAGTAAGTGATGTATTGGGTATAGCACTGAAGAGTAATAGATCTTTGTCAGATCTGGCATGAAATCGCTAAAGCCATAAGGGGGGCCTTTGTAAATGTTCAGTGCTGAATATGTGCAAAGGGCTCTACCATAAAAGTGTAATTTTTACCATTGGGATGGAACTTACATAGGAACTTCCATAAATTCCTGTAGAGATGAATGTACGTGCTAAGAGGATCACCATGAGCTTTGTTAACTGAAGACACTGTGTAGTAAATGTACTTGTTGAGCTTTTTTTTTTCTGATTGTTACTACACGTGTTGTCAGTTTCAGGATGAGATGGGTTTCTCAAACATGGAAGATGAAGGTCCAGAAGATGAAGATAATGTTACAGAGTCACGGCCAAATTTTAATACACCACAGGCGCTTAGGTAGGATCATTTGATAGTTGTCATAAAACTAAATATTAATAATTCTCTTACGGTAAAAAGCCTTTGGTCACCTGCAGGTACTATGCCATCCCCTAAGGAGATAATGCCTTTTGAGAAAAGGCTACTGCTTTAAAGGCTATCATCCATTTTATCTGAAGGCCTTCCATATATAACCCCTTTATTACACTAATTCTTCTGGGAAAATGGCTTGGCAAGCTTTTAAGACACTTGCTTCAGCTGTTAAACAATAAAACAATAGTTATTGGAGCAGTATATTGCCTGATTGACAACAACACAATGATTCAAAGCGATGGATAGAGACACTGGATACTGGGGTGTTGCTGCATATGTTGTTTGTGTATGTGATCAAAGCTGTGCATATTCTGTGCAGAGAACAACCCAAGCTCAAAGCAATAGGTACTCTAGCTCTCTAATTCTTGTGCTTTACAGTTTGGTGGTGGGTGTAGTGTTCTGAACTCCTTTCAAAGAGATAATAGTTTTCTTGCCTTTTTTTGTTGTTGTTGGGGGGGAGGGTTGATTGGTAAAGTTCAGTTACTGCCCTTATATTTTTTTATAAGAGACTCCTGAGGAGCTTGACCAAGCGTATAATCTTGTCTTTTAAGCAAATAACTTGAATATAATAGTAGCATTTCCAAAGGAAGAGAACTACATACAATTGCTGAGGCCTAGGTCTGAAACAGCTATAAAATTCAGAAATTATCTTCTAATGATTTTTGATGTGGGTTATACTTGATGTAGCACCTCAGAGAGAAAAGACTTTAAAGCATTACTTTCTAGGTAATAATACAAGCCTATTAAAGAAATTACGAAAATTGTCTAAAGGTGAACTATGATAAGAATGGTGTCTCCTTATTTATGGGGCAGATCACCTCAAGATCAAGCTGTATCTGTTTGGGAAAGGAGCTAAAATGACGGCTGGAATTTCTTGATACTCTCTCTGGATGAGCAGTACCAGAGGAGAGCACAGCAAATCTTAAACCAGCTACAGACTAAAATCAGGGAAACTTCATGCTCTCTCTTACAATCTGTATGCACTTGTTTTTGGTGATGGCTAGTTTATTCTTACTTCTTTGGCATGCCGTTCCTCCTAATTTTTTCTTCCCCAGTTTTATCTGTGTACAGGACTCTTGAAGTTTAAGTATGTTTTGTAGCAAAATACCTGTTTCCTGAGTTTATTGTTTTTATGATATCTTACATTAGATGCATCTTGGAACAACTTCATTTATAATCGACTTTTGGCCTGTTACAAAAGTAAAGCTGTTAACTAACAAATCAGAATATTAACTGAATAACAAAACAAAATAAAATACGTATTTTAATTACACCATAAGGCCAGGGAGGATGCATGAAGTTAGTTTTGAAAAGAACAGAAATACGTACATCCCCTTTTCTGCTACAGAAGTAGCTTTTACTATCGTGTCATCGGATGTCCAGTGGAATAGTCTGCATAAAGCTAGGCAAAACCTTAAAAAAAAAAAAAAAAAAGTGGAGAAAAATAAAGGAAGAAGAAAAAGTAATAGCATTTGAGTCAGCGTGTGATGTTTCTGGAGATAATTATAGTAACGTGCCACCCATAACACCTTGAGTTTGGACCTTGCCTGATGCTATAATTTAAATAGGGTTGGGTTTATTGTATTATAGATTACGTTAGCTCCTGGCTGCTCTGGAGTGTGTCTGAGCACTTGACTACAACAAACGTGGAGCACTACTGAGAACAGTGAACAAGAGTGTTAGCTGTGCTTGGAATAGAGGTTAAGTGGAATAATTTTGGCATGGCATCCCAAAACTAAAACAGTGTTACGGGGTGTACAGTTTAAGAACTACTCTCTCCATGCTACTCAACACTTTGACAGAATATTTCAACTTGGAAAAAAAAGTAAAATATTCTAATAGAATAGGAATGGTCATTAGGTCCTATGCTTTTTATATTTTGGTCTGCCTGGTCTTTAAAAGACGTTTAGATGTAGCCCTTAGTGATATGGTTTAGTGTAGGACTTGTTAGTGTTAGGGCTGAGGTTGGACTAGATGATCTTGGAGGTCTCTTCCAACCTAGACGATTCTGTGATTCTGTGGTCTCAAACAGATTTGAAGAGCCTCTGGCCAATTTACTGAATGAACAACACCGGACAGTGAAGGAACAACTTGAGCAGTTGAGAATGAAAAAGTCTTCTATCAAGCCACCACAAGAGATAGAGAAATCAAAACCTCACAATGAGAAGCCTCTCCAAAGCCTTGTTCTTGACTGTACGCAAAGAAAAAGGCTCCAGCAGCAAATGCAGCAGGTAATAAAATATTATCAATATTATATTTGGGCTATGGAATATTCATATATTGTATGTATGCTGTATGCTGCTGCAGCATGGGAAAGGGGGAAGCCAGTGGTACGGCAAGCACTTTGGCTTGCTGTTTCATTTTTAGAAATTAATTGAAAAAGCTACAATTAACTATAGTTACCCAATACAGTGTCTTGTCGTGGTGTGTAGCAGCAAGGAAAGGACACAAATCTCTCAAATGCAAGCTAAAGAAAAAGATCTTGTGTTATACATGTAAAGCAAATTACCTTTTTAATCTTTCAGCTGCAAAGCAAGGCATATGTTGTTTGAACATGTGCACATAGGGATTGCTGAAGTCATTCTTTCTGAAGAAACGAGTATTTTATTAGAAAAAAATCCTTTCTGTATTGCTCATTATGGTGTGAGATTTTGTATAAAAGCTAGGAATGTGCCCTAAGACTTAAACAGGTGATGTGTTCCAACTCTGTGGAATAGAAACTATAATATCAGAAGTAATTTTTTATGCTGCCTATTTGTATTCCAGTTTCCCCTCAGTTTTCTATTGTTGAAAGGATTTCTTTTGAAGTCAGACTGTTGGTTTGTTTTTTTTTTGTGGTGCTTGGGAGATGTTTCTTGAACCTTTATACTTAAGCTTTCCAGTTTCTTGTGTTACTGATACGCTGACAATCCCTATTTGTCTGATTTTATTCTTCAAGCATGTTCAGCTTCTGACTCAAATCCATCTTCTTGCAAGTTCCAACCCTGCTTTAAGTTCAGAGGCCAGTACCACTAGGATGTTTTTGGTAAGGATATGTCTTTAAAAAGAGCTACACAAGCTTTAATGATTTCTGGTCACTGGTGATATTTAGAGAGCTTAATTTGTTTAACTGATCCCATGCAATTGAGAGAGACTACCACTAAACAAGACAATGGTGTTAGCCTCCTGTTAGCATGCTCACTACTTGAAGAAATAAATCACGTTTTGCTGATTAATAACAGTGCTTTGAAGTGGCGTATCTTTGTAGTTTTCTACTGTTTGCTTGGAAACACTGAAAACAAAGTTCAAAAAACTTATGTAATTAGTGAACATTCTGTGATCTTGATAGATTCCAGAAAGTTGGTGAATTAATATGATCAGACAAAAGTAAGTTTTTAAAAAAAAATACAGAGATTATTCCTAGATTTAGAGGTCAAAAATAAGACAGAAGATATCTGTAGTGATGTATTTTTGTGCCTGTGACTTCACCAGCTTTTACAGGTCACATTATTGTGTTTACATATGTGTTCTTAACCTTTTATCTTTTCTCTGTGTCTGACTTTGTAGAGTGAGCTTGGTAACTTTGCTCGAAGCTCTACACTGCTTCGTCAGTCATTCTATCCTAAATTTCAAACAATGTTCCAGCCATGTAACTTGAAGGGAGCACTGCAGCTCATTGAAGATTTTCATGCCCAAGTTCAAGTTGACTGGAGCCCTCGCAAAGCTGTGAAGAAGAGTGGTATGTATACTTTTACTTTTTCCTGATCTAAATTTAAGCAGAAACTAAATAACATGCAAATTCTAAAAACCAGGGAGGAAGTAGCATTTTCTGCGGTGAAGGGAATAAAAGAAACAGTGTTTTCAAGAAGTCAGTAGTGAATAACAGTATTTGCCCATGCCTCTATCTATCCTCATCTGTTCATTCTTTACACAGCCAATGAATTTCCATGTTTGCCAAAGCAAGTGGCATGGATTTTGGCAACAAGGAGAGTCTTTATGTATCCAGAGTTATTGCCAATATGTTCCTTGAAAGCAAACCCTCCCCGGGACAAGATTATCTTCACAAAAGCAGAGGACAAGTAGGTGCTTAGAATTGCTGAATAACATGCACACCAATGAACTTCCTTTTATATGGGAAAGTTTTAGGATGCAGTCTTTAAGAATATCTGTCTGTTGTGGAACAGCACATACAAGTAGCAATCTGAAGTACTGTCTAAAAGACTGCTTTTTTTTATTTTTCTTTTTTTTCCCCCTCTCCTTATTTCTTCAGTTTATTAGCTTTAGGTCTGAAACATTTTGAAGGGACAGAGTTTCCAAAGCCTTTGATCAGCAAATATCTCTTGCCAACAAAAACTGCCCACCAGCTGACAGTGCGAATCAAGAATCTCAATATGAATCGAGCCCCTGATAATATCATCAGAGTAAGTGATGCATTCAGATTATGGATTGGTATTTTTCACATTTGTCTATCTGGTTCATATTTGTCATACAAAAAGAGATGTGCTGTTTGTTCCGAGGACCTTTTTGTACATGTGCTGATGCTTTCTTAAAGGAAAATGTGATCCTTCCATTAAGGGTGACAATTTCCTCAAAATGACCGTATGATTTTTATTTTGCAAGTATTTTAATTAATATTTTGACAGCCTAGAGCCTAATCTAATCTAATCCAGAGCCTAATTGCAAACAGTCCTGGTACAGCTGTAGCTTCAATAATCCAGACAAATTTGTATAAATAAATTTTAAATAGCAAAACATAAAGTAAACGTAAACATACAGTCAAGCTATAGGTCCAACAGGCCTAATATCCTCTCCCATAACTAATGGCCAGTGCTGAAAAGAAAATAAGAAACAGAAACTTAAAGCTAGTACACGTGCACAACTGCTAGAACTTCGTGCTTTTTTCTGAGAGAAACCAAGATGGCAGCGAGCGTTCATATGAACACTTTTCCAGAGCACAATTCTTAGCCTACATCCCAGCAGTTCTTGGACAGATGTTCTGACCGTGGTTGTCTTGTCTTGCATTCTCTCCTCTCTTCACACAGTACTATAAAAAGACAAAGCAGTTGCCCGTTCTGTTCAAGTGCTGTGAGGAAATCCAGCCTAGTGAGTGGAAACCACCTGTGGAGAGAGAAGAACATCGCCTGCCATTTTGGCTAAAGGTACAGTTTCTGCTGTTTCTTCATCCAGCATAGCTTTGCTTATTTCTCTTTTTTTTTTTTTTTTTGTTCTTCATACAGTATAGGTTCAGAATGAGTTATTTGGGTAGGCTACAGCTCTGAAGTCAAAAAGTAGTCTGATTGTATTGCAGGGGAGCCTGTGTTATCTTGGGTCTAGGTAGTAAATCTATCAAGAGCAGCACTTAGCAGCGTGAAGTATTATACACTGCTCCTGGTGTGTCTGCCCAGCTGCAGTATGGAGCTGAAGTTGTTGTGGATTTTCTTTGCTTTTTGGCACATCCTTGTACACGCTACATGGGCATATTTCTAATGACTGTTTCGATGTGTTTATTTTTTAATTTGACTTCATCAATTTGTTAATTGACATAGTCTGACCCTTGCCTTACGCATTACGGTTAGCGGTGTTGCTATCTTTCCCACTGTGTTATAGCCAGGAGAAAGCGTTTGTTCTTTCTCCTTAAAACCTAACCTTTTAAGAGGAAAGGAGAAATCTGTGGGTTTTTTTCACAGAATCACAGAACTGTAGGGGTTGGAAGGGACCTCGAGAGATCATCAAGTCCAACCCCCCTGCAAAAGCAGGTTCCTTAGAGCAGGCTGCCCAGGTAGGCGTCCAGACGGGCCTTGAATATCTCCAGAGAAGGAGACTCCACAGCCTCCCTGGGCAGCCTGTTCCAGTGCTCCATCAGCCTTTTTGTGTTTTTCTTTGTAAGATGATGTTCACCTGCAGTGTGGCTGGTGATTATTATACCCGAATGTCTCACCCTTCCTAAGGATTCTTTCTCTGAGATTCCTTGCACAGTGAAGACTAAGTTGGAGGCATAGTGACTGCACTGAGGGTCACTCAGTGAGGTCTGTGTCTGAGGAAAAAATGAGATGCCCTAAAATCTAGTTCTCTTAATGGCACTGTTACAGTGAAGCTTCCCTCCCACAGCCTTGTATTTACTGAAGGAACGCTTACAAAGCAATTTGGTTCTGTTATTTCTTCTAGGCATTTGGATTCCTTTGAAGGCTCTGGAGTAAAACTTGGGAATGTTAAACAGTAAATAAAAAATTGCTTTACTTTAAGAAGCAAGTTACTGCCTTTCTTCTGCAGTGCTGTTTGAAGGTAGGCAGAACCTGTGGATTGGACTAAAAACTCTCTTATTTCCTTTAGGCAAGTTTGCCCTCCATTCAGGGGGAATTGAAGCAATTAGCAGAAGATGCGAGGGAGATGCCAGGTTCACCTGATGAAGAATCTGTCTTTTTGGGCACAGAAAAGGAAACTTCAGACACAGAACATGATGAAAAATACCCTCTACTCATGCCAAAGGGACTAGTACTGACCTTAAAGCCTCTTGCCAACCGATTCTCTAGGAGAGCATGGAGAAGACAGAGGTCTTCAGCTCTGAAGCCTGTCCTCATTCGACCAAGTCCTTGTCTGCAGCCCATTTCCAACACTATTAACATTCAGAAAACCATGAAGTTATCCCAGTCAGAGGCTCCACCCAGCAAAGTTATGGTTCAGATTCCTCGGTTAATCCAACCGGCTACGGTTATGCAGACAGTGCCAGGAGTGCAGCCTTTGAATGTTCCAGCAGTGGTGGGAAGTGGGGATGGCTTGGAATTTCAGAATGTGCTCTCTGCTTCACATCCAGACTCCAGGCAAGCTTTCTCAGCTGCTGTACCACCAGCATTAGTGTCTTCAAATCCAATAACTTTTCAGCCAAAATTAATGTTACCAGCTTTGGCTGGAGCAAAAATACGCAAACCTTGTGTTCGCAAGGGATATCAGAAGAAAAAAGGGACAAAATCTGCCCCACTGATAAAGACTTCGCCTTTGATCCAGCCATCTCCAGTCATCCTTACTGTACCTGCTACCACAGTGAAAGTGGTAAATATAGGCAGTGGTTGCAACATGATTCAGCCCATAAATACAACTGTTGGGAGAGGCACTCAGGCTATTCCAGTTACAACCTTGTTGGTAAATCCATCCACTTTCCCATGTCCATTAAATCAGCCTCTAGTGACTTCTTCAATTCCTTCATTGATAGTTTCTCCTAACCCTGTTGGTCTTTCTGCATCTTCCGTTGGTGAAAATGAAGAACAACTGAATCTGGTTCCTTCGTGCCCTACTGGAAACAGCAAAAATTCCTACCCCACGGTGGAGCCCAAGGCTGAACCCCAGGAGTTGTATGCTACATGCTCAGCTGTCTCCCCCAAGAAGGAATGTAGTACAAATCCTGCCACTTCAAATAATGGCAGTCAGGAGATGGTAAATAAGAATGACTGCTGTAGCTGGACAGTGGTAGAAGGACAAGAGAATGCTTCAGAGCCGTTGTCTGTGGACCTTTTGCCTCATTTAGAAGATCCAGATGAAACGGTGAAAATTGAGCCTGAAGATTCAAACGATGCTGTCAAGGAAGTAAATCCAGTACCGAAGAGGGATCTTCTATGTGCTGAGGTGAAGGAGGAATTCATGCTGGGTCTTGGCCAGGAGCTGAACATGGAGGCCTGCTCATGTCCAAATGAGCTGAAAGAAATTAAAAAGGAGCACGCTGTGTGTGAAGAGAAGGGAGAAGAAGAAAGACGGGCTTTGCAGTCATCTCCCCGTGATGAACAGCAGGTAGATGCAGGTGGTGTTACTGGACCACAAGTAAGCAGCGAGTCTCCAAAGAATCATTCATACACAGTGGATCTCGAAGCAGAATTTAGTAGCCCGCTAGGAAGACCAGAAGATTCGTCCAGTATGGACGGCCAGTCTGTTGGGACACCAGCTGGCCCTGAAGCTGGAGGAGAGAGAGAAGGACAAGAGGAAGAAGACGATGATGACTTCGATGATTTCACACAAGATGAGGATGAAGAAATGTCATCAGCCTCAGAAGAATCTATTCTTTCAGTGCCAGAACTTCAGGTAAAAGCAAAGATTTAAAAAATTGCTAATAATTTGTGTGCTGAAACACCTTAGTGACGTAAGGGCAAATCACAATTTGATTCCAATTGGAAAGCTGGACTGTTAACCATGTATTATCATGATATTTGTGCTGGTTTTGAAGAAACTGGACACCACGTATTTCTGAGATTTTAAGTCTAAGCGAAAGGAATGTCTTGCAAAATTCCAGATTTAAATTCTGCTGATCTGTAAGGACTTTCTCAGCTGAAGCTGTTCATTAATAAGAAATACTTTAACTGCGTTAATTTCCAAGACACAATTCCACTGAGCCTTTAAGAGATAAGACCATTAAGGAATCCTTTCTAACTTAAGGCTTTTTTACATGTTCGATTCTGAGTTGAAGTTTGTGTGTGATACAAAAATGGGCAGTTCTGGTTCTTGTGGAATTCTGTCATTTTACTAGAACCCTGTGGTCAGATATTGATCTGTGGTGGTGTTCAGCACTGTTAGGATTATAATGGAGTGAGCTAGTTGCTGAATGACGTTCAAAGAAACACTGAAAGAAAATAATGTGGATTTCTGTTGTTGCTTTCAAAGGAGACAATGGAAAAACTTACTTGGCTTGCAACAGAGAGACGCTTAAGCCAAGAAGGAGATTCTGAAGAAGAGAATTCCCAGGAAGAGAACTCTGAGCCAGAGGAGGAAGAGGAGGAGGAAGGGGAAGGAATAGAGAGTTTACAGAAAGATGATGAAGTTTGTGGAGATGTGTCAGAAGAACCTAAATCAGCCTTCACCTTGACAAAGATGGCCCCACAGGTGGAAGCCCACAGAATACCACCAGGTAAGTTTTGTTGGCTTCTTTTGATGCAGGGTACAGGGCACTGCTGCCTGCATTAAAAGCAAAACCATAGGGAAACTTCATCTGGGTTTAATTTCACTTAGCATTTCTGAGCTTAGTATTGCTTTCCATCTGAAAATTTTATAACAATCATAATTCTGTAAGAATGGCTCTTAACATAGAAGCCCTTGCTTATGTCAGCTGAGCATCTTCAGTTCTTTTTAATGTATTTATGCTTTAGGAATTTGCAGACGTGAGACTTGTGCCTTGTGTCAACTAATACCCCAAATCAATACAAGAACAAGATTAAATAGTCATACTTTTAAGTTGAATTTTGTGTTATAATGTCATGCTGGGAGCAGTCAAGGAAACAAAATAATGCCTTTACAGAATATAGCAACCAGTAGATGAATTTAAACAGGGATCTTTGAGGTTGACCCAGTAGACCAGTAGATTCCCAAGATTAAAGACACAAAAATCTCAAGGTAGCAAATCTTTGTGTGGTATTTCATTCCATATTATCTGACACCAGTTAGTTATCTGTGATGTTAACTGTATTTGTGCGAGTAATAAGCCAGAAGAGTAAATTGCAAGTGTTAAGTCCAGCTCTGCTGCTCATACCACATCTGCAGTTTTGCCCCTGGTATTCACTAGATTTACCTACTCGTTTTTTAGCAGACTGCTAGGTGAGTAGCAGCTAGGGTCAAAGATGGGTTTCTTGATGTATCCAGAGACTTTTCTCATCAGTTGCTGTAAGCAGCCAATTTTAAATGTTAGCCAGCCTGACTAATAAGAGGTATTTTGCTCATACACATACAAGAGGATGTAAACAGTTCACTCATCGCTAAGTCTGAAAACCTACTTCTCTATCGTAATGTTGGTCTAGAGGAGTAGTTGTCTGCCAGCCCAGAGAATGTGTAAGTGCATGTACAACTTGCTTTGTGCTTCTTCACAGGAGAGAACGTGAAAGCCCCTGGGAAAAGTAGGAGTTCCCACAGAGCCAGAAATAAGAGGGGACGGACTCGTGCCAGCAAAGACACGTCTAAGCTGCTCCTCTTGTATGATGAAGACATTCTGGAGAGAGATCCCCTGCGGGAACAGAAAGATCTGGCATTTGCACAAGCCTATCTAACCAGAGTAAGCCAGACCAATAAGTAACCCAGAAACAGGAACGTCGCACACTGTGAATCCTCACAGTTCCCTCCTGAGCCACATAACTGCCATTTCTAACTGCGGTTAGAAACTAACTAACGGTTCTGACTAGGATGGAGTTACCTTTCTTCTTAGCACCCCATTTGGTGGTACTTCACTTACTGAATTGTCTTTATCCTGACCTGTGAGATTTCTTGCTTTTGCTCTTCTTATTCTCCCCCCTGTCCTCTTTTGGGGAGGTAGGGAGAGAGTGAGAGGCTGTGGGGGTGTTTAGCTGCTGCCTGGGGTCAGCCCACAACACTGGGTCAGTTTTAATTTCAGAATTTCTTGGGTCTTGAATTTGGTTCTTTTCTCTCTTGTGAGCAATCTGCATTTATCTTTAAGGAAGAGATTTTCTTGGCCCACCAAAACTGGAAGCATTATATGAAAGCTGGGTAACAAGTGATCAGAGATTCCCAGATTAATTTATTTTCTTCCTGAATGTTAGGCAGTCCTATAAAGGTCTTGTTCTTTGCAGGTGCGTGAAGCATTGCAGCATGTTCCTGGAAAGTATGAAGACTTCCTTCGTGTTATCTATGAATTTGAGATTAGCATGGACAAGCGAACAGCTGTGGATCTCTATTTCACTTTACAGAAACTGTTGCATGACTGGCCACAGTTGCTCACAGATTTCGCTGCCTTCCTTTTACCAGAACAAGCTTTGGAGTGTGGACTGGTAGGTAGAATGAAAGAAGCAGACCAGAATTTAAGCAGACAATGACAATGCTTGTGGGAATGAAAGAATGAGGAAATCTTCCTAGGGCAAGGAAAAACAGGGTAAATCAGTTGCTTACCTTCTGTTTTATTAGTTGGAATTGAAAAGTCTAGTGTCTGTTATAAAACTCAAATATGACTGTGGGGAATCAGCCTTTCCAAGTTGCATCCTAGAACCTGACTGCAGAGAGGCAATGTGCAGCAAGTGGAATGGTTCCCTTGTCTCAGAAATCAGCCTTCCACTTTTTAAGATGCAGGCTTTCGCCCGTTACATTCCTTCTGAATTTTCCTGTCTTTTGCGCATGTGGTTGAAGTAAAATTTTACAGCTCATGGAAGTATCAATATACAAAGTGCTATTTATTTCTCATCTTCCACCTCTTCTCAGTTTTGCAGTGTGTATCCATACAAATGGAAAACAAATAGCAAAAGAGGAGAGGTATTTTAATAGTTTGTTTAAGCCAACTAGAGATACTTGGAAGTACATCTTTGGATGTGAGGGGTGAATCTTTTTCTTTTGATCAGTTTGAAGAGCAGCAAGCATTTGAAAAAAGCCGGAAGTTCCTCAGGCAACTGGAGATTTGTTTTGCTGAAAATCCTGCCCACCATCAAAAGATCATCAAAGTTCTGCAGAGTTGTGTGGACTGCCTTCCGCAGGAGATTGCAGAGGTAATGAGGGTTCCAGGTACCTCCTTTCTCTCATAAGTCCTGAGAACACAATAAGCTAGCTTGCTTCACTGTTCCCATGTGCTGCTCTTTGGGATCATGAGCATTTACCAAGTCTGATCCCCCTCCGTGGGGTGTGGTAGAGAATCGAAGCTGCCCTTCTCAACAGGCTTTACAATTAACTGGCCCGCCTGAGTCTCCTCTCTCCTACCTCCACCTTGCTTTTATCACCTTGCCAGTGACATTTTAGCTTAGTGCCTTCTGCAGTCTGCCTAGAGTTTTGGAGGGATTTTTATTTTTTTGCTAATTTGATAGCTGAATATGGAGTGATCTCAAAATATTCATGAGGTAGTAACAATGCAAGTATACAATTCCATGCTGGAGTTATAATAAGCCTTGATGTTCTGCTTACCCTAAGAAATCCTTCAAAGAACGTGATGACATGGAATGAAATGCTTGTTTTCTCTGGATTTCTTTATTTTAGCTGAAGACTCAGGTGTGGCAACTGTTGAAAGGACATGACCACTTGCAGGATGAGTTCTCAGTTTTCTTTGATCACTTACGTCCCTCGGCCAACCGCATGGGAGATTTTGAGGAAATCAACTGGACAGAAGAGAAGGAATATGAGGTGGAGGAATCTTTTTGCAAGACCAGAAAAGATAAAAGCAGAGATGATAGAAATGTTTCAACTTGAAGGACTCAAATCGTGGCTGCATCTCCAGAGTGACTGAAATAGCAGGGTGGGATAGCTGTTGGTGGACTGGAGCAAACTTCTCAAATGTCTTCACAGCATTTATGTCTCTTCTAACATAGTTGAACTGGTGGTGCACTGGAACTGAGCTCAATACTCAGAAATTCATGGGGAAAATTAAGTTTGGTCTTGTGAAGAGCTATCACGATAAGCAATTTTTGTTTTGTTTTTTTAGTTTGATGGGTTTGAAGAGGTGTCTTTGCCAGATGTAGAAGAAGAGGATGAACCACCCAAGATGCACACAGCCTCAAAAAATAAGAAACGTAAAGAGATCGGAGGCCAGAACAATGACAAGGTGGGCCTGGGATATCTCACTAGTCCACATATTTGGACTCTAAGCAAACACATGTCTGTGAGGATAAATGTCTGTATAGAGACATGACAATAGCCTATAAAGATTTTAAGAAAGGGAATGAAATGTTTCCATTGTGCTTTGCTTGCTAGCAGCATAATTGTTTTAGTTCTCTCAGGGTACACGCAGAGTGCTGCTCCAGCCCTTCCTGACTCCCTTTGGGGTCAACCTTGCCCTGACCGTCATCTTTGTGTACCGTGCACATTTATCAGCTGGAGTCTGTCTGTTTCCAGGAGGTCGAGTGGGTAGATGGGATGAAGGAATGTTCATGTTCCTGCCATGAAGGGAGTATCGACCTCAAGCTAAAGAAAAGCAAAAGGAGGACCTGCAGCCATTGCAGTAGTAAGGTTAGTTGATAGGCCACGTCATTGGAGTGGTGAGTGAGCAGAATAGTTCTGTCAAGAGTCCCACTGTTTTTTTGTGATGATCTGTTAAGCCTGGGACCTCCTGTCTCTGTAATGTGTTGGGGAAGAAAATAAAAGATAACCAATAGTGTTGTCTTCTTTGGAGCCTTGACTGCCCTACCCGGCCTTCTCTCGTCTATCTCCTCGCTTTCTGTTGCCCTTCCTTGCTATGCTAAATAGTGTCAATTCTGACGTTCCTTTGAGTTAAAAATAAGATTATATATTTTTTTGGTGGAAGATGCTTGTGTGGCCACTATACGGAGAGAACTCTACCTATTCCTAATAATAAAGATTCAGCTTCCTAAATGCAAGCATATTGCCAAATTGAAGGCTTAGTTAGAGTCAAGTAATGCTTTGGAAGAAAGGCTGAGGTGTTAGGTTTGGATCGGTACACTGTGTCTATAATTACATGCCTATATATTGGTTTGCAGGTGTGTGAAAACAAGTTTTATAAAAATAAAGATTCTCAAGAACTGACTGCTTCCCTTGTTCAACAAGAATCAAGTCCTCAGCCTGAAGGGAAGGATTCTGGAATGTCTAAGGAACCTGCAGAAGAAAGCTTGGAAAACAGAGATGAGGGAGAGGATGTCCAGCGCAGAACAAAAACCATATCTAGGAAAGTGGACTCTCTCACGTCAGGTACGTGAAAGTCTCTTGCGCAGGCAGCTACTATCATTTTTGTCCAAACTGGTTCCCACAAGTGAAAATAAGTATAGAACTTCCTAATAGAGATTCATTGAGATAATAACTTCTAATATTTCTTTCATTTTTTCCTTGTCTTCATCCATTCTAGATGCTTTAAACATGCATATATCCAGAACATTGAAAAAAGCTTTCCTGACCAGAGAAATACTCTCCAGTTTGTAGAATTACTGATACGTTTAAGCTTCTGTTGTCAGCATATTAATCTTATCCCCAGTACTACCTGTCCATGATAGTTTTTATTTATTTTTTTGCTAGTTTTCATGTTAGCACAACTCAAAATAAGAGAATTTTGTTCTGGGCTGCGTACTTAAGCTCTTTCATGTGCTCATCATTTCCCCTTACCTGGTTGTAGTAAGCCACAAAGGTGAACAAAATTGATTGTAGAGTGCATTCTTTGAAGTACAGGATGTATAAACTGCAGCTAGAATTACAAAGCTGCTCCCAAACTGTGCTCTCATTTACAGCATTATCCCCTAGAATCCAAAAATCTCTTTAAAATAAGCAAATTAAACTTCTGGAAGTTTTTTTTCTTACTAACAGCTAGTCTGAACTTGTATGGGTTTCTTACCAGGATCTCCCCTGGAAGGAGGAATTGTCTGTGGCAGACATATATCTTCAGAAAAAGCAGCGTTGCCTGATAATCAGGTTCAAGAAGCAGGCGTCAGTGCCGTCGTGAATACCACAAAAGACAGTCATTCTTTTATCACTGGCCCTGGATGCACACATCTACAAAAAGCTACTCAAAACCTACCTCAAGAAACCAAAGGCAGCCCTTGCACTGCAAGAAGTGTTAGTGAGGGACTAAACCAACAACATCAAGGAAATGCAAATGCTTCCCTTGGGTTGAGCAGAGATCTGCTGTTGTCTTCTCATTCTGCTACAATGAAAGGTTTAACAGGACCTAGTTCCTTTTCTGGAAACAGTTTGTATCAGACTGAAGGGCTTCACTCTGAATCAGCAGACAAGTATGCCATCTTCGGTCATTCTTCAAAGTTAAGTGCAAGAGAATTTGAAGGACCACCTTTGCCTCTGGAAGGAAAATCTGAAGCAAAGCAAGGCTGGATAACGCCAGATAGAAAGGCAGCACTGGGTAAGAGCTGCTGCTCACAGTCCCCCAATAATTGTGTTTCGGAAGCAGATGATACGAGCTGCATTGGAAGTTTTCCTGAGAACAGATTAAAGTCAAATGCAAACAACTGCTTCCAGGTGCATCAGCATTCTGAGGAGCTAGAGTATAGAGTGGTTACTGCCTCCCTGGGGCAGAAGGAAGAGGAGCAGCAACAGCAGCGAGTCACAGAAGCAACTGTGTGTGCCAAGAACAGCAAAGTCAGCTCCACAGGGGAGAAGGTTGTCCTCTGGACCAGGTATATCTGCCTTAACTGCACCTTACAACTTCAGTGCGTTCAGTGTTTGGCTTTGTTTGGTGTTCAAAGTTTGGCTTTGATATTTATAGAGTTCTTTATTTTTGTCTTTTTCTCCCATTTTCTAATGTCTTCTGCAGCTTCCCTTCTTTGAATATTCTTGCCTTGTTTCCTCTAACCACAGTCCATCATAAGTGCCATCTTGGTCTGATCGGAAGTATAGCCTGCTTGTGGCAGTGTAATCACTGTAATACTCCAGGCTAGGAAAGAAACCTATTTTCCCACAAAAAGCTTATGAGAAAAATGTAAACAGGCTAAATGTGGCTCTGCTTAGAGATGTGTCTTGTGAGTGGTGGTGGTAGTAGTAGTAAATGAACAGGTCTGCTGGACTTGTTCCATGATGAAGTTTTTAAGTTTGATCTTTAGATCTTTACTTCAGAACAAACCTCTCAGGTTTGTAGTGGTTGTAGTGTGTTAACGCTCATTTTTGACTGCTTTCATAACCATTGTACTGCCTTGTAGGGAAGCTGACAGAGTCATCCTTACCACCTGTCAGGAGAAAGGAGCCCATCTGGAAACCTTCCATGCCATCTCACAGAAATTGGGCAACAAGACCGCTAGTGAGGTAAGGGGTTGGTGTGGAAACGCTTGCATTTGCTAGAGTGAGTAGGGAAAAGGGGGTGGAAAGGAAGGAGGTGTGGGGGTTGGCTGTTGTAATAGCCTCTCAGACCTAATTTTCAATTTGAAATTTGAGGCATCAGAGGAAAATAATCCCGACTGCACAGTCACGGATTTTTTCAGATAAATTATATGATTATTTGCTGAAGAGACTGCTAATGAAGATCAAAGTTTTGGAGGAAATGACTATGCAGCGACACATTATAACCCCATTAAATGATTGGCACCATCACAGACTTCCTTTTTTTTTGAATTTTCAGTGTACCTGACTACTGAAGAGAAAGAAGCTATTGCCTGTAAAGATAGTCAAGTCTCTTTACAGATTTTTTTCGTCGTGTTTTTATTAATTAATCAGCTTCATTATGAAGAACAGCTCAGTCAGTTTAAACAACAGGTCTGATGTCTTGTCTGGTAGTAGGCCCTACTACGTGCTCAGTGAGAACAGGAGAAGTATAGGAATGTAGTCGTTTTTCCCCATCATGCTGCTGTTATTTTCAGTAGTGCGTGATTTTTAGGGATTTAAGTTGGAGGTTTCACATTAAGCCACCTTACTCACAGGAGATAGGTCAATCACTCATCATATCTAATGCTTCCATTCCTGAATTTTGCCTTTTTTTTTTTAAATCTAGCCAAGGATTAGTGTCTGTTTGCTGTATGCTATCCATTCTTTTTTTTTTTTGTCTTTTTTTCTGACTGTTATAAACTTTTCTGTCAGGTAACCAACACCATGTACGTTTAAGATTCTACTATAGATCAAATATGCATCATATTTTCTGTTTTTTCCCCAAAAGTATGCAATTATACCTGCATTTCTAGTGCATTTTGATCAAATGTTATGTGGCTTTCTACAGCATGTGCAAAGTGGTGGTGTTATATTATTCCAAAATCATTTGTACTGTTGACAATTTAATTTCATTTGTCTGAAAGGTCTGTAACACTGCTGTCTTCCTTCACAGCCATTTTAGTTAACCCAGTTTGAAGGGTGATTATTACTTCATCTGCTTGAAACTTGTTCCTTATTGCTGTGCCTTAGTTAACTGCAATTGTTTCCTTATTTATTAACTGATAGTTAGCTACATCTTCTTCCCCGAGTATTTAGGCTTTGCTGTCTTGAATTAAGTGCTTGCCTGTGCCTGATAGCTTTCCCTATTCATGAAGATTTTGTTTGGAAAATTCTGACTCTTTCTAAAAGGCTAACAAGCTGGTATCTTGCAGTGGAGCCAAAAAATGTAACACATGACTTGGTCCTTTTTACAACACTACCATTGTAATCTAGCCTTATATTTGGTACCAGAATTATTTCATTGATGGTACTTGGGTTGTCAGCCCTCTACTTAAATACAGGGAACCTGTCTTTCTTCCAAAGAAAACAACCCTGTGCACTTCCATTCCTCTTTCCCTTTATGATTGAGTCTTGCATAGAATGTGATTGTGCTTTTACATAACCCTGAACTTCCTAATATGAAACTTCTATTTCACACCACCTTTCAGGCCACTAATCAGCTTGAATTTCCCTTGTTTTTCAGGTATCCCACAGGTTCAGAGAACTGATGAAGCTGTTTCATACATCCTGTGATGGGAGCTCTGAAGATGAGGAGGATGCAACTAGTACTAGTAATGCAGACCAATTGTCAGATAAAGATCTGCTGCTTTCTGAGGAAGAACCTGATGACTAAGGGTTTCCTGGTTTGATAAGCTGCTGACTGCATCAGGAGAGCTGTTTGCCAGTTCGCTGCTAGACAGGTGCTGTGGATAAAGGAAAAAATGCTTTTGCAGGTACTTAATACGGCACCTTTTTTGGTTCACTTTCTTAGTAACTTCTGACAAGCAGCACTTCTCCATCTGTATCAAACTAAAGGAACAAAGAAAGCGTTAACATCCTTCAGAATCTATACAGGGTACTTCAGAAACAAAATGACAGGAGTGATGTTTGTGGACACTGACCTCTGTCTGTTACGACGACTTCAGCCATCATACCTTTGCAGAGAACATGTAAATACTGTATCATAAGATGTCTGTTTTCATGTGGAACACGATTTTTTTGTAATTTTTTCCTTTGTGTTGATTGTACATGGGAAAGTTACAGAATTCAAATTGTATTTATTGTGTGGTCTTAATCTAACATGCAAAGCACACGAGTTTGCAGAGTTTAGAAAAACAGAACACCACCAGAACAAGCAGCTTTCCTCCTTTACAACTTCAAGTAGGGGGACAACTTAAGCCAGCCTTTGTAATAGGGTGAAATTAAAAGGAAGGAGCAGAGGGGCCATCTTCAAGCACCATTTCCTTTATTTTGAAAGCAATCTTGAAGAATATTCTTCCTTCCCCTATCTCCAGTAATAAAGATGAGTCAGTCTGAATCTGTTTCATCTTCAGATTTATCATCTCCAAAACCTGTCTCATAGCATTGTGATAGAGTTCTTAGTGCCTCTACGGCCTCGTGGAAGTCAGCCTGTTCAACTCCTGCAGAGAAAAAGCTGGCCCATCGTCGAGTATTCAGCTTCTGTAGATCCTTGTATAAGCTGTAGAGGAGCGTGTGCAGAACAGACGAAGACTGCAGGGATGTTAATACAGGAATACTTTCAACAGCTGCAGGGAAAGATAGCGTTGTTTAAATACAGCGATCAAAATGTGTTTCCCTAGTCTATTCTACTTAATGATCTTCTTGATAAGCAGTTGCTTTACTTGAAGTCAGCATAGCAAAAAAATGCGCTTGCGACTCATTTTTTGCCCTGCTACCTCAGAAGTGCTTTTTAAGGAAAAAAAAATAAATAAATCAACACTTTAGCTCTGTTAGACCCTACTGCCCCTTTTTGTGTTACAAAATAAGTTTAACCACACATTACCTGCTGCAGAATAACTGGAAGGTTTGTCCAGGAGGAAGCCTTGTCTGGTCAGAAGAGGAGAAAAAAAACGGGGATATGGAGGCCGGGTCATACACGGCTGCTCAAGAACGTGGAATGTGCTGTAAAGAAGAAACTGAATAAAGTTACACAAAATGCTATCTTCCCTTTCTAGTTGGTATTCTGTAAAGAGACTTACCCACCTGAATGCCCCAGGAAACACAGCATGTAAATACTGCTGCAGAATTTGCTCAGCTGTCTCAAAAGCATCGAGTGGAGAAGTAGGCTGCTTTCCTGGACAGCTGCTACAAAGAAAAATTCATGGTTTTTTTTTTTTGGGGGGGGGGGGGGGGGGGGAGGGCTTGAATGAAGATGGTGATGATTTAGCTGCTCTTCAGTTGTTTCGCTATTAAACTAGCAGCATAAGATCGCTAGCTTGTCTTAATTCAAGTCACACTCCTAATGGAAAGACAGTCATTTTGTAAAAACTTGTGTCAGAAGTTGCCAGAGTTCTGAAGGAAAAGGGTAGTGCAAATGTTGATTACCTGATGTGACCTTCTTTGCAAATTCCTCTTAGCACAACAGACTGAGCAAAACAGCAGCTGACGTTTTGCTCCCTACATGAAGACAGCAGCTTCCAGGGCAGGTCCTGCTGGTATGTGTGTAAAACATCTGGAAGCGAGTGGCCATACACAGCAGGAAAGGGAACTGAAGCCCATGCAGCTGCAACCTGTGAGTTGGAGAGGGGGGTGACAACTCATGGTCTGTAATACGCTCCCCATGCTTCCGACACAGGCCTCTGTCCTATAAAGAAGGTGCTTACATTGCTGCATGTACGTGAAGTAGAATAACACCAGCTCTTGTTTACAGCAGTAGTTCAGGTAGAGCTGAAAGAGTTAAAGGGTGCTGTTCTCTAAGCCCTTACCTTTCTCCCAGAAAAATTAAGTGTTTCAGCAAGGTGCATCATAGAGCCCCGAGAGGAACAGAGTCGGTAAGGAACAGTAAGGGTATCAAGTGCTGCTGCCAAAATTGCACTGCTGTGGTAGTTAAGTGACGCCTATGGAGGACACAAATGGAACTGTTACAGGACAAGTTAAACTCTTTTGTTCCTTAAAAATATGTACAAAAAGCAATTAACTTAAACATGGCCTATATAAAAAAAACAACAGTATGCTAAACAATTATTTAAGATTTTGGGTAAGTGTCAGCTGTTGGCTAACAACTGATCTGTTACTTGTTTTCTTGTCAGCAGCTTTTTAGTGCCTGGACAGGGCTTGAGGTGCATACCCTCATACCCTGCACCTCTAGAATACCTACACTGTTAAGATCATGTTCTGTTCAGTTGATTAAACTGTAATGGAATGAAGTATTGTTCATACCTCAAGCAGGCTATTGACTTAGAACTAGCTTTGCATGTATTTAATATACTTCAGAAATCTAGTTTCAGCTGTAACAGACTGACACTTAATTAAAAGTTAACAGTAATAATGCAAATAATAACATGGAACAGGAGCTAAGACCGAGCGATACAATAAAAAGGGAGAAACAGCTTATTAGCCAGTATTTTTTTTCAGTGCAGAAACTAAAAATAGTACACTAACTGAAAGCATCCAAAAAGAGAAACTCATTAATCTTTTTAAAAGTTAAAAAAAAAAAAAAAAAGGGGGAATAGTAGGTCAGCAGATGGGTCTATTGACAGGGAAAAAATAATTTCTGCTTACTAGAGCACCATTATAAAATACACAACTAAAATATGTAGCTGCAGAAAATATTTTGAGTGTCAAGTCTTAAAAAATGCTGTAAGCTACGAAAGAAAGCATTTTTTTAGGTAAACTGCTACACAGTACATACATCATAGTTTATGTAGGGAAATGTAATGGGAGGTTGTGGCTTGAGTCCTAGACTCCCATTGAGCGACATTGGGCAAAACAGCGAGCTGTGACTGGAGAGGTGTACAATTCCTAGGGCTGTGTTCATCAGCCTGTAAAAGTTCTTCTGAGAATCCTGGGGAGAAAAATCCAACAAATGTGTTCTTAAAGATGCAAACGAGATCATTTAATTCAGATTGGGCATGATAGCTTTACATATTCTTGTTTTTTTTTCAGTTACTTACCCCCATGTTATGCATGACTGGAGTCAAGCCCCAGGTCAGGATTCCTTTTCCTGAATACTCATCGTAGAGCAGTTCTGTCACCTTGGCACCAACTCCAGAGAACCCACTGTGTAGGTCACAGAGGACTTGAAATCCCTGTGTAAAACAAGAGACATGACATGAGTTTCTGTTCAATCTTAAAAGAAGTTTGTTTAAAAAGAAAGGGGGGGGAGGTTGGACTGAGCTATCAAACCTGCAGATAATCACACTCTTCGACATAGAAGTGCAACCGATCTTCCAGCTCCTCTACACAGCCATGCTCTTGCAGGAGCCTTTCACCTTGTCCAAAGGCTTCTAGACGACCAGACTCCCTAAAAAGTAGAAAAAGCTCTTATTCTACTCTCTCTTAATGTTCCCCTGAAGACAAAATTAAGATCCTGTTCTGGATAACAAATTCTGAACTAAATGGCTGTTGCCTGTTAGCCTTCTGCTAAGACCTACCCGTTGTGATTGTACTGCTGGATGACGTAGATGCTCCGGGGATGCAGCTGCACATTGAGGTAATCGGACCAGACCTGCATGCTGCTACCTGAGTAAACATCCTGGGAAACATCGAGCTGCGCTGGGGCAGAAGATGCATCTGGAAAGAGAGCAGTATGAAGAGCCAACATCTTTTCCACTCTGAATATCCCCTTGATAGGAAAGGCAAATGGGGAAAAAAGCTTCCCCTGAAGTTGTGTGGTACAGTTGCTCAACCTGTTTGCTTCTTTAAGCAAATAAATGCTTCTTTAAGCAAAGAAATGCTATTCTGTAACTTTTCCTCTTGTGCCCTTGTATTAGTTCACAGACAAACCATCTACCATCAGTCTGCAGTCACGAGGGCTGCTCTGCCTTTCCAGAATTCTTTGATCTTCAGCAAGGAAACCAAAACCATCAGGACTGAACAAACCAGGTAAGACAAAAACATAACATACAGAAAGCACATGCACACCTTGACGAGAAGTGCCGAAGCTGCCCTTTCCATCAGAACAAGCATCTCCCTAAAGAAAAAGCCCAGGGAAGGCGGTTACGGGACGCTTTGCCTCTTCTTTTCGTGGACGTACAGGACAAAGCCCAACGTGTGGACACCAGACCGCGGACAGGCCTGTAGCCCCTCTGTGGGGAGGAGAAGCTGAGAGCTGGGGCTGCTCAGACACGAGGAGGCAGCTCCGAGGGATCCCATCCACGTCCATCAATCGCTGCCGGGAGGCGCGGAGAGCAGCAGGCTCCTGCCAGCGGTGTCCAGCAGAGCCTCCACGTCGTGCCGAGGCTCTGCCGGGGCACCGGGAAGCACGGCCCGGCCGGGCAGGTGACGGAGCCCCGGCACGGGTACCCAGCGAGCGCGGAGCCCCGAGAGACCCTGGAGATCTCCGAGCGCCACCCAGACGCGGTGCTGGGCGCCCTGCTCTGCACCAGGGACGGGACCCGGAGGCGCCGCGCCGCGCCCGGGGAAACCGAGGCGAGGCCCCCGGCGCAGCCCCTGCCTCCGGCCCCGCTCCTCCCTCCCTCACCGTCCGCTGCCCGCGGTCCCGCGGCGAGGCGCCTCCGGCCGCCGGCTGCTCCACGTAGCTCGCCACGTCCCCGCGCCTGCAACGCAAAGCGGCGGCGGCTGCCGGCTGCCCCTCGGCGGCCCCGCACCGCCCCCGCCGCCGCTACTCACCAGGCCGCCGGAGCCTCCGGGCAGGCGGCGCCGCGCCCCAGCGAGCCCACGCCGCCTGCAAGAGGGGAGCAGCGGGGAGCGGGGTGGCCCCGCCGCGCCCCGGCCTCCCTCCGGCCCTCCCTCACCCCGTGCCGGCCCTCCCGGCGCTACCTTTCAGCTCCAGCGCGATGAGGCGCGGCGTGCGGCTCTCCTCCCGGCCGCCCGCGGCCCTCAGCAGGGCCCCGCTGCCGAGCTCGGCGGAGCCGCGCGGCGCCGCGGCCTGCGGGGGACGGCGAGCGGGTGAGCGCCGGGCCCCCTCCCGGTCCCTCCCGGTCCCCCCCCCCCGTCCTCCTCCCGCCGCCCACCTGCAGCCCCCACCAGTGGGAGCCCACGCAGCCCGCGTAGGGGCCCAGCTGCAGCGTCACCGCCTCCCCCGCCGCCATCGCCCCGCCGGGCCGCGGAACCGGAGGCGCGTCACGGCGCGGGCCCCCCTCCAGCCACCGACACCGAGAGCGACACCGGGAGCGGCTCCGCCCTTTATTGATGGCGCTACAGCGGCCCCGCCAGGCGCTCCAGCTGCTGCGGGTTGGAGCCGCTCAGGAAGCGCAGCTCCTCCTTGCCGGCCTCCGTGCGCGCTGCAAGACAAGAGGGACGAGAAGGGGCGCTGAGGCTGCGGCTCCGCGGCCGGCCCCGACCCTCGGCATCCCCCCCGGCCCGCCTCTGCCCGGCCCTCGGCCGGCTCAGGCCGCACCTTGCTCGTGCTGAAGCCATTTCCGATGGAGGTAGTAGTGGTAGCAGCTCTCAAATTCCCGCTGGCTGTAGTTGGGAACTAGGACAGGGACAAAAGGATCCAAAGCGTCGAATCCTTCCTGGAAGGGAAAGGGAAGCCTGAGAGTGCCAAAAGGAAGGCTGCCGACAGTCAGGAGCACACGGGCACAGCTTCGTGGCACTGGTGGAGCTGTCTGCAAGGGGCAAGCTCACACAGAATTAAGCAAAGGAAACTAACGATGCGCGTGATCTGAAGATGATTAAAGAAAGCCTGCAATCTTTGGACCTGAATACAGTTCCAAAACAAGGATTTCTGTTTGTTTTCTAATGTGAAAGAAAGGGAAGAAAAAAAAAAAAAAGACAACTCACCTTTCCTAGTAACTCATGGGGCAAATATGCAGAACTTGGTTTGAATAGAGAGCCAGTCTGGCTAAGTGTTGTCACAATAGCACCTCCATTCTAAAAGAGATGTAGATTACAGCATATTTTACCTGCAAACTTTGCATTTGTGAAATAGTTACAGATTCTAAACAAGTGAGGTCCTTTCTTCCCTGTTCTCACAGTTACTTCAATTCCAAAATTCTGTGTAATGGACCCAATATAATGCTCCTAAGTATGTTAATCGTGGCTATTCCAAGTATACATGCAGCACAGGAAAGAGAGCTGGTGTTTAAGTGTCGGCACTGAAACATGAATGGCATTTATGAGTAAGAATGACACCTGAAACATCGAAGAGACTTTTAAAAGAAATTCTCTGTATACATTTAAATCTGAAGACTACCTGAGAGATTAACATGCAAGGGACTGAAAAAGCAGCAGAAGGAATTAACCTCCTACAGCACGAAGTTTAACAGTTTCTAGAAACTAAAAGTTCTCATTAGTTCAACAAAATCATAAAACAAAATGTTATTAAGAGTTTTTAAAAACTGCTACCTCAGGAAGTGTGAGTCAAACTGGAGTTTGGCATTCAAGAAAATCATCACTACACATTTAAGCTGTTCTTATACTCTGGTACACACAGCTGCTGCTGGCCGATGTCAGAAACATTGATGAGATACTAACCCTAAACAGTCGCATTGTGCTTATGCTCCTCTTCACTGAAGAAATAGCACGATGTTAGTTTGCAGCTTTACACTTACCAGCACGTAGCTTTAATTGCTGCAAATAAGGCACCCGAAGGTAAAGAACAAGACTCACCCAGTTATTCATCATCATCTTCCTTAGGTTGTACACTAGTGTCAGCTCCTCTGGAGAAACCTAATGAAAATTGTCTGGTATGACTTTTTTTTTTTTGCCAGTAGTTTTCATCCAAGAAATAAATTCTTCTCCCCCCACTTTAAACTAGAGTGGAAATCTCTCGTGTGCATCATTTAGGTGCATTTTTTTCCTTTGCTTTTACTTAGCACTATTCAGCCCTGGTAATGTTACATGGAGAAGTGCCCAAACCTTTCCTACCAAAACACTATGTATACATCCCTTCTTCTTATTGAGAGAACTTTCTTCAGCAAAAAATGTGTAAAGAACAGCATGTATTCTGCAGGTCCCTCTGAGCTAGCAAAGCCAAACATGCATTTTACTATAGGCGACAAGCCAAATGTGTACCTTACTACGTATAAGAAGTTCTACAGTAGGGATTACTCTTGAACTTCAAACAATACACCCTCCCCTGCTCTCCCTTGCAGTACAGCTATATACACAGAAATTTCATCGGAGCAAATCACTTCTTACAGGGCTTTTGTCTTCTTTTTTTAACGTAGTCCTTCCCCAGAGCGCGTTGACGCCATCCACTGCCACAAGAACTCTAAACGAACCAAGATGACATTGCTGCTTTATCTCTTTCAGCACCACCCCTACAGCATCGCTGGCACTCCTCACTCGAGCTAAACCCTTAGAGTAGGAAAAGAAACATAACTCAGGTTGTTCTCGTCAATAGATGATGTTGGCAGCTCTGGGCACTATCTGTCCTTCCTAAGTGGTAAGGAAGATGTAACAACAGTCAAGTCTGTTCTTTCCTTTCAAAGGAGCAACCTGGTGTCATAGTAAACAACGTAGGAACTTGAAAGTTCTGATTTTTGCTTCTATTCAAGTTGGGTCTACATATCCCTTTAGAGATCCATCGCAACTTCCATTATGGTTTTTATAGTGACCTTGTTGATAGGAAAATGCCTTCCGCTTCCTAGAATACTGTTTGTAAGTTGTTTTTTTTAGAAGCAGTATTGTTTTACAAATGCAATGATGAAATTTTCTAATAAAAGGCAAGACAAAGCCAGAAATGGTTGTTACTCCTTACCTGTTCTACCACTTCACCCAGTGGTCTGCCCTGCTCCGTACTTTCTCGTTTGCCCCATACATATTTTTGTTGTGTTTTTATCTGTGTAAGAGAAGAATTAAATCAGGAATGAGGGAGCACAGAGGTAGCTTCGCAGCTCTGGATGGCAAGATTCCTGCTTCTTTTCTGGCATTAAAGTCTAGTGCAGAATATGTGCAAAGAATTCAGCTCAAATAGCCATCCCCAGAGGGGGATTTATAGTACTTCTTTCTCTACAAAAAATTGCATTCTAGTGATGGGTAGGGTTTGTATGCAATATGAGTACATGCGTTAATACATGAAGCATTTCTCAAAAATGTGCAAGTCTAGATTTCACGTCCAGGTCTTAAAAGACTGGAAGCACATGCACATGTAGTTCCTGAGAAACAATCCTGTGGATAGTTCTTAGCTACTAACCAAGACAACTCTACAAACCTCTTTTAGAAAGTGCTCATTTGAGGTTTTGAAATTCTTGAGCCAGGAAGATGCTTGCAAAGGCTGATCAAGCCGCTCCTTTTTATAGGAAGACTGCATAAGCTCCTTGCAGTTTTTCACCCAGAGATGAGCTGTAAGCAAAAGAAAACAGTTGCCATTTTTAGTTACAATAATTGTATAAATTGGATGGAAGGGTCTCTCTCTCTTATCCTTATTCTGCTACATAGAAAGAATATGCTGAAGTCTAGGTAGACTACTTCAATAGCCTTTCCCTCATGCACCAGGTAGGTCACCTGGTCGTAGAAGGAGATGAGGTTGCTCAGGCAGGACTTGCCTTTCATGAATGCATGCTGACTGGGCCTGATACCCTACTTGTCTTGCACATGCTGTGTTATTGCATTCAAAATGACCTGTTCCATCACCTCTCCTGGCACCGAGGTCAGGCTGACAGGCCTGTAGTTCCCCAGGTCCTCCTTAGAACCCTTCTTCTAGATGAACGCCACATTATGTTCCACTTTATTTTGTTGATGGTTTTTTTTGTGTGCTTAGTAAACCTTCTCCACTACAGAAAAACAAAGATAATTTGCACTGGCCTACCCTGCAGCTTTCTCTTGAAGCAGCATATTCCAGATAGGCAAGTGTATTTGATGTAGTTACAGACAGCATCAGTGGTCTTACCATCTGGGATGTGCAGCACCAGCCAGCCTTGCCTCGCGCAGTAGTGAACCACATGGCACAGGGTCATGGTTTTCCCTGTTCCTCTCTCACCATCTCCAACACAGTCTATCAAGGAAAGTCTCCAACAAAACGCTAATGAGCATTAGTTGACTGTTAATTGATAGCCATTCCCTCAGCTGTGCTGATACCACTGTTTGTGGACCTTAAGTCAGACTTGTACACATTTATTTGTGCCACAGACAAGCTTCAGGAACTCCTCAGAGGAGTTTTTGCTGACAACAGGCATGGTAGAACCACTCCCTGAAGACTAAACCACGGTACTCAGCAGTAATCAAATGTGTGTGATCTCGTCATGTGTGTAATCTCACCTGCTTGTGTTTAACTTGCATTCTACTATCAAGTAAGTGATAAAAGATACAGATCACATATCTGACAGCTGGGTGGGCAAAGTTGGAGTTTTTCAGGTAAGTGAAAAGTTCTAAAGCTGGTTTTCGCACCATCAGGCAGGCTTCATTGAAGGTCTTCACCTGAAAAAAGGAACAGAACATGAATAAGAAGCCACATGCCAGCACACAACAGCTGTTCCTAGCATGACTCCGTCTCTGATACTGTCAAGGGTCCTTCCCGGATGGTGCCAGCAGAAGGAAAACTCCATTATGCCTTGGTTCATCGTGACATTTCTGCTGTTGCTCTATACAACCATCTCTAATATATTCAGAAGGGCCGTTCTAAGTTCCACATCAAACTTCTATGGTAGTTCTAACCAGTCTGCACTCTGGTCTCTCAATCTCCCAGACTAGAACAGAACAAATTTGTAAAGAGGTGATTTTACCAGAAACACAGCAATTTACACTGAGGTTCTTCTGTAATCTCAGGCTGAAAAAACAGCCAACTACTTTCAAATATAAAACCTAAACAATACTTCTGTATTTCTCAGTGTTCCCAAGCCTTGGATAAATAGTTGTAATACTTCATCAAGCCTGTTATCAAACAGCCAAGCATCTAAGATGTTAAAGAATGTTATCTTTTCATTTCCCGTCTTTTCTGTAATATTAAAAATGTTTCTTACAGACCCAAGCCTTGAATATTGCAAGCTACCAAGCTGTAGTAGTAGACACGCTCTCCCTACTGTGTTATCTTAAGCCTAACAACAGGCACATTGAGAAATTAAGAGGTTCCAACTGCAGTCTGAATTGGGAAAATGCTGAGTGTAGGAAAGCTAGTGAGTGCAAGACTAAAAGTGGTTAGTGCTTCAATAGCATCAATGAATCAAGATCTGACCACCTAGAATTGCTAACTTGGATAAGAAATCTGTTCCTAAAGTCAGTCAGTCTATGTTACGTGTTTACAAAGCCTGATCCAGTCATGGCACGATCAGTCTCACAACAGAAATCAAGAAGCAAGACGTCTGTCGCTGGTAAGATTATTTCTTGCGCTACCCCATTTCATACAGAAACGTAATTGTGGAAAAATATTTCTGTAATTCATTATGCATTCAAAAGTTACAGGTGAAAAACATTGGAAGGAATGTTGCCTAAGGTAGAATCCACGTGTTCTTCTGCCACTGTTTTGGTTAGACTGACTTGTATCTTTGAGATGTAGAAAATGCTGCTGAGGACCAGGAATAATTGCATTCTTGCATATTTTTTTCAGCTGAATAATCAGCACACCTACCACTCTGTCTTATTCCAACAGAAAAGCATGGCAGTTGATAGATCGGTTCTTCCCTAGTACCAGTCCACTCCCTACAAATCTACTTTAAGACAAAAGTACCTGCTGCTGGAAACGGTAGGGCAGTCCATGTGGAAAAACAGCTTTCACCTCCTCAAGAGGAATGCTATAGTGGCGACCCTCGTGGTGTTCTGTGTGGTTGGCCTGGGAAGGTAAATTGCAAACTGTAAGGCTCCAGATAGTCTGATTAGATAGTCTGACCTCTTCTGCACCCAGAAGGCTTGGGAGGGAACGCTCAATCAAAACGAGTAGATGCTTACGGAGAGTCAGAAGAACTTGAATATTAAAGCAAGGCAGAAATAGTATCAGAAAATTACTGGCAGATGCTTAGGAACAGTCTAAAGTATATCCTACCAGGCAAGAAACAGATTACTTCAACTTGTGTATGAGCCATTGTTTTGTGGGCACCCGCAGCCCTGTGCTTTATGAATTTATGTAATCTTTTATTAGTCCGCTTGTACTTCTGATCACCGCAATACCCGAACAGTAATGTGGTTGCCCTCTGAGTTGTCTGCTAGATTCAAGTGTACTTCAGGTCTGCAACTAGATAATTTCACTAAGTATCTGTTACTTGATTAAGGAGCGTGTATCTCCATTTGACACAGACTAGCAGCAGCTGTGTTTTTGCATGGCAGCGTTATCTATGGACTGGAATAGACAGGCAGTACTCCAGAGATCATTTTTATTCTCATTTTCATCACTGACCCACTGCGTAACTTCAGGCAAATTCCTTCACTCTTCAGCTCCTACACCTGCAAAGTGGGTCAGTATCTTTATCATCATGTTTAGTCACTTTGAGTTTTGCTAATGGAAAGGTATATAAATGCTAAGTCTTATTAAAAATTTAGTTTTTGTCTGGCCTTCTTAATCCATTTTTAATGGGTCTTTACTGTGCACAAGTATGACTGCACTTAGAACTATCGGGTTTGCTGATGAAGCAAGCCAGCGGAGCTGATCCGCTGCAACATGCGATCTGCAATACAGCAAGTCTGAGGAATGCTGATCTGATAAATTAGTAAGCAATGGTGGATGTCGCCAAACATCAGCACGTGAAGCCAGAATGCCAAAGCCAGTTGCCTGGCAACATAAATTGTAGGTACAGGACAGTGGAGACAATTCTTGCCATCTGGACTCTCCTGTGCAATCTATAGAGACGCTCCGACCACATGAGCAAGATCATCTGCATGCTGCTGTTTCCATAGAGACCCCAGAGGAATCAGTATTGAAAGACTCCAATTACAGAGGCAGCAGAAAAGCATCTCAAAGGCTTATTCCATTCCTTTATCCCACTTCATTTTGTGCTCGAGATGAAGACTGGAGAGCTATCCTGTGCTGAAGTCATCTGGGGTGTATTTTTTATCCCCCTCCATAGGCAATTTGGGGAGGTTAGTCAGGGAAGGATAACCTTGGAGTTGAAATTAATGGTGTCTGATGACAAGCTAAAACTGTATATTGCAGAGCCTCAGATGTGGCTATTTCATCTACGCAACTATAGAGAAGGAATCAATACTTGTTCCCAGGAGCTTTGAGGCAGAGGACCGGCCCTGTATTGTTTTAAACTGCACAGCCATTGCCTGTTTTCCTTTGGGCTGGGCATCATGGTCTAGGTACCTGTTACTAGGTCTCTGTGCTGCTTTCCCTGATGCTTACCAGAACAACACAGCCCCGGTAAGCACTCCTGGCTCCGTCACATCCACAGACTGTTGGGATGTACATACCTGCTGTTTGACAATAACAATCCTGGCAGTTACTCACCGGGTCAGTCTCGTTGGTATAGAAAACTGCTCTTGGTCTTTCTGCTGGGATTTGGACATCCTGGCTGAGGACAGAACTTAAGCAATCTTTGGCTGCTGTATGGAGAGCATATCCGTGGTCCAACTACAGAAAGAAAAATGCAATCAGACAACCAACTTCTCAGCAGTCAAAGACTGGTAGCAGTGAAAACCAGACAGGAGTTTGTTTTGTGCACCCACTGCATGCACATTGTGATAGGCTCTAGGTAACACGCAACACAGGGCAGAAGTCTCTGCAATCAGAAGACAAATTCACGATTAGAGTGTAAACTCGTCATGAAAAAAACAAGCGCTTTAAAACCACATTTCATATTTAGATGCCTGCTTCTAAACTGTTTCCGTTCACTTAGGTCATCTAACGAGCCAAATCCTGCACCAAAACGAGTTATCCCCTTTGAGGTTGCTTAAGAGCACACGTACAGCCATTGGGGCCTTATTGCTGGGAAGTTCCCATAGTGTTTCTGCCTACACTGATGAACAGTAGCTACTACCTTGAAAATTCAAGCTGTCTGGTAATCCATAATCACCTCAATTATTGAGGGATTAGCACAGCGCTGCCCACTATTTGATATTTATAATTACATTCCCTGCACTGATTTTCCTAACTGTGTCCCCGCATACAGACTCTTTCATTATAATACAGATGTGGCTGAGAAACTGAAACAGCCAGCTAAGCTGATTAATTCTTTTCTCCATAGACAGACTCCTGAAGCATGCCCATAAAGCCCAGCCAGAACAGGTAAGAGCGAGCAGTAGAAGGACAAGCATTTTATTATGTTACAGTGCAAGAAAATATGAAAAAAACAGATTCATCAATGAATAAAAAATGCTTATATTCCAGCAGCTGTGACCAAAGCAACCAAAACTGAAAGCTACCCTCCATATTACTGACTGGAACAGTTGCAGGCCCCAAGTATAAACAGAGCAAGTATTTTCCTATTTTGTCTGTGTGCGTAGTTGAGAGTAGTCCTAAACTCAAGTTTAGAGACAGGAACAGCTGTTGCAGTTCTACGCAGCATGATGCAATTCTGCTGTCACCCGAGTTTTCCTCAGGGGGTCATCTGAGAGCCACAAGGGCTCAGAAGAAAGTGTGATGTCGGATTACCCCACATCCCCCTTTAAGTACACAATGGACTCTTCAATCAGCATTTCAGCACATTATTTAAAAAAAAAAGGGGGGGGAAGGAAGGAGTTAACAGTCTTGCACTCAATACTGTGTACCTATATAACGAACAGCGGCGGTGTAAATATGGAAGAACAATAAATATTGATTTTTATCATCACATTTTAATACCATCTTCTCTTGTTCCCACAGTGTTCTTTTCCTCCTTAAATTCAAATGATCAGTTAGGATATCTTATTTGGCTATTCTAAAGTGACTTAATTTACAGCCTGGAGCAAGACACTAAGGTGCTAATTTAATACATGAATAAGTACAATGCGCAACTATTGTCACCCATTCACCCAGAACATTTCACCCCTAGGTCATTCTTAGCCTAGAATTTCAGGCTCTCTCATTTTCTTTGAGCATTTTATGCTCCCGCCTCCTCAAATCACAAGTGGATGTCTTAGGGCCGTGTGTTCTGCTCGTTTAAGAGAAAAGACAAGGTTACTGCACTGTGGGCATCTTCTACCTGGAGTACCACACAAAGCCTTTGCGGTACAAAAGCCCGTTACTAGGAAGTCCTGCGAAAGGAGTAGGAGACAGCATGGTAAGACAGGATGCAAGCGTGAGAGGGACTTTGTCATGAAGTCCAGATCTCTGTTCTCACAGCCAGATACGCAGAATTTCTATTTTTTATCAGCAGAACAGACCCCATCTTTACATTACAGAGTCTTGGAAAGATACCGTTTTAGAATATCACTTGTTTGCCCCTTAGCATGACATCTTCCTCATAATCACTACGTAGCCTTCCAGTGGTTTGGAACTTTTCCACGGTGGACTTGAGATCATGCTGGGCTGTAGACGCAGCTTCTAAGTACATGCAGACATGAAATCCTTCCTAAGTCTTCAAAGTGCTACCAAACCAAGGTAAGGTCCTAGAGTGAGAGAATTCCACGCTACTAACAGTTATCTGGATTTCAGAGACACAGACTTGCATTTTGTGAATTACTGTGTTTCCCTTTACAAAATTCATGCAAAGAATCACAGAATCATCTAGGTTGGAAGAGACCTCCAAGATCACCTAGTCCAACCTCTGACCTAACACTAACAAGTCCTCCACTAAACCATATCACTAAGCTCTACGTCTAAACGTCTCTTAAAGACCTCCAGGGATGGTGACTCAACCACTTCCCTGGGCAGGCTATTCCAATGCCTAACAACCCTTTCAGTAAAGAAGTTCTTCCTAATATCCAACCTAAACCTCCCCTGGCACAACTTTAGCCCATTCCCCCTCGTCCTGTCACCAGGCACAGGGAGAACTCGCTACAGCCTCCTTTAAGGTACCTGTAGAGAGCGATGAGGTCACCCCTGAGCCTCCTCTTCTCCAGGCTGAACAATCCCAGCTCCCTCAGCCGCTCCTCGTAAGACTTGTTCTCCAGACCCCTCACCAGCTTCGTTGCCCTTCTCTGGACTCCCTCAAGCACCTCCATGTCCTTCTTGTAGCGAGGGGCCCAAAACTGAACACAGTACTCGAGGTGCGGCCTCACCAGAGCCGAGTACAGGGGGACAATCACCTCCCTAGCCCTGCTGGCCACACTGCTGCTTATGCAGGCCAGGATGCTGTTGGCCTTCTTGGCCACCTGAGCACACTGCTGGCTCATATTCAGCCAACTGTCAACCAGTACTCCCAGGTCCTTCTCGGCCAGGCAGCTTTCCAGCCACTCATCTCCCAGCCTGTAGCTCTGCTTGGGGTTGTTACGCCCCAGATGCAGGACCCGGCACTTGGCCTTGTTGAACCTCACGCAGTTGGCCTCAGCCCATCGGTCCAGCCTATCCAGATCCTCCTGCAGAGCCTTCCTACCCTCGAGCAGATCGACACACGCACCTAACTTGGTGTCATCTGCAAACTTACTGAGGGTGCACTCAATCCCCTCATCCAGCTCATCGATAAAGATATTGAAGAGGACTGGCCCCAGCACTGAGCCCTGGGGGACTCCACTAGTGACCGGCCTCCAACTGGATTCGACTCCATTCACCACAACTCTTTGGGCCCGGCTACACAGCCAGTTTCCAACCCAGCAAAGCGTACGCCAGTCCAAGCCAAGAGCAGCCAGTTTCTCGAGGAGAATACTGTGGAAAACGCTGTCAAAAGCCTTACTGAAATTGAGGTAGACCACATCCACAGCCTTTCCCTCATCCACCAAGCGCGTCACTTTGTCACAGAAGGAGATCAGGTTCGTCAAGCAGGACCTGCCCTTCATAAACCCATGCTGACTGGGCCTGATCACCTGCTTGCCCTTTAAGTGCCACGTGATGACACTCAAGATAATCTGCTCCATGAGCTTCTCTGGCACTGAGGTCAAACTAACAGGCCTATAGTTCCCCGGGTCTACCCTCCGGCCCTTCTTGTAGATGGGCGTCACGTTTGCTAGCCACCAGGCGACTGGGACCTCCCCTGATAGCCAGGACTGCTGATAAATGATGGAAAGCGGCTTGGCCAGCTCTTCCGCCAGTTCTCTCAGCACCCTCGGGTGGATCCCATCTGGCCCCATCGACTCGTGTACATCCAAGTGATGTAGCAGGTCACCAACCATTTCCTTGTGGATTATGAGGGCCACATCCTGCTCCTCATCCCCTTCCACCAGCTCAGGCTGCTGGTTATCTAGAGAACAACTGGTCTTGCCACTAAAGAGTGAGGCCAAGAAGGCATTAAGCACCTCAGCCTTTTCCTCATCTCTTGTAACTAAGTTTCCCCTCCGCATCCAGTAAAGGATGGAGATTCTCCTTAGTCCTCCTTTTTGTGTTAATGTATTTATAAAAACATTTTCTGTTGTCTTTAACAGCAGTAGCCAGATTGAGCTCCAGATGAGCTTTGGCCTTTCTAATTTTGTCCCTACACATCCTTACACATCCTTATAATCCTTCTGAGTGGCCTGCCCTCTTTTCCAAAGATCATAAACCCTCTTTTTTTTTCCTAAGCTCTAGCCACAGCTCTCTGTTCAGCCAGGCTGGTCTTCTTCTGTGCCGGCTCCTCTTTGGGCACGTGGGGACAGACCACTCTTGAGCCTTTAAGATCTCCTTCTTGAGGACTGCCCAGCCTTCCTGGACTCCTCTGCCCTTCAGAACCACCTCCCAAGGGACTCTGCCAACCAGTGTCCTGAACAGCTCAAAGTCTGCCCTCCGGAAGTCTAAGACAGCGGTCTTACTGGCCCCCCTCCTGACTTCGCCAGAAATAGAGAACTCTACCATTCTGTGGTCACTCTGCCCAAGACAGCTCCCGACCACCACACCTCCCACCAGTCCTTCTCTGTTTGTGAACAGAGGGTCCAGCGGGGCACCTCCCCTGGTAAGCTCACTAACCAGCTGTGTCAGGAATCTATCTTCCACGCTCTCCAGAAACCTCCTAGACTGCTTCCTCTGAGCTGTACTGCATGTCCAGGATATGTCTGGGAAGTTGAAGTCCCCCACGAGGACAAGAGCTGACGATTTCGCAACTTCTGCCAGCTGCCTGTAGAATTCCTCATCCGTCTCCTCATCCTGGTTTGGCAGTCTGTAACAGACCCCCACCAGGATGCTTGCCTTGTTGGCCTTAGGCATAGGCACATCTGGATAAAACAAGGCTACAGAAGAGTACCTTTGAATGACCTAAAATATCAGTTTTAATGCATTATATATTCTGACTTTCTGGAGTAGCAAGCAACACATCACTTGGTCCCTTCTCCTGAACAGAGGACAGTGCTTAACACTGATCCCCTCGCTTTACACAGAATGACAGAAACACGTGCATACACCTTTCTGGCTCACTGTAGGTCTGCATAGCAAATCTTAACATGCATGCAAAGCTCTCACATTGTCGTGTCATCTTTTAACACAGCTTATCCTAACAACATAGAGTGGACTTTATAGTAAGTTTCCACCTGCAAAAGGACAGTAGTTTAACTCAAATCCCTGAAATGGCAGCAAACTATCACGTGGTACATGGAGATTAATCATAAAGTCATGTGCCATAAGGTGGAGCTGTTCCTGCATGATGCTACATATAAGTCTCTAGAAAAGACTGCTGATTTCATACAGGCTGCCATGATAAACCCCGTACTGTAACAACCAGGATCTCGTCTCCAGAAGCAAGGACTTTAACAGTCTTCCTCTTCAACGGGTGCATAATCACTACGTACTAATGAAAAAACATTTCAAAGACAACAGAAAACTAAACAACTGAAATTCTTTACCTTTAGGAAGTCACTCCAGATATGCAACATCAATTCATTATGCTACATATAATACAAGGAAGCTTTACTAATAACATAGTGTTGCTGCAGTGTTGTGACAGAGCTAACATTCCTACACCCACCTGAAGCACTAAGCCATCTTTGGCTTTGTGAAAGAGCCACACACAGCCTTTGTGAAAGATTGGTTCTTCTGTACCAAGAGAAAGGGCTTCTTCCTTTACATTTTCCAGCAGTGCAGAGCAAGTAGGTTCTCTGTTTTCTGGGATACGCTTGTATCAAAGATATAGACTCTTCAGCATTCTGGACATTTCAGGATGCTAGACTCAGTCGTTTAACAACCATCTCACTTGAGCCAACTGCCCAGACTCACTGACACATTTGCTGTCCCACACGTTTACAGGAATGGAGAGAAAAGTAGAAATAACACTCAGTGGTCTCTCTCCGTAATGGGAGCTTGCACGACCAGTTTATAAGAGACACCACTTTTTATAGTTGTAGACTGTTGTTCCAGGTCACAGGACAGCTGAAGTATTGGAAGCAGCATCATACTGCCACAAGACTTACCTTCAGAGGATGGCAGACAAGACCTTTCAGACTTCTCAGCATTTTTCCTGCAGAGACAGAAGTGAATTTTCCATTGTTTTGATTATTTTGATTAATGTATCTTAGCCTGGGGGAGAATCACTCCTGCCCAAAGAGGTTAAAGTCCAAGCACACAAATAATTCACACAAGCTCTCAGATTGCTCTACAGAAATACAGCTGACTATTAGTCAGCATAATTTGCCTATCTGAAAAAATATTCCATTAGTTATGTTGCCATTTTGGAAAAGCATTTGGGGAGAAAAACAAGCAACTTATTTGATAAGCAAAGATCTTTCATTCTTCTCATGAGGAAGACAGATTCTTTTCCTGGGGATGGGCATTTATTTTGACTGCAGCTGTTAGAAATGTAACAGCAAGGGCTACACAGCGAATATTTTGAAGAAACTGAAATAAGGAAGAGATTGAAAGTGCTTCTATGCTTTCAGCTTCAGCATAACCACGTATCAGTATCTACTGCTCAGACATCTTTGGTTATGACAGGAGGAAAAAAAATACACTCGAGCAATTGTGATGCAACGGAGCCAAAACGTAAGTAAATTAGTTAAATCGCCTCCGTTAGCATTCAAGGCCTTCTCCATCCACTTTCTTAGAAGAAAGTGACAATACCCTAACGAGATGCTGTAAGAATCCTTGGTTGTGGTGAGACACATGGTACAGTCAAAGCAAGATAATTACTCTGTAATTCCTTAGGAGGAATTTGTGTCTTTGTGGAACTCACGGTTAACTGCAGCGCTAACGCTAAGCACGTTGAAGCTGCTCGGACTGTACAGGACAATGCTTACAGCTGTGAGCACACGGGACAAGAAAATAACCTCCCACTGAAGGATGGGAGTTTTGTAAGGACGCTTTGCATTCTTTCACCTACTGCACAATACACATTTGAAGACCAAGCTCCAGTTTTTCTGCTTCGGGAATAAGGGAAGCGATGAGCCCACAGGGCCTTTCAGGTCATTTTACCTTGCTGTGCACGTCCGGCGGGCAGGGGGGAAGAAACTCAGTCCGTCAGGGGAACGGCTCCCGTTTGTTTCCAGCCCCAGCTGCGACGATAACAAAGAGCAGGGTGAAGCCCCGTTTCCTCAGACACGGCTCGCAAGGCTCAAGCACGGCCAGGTGCGCTGGTCCCTGTTTGTTCGGGGCATCCCCGCCGCCCTGACAGAACTCCGCAAGCACAGAGCGCGCCGTAAGGGCTCCTCTGGGAAGTCTGGCGCTCCTTCAGAGGGGGGCGGCAGGGAAAGAGGAGATTAAAACCGCTCCTGCCCCCCGCCCCCCGCCCCCGCACTCACCTCAGGCGCCAGGCTCCACGGCGAGGCAAGGCCGCGGCCCGCGCGAGCCCGCTACGGGTCCCCGCGAGGCCCAAAGGCGGCGCGGGGCGGGCTCGGCCCGGGCCGGCCCCACCCGGGGGGCACGGCCGCGGATCCCGGCACCGCCCCCCCCGGGGCGAGGAGCTGGGGGCGGGGCCACCCCGGGGTGTGGCCGCGGGCGGGGGCGTGGCCTGGCGCGCGGGGGGGGCGTGGCCGGGCGCTCTCTCGCGGAGGAGCAGGAGCCGCCGCCATTTTGGTGTCGCTGCCTCGGCTCGGAGCAGGGCCGGAGCGGCGGCCGCTCGGTCCGGGTCCCGCCCTGGCCCCGTCCGCGCTGGGCGGCCGGGAGGATGCGGCGCGGAGGAGCCCGGCCTCGGCCTCGGCCGCGTTGTCGCTGACACGGTGAGGAGCGGGCGGGCGGGCGAGCGAGCGGGCGGCGGGCGGGGACCGGGACCGCCTCAGGCCCGGAGCCCGGGGGGAGGGGAGCCCGGCCGGGAGCCGCCGCGGGGCCGCCCCGCCGCGCACCGGCGCCCAGGCCGCGCCGCCCCGCACCCCCGCCGCGGCCCTGCCGGCGGGCTCGGGGCAGCCCCGGCGGCGCGGCCTGCCGAGGCGGCGGCGGCGGCGGCGGCGGTGGTGGGGGATCCCCGGCGGCCGGGCCGGGACGCGGCGGGGGAGGCTCCCCGGTGACAGGAGCGGGGCCCGGGGTGCCCGCGGTGCGCCCGGAGCCTCTCGGGGGGGGTGGGGGAGGCCGCCGGCCGTGCCCCCGCGTGGGGCCGGGCCGGGCGGGGGGCGCGGTGCCGCCTGACAGCTGGGCCCGGCGGGCGGCAGCCGGTTCCCGGGGAGCCCCCTCGGCAGCCGGGCCCCGCTGGGCTCTCCCCGAGTCGCCTTTCGCGGAGTAGGCGGCTTTCCGCTCGTCGGGATGCCGGCTGGTTCGGGTGGGCTCCTCTGCTTGCGGGCCTCCCCCCCCCGCCCCAAATCATACTCACAAAATTTCCCTTCCGTTGCGGTTTTAATCTCGTTTAGTTTCCCGGCCGGTAATCTGGGATTTGGTGGGTCCTCAGCTTGACTCGGTTGTCAGACCAGAAGCCAAACCGTGTTGCTATCCTTTTCTTTGTATTAGATAATCCCCGGAGTTTGTAGCTTCTGCTTTGCACCCTTGGTTTTGTGGTTCCTTCACCCCGTTAATTACTTAGCAGAGAACTGGAAACAACTTGGAGCGTGGGTTCCATGCGATGGCCTCAGGACATAGATTCGCACTCTTGGTAGTTGTGCGTTATCAGGAGCAGGTCAGAGAAACGAGGCAGTGGGATCTTGCACTGGCTTTCCAGTCTTGTCAGTAGAGTTTGGGGGAGCTGGCCCTGCTGCATGTGTGGTTAAATAAATTTTCTTTGACTTTATGGCCGTACATTTACATACACTTAGTTTTCATTCTCAAGAACAGCATGCCTTTTTGCATCTCGTGTTATTTGTTTGGGCTGTCTTCCTTGTGTTACCGTAGATTGCACCTGCAAAAGCAGTGCTTTCTGTGAATGTGGGAGCGTGTAAGATTTTGGGGGTTAATCCTGAACGCTTTGTGTTTCGCATGGTCATCCATGAGGACCTGGAGACCATCCCTGGTGTTTCCGCCTCCGTGTGAATGGAGTTGTTCTAGCAGCTGGTTGAACATATGGGTAGAGATGGGCTCTAAAATCATCATCTGTTTGCCTACTTGAGTTCTTAAGAAGCATTCTTACTCGAAAATGAAAGCTTCAGTAGCTTTTCCTAAACTCTATACTAAACTCTATAAAAGTAAAGGCAGACTGGCAGGGAGGGCTCTCATGCATCTTGCTTTCAAAAACAAAATTATCCCAACTTTTTGGATTCCAGTTACATTTGATTGCTACAAGCAATCAACAGTCATCTGAAAAATAGTTAATGTTTAAGCACTAATGAACAGCAAAACAATTTAAGTCATAGTTTACAAAAAGAAGAAACTTGTTTTCAGTTGTTTTTAGAAGTTTAAACTGTCCTTGAGGATACCAAGAGCAGTTTCAACACTTGGTGCAAGATACAGGCTTATTGATACAAGCTGTAATGCTGATGTCAGAAGAGAAAAACGGAGGCAGCATGTACAATTAAATGGTGGTTATTTTGAAATAGGTGTTGTTGTCATATGGACTGTTGACTTGTTAAATTGCTGCGCTGCCAGTGGCAAGAAGTGGGCTTCTGCCATTGTGGACACATCTCTTCCACCCCAGTGAAATCCTGTGTTCATTTCACAGCTTAGAAAAAAAAAAAATCCAATATGCAGATCTAGTGTGGTTGTTCTGTGAAAACAAAATCTTTATTTGTTTCTAATTTCCTGTATCACAGCCTTACCTGTTGGGCAGCATGGCTCACGTGGTTTGTGTGAGCGTCCTAGCAGTGGCTTTTTGGCATAACCAAAGGCAGTATGTCTTGGGTTCAAGGCAAAATACTGGCTTACTATGTCCTTAACGTTATTTTTTACTACGTGGGTATAAATGACAAGTTGGAGTTCAGAAAAAAAAATTGAAAGGCATTAGACGCAGAGATGTACCTCTCGGGAAGCTCCTGAATCACAAATTTAGGGGCTAGGAGAATATTGTAGGGGGATTATCACAGCATACTTTGTCCGTTTGGTTTTCATACTTTTTCGAGGCAATCAGTATTGGCCAATGTTGGGACAAACAGTACAAGGCGAAATGTATGCAGCGTTCAGCAATTACAAATTAATTTGCATATCAGCAGCAAAACAACCAAATTATCAGGCGGGTCAAAATTCAATTTTGTGTTTCCAAACTCTTCAGTTAGGAAATCAAAAGAAATCCTGTATCTCCTTACAGAGTTGTTCTCCCGCTAGAACATCCTTGTGAAGTGCCCTCGTGTCTGCACTCGTTTCTTCCTACAAAATGCACGTCCCGCCACCGCTGGCCGTTCCAGCACGAGGTCCCCACTGTCTTTGCCACTGACAAGTTTGCAGAATATTCATTCCTGACAAGACAGGGGCTCTGTTGTTTTATGCCTGTCAAAAACACATCCAACAGTTTATAATTGTAAAATATTTGTCACTTCGTATTTAAAACAAACAAACAAACAAAGTCATTTTATTTCTGGCAAGTGTCTCCATCTCTGAACTTTTATAAAATACTCACAGAGGTAATCCCAGGTCCTTGAAGTTCTGTTTCAGTGACTTCCAGTGATCCGTGTTGCTTCTCGGGGTACGTGATGTGGAGGAATATAGTTTTTTGTGGTTTTTTTATGACATTTTATTCTCCTTTTGAGAAGGAACTTCTGAGTGTAGCAGCTTTCTTAAGTAGCAGAAAAAAGAATTCATGGAAGGCATATGAGAAGGACTTGTGGGAGGCCATACAGATATTAGAAATATTGTGGGATTTCAAATTTTTGATTCTGGCAGCTGAATTTTTTACATGTCCTCTGGAACAGAGGCAATGGAAAGAGCCAAAAGAAAACATCTTTCAAATATAAAATCACAATACATTCACATCAGCATAAGAATAACAGAAATTAAGATGGCAGAGGAAAAAAAAATAATTTATTATAACTTGGGGGGGGGGAGCGTATCTAGGAGCTGACGGTAGAAGCCGACTCTTGGCATTTTTTCTGGAAGAGTAGGGAGTCTGGAGAACCAAAATCCTAATGGCTAACAGGCACAAAGGGCTTCGGATGTGTCAACAAGGGAATAAGAAGGAATAACAGGAATTAAAATTGTATACGAAATTAGAAACGTCATTAATGCACACCCTTTAGTTCTAGGGACACGTGTCAAAAGGGATGTTAAAATGCTTCTTACTGAATCTTTTGTGGTGAGCAGCGATTACAGGAGTGATTTGAGATCTACAGAACCTGCTGGGTGAGGGCCTGGAAGTTCGTTTAGGGAGATGGGTAGGCATTTAGGGGAGTTCGTTTAGGGAGATGGGTAGGCTGGGTCTTCATCATTGTTTGGGCCATAGAGATATTTGATCCTGGAGAGTTTGTAATCTAGCAAACTTGGCATTAGCCTCTGATCCCATGGAAGGAAGTTGTTGGCAGATGCGGATTAGGTCTTGGAGTAGAGTGGGACATGGCAGTTTGTTTCATCACGCTGAGGCTTTACAGCAGAGACGTGGGTGTTGCTGTGGAGAGACCTGCAGAACACGAGCAGTGGGAAGGGAATTGTTGAGCAGAGCTCTTGGCCTGGTGCAGAATGCCGTGCTGCTTGGCGGTGGCGGTACTTCCTAGCCCTGGAAGTTAAGAAGCGGTGTGGTTAAATGACAGCTTGCAAGTTTAACAAATACTTAATTGTGGGCATGGGCAGTCAGGCTTCACTGCTTTAATTCCACATGAATCTTTTGGGGCACACCGGACGGGATATGCTACTTTTCTTGGAAAGCTCCTGGTAGCGCAGGACGTGCAGAGATGTCTTCCAGGGGTCGGCATCATCGAAGCAGGTGCTTTGTAAGTCGATAGTCTGTTTTTTCTGACCTGAAGAAGCCTTTAGCATAATAAAAAACAGTCTTTGCACGTTAGTGGAACAAATGTGGAAAGGGAAGACACAGATACGTACGTTATATCACACTTTTGTCTCAAAAGTACCAATTTGTCAGAGTTTTCGGGGTAAATTCATTACAAGCTTTTATAGCCGCCGTGGAAGTGTCACAGAACCACCGAGTGGTTGAGGTTGGAAGGGGCCTCCGGAGCTGATCCCTTGTTGAACCTCCCGAGGTTCCTCTCTGCCATGGCTCCAACTGTGGCTGTTGGCATTTTGCTGCTTGGTTCCGTGACATCCACAGGGAGATCTTAAGGCACGACCTGCAAGAAGATCCTATAGGCTGGTACAAGTCAACCAGCCCAGGCGTGAAGAGTACTGCAGAAACTGTAGTTTCTTAGGAAAAGGGGAAAAAACAACCAAAAAAGAACACATGCCATGGTTATCACTAGCGAAACAGAAAGCACTAAGGCAGGGGGACAACTCAAGACCCAAGGTCCAGCTGTGCACACCTTGAAGACAATGACAGGAAGCTTGTATTGAGGTAGGGAAGAAAAAAACATTATTGGAATTCAAAGAGATGAGATCTGCTCATCGTGGTTATGAAAATGATCAAATTGGCAGACACGTTTGCTATGAATTAGCGTAGGGTAATTGGAGAGTCTGAGAGAAGAAGATTACAGTGATCAAGGCAACACGATGATTAGGTCCGGGATTAGCATTTTTGTTGTCCGTTTAGAGAGGAATTAATGGATAAATAAAATGGCCTGCCACATGTTTATGAGAGTCATCAATTTTGTGACTTTGTTTCTTGGGTGGTGACTGATGCGGCATTGCCACGCACTGAGGTTTTAGCCCCCTTCTCCCTTCAGCCTTGGAGTCTGAACGTTGTCTTGGTCTCGCGGTTTGCAGCACGAGTGTGATCCTCCTCCTCCTCAAAGCCTCACTATTAAGTAAATACGGAGCCAAATGCAGCAGTGCTGTATGGTGGTGTTTCAGTTTGATTTGGTTTCAGATTCTAAGCTAATTAATTAATTATAATTGTAAGAAAATGACCGAAGGTTTGTGGCTGTTGTGGACAATAGTTACCGGACTAGAGAAGGAAACGTATGTGTGAATGTAGACGTGAGACTTGCCTTGGCTGGTGGATTCCCTCCTTTTCCTTAATACGAATAATAAAAATTCATGTCCTGGCTTAGAATTACCATACTGTTGGCCGGTTTTCCTTTGTTCATCAGCATGTAGGAGAAAATCCCGTTTCCCTTGATCTGAGGTAGCCTAGTGGCCTGAACGTTGGGCCTTGGCCTGGGAGCTGTCCCCAGCTTGCTTTCTAGTGCTCCTCTGTTGATTTTTTATTTTTATTTCTGGCTGTAAAATGGAGATTTTGTCTAATTACCTCTGGTCTTCTGAGCAACGATACCATTTTTGGTTTTTTGGGGGGGGGGGGATGTCCTTAGTTAAAAAGTCATAGCTGTAAACAGAAATCCCTTTTAATAACACGGAAATAAGTCATTTTTCTCTGAGAGTGCAGCTGGTGAAGCCCAGCTTTGTGGCGATTTCCATTTTGTGTTCTGCCCCCCATAATTCTGGTGTCTGACTTCCAGTCTATGCCTGCTGCAGCCGCCGTTGTCCTCCTCGGGGCCACTTTACACACCCCTGCTCCTGTCTCCTCTGTACTTCAGTGCTCGGTGAGCCACCTCCTAGTGTCACCTCCTGACTCCGACAGGAGGCCCGTGGGCCATATGGCCGGTGGCTCTGGACCCTGTTGGTTGCGTGCCGGTGGGCTGAGCCCCCAGGAGGCCGTGTGTCCGAGGGGTCTGCCGAGCTCTCTGCGACCGTTGAAACTCATTTTGGAGCTCACTGAAACCACGAAAATCTTCTCGTGGCATTGTTACAGTTCAACCTTAATCATGTAGAAAATAGGAACGGATCGTTGTGCTCATTTCATCGTTTCCCTGCCCATGGCGGGGGGCTTGGAACCAGATGATATTGAAGGTCCCTTCTAACCCAAACCATCCCACGATTCCACGATCGTGCTGGTTTACCTTAATCCTATAGAAAATAAGAACAGGAGATCATGTTGCTTTAGTTCCTGTGGTGCTCTTTTCAGTACGTTGATGGTTTTTTCAGGCCTGCTCCTTGTATATTTGCATCTTCAAAAACGATTAAGGTATTTAAAGACGATCTGCTTACAATGCCCCAAAGGTAACAAAGGCCGCCTGCTGGCTTGGTTGACTTTCAGCCCCTGGAGTCTCCGAAGGGAGAGCCTTTCCCTGAGGGGCTGCTAAGGCTGAGGGGGTTGATCTGGGGTACCACGTGTTACATCCACGGGGTGGGCGAGCAGGTGGACGGCGTATTGCCAGAGCAGCAGCAGAACGACTGTGCGCTCGCTCGGCGTGCCGTGAGGCCGCGTCCGCCCTTGTGCCGTCGTCGCGTTGCACCAGGGGCTGTGCTCCTCCTGCCCTCGTGCTCATCCAAGCCCCCACTCTGCGGCCGGCGCTCGGGTCCCTTTTCTTACATCGCTCTCTCCAAATGTCAGGTCATGGTGCAAGGCGTGCTTTTAGCTTGGCCCACGCACACAGACCTGCGATTTGTCCCAGCCGGCAGTCATCGATGCGCCGTGTTTGTGCCCTCCACGGATGCTTTCTACGATGCTTTTTTGGTTTTGTGGATGAAAATGTAACGGGGTGCGCGGAGTTGGTTTGTTCTTTGGCGGCGGGGGAAATAGCTTCTGGCTCTGCGGTGGTCTGTGTGCAAGCACAGGAGGTGGTGCTGGCACGCTGCTCGAGCAGTCTGCCAGCCGGGGACCAGGAAGCCTTGCAGTAGCAAGGTGATTGAAGTAAACTTTTGCTTTAGTTCTTAGAGAATTTGAGATGAAAAAGTTCCCTCAAATGTATCATTTGTCATAATTTATCTTATGACAAACAGGTTAATTATACATACATAACAGTGCAACAATGATGGGTAGAAGGATGGACTTCCCTGTTTCGGTACGCCTGGAAGTACAAATTAGTGTGACATTATTTTTTTTGCTGTTCTCCCCTTTCCCCATCCTTCTGGGATTGTGAAAAGTCCTGTGAAAAGTCCTGTTGCAGCGTCTTTGAGAACCAGCGAGTACTTGGGTTAAGCCTAACTTTCCTGGTGGCTCAGATGATTAAAGCCACATTGTTTCTTATTTTTGCATGCTTTATCGTAGGTTTCATTGGCTCATCTGCATCATTCCTTAGCTGCGACTAGTTCATTTCATTCGGGCAGGGTGACAGTGCTAGAAGCAGCAGGGTACAGATTTAAAAAAAAAAAAAAAAGTTATTTTCATGATCTATATTAAAAGTCTTAAAGCCTTAATTAAAAATGCCTTGTGGGTGAATTGGAAAGTATATGGTAATAGTCATATATTTTTGTTTTTCAACTACAATTTAAAATTGGTTTTACAGATAAATTTTATTTTGTAGTAGGTTACGGGAAGGGTTGGTGTTTTTGAAACTTCAGCTGTGTGACAGCTTTTCTGGAACTTTCTGAAATCCGATTGCTTTCTAATCATTTTGAATATTTATTTCACTTCTGCTGTAAAATTGAAGTTTAATTCTGTCTTTATTTTCTTGTTCCAGAGTAAAAGATGCTGACTGCCAGTAGTAGAACAGATCTGCTGCGGAACATATCTCTGTAAATCTTCCCTAAAATTACCCGAAGGCATATATTCCGCCTGTGATGGACCCTCGGAATACTGCTATGTTAGGCTTGGGCTCTGATTCTGAAGGGTTTTCTGGGAAAAGCCCCTCTGTGGTAAACATTGGCACGCTGGTGGGAAAAGGAGAAGTAGAGCTAGAAAGTTGTACCAAGGAAGAAGACGGTGAGAAGAAGAATCGGGAGGGGAGCAGTGCTGAGAATGGGAAGAACGAGGGTCTAACTGATGCACAGCAACAGTTTTCAGTGAAAGAAACAAACTTTTCAGAGGGAAACTTGAAATTGAAGATTGGTCTTCAAGCAAAGAGAACAAAAAAGCCTCCTAAGAACCTTGAGAATTATGTGTGCCGGCCTGCTATAAAAACCAGCATCAAGCAACCAAGAAGGGCACCAAAGAGTGGGAAGATGACAGATGAGAAGAATGAGCATTGTCCTTCAAAACAAGTGAGTAGTGCTTTTATTTATCAAGTGTTTTGCAAGTCAGAGTAAATTTAAACTCCATTTAAAAGCTTTTAGCATCTCTGCATGATCACGTTCTACTGACTGCTTTGGATGTGACCTCTGATACTGAAGTTAGAAATGGTTTGATTTAGTTCTGATTGAGAGATTTTGCTCTTTCACAGCTTTTCACCTTTTTTTAAGTAGTCATGAAAAATGATGTTGACTTGAGGTGAACCTGAAAAGCAACAGTGTAATCTTAAGTCTCTTGTGTTGAAGATTTTTATTTTTTCCTCTATTGAAGTCGGACTGTGTATTTGCTGTATTTGTCTCTATGGTATTTGAATATAGTATTTAAAACTTTTCCAAATCTGAAGAGATAGCCCTGCCTCGGGGATGTCTTGTTGTCATCATCGTCATGATACAACAAGTAACAGCAGCCATAAGAGAAGGGGAGAGCAGGAGAAATGACAAGACCTACAAATGTAGTTGCAGAGATACTAAATTTTAGAGGTGTTTTGTTACGGCATGTAACAGATCCTGGGTAAAAGGTCCCCTAAACCAAAGATCATTTCATTGCTCCAGCCTGCGTCCTGTTGGTCAGGTTGCCTGTGTGAATTCTGTCTTGGTACAGCCTACCCAAAGAAGGAAAATTCCTTTATTTTGTACCGCGATGATGTCTCTCTGACATACCCAAGCCTTTTTTTTTGCCTGTCATGCCCATGGTTAAGTTTTCCTTCAGGAAGAGCATCTTCAAGGACAAATAATAAACGATGCCCTTAAGGACCAAGTGTGCTGTATGTTACAGGTGATGACTCAAATGACTTCTTCCAGATTCTACCACACAACTTCCTTTCCTTTTCTACATTATCAACAGAAGGGATTTTTTAGCCAGCCTATGATACAGGAAATTCTCAAGCAGAAGCGGTGCAGTATGTAACATAATACTTTGGCTATGGCAGTCTGGAATATCCAGTCACTGATCTCTCTTTACGTCCGAATTGAGGTACTTCTTGCGCTTAAAACTCTCTTTTTAGCAAAGCCCTGAACCGTTAAGGATGGAAACTTTTCCACTCCATTAATTGATCATGCCCTGGGATTTTTTTTTACCAGAGCGAATAATTAATGTTGGAACTCAGTGACAACGTGGATTCTTCTTCCTTGACATCTTTGTATACTGGATTTTTCTCAAAAAGATCCATCATATTTCAAATGGAAATTAGAAATTTGGGGGGGTAAAATCAGTTAGGTGGAGTTCCTGGTCCTTTTCAGATGGATGTCACAGTGGATGATCAGTGGTCCTTTCTGCCCTTAAATAAATTTCAAAGCTATATTTCATGCTTCCAGTAGTACCCTTTTTTATATGATTTTATGTTGTCAGTATGTTATATCATAGATCTGGTATCGATTTTTCATTCAGCAGTTCTAAGTGGAGTTACTCCTGCTGCTTGTCTGGTTAATAACCTAAATGCGTAGCATAGAGAAATGCAGATCTGTCTCTACGATTCAAATGCTCCTTGCTTAAAATAGTTCCAAATCCCTGACTAATGATAATTCACTTCAGATACCCTACTCTCTCTGTAGAATCGTACCAAAATGTTTTATAAATTCTTTAACTCCGTGTGTCCCCTGATAGAAACAATGGTTTACAGCATCCTACTCATTTCTAGCAAGTGATGAAAATTGTCTTTCTAGAAACAAATGGCAGACGTGGTTTAAAACTATTGCATGTTTTGAATATGATACCCGAGGGATTTCTTTTATCTTACTGCAGTGAAATAAAGCAAGCTTCAGCACTGAAAATTACGCTTCGGAAAATTAAATTGATCCCTTAATCTTTCCTTTCTGTGGAGAGGAGGCGGGGGGAAGCAATTACGTGGCCAGCTCAGGGCAAGGTGTGACGAGCTGTTGAGCTGTGAAGCCAGGCTGTCCGTACTTACAGGAGGAATTCAGAACTTGAATGACAATTTAGCACTTGTAGCGTACTCAGTTAACCACTACGACACAAGCAGTGTTACTCCTTGCCTGGAAATATCAGTGTAAAACATCAAAGTAGTAGGAAAATCCTCTGCGCTTCCATCTCTTTACCTTTACACTTCTTTCTCAAGCTCGCTGCCGAAAGGACTCCTACAGCTTGAGCAGCGTCTTCAGCTGTTAACAGAGGGTTTCCCTCACTTGCAAAGACCAGTGGGTTAGCAGAAGGGGGTAAGTTTGTTTAGTTTGTCTTCCAGAAGTGTGTAGGGAGAGAGCTAACAGCCTGCTGAAGAGAATTGGGCAGAAAAGAAATGGCAAAGATTCCCAGGTGCTAAGAGGAACAGGATTAGAAGATACTGTCGTAGCGAAGCAGTGCTGAATTTGGTTTTTGGCACCGAGTACGAAACTTGGACTTCTTTGATGCGAAAAAAAAACTGTCCTGTGACCAACAGACACTGCTGTATGGCTAGTGCACCTTTCCTAAGCCTGAAAATGGGAGCCCTAGACATAAATACAATCTTCCACTGGTTTTAACACGAGAGGTGTCTGAACAGCTCACCTGCGGATACGGGGTGGGTACAGACAGCGGCACAGCCAGGTTGCATTACTGAAGGTTTTGAAAACAGGAAGGCAAGAAGTGATAGTAACAGTCAGATGAAATCCTAAAATACTCATGGCAAAGCAGTGGAGCAAGATGGAACATGCCCTTTTGCTCCATCTTCTTACTCCTCTGTAAAACTGCTGAGTGCAGCGTTCTGTAGTGCTTTCTGTTGCCCTTGGTCACATAGGGAAGCTCTGTGGGAACGTCTGCTGATGAAATCACGGCCGCTAACTGAAAACTTTTGAGCAAAAAAAAATAACAAAGCTAAAGAAATGTTTTGCTTTCTTTTGGGTATCCCAAGAACCTTTTCTGCGGGATCTGAGACATGAGTTTTTTGTCTAATTACGCAAAATCACGTTTTTCCTGGTAGTTAGTTAAACCTTTTCTTGAGAAAAGACTAGAAGAGTCTCAGTGGTAAAAAACACAAAACACGGTTTCACCCTTTATTTTGGGAACTCGTGTAGAACACGTTGATGCCACAACTACATACGCACTGTAATTTTTGTGATTCTTCAGAATGCTTGTTTGAATTAGAGCCTGGCATTTACCAGAAGTATAGCAGCTAAAATAATAACAAGTAAATATGTATTATATATGGTATATTATATATTACACGTTCTATATAGTAGTTATATACATGTATATTTATTATTTATATATTTAAAATTCTCTCTATATATATAATCCTTACTGCTTGCTGGTAGTTCTCAAGAGAGTTAACCAACACACTTTTTGTTACCAGGCTGGTTGCTTTTAACCATTTCAGCTTTTGGAGCTGGAAGCTCTCCTGCAGTTCCTAATTTCGTTCTAGTGTGAGAAGTTTAAATTTCCCTAGGTAGCAGCTGATCTCTTTCAAGAGATTATCTGCTCTTAAGCTTTTTGCAAATAAGTATCAATAATAAACAATAATCTAGTAATAATAAAGGCTGAAATCACACTGTCGTGTAACACTGAATGCCTTTTCCAGAAGTAGAGCCAATTTTTTGCTGTTGGTGGCTATGATGATTCTGCAGTGATTGATTATAACCTGTTAATTAACAATGCAAGTCTAGTAACTGTATGTCCACATAGGATACTTAAAACTTTAAATGCAGATCAGTGCAAAATTAACAATAATAGCAATTTTATGAAAAATTACGCATTTTATAGTTGTTTGGGGTGAGACTTTTGTTGAACAGAGTTTTAATCCAGGCAGTCGTAGGTAAAGATTGCACGGGAATAAATGTTTTAGGTTTTAAAGCGCAGAATGAGTTTTGTCATGATGTAATCTAGAGCTTCTTAATAGCTTGGGGCCTCACTGAAACTTCCTATCTGAAAGGCAGAGTAATGCAGAGCAGGTCCAGGACCTTCGCGCAGGTTAACCCAGGAGGCGGCTCAGTACCAGCCGCTGGTGGGGGAGAGGATCGGAAAGGTGAAGGTGCACGACCTCGTGGGTTGAGCGAGGTGAAGGCAGTTCACCAGGTAAAGCAAAAGCCGTGGGCCCAAGGAAAGCAAACCAAGGGATTCAGTCGCTGCTTCCCACCGGCAGGCAGGTGTCTGGCCATTTCCAGCAGGGCCCAGCACAGGTAACGGTTCTTGGGAAGGCAAACACCATCGCTCCGAACGTCCCTTCTTCCTGCTTTCCCCCAGCTTGTGCTGTGCAGCACGCCACGTGGCACGGGTATCCCGTTGGCCAGCTGGGCACCCTCCCGTATCCCTGCGCCCCCCCAGCAGAGAAGTCCTTGCTCCATAAGCGCTGTCCAGAAGTACCGAAACCACTGGTATGTTGTCAAGAGTTTTCATCATAAATACAAAACATAGCACCATACCAACCACTAGGAAGAAAATTAACACTACCTCAGCCGAAACCAGGACAAATTTTTAATTGGAAATGCATGTAATCCAAGAATTGTTTGGGACTTTCGTATGGCCCGGTCTCTGCGTATTGCAGCATAGAGCTATCAGAGCAGAAGCTTGGCATGTGTTCTTGTTTGCAGAAATGTTAGGCGAGTTACAGGGACAAAACTCCTAGGGGACATGAGATTTCTTTTTCTGAGTGATTTGTTAGTAGTGCTCACCAAACTATCTCCATTAAAATTTAACTTTAATTTTTTTCGAATATAAAACTGTACTCCATCATTTCAGAAGGTGAGATAGGGCTCTTTACTCTGCGGAACCACAAGAAGAGAAAAGTGAAATGCTGTTTGAGCCACACGTAAGGCAAGCTTCCCGCACCAGGGACAAAACGAAGGCATGAGACTCGCTGCACGGTTGTGGAGCTGCATGTGAACATGGCCAAGCAAACCACTGAAGCTTTGAAGTGCTGTCCTCATCAAAAGCACTCTGTAATATGTTGTGGACTTCAGATTACTCCTTTCCATGCAGTGCAGTGATTGTTTGCACAATATAAGTCATTTCATGAAGGACTGGCACCTTTTTGTTGCCCGTGCGTTAGGATACCACGGCTGCTCCCTGCCCCCCCAGCTCTGTGTTTTGTGAGTACAAGGGTGGGTGAACTGAGGGGGGAAGTTTCTGAAATGTGACGCTCCTGTGTAATTTACATAAGATTGCAGCTGCCACAGAAAAGCTGGGCTATGCGCCAAACTGTTCTCTGGGGACCACAGTCTTTTTGCACCGCAGCTAAAAACCAGGAGCCAATATGACTGGTGGGTTTTGTTCTGGTGCTGCAGCAGGTTTGGAGGCATCCGACCCCTACCAGTGCTTGTCGGCAGCCTCCCCCAAAAGGAGCACTTTGATCAGTTACATATTGCTCCGGGGATATCTTGTTCGTTTTCTGGAAACACACTTAGGCTGATAGGGCGGTGGTGGTAACAGCCGGTGAAATTTAGCTTCTGGTCCATCACGGATTTTAGTGTGAGCCTAGTAAAGATCTAGCCCGTGATCAAGGCTTGACTCAGATAGATGGGGTGACCTGTTTTGACTAGTTTTTAAATAACTTCCTTAAAAATACTTATAGTTGGTATTTATAAGCACTTAGGCTATGGCTGGTGCCGGTGGAGTTGTACAGATGCTGGCTTCAGCTGAGACTTGCTTGATTTCCTCAGTATGGGAGCAGTATATTCAGATGTTTTTCTTCCATTGTTACCTTCCGTACAAAAAATTCCTTAGTGTTCCTAAGTTCATGTCTGTGCACTGCTTAAGTTTAATTTTTTATCATCCTTTTACAGCAGTTACTCTTTGTGATACTCCTTAGTGACAGCGATGCCTCCCCTTCACTTTAATAGAAACTTTTAATAATACAAAATTGCAAGAAAGAGCTCTGAATCTGTGTGCTTTTTTGTGTTTTGTTTGACCACCCTTGGAAAGGGTGGTCAAGCATTGGAACAGGGGGTCCAGGGAAGTGGGAGTCACCATCCCTGGAGGGATTTCAGAGCCATGGGGACATGGGACTAAGGGTCACAGTTCAGTGATGGGACTCAGCAGGCCAGGTTGATGGTTGGACATGACGATCTTGAAGGTCTTTTCCACCCCGATCAGAAAGACTGCTTTAATCCTGCTTAGTGAAGATCTGCAGTACTCTGTCTGCCTGCACCTGCGGTACGTCTGAGAGCCTCGGCTGCAGTGGTTGGATTCCAGGTTTGAAACCACTCTGTGCATCGTGCTGACTCAGTAGCTTCCATGTAAGTGCCAGGCGGAAAGAAGCATACCTCTGGCTCCGGCCCTGCAGAAAAGCAGTAGCTCAGCATGAGGAGTGCCTGTTTATGCACTGCAGAGGCTCTGACAGCTCAGGCAACACGTGTTACCCAAGCAACTTCTTCCCATCTCTAGGAAATAATGTGAGCCTGAATGCAGCTTGCAGTCCTCTGTTAAAATCATGCTGGTGTTAGCTTGCTGAGTAAATACCTCATTCATTTCACCAAAGTTTGCTATTTATCAAATAATTTCAGAGGAATCCAGGCTGTATCTTTCTTCAGCATAATCAGATATTTGCCAACCATAGTTACAATTTTCTAAAATGTAATTAATCTAGTGCTGACTGTAATTAAGTACAAGAAATACTATGCAATTGTCTTATTTTTATTGGAGAGGGATGGATAGGTATGGCATTGATGTCTTCTGCTGTACATTTAATCTTTGAGATAGTAGATCCCATAAAGTTTTCAAATAGTGTGTGCATGTAATTATCTTGTAAGGGATGGCGGTCTTCCATTTTTAGGTCCAGGTTGGAGAGACTGGATCCCATACATTTCAAAGATGTGCTGGGAGCTATATGTAAAAAGAAAGTCCTTCAAAAACAACAACTAAAATATATTATTGACAGGTTCCTAATAGGATTTGTTGAGGTAATGGATATTGCGCTTTTTTTTTTTTACAGAGTTTCAAATTTGATTAGAACAGAACTGAAAAAAACTTTGCAAGCTTCATTTACTTCACGTTCTTCTCCCTCTCCCTCATCCCATACAAACAAGAGAATAGTTTGAATTACTTTAGTACAATTAGCAGTCTTCTCTGGGGAGAACTTGGTACTACATTGATTGAGAGTATCACGAGACAAGATTGAGACGTTTTAATATCAGTAGGGCTTGGTAGGTTGGTTGTGGGTTGTTGGTTTTTTTCAGGGGTGGTGGGAGAATTCTTATAACTAGGGAACAGATTAAATGGTTTGTATTGAGAACTGGTGGTGAGTTTGTTTTTCCTTAACATTAGAAAAGCCTTAACATGTCCACTGAAATATAATTGCTTTAAAATTCATAGATTCAGGTTATACAGTTACCTTACCAAAAGCAAGTATTAATAAGCTCCGCAAGACACTGTGTCACTCAGAGTCTTTGTGCTCTATTCCTAAAGAATTTCTCTTTCTATTGACTTGTAGGACCCTTCAAAGTCATACAAGAAAGCTGGAGATGTCGCAACAGTTGAATTACATGTGGAAGAAGGTATACAAGTAGAAACAAATCCTTTATCTAAGAAAGTTTCCCCATTGCACTCTGAAATGACAGATTATATAAAGTCATCTCCTCCAACTCTTATCAGTAGCCATAATTCTGACTTAAAGGATAGAACACAAATTAATGGAGCAACAACTGTAACAGAGAAATTGGCTCAGCTTATTGCAACTTGTCCTCCTTCGAAGTCTTCCAAAACAAAGCAGAAGAAGCCCGGAAGTGGAACTGCATCTGGTTTGGTTAAAGACTCTGGGAAGAAGCTACCAGGAACCATAACTGCTAGTGGGATAGTAAACAAAGATTTGATAAAGAAATTGCCAGGATCTGGCATTGCTGTTGGATTGGTTAGCAAGGACTCAGGGAAGAAGCCATTAGGGATTGGTAGTGCAGCCATATTGGTTAACAAAGACTCTGGGAAGAAGCCACAAGGGATTGGCCCGTTAATTGGATTGGTCAACAAGGACTCTGGAAAGAGGCCGGCAGGGATCAGCACTCCGACTGGGTCAGTTAACAAGGACTCTGGGAAGAAACAGCCAGTGACCAGCTCTGCAATTGGATTAATCAACAAGGATGTTGGGAGGAAATTTCCGGGTATCAGCACTCCAACTGGATTGACTAATAAGGAGTCTGTAAAGAAGGCAGTAGGGACTGGCACTCCAGCTGGCTTGATTAACAAGGATGCTGGGAAGAAGTTGCTGGGCATAAATAGTCCTACAGGATTGCTTAGCAAGGATTCTGGGAGAAAGATGCCAGGGAATGGCAGTACGACAGTTCTAACTAGCAAAGACTCTGGAAGAAAGACACCAGGGATTGGCAGCCCAGTGGGACCAGTTAACAAGGACTCTGGGAGGAAGATGTCAGGAATTAGCAGTCCGGTGGGATTGGTTAACAAGGACTCTGGAAAGAAGCCAACAGGAATCAGCACTCCAGTGGGTTTGGTTAACAAGGACTCTGGAACTCTGAAAGCAGACACTCTTACGCCTGCCTCAGAGCCCTTTAAGCTTCCTTGCAATTCAAACCTTGGTAGCCTCGAAAGCCATGATTCTGCAGATCTACTGAAAGAAAATACTACCAGCAAAACATTTGAGAAGCATATTATGAGGCAAAGTAAAGAAAGTATCTTGGAAAAATTTTCAATTCGGAAGGAAATTGCTGATGTGGGCAAAGAGATGTTTAATGAAGGAATCTGTGTTCCACAGGACAGTTACTCAACTAGTGAAAAAGGGATTTATGAAGCATCTAAGCATGAAAAACAGCCTCCAGTATATTGCACTTCACCAGACTTCCGGACAGGAGGTGCTTCAGATGTATCCACAGCAAAGTCCCCGTTTAGTGCAGTAGGAGAGGGAAACCTCCCATCACCTTCACCCACGGTGTCTGTTACAACCTTAAACAGGAACCTCTCAACAGCATCTTCCCAGTTAGCATCTAACACGTTGCATTTAAGTTCCACAGCTGATCTCTTAGAAGGCATTTCAGATCAGATTGGCAAAACTCAGTTTTCGCCTGACAGTACACTTCTGAATATAAACAGAACATTGAACCATACTCTGAGCACCGATTTTAAAGGTGCTGATAAAGATCTAAATGATTCGAAAGCTACTTATGTAGAAACTTCAAGAACTAGTCCCTCTCTAGGGAAAAAACCTATTTTGGCAGCTGAAACAAGCATTCATGCTACTGTCACCCCTTCAGTAGTTAGTTTTACAAGCTTGTTTAGTAGCAAGCAGTTCCTAAAGATTGGTGCAATAGCTGCACCAGATAAATCCTGCCAAGGAGCAAAAAATCTGAGCGCTAGTCAGCAATCAAAACCTTTGAAGAAGAGAAAAGGGAGGAAACCACGATGGACTAAAGTGGTGTCAAGAAACACGTGTCGACCTCCAAAGGGTCTGGAACTAGAAAGGTCAGAGCTTTTTAAAAACATTTCATACAGTGCACTATCAAGCAGTAATTTGGAGCAGGCCAAGTTCTTGAAAAACATAGGATCATCTACATTCGTGGAGCACGAATTTGTCAAACATCAGTTGCCAAAACTGAATGAGGCTAATGGACAGTCTCTTGCACTGTTAACTGAGACTGACAAGCAGACTCAAAAGTTCTACAGCACTCACAAACAACCCTCAAGTTTGTGTATGTCGGATGATTTCTTACCTGACATGTATAAACCCAAAAGAGGAAGACCCAAATCAAAGGAGATGCCAGAGCTGGAAGGTCCCCCCAAAAGAACTCTAAAGATCCCAGCATCAAAAGTCTTCTCAGTGCAGTCAAAAGAAGAGCAAGAACCTCCCATTTTGCAGCCTGAAGTAGAAATTCCTTCACTAAAACAGAGTTTATCGGGACAAGCTTTTCCTAAAAAGAGAGGGAGACCTAAAAGACAGATCAGGTCATCGATTAAAATGAAGCCACCTATTCTTTCTGTGGCACCTTTTGTTGGAACAGAGAATTCAAACAAGATAGAGTCTGAAAGTGATCAGCATCGAAGTGGGGATTTTTTTGAGAGAACGGACCAGCTCCGAGGGCCAGAAGAAGTCCAAAAACCTAATATTTGTAGCATGACTGATTTGGAAGTAGACTCAGACAGAAAAGTTGCCAAGAGAAATAATGGACAGTTAATGAAAACAATTATTCGAAAAATAAATAAAATGAAAACTTTGAAGCGAAAGAAACTTTTGAATCAGATTCTCTCTAGTACAGTGGAACCAAATAACAAAGGGAAAGTGCAATCTAAACTCCACAATACGGTGTCAACTCTTGCTGCCACTTTTGGTTCAAAATTAGGCCAGCAAATAAATGTCAGCAAGAAAGGAACAATTTATATAGGAAAAAGGAGAGGAAGGAAACCTAAAGCTGTCCTGAATGGTATTTTAACTAGCAATTCTGCCAGCTTGACGGTTCTTGAGAAGTCTGCCCAGCAAACTCCCGGGACATCATTTGGACAAGTACTTCCCCATTTGCTGCCTTCAGCAGCTAATAGTTCCGAGATTCTTCCATCTCCCGTTTGTTCTCAGTCTTCTGCCGTGAGTGGGGGACAGAGCCCCGTCAGCAGCGACGCCGGATTTATCGAGCCCAGCTCTGTGCCGTATTTACATATCCACTCCAGACAAGGAAGTGTTGTTCAGACACTTGCAATGAAGAAAGCTGCTAAGGGAAGGAGGAGATTATCTCCACCTACGCTGTTGCCAAACTCTCCTTCTCACTTGAGTGAGCTGACATCCCTGAAAGAAGCTACTCCTTCCCCAGTGAGCGAGTCTCACAGCGATGAGACGATACCCAGTGACAGCGGGATAGGAACAGATAATAACAGTACTTCGGATCGAGCGGAGAAGTTTTGTGGGCAAAAAAAGAAAAGGCATTCATTTGATCATGTTTCCCTTATTACGCCTGAAACTTCCACGGTTTTAAGCAATCTCAAAGAGAAGCATAAACACAAGTGCAAGCGCCGAAGTCACGATTACCTTAGCTACGACAAAATGAAGAGGCAGAAGCGAAAAAGGAAAAAGAAGTATCCTCAACTCCGAGGCAGGCAGGACCCAGATTTTCTAGCTGAATTAGAAGAATTAATAAGTCGGTTAAGTGAAATTAGAATAACCCACAGAAGTCACCATTTTATACCCCGAGACTTGCTGCCTACCATTTTTAGGATAAATTTCAATAGTTTCTATACTCACCCTACTTTTCCTTTAGATCCATTGCACTACATTAGAAAACCTGACTTAAAGAAAAAGAGAGGCAGGCCTCCAAAAATGCGGGAGGCTATGGCAGAAATGCCTTTTATGCATAGTCTCAGCTTTCCTCTCTCCAGTACCGGGTTCTATCCCTCTTACGGCATGCCTTATTCTCCGTCTCCCCTTGCAGCTGCTCCCATAGGTTTAGGTTATTATGGAAGGTACCCTCCAACCCTTTATCCTCCTCCACCTTCCCCGTCTTTCACTACCCCACTGCCACCACCTTCCTACATGCATACAGGCCATTTGCTTCTCAATCCCACCAAATATCACAAGAAGAAGCATAAACTTTTACGCCAGGAGGCTTTCCTCACAACGAGTAGGACTCCGCTCTTGTCAATGAGCACCTACCCCAGTGTGCCACCTGAAATGGCTTATGGCTGGATGCTTGAACATAAGCATAGACATCGCCACAAACACAGAGAACATCGTACTTCTGAACAGCCACAGGTTTCCATGGACACTATAACAGCTAATAGCTCTTCGAGAACTGTTCTGGAGTCCTTGAAGCGCTACCGATTTGGGAAGGAGGCTGTTGGTGAGAGGTACAAACACAAGGAGAAACACAGATGTCATATGTCTTGTCCACACCTGTCACCTTCAAAGGGTTTGCTAAGCAGAGATGAACAATGGGTCAGGAGAGAGCCTTCGGAGACGAATTCGTTAGCACTGGGATTGCAGACACCGTTACAGATAGACTGTTCGGAAAATTCCCCAGGTCTGTCCCTGGGGGGATTTACTCCCAGCTCGGAGCCAGCCAGCAATGATGAGCACACAAATCTTTTCACAAGTGCAATAGGCAGCTGCAGAGTCACGAACTCTACCAGCACCAATGGACGTAAAAAATTAACTGACAGCCCTGGACTCTTCAGTGCACAAGACACCTCGCTAAATCGACCTCTTAGAAAGGAACCATTGCCTTCTATTGAAAAGGCACTGCAGCCTCTGTCAGGTAAGGGAGCTCTAATTGTATCATTTCATACGAGCCTTGCTATTTTATGTTCTAGCAAATGTGCCCTAGAAAAGGCAAGCAAGTATAGCTTTGGCTGTGTGGCAGTTTTTCTGCGTTGAATTTCGGTATTACTAGTGCTTTTGCTCTTGAAAATTTCTACTATTAAAGTTCTGCGTATCTTTTGGTACAGACTTCTGGGACTGTGTAAGTACCTCTTCCCACCAGATCTGTCTTGCTTTGTTATAACAGTATATAAAGTTTTGCTAGGGATGCTTTCTCATGAAAAGTTTTTTGTTTGTTTGTTTGTTTTTCCCTTACAGTTTTAACTATCTAAAATTTCTCAAGGCTGTTGATACTGTAAAAGTCTTTTTTCTGCTTATTTTGAAGTTTGGTTCATTGGTTTTAGACTAGCTATTAGTACTACTATTGCGAAGGACTTCTCCATTAAAGAAAACGTTTCATATTTCTTTTATGACTCCATTTTAGGTATTTTGATAATTTTTACTGCAGTGTAGCTTTGAATCCCTGACTTGAGGCCTCTAGCAGTACCTCCAAACAGTTGCTAAATGATTCTGGGAATGCTTAAGACCAAACTTTGTAATGACTGCTTTATTAATAGCTGGGAAACTCATCTTATATAGCCTCAAACAGAAGTGAAACGGAACTAGCTGAGACTGTATACACAGAAAACTGCAATGACGGTATCAAAAGATTGCTGTTCAAGGGAAGGACCTGGTCTCTGAAGCTATGAACTTTGTCATTTACATGATAGTAAGAACAGAATATGTAATACAAAGTTTAGGACTGGAACAAACTATATTATACCTCGGTTTCCCTACTGGCTTCATGTTGTCATTTCATGCTGTACTTTATTATTACAGTTGTTGGTGGGAGTAATTTTCACATTTTACCCACTTTTGTCTTAATTGCCATGGAGGTTTTAGTGAGAGTACATAACAAACATAATATGCAGAAGACAAAAGTGTGGCTTGTGCTTTTACTTACTTGCTTCTGTTGCATAAAAGAAGCCTGATAGCTTCTCCTCCCTTGCTCTGATCTTTGTCTACGCTCTCCCTGGTAAATTTAAGTCATTTACCCAAAACCACTTGTGACTAATACTTCACAGACCGAGAGCTAAGGAAACAGCTAACTGTCAATAAGGAATACTAACTCCGCGCATTCCTTACTTTCATCTTCCTCCTTTTCTTGTAACGCTCCCATTCTGATGCCTCCTGCCACCTTCGTGCTCTCACTACAGTACCTTGCATGGATGGAGGTGTTATTTTGCCTTTGGCTTTGGCTTTTTTGGTTGGTTGGTTTGCTTCATTATTTTAAGGGCAGTTGGAAGTGGCAGGGTTCTTTTACAAGTTGTCCATTCACCCAAGAAGCATAACTTTTGATGATATATTTAAATAGTGTGTATCTAAACAGTTTTGGGGTGTTTTTTTTTTGAAAACATGCGTTTGTTTTATGGTCCAATATGAGGAAAGTAAAGTACATTGCATACAATGTAGTTAGAAAAACATAAAATTTTAGGTTTTTCATATCTCTACTTCGTATTATTAAAACTACTTGTGGGGAGGGTGTCAGGAGAAAGAGATAAAGCTGTAAGATTGCTTCTCTTGCTGCAATGGAAAGACAAATTCAAAGTGCTGGGTCACTGAAGGGTTAAATTTGTCTCGGAGGATTGAAGCATTAGTTGTGGTAGCTTGTGCAGTTCAGGGAATTTCCTGAGGAATTCCATTACAGTGAATGATCTGACTTGGGTTTTTATGAGGAACAGCCTAATTAAAGGAAAAAGCAGAGATGCTTTAAGCTGAAACCTGCTAGTGAAGGCTCTGAATCACTCTCCCTCTTGGAGTGTTTAATTGGTTCATCAGATGCAATGTATCACTTCCAGTGCATGTATTTCTCGCAATTGCAACCAGCTGTTTTATTGTGAGGCCAGCCTTCAGCTCAGTATTCATCTCATTCACAAGGAGCTCCTAGTGCCCCGCATCACGTATGTGCAGTACATCAGAGAACTTAAGACTGCATCTAGAAAAAAGCTGCGTGTTAAGGGCCTCTATTTTTGCTTAGATCGATGTCAAGTAGCATAGTTGTTTGGTTTTTTTCTCTCTGCTGCTGAATTGTGATTCTGAAGCTATTACCGTGAAAGACTTAGATATTTTTGTGTACTTCACAAAATAGCATAGATGGAGAGAAAAAATGAAGTGCAGCAAAGATTTTTTTTATTTATTAAGCCAGATGCAGCTAAGGTGCATGGTGGGGGGAATGCTGAATCAGAGCTATTAAAAAGAAAAGTCCAAGACCAGCATTGGGGCAATGCTTCCTAAAATTGACCTGTATGATCCATAGGGGACATTCATGATAGTTTATTTCAGAAATACCCACCTGAAAAATACCCTTCCTTTCCACAGATTTTTGAACCGACAGATGCTGTGATTGCAGCTGATGCTAGACGGTCTCTGATCGCTTGTATCAGAGTTGTAATCAAAATGTGAATGTTTTGGGGAAGGGATGCTAGCGAGTGTTGGTATCTCACAGGGGATGGAGTTTAGAGAGATGTTTACATGCTAGAGATGTGTTGTTTAAAACTGGCAGTTCACGCTCCGACACAAAGGCCCCTAGGCTGTAACTTTTTGTCTTTAAATGGTGAAATAGGCGGTAGCTCTGGTGTTGCTGCCCGTGGCAGCGTCCTCGCCTGCTGCCTTGGCTCTGGTGAGAGCAGCTGGGAGCACGTCCCAAAAAGGGTATGGAAGCACAGCGGGTGACGGGCTCAGTCTCGTGTCCACGAGGCAAAACTGCTTTGCGTTATACATGAGCAGCGTTAACAGCGCCTGCTCCGATCAGGGGTCCCACAAAAAAAGCACGGATTTATTCTTAAACCGTGAAGCGAGGATGTTGAGAAGCAAGTATCGCGGGCTCCTTCGTTGCTTCGTGTTCCCTTCCTGGCGTGCTTTTGTTAGCCAGCTGCCAAAGTCAAACGGGGGAGCGCGGCCTGGGGGCCGTGTGGAGGAGCAGGGCTGTGGTGGGCACCGTGACCCGCTCAGCCGGGGCTCGCAGCGGTGTGTAAGCGTGTGCAGCTCTGCACCACGAGTTGTTCGCGACGATCGCCTGTCGCAGGCCGGCCTCGGTGGGCTGCTCACAATTCCTGGAAGGAAAGGGCAAAATCAAAACAAGCCGTTCCGCGGGGAGCCATTCCAACGCGAGGGCAGGCCTGGGGCCCGCAGGCCGACGGGCAGTCCGCGCGGCCGAGGGAAGCCCGCTTCTCCAAGCAAGGCCTCTTGGCGTTTTAGCCACCCCCGGGCCGGTACCGGTACCGGATTTCCATCCGAGTACCGGGGCCGGGCCGCGGGCAGCGGCGCCCCCTGCCGCCGCTGGGCCGGGCTGGGCCGCGCCGCCTCGGGCCTGCACCGAGCTGCCCGGGGAGGGGACTCAGGGCGAGACCGAGCGGCCCCCCGGGGCCCTCTCACTTTTCTTCTGTCCTAGGACAGCCGTATAACCTCCTCCTGCTCAGAGCAAGCAGTCTTCTCCTTCCTTTTTTTTTTTCCCCCTCTTTTTCTGATCTTTTTTTTTTTCGCTTTTTCTTTTTTCTCTCTGTTTTGCCTCCTTCCCTCTCTGCTTCGTCTCTTTTCCCTCTTTTCTCCTTAACCCCCTTATTTTCCTGAGGTCCCAGGACATCTGTTTTAATCTGTGCAGCATGAAATCACTGTCTCTTACAGTTCTTTACTAGAAAAACTGATTCTGGAATAAGGAAACAATCATTCTTTCTAAGATTAAGCAACTGCATGTAGTCTCCCTGCAGAGTCCCAGTACACCTTCCTTTCTGCCTGCATGTTGTAGAAACAGACTGTAAAGAAGCCACCTCAGGAGCCCTCAGCACCATCTCTACGTCAGGATGCCATGCAGGAAAACCTGAAAATCTTCACAGGAAGATTTTTGGTTTGCAGCTCAGGACAGTGTCCAGCAGCCTTACAATCATGCCCTTGCTGAGAAGAATTCCTGAGAAATTAAATCTGATTCTTCTGCCTTGTCAAGAAGTTAGAATAATTGGAACAGTGGTATTGTTTACTTCCTCTTTCAGTGGAACATTTCTTAGTTGTTACACCACAAGCTAATAATACCCATCATAAAAGTTCCGGACTCCTCAGTACCAGAAATACATGGACATACTGCAGTGAGCCCAGTGAAAAGCCAAAAGCGGCGAGGGATTGGAAATTCCATCATAGAGAGGCTGAGAGAGCTGGGATTGTTCAGCCTGTAGCAGAAAATACTCAAGGGAGAGCCTATCCATGCTGCCCATACCTGATGGCAAGGGTTAAAGAAAATGGAGCCAAACTCGGTGCTGCCTAGTGACAGGACAAGGGGCAGTGGGCACAAACTCAAATATGGGAAATGATGTTCATACAGAAGAAAAAAATGTGCCTTTATAAGGGTGATTGAAGTCTGGCACAGGTTGCCTAGGAAGGTTATGGAGTCTCCATCCCTGGACGTGTTGGTTGTTTTTTCCTTTTTTTTGCTTTTTACATAAAAGCCAATACTCAGATACCAAGTGGTTCTTCCATATGGCTTGTTTATTGTCCTTTCTATGCCTTTCTCTGTAAGAAATTCTGTTGTGTTGGTTCAGTTCCATCCTTCTGCAGGTACGTGCATCATAGCAAGTGTTCTTAAAGCTAAAAAAGAGTAATATTAGTTTGAATATTTAGCATCTACAGTGTGTTTTATTGTCACTGCCAGATTGAAGTGAGGTGTTTTTTTTTGTGCTTTTGTCTTCCCCAATCTGCTTTTCAGGCACTCTGCCAACACAGGACAAACCTTCCCAGAGGCAGTCAGAGAGCACAAATTGCAGCCCTTCCAGAAAGAGATCAACATCTGAGAGCACATCTTCTACAGGCAAGTAATATTTGCTGATCTTGTTTTGGGGACCACGGCAATACTAAGACCTATACTGCTACAGGCAGCTAAGACAACATTGTTATGAGAATTTTACAGCAGCAGTATTTTCATGGAGATGCTGAGTTTTTCTGCTTAGAGTTTGGGATACCAGCAGTTCAGGTTGGACTGTAGAATAGGGGAGACTGAGCTGATACATATGGAAGCAGCAGCGTAGCTATGGTGGAATGGAGTTTGGCTCCTCACCATGTTAAATTAGTCTTCGTGAAGCTTGAGTCTTTAATTGCTATTAAGACCTGTGACACTACAGTTAATCAATAAATTAGATGAATAAATTCCTCTGTGGGGAAGAGCTTGACTTCTGGGCTGTTCCGAAGGCAGATAACTGGGGTAGATAATTATTAGGATCAACAAGGGATGTGCTGATGTGTTGTCTTTGTCGTATGCGAGAATCCTGCTAAGGTGATGGAGGATGACAAGCAGCTCGTCCATCCTAGTCAACCCCAATTGCATAGTTGTGAATGAGCCTAGGCAGGTCAAAAATCACAACAGGAAAGAGTCTGAAGTACCGAAAGGGCTGGGAACTCTTCATCAGTTCTATCAAACAAGAACTGATGCACAAATGTATTGTGAAGTTGAGCAAATGAATGTCGGCAAGATGTCAATGGAGTTGGCTTTGTCAGCCGTGGGGTGACATGCTACACAGGTTGCTGCTTGAAGTCCAAATCCCTTCACTTGACAAAGGAGGGAAAGCCTATATTTGTGTACCAGTTTGCTAATTTGGGGAAGTATGGCTTAAAAATAAGCTCAGCAAAGACAGGTGATAAAAACATATAGATAATATAAACACTGAGAACCTCAGCAGAGGCTTAAGATTTGAAGGGAGGTAAAGATAGCGTTGCGTAGAAAGAGGAACAAGGAGAGGGATGAGTCAGAAATCTAATAAACAGAAGCCAATATACTAATGCAAAAAAGGTTGGAAAATAAATAGGATTAGATAGAAATGTTTGAAGGCTAGTTAAAAGATTGAGTAACCGGCACAATGAACACCTAGTGGGGTAGTTCACTACAAAGGTATTCACACTAAATAATGTAACTTTTGTAGAAAGGCTAGGCAAGGAAGAAAGTGAAGGGTTTTTCACCTCCTCGTGTCCCAAATGGAAGGGAGGTTTTAGAGCCGCAGAAGATAACTCGAGTGATACTTAGTGGTAGGAAAGCTTGTGGGCACTATCGTAACAATCTACCACAGCCCATTGGGCCAAGAAGATGAAGCAAGAAAGGCATATTTGGCACAATCTGCAGCATCTTTCAAACAGCAGTAAGAAACTGGTGTGACGTTCATTAGAAAGGGAATTCGGCAAGATAAAAACTTATGAGCAAAGCATGGAGGACAGTCTTTTTCAACCATAAAACTGGAAAAGCAATGGGAAGAGAGACTCCTAGATTTGATTGTGATCATTAGGGGGGAACGGACTGAAAATGTCAATGTGAAATACAATATGAATGAAAGATGCACGAAAAAAATATCCTTAGGAAGCAGTTGGATAGCAAACAGTAAAATAAAAACTGGATTTCATGAAGGAAGATATCAGTGAGTTCAGATCTTGTAGGTATGATTTCTTAGGAGGCAAGTTTAATGGAAAAGAGTGCTAAAGGTAGGCTCACACTAAAAAGCGTCATTCGGGACATGAACTGGAGATGATGGATGAGAAGAAGCATGTGAAAAGACTAGCTTGGCAGAATCCACGACCTTTTAGTCATCTCAAACGCAAGCAGAAAAGCATGTAGAAAGTTAAAAGTTCCTGGTTTGAAATGTAGGACAGTTTACTAAAGCTAATTATAAAAGAACAGCACAAACGTGTGAGGACATTAATCCTCACAAAACAAATCCTCAAGAACTATAATGAGATAAAACTAACAAGGGACATGAAGGTGGAAGAATCCATCCTGTGAGTACGCGTTAACTAGAAGAAATGCAGGGAATAGAATTGTTCTTGATGCTTAGCAAAGGGGGAAGGCTTTCCTCAAGTGATGCTAAGAATCACAGTGTGTCTGAAGTACATGTAATGCGGTGCATTTTTTGCTCCAGTTCTCATTAGAAAGGGCATTAACAAGTAGGCATCGGGTTCCCTTCTAGTCTGGTTTCTTGTTATTCTTGTGCTAGATAAACTGCTACTTAAGCTGGCAGGTTTTAAGATGAAGAAGGCATTTCTGTGTTAGCTGCTGTTTTATAACAGCACACCTTTCTCTTGCTCGTGCACCGTACTGTTCTTAAAATTGCAAGTTGACAGTTAATGTTGTGGAGGAGCAATGCTTGTCCTCTCCTCGATTTTCAGTCTAATCCTGTCTTTGACATGGAGTCTGCTTTTTGCTGTAACTGTGTTGCTGCTTTCTGTCCACGGGTAACTTTCTTTTAAAGAAAAGGTCTTATGTTTCAGTGGGCTGGGTGACAGACAAACGCGCACGTTTGCGTGAGTGGAAAAGTTGTGGGTCATTGCACAGTAGCGTATGTAGTGTGTGTTTACAGATTATCCAGCAATTTGCAGTTTTGGAGCCATATTTCATGTAGTCCTTAAATGATAGATTGGGGAGCGCTGCAGCAAAGGTAAATTGTATCAACGTATAAATTACTTCAGTAATATCGCAGGAATTTGCTGGATTAATAGGACAGCCGTTAAGTCAGAGTGTGCCTAGTTGTCTGTTAACAGCATGAAGTGACTTGTAGTGTAGTCAGCAGTCGTTCTGCAAGGCACTTACGGGATTTGATCCCTTTTTTTGTAGGGAGGCAAGACTCGTGCAGTCACACTGGGAGTGAATGCGTACGTGTTGCTCTGTTGGATTTTCACAGCTACGGAACTGTTGAATCCTTTGACCAAATTGTCAGAGGGAAAGAGATCTGAAAATGTTCATTTCCTGTGTATTCCCGGGAAGCTGTCAGCCATGTAGTAAAAAGAGACCCTGTTTGCAGTCCCACTGCCACTGAGTGTAAGCTTACCTGCTGCTGGACACAAAAAATCCTTAACTCTGATGAATTTTGTATGGAATCCCAGTTGCAGAAAAAGCTTCTGTTAGAATTCAGACATTCTTAGACAGTGAAGTTGATTGCAAATTTGTAGTAAACATCCTTAGGATATGTACTTACAGAACTACGTATTACAATTTCTGTATGTAAAGAATGTGGCAAAACTGCTATTTCCTCCTCCCTTTAAACAAACATTGTCACAGATGCTTTCTTCAGCATATGCTAAAGAAAATACAGTGAAGAAGTGTTCTCTTTCTCTGACTTGTTAAATTTCTTTTACTTGCTCAATTAAAAGGAGCAACAGCAAACTAAGGCTGTGTATAGGCAGGTGTTAAAAGTTCAGGCATTTCTTGTGCAGGAGAGCACAGGAATAAAACTGAGTCATGGGTTTTTCAGCTTCAAAGACATTGAAGTGATGCTAGTAAAGACCAGACTTCGTTACCTTTTTATGCAGATCTGGCTGCATGTGGGATTTCAGTGCATTTGTCATAGAGAGAGCTGCTTTGCAGCCAAGCAAGCATGCATGACCAGTGCTTGCAGCTGTTTTGGGGTTTGTGGTTCAGTTGTCTGATCCTTTTGGATCAGTTTCCAAACAGAACCACTAGTTCAAGGACAGCCACTAGACCTGCTGTCCAAATGCGTTGTGTCATGCCGTTTGGTTATCACGGGCGGTGCAGCTGCTTACGGAGCTCACTGTGCTAAACAGATGGTGTTTCTGCAAGAAACTTTCAGCTCCCTCCCAATGTGTATTTAAAGACCATAAGAAAGCAGGGTAATTTGTCTTCATTATTTCATCTAAAATTGAAAGCTGAAAGTGTAAATCCTTCCCTTGCTTTCAGAATTATTCAGGCTGCTAGGTTTTTCAAGTGGTTGTAGTTGTGCTTACAGCAGTGCCCATACAAGCATGTTGCTCTGTTTCTTTTTTGAATCCTGCAGGAAGAAGGTTGTTCATAGGAGGATTTTTAGAAGTTGACCTGCTGATTCTTCTTCCTTTAAATCATTTCGACTCTGGGAACAGTGTTTTCATTTGCACTTGCAAATTTGTTACTTTGGAAAATTGATGAGGATCACATTTCCCCAAAGTAACAGACTTGGACTAGAAAATACTGTACATTGTGTTGTATCTTTGACAGCTAATGCTTGATGTCATTATTGCCAAAAGAGACAAACCCTTTGACAGAAATATTTTGTCATCTTCCCTTTAGCAGTTACATTAGTACATGCTTTTCAATCTCCAGCTTAAGTTCCAGTATATTTATATTTATTTGTGTTTCAGTGATTGGAGTACCTACGCGGGGGACAAGGCTGGCAACTGCTGTTGATGATTCAGTGGACAGCTTACTGCAGCGCATGGCACAACATGAAGGCCAGGCTACTTTGGACAAAACCATAGAAGCAGTCATTGCAAATGTATCTGTTCCACCATCAGCCAGTCCTGCTCGAAACCACAACAGGGAGAGGAGCCTAGGAAAACAGGACAGCCTTGTAGCTCCAGCAATTCCAAGCAGCTCCTGCAGTGATAGTATCTCTCTTCTGTCAGACAGATTACCAAACAGCTATTCCCCACATCATCTGAAGAGAAGTGTGGTTGAAGCCATGCAGCGACAAGCTAGGAAAATGTGCAATTATAACAAGATCTTGGCAACAAAAAAAAATCTTGACCACGTCAATAAAATCCTGAAAGCCAAAAAGCTGCAAAGGCAGTCACGGACAGGGAATAATTTTGTGAAGCGCAGGCCAGGTAGGCCCCGGAAATACCCAATGCAGGCTGTTGTCTCAATGCAAGCTTTCCAGGCAGCTCGACTGGTCAGTCAGGAGTTAGACAAAAGGGAAGAAAGCAGCAGTCCTTTACACCTTGGACCTGATACCATCACAGACGTAATTGAAGCTGTAGTGCAAAGTGTGAACTTGAATACAGATCACCGAAAAGGCTGGAAGAGAAAGAGGTGGCTTGCAGAGGAACAGGCCAGGAAGCGACAAAAGTCTCTACCAGAAGAAGAACAGGAGAGCACTAAGAGGTAATTCTCTTACAATTATGTACCTCCATTATATGTTGGCACTTATAACATTTCAGACCATCAAAGGATCCTACTCATACGACCTCTGCTCGTTACATTTGGTTTCACAAAGGAGTTTGTCAGTGTTAAGAAAGCTTAGGGTCTTTCTAAGCTACCAAACGTCACACCCCAAAATGGACTGGAATTGCAGGTAATCTAAAACTTGTTTTTGTGCTTGTGTCTCAAGTGAAACATGTCTTCTGATTATCTCAATGAAGAATACATTTAATGTGTTGGTAACAAGTTTACTAATGAGGCACTTTAGCAAAAATCATCATGTGCTGAATAATGAACTATAGGAGCTACATGCTCCATGGGAACCTGAAGTGTGTGACTTTTATGCATGATAAGCAAATATTTACAAGCGACACAATGTCAGGTGAGATCAACTGATATACAGCAAATAAAGAGTAAAACCAAAGCTGCAAATGGGAGTTACGGTATGCACCTGTCTTAGGAGTGCAATCACTGGCTGGTAAAGGAACCCACTAGAAGTCTCTGATTTAATCTTCACGAGCTTATCCCCAAAGTCATCGGTATAAACAGATCAAGCTCTTTCAGAAGCCTTCCTTCCTGTGTTTTCAGAACAATTTGGAACAATAATCATCCATTTGTGTTTCAGAAATTAATACTAAAATATAGACATTTAGAATTGCACAGTTTTGCTGGAACTGTGTGTTCAAAGGATATATTGTATGGCTCTCCCAAAAGCTCAGAAAAGGTTTACCACATACTATTTTTAGAGTACAAAAGCAGATAGCATAAGCCACCTTCTAAATTACTCCACTAAGGCTCCAACCAGTAAATATTAGGAGTAATAACATTACTCTGAAAAGATCCTCCATTTTTTATGATTAACTACCACTTGATCATGATCATTGTGTTACATTTTTAAATAGCTGAGGCACCTAGTAATTCAGAAACCTGGGCTTTTTATTTTGCTGCTGACCATAAAAAGGAATAATGACATGTGGTAAGATGTTTATGGTAAGAAATACTTAAGATAATCTTTACTTTTCCTTCCAGTTTTTCTGAGACAGCAGCTGAACCACCCAGTCCACATGATGCCCTTGGGAAACCACAGGAACCTGAAAACACTGAACAGCCTTTGCCTTCTCTTGCCCAGCGTGAGAAAAAAGCCCCTCGGCCCCCAAAGAAGAAGTACCAGAAGGCAGGGCTCTACTCTGATGTGTACAAAACAACAGAGTAAGTAATACCAGGGGAAAGTTGCTGTCTGATATTCCGGTGGAAACTGTCTCCTTTCAGCTAGAGCCATAAAGAGCTGCTACTAATAAGTAGCTGAAATAAAACCATCAACTTAATTCAAGCCCGTGAAAAATAACACACATGATAATTATCAGAATCTGACCCAGTGAAGATTTAAAATATAGCCCCGGTCAGAAAGCAGCCTCCAGCAATCTGAAAGTGTTTCTGAGTATCGACCTTGAAGAAGGTAAGACAGCTTCTTTCTACAATCTTAATGATCATGGCAGTAAAATTGCTGGCAGAGCTTGAGGTGTTCAGGTAACGAGTACAGCGTCTACATAAAAGGGGCCATTACTTTTCTATTTTTATTGACTGAATGGTGTTGAGTGGTCATCTTTGGTATGAAAGAATTTCAGGAACGCACCCTGTTCATTTCACAGCTAAGTGAAGTTCATCTCCTTTGCTTTGTATGAGCTGTTCAGTGTAAAAATCGAGCACTTCATTGGTGTACGTTAGAAGGTGGGCATCTCCCATTTCTGATAACCAGCTCGCTTCTGCTTCTCTTTGTAGTTACATAAGATTTCTGCAGCCATTTGAGCAATTGTGTTGAAAGTCAGGAATTTGCACTTCTCTTATAATATGATCTGTCAGATTAAAAAGAGGGAAACTGTTCACCTTCTGACTCATCCTACTTTGTAGACCACTTAAGGTTACGCAGCCTGCTGGGAGGCTGCTAGCGTAGTTTTATCTGCTGTTCCGGTCACTGTCCTTTGTACTGTAGAGTGAGGGCATCAATAAGGGATCAAGACTCTAAGGAAGAAGCAAAGATCTAGGTCTGATCAAAGTGCATCTGTTCCTAATAGTTAGAAAGCATGCTCTTTTGCAGCTGTGCTAAAATTTATAGTATTTGGATGTTCTGTCACTGGTATACACAGTCATGCAACACTCCAGTATTGCTTCTTAAAAACGGGGTGTGTTGCTTTAGGATGGGACCTGAGAGAATCTTTTACAATAAAACGTCAGTGACATTGTCAGTCCTAGTCAGCCCCCAGGGAGGACCCTTACTTCATAGCCTTTAAGCAGATGTCATTTGAAAAACTGCATGAATGCAAGAAATGAAAGTTGAGGTTTGTGAGTGATGGTGGAATGGAGGTCACTGCCATGGAGAAGACCAGCACAAAGCTGACCTCTGCTTGCAATCCTCCCTCTCCCATCACATCTCATGTTGCATTTCCATGGAAGCTTGAAGAGGCCTGATTTGGTCTTCATGTTGCCTCTTGCTCCACATAGCGAGTCCTTCCCTTGCACTGGTAAGGATGTTTGTGACGAGCTGCTTAAGACTACTGAGGAAACTTTTCCCGGTCAAGTAAGTAAATGCAGCCTACACAATCTGAGCTACCTTTCTTGATAGTTTTTTGAACACTAATACTGAAACAAGGTACGGAGATGCATAGTTGGGCAAGGACAGAACTGTGGCCATCTTGTTCTAGGTGTCCTTTCTTACACCAAGGTGCTGTGCAAAAGGCTGATCCTGGCATTTCATTTGTCCTGGCACTGGCTCTCTTCTTACTTGTACTAAGTTGGTTCAGCAAACTAAGTTGGCAGTGTAGTAGTCACTTTTTATAAATAATTTTCTGTTAATTAAACTCGCTCTTCCAGTTCTGTTGCAGTCAGAGGTGTGCCAGTGCAAGAGAACATCAGAAGTTCATGTTATTATCCTGATAATTCATATAACTTGCAGCTGTGTGAGTATGAAAACACGATCTTAGTTGAAAACAGAAATGCAGCTCTGTAATTGTACGGCACCCTCTAGTGATGATACAGTTAATTGTCATTGTTTCAAAAACAGCTTCTGCATTCTCTACTTGATATTGTACTCATTTGTCTCTGTTTCTCTTTGTAATGTGCAATTGCAGACGTTTCACTGTAAAGGCCATTTTCCTACCCTACTGCGTCTTTCTCAAATTATCCTAAGTGTCCTTAGAACAGATAAAGTAGTGGAAGTTTTACTGACGTTTATTGTTACAGTTTACAGCCTCTCTCTAGATCAGTTACATCCAACTGCTAAAACAACAGCAGAGAAAATATTTGTCATTTCATTGCTAGTTTTACTGTGCTGTTTTAAGAGAGAACTGTGCATTAGTTTCTCTGCTGCCACTTGAATTGTACGATTTGCCTAACCAGAATTTCACTCCAGCTGACCTCGATGTAGAGATTTTATTAAAACGCAGTGAAGAAAGCTCAAACTTTGTAATTCCTTGCAAATAAGCTAAGAAGGAAAGGAGCGATGTCTGAAGTTAGCCTCAGTTCTACCTCGATTTCCAAAAGTAATTTTGTAGACAGCATTAGCTGTTAGGTCCACATGAATTTTCCAAAATCCTCAACTCCCACTGGAAGAATTACACAGATCTTTTGCTGAAGAGAAGTTCAGTGTGTGGTTGCACAAGACTGCAGGTTTGAGAACAAAGGAAGATTGTGTACTGGAGTCACTATCTGTTTACCCAGTAGTAGCTTTCCTAGAGGAGTACAAAGTCTACTTCACCAGAGAAATTAAATAATTAAAAGTAAATTAGTATTTAACAAAAATATGGTTATCTTTAGGGAAATATCTGGCAAGGTTTTTCATATTGTCTATGATTTTTTATCAGCAATAAGAAATTCTGAGTTCTCATTCCAGGAGTGTTGTCTGCACAGTTGTGCTGTGATCAGAACTGAATTGCATCTCGCCTGGCGTACGCAGACACTGCAGTTTAGCACGGGCTGGAATGTGAGGTTTCCACCCATTTGCTCCTATCAGGGCTTTCCTTTTGCTGATGTTTGTGGAGCTGCAGGGTGAATCACAGTAGCTAATGGAATGCTTTAGAAGCAAAGCTGTAGAAAAAGCCTGCAGAGACCGAGAGTCCGCTTTGCCAGAGCCGTCTGTGGTGAGGAGGCAGGCCAAGGTGGAGCGGGGGCGTTGATGTGCAGGTCAGGATCAGGCCCTGTGGCAATGACCAGCGTCCAACGCAGTCCAGGGATCACCAGAGAGGTGCAGCCTGCAGCCATGGAGGCAGCACAGGGCTCGCCCCACATCAGCAGCCCTTGTGGCTGGGCTGGAGATGGGTGGCACGCAGCACAGGCCTGGCAGGGACCGGGTGCCCAGGGCTTGAGCATAAACAAATCTCCTGGGGCCGTGGGCACAGGACCTGCGGGAAGCCCCTGGCGAGGCTGCACAGGGTCACAAGGGGCTGGTGGTGGCACTCGGCCACCCGCTGGAAGCTTCTGCGAGGCCGTCGGCGTGCCTCAGCAAAGGGGAATGGAGGGGTCTGTCCACCAAACAGAACCTGTATTGCCATTCCAGAAACCCCAACCCAAAAGAAAAGCTTGTTATCTTCCTAGTGAGGCTGCATGGGCCTGCTAATACGGACCTTTTCTTGATGTTGTGGAGAGGCCTCTTTTAATCCAAGTGACTTTTTTTTTTTTGCATGGTATTGATGTTTATAAAGCTGTGTGTCTATCCTTGATTACTTTAGCATACTCTCCTTTTTTATTGAATACTTGTTTCATTTTAACTTCTCACCCCATCCTTCTGAAATCGCAGAAGTATTGGTGACGTTGGTTCAGCTCATTGATTTGTCATGACAATTCTTAAGTGGCTCTAACAATACTTCATCACTGTGTTCGGGAGAAAAATAAAATAGGTGCTTTCCCATTGTTCTTTGTGACAATGCCTAAAGAGCTTTGTGTTACAGTGAGTGTTTTTAGCTAGTTGCTTTCGCTGCTTCCTTCTCCAGTTGGTTTCCTCCTTACAGTTCAGTTACCACTGAGTAGGTGGGTGTTAAAGGGTGCGTGTTTGGCTGGAATTAGGTCGTACCTTTCTATGGAATGGTTTTCCTTTCTTTATTTTTTTGCCTTTAGTTTAAGGATTTGCTTGTCTCTTGAGAATGGAGGTTCACACTTTGCCTTTTCAAAATGCTTCTCCTTTGCCTCTCAATAAGAACTTGCCTTCCAGGTCTTGTAAGTAGTTACTGCAGAGTAACTTTCTTTGCAAGTCTTAGTGATTCAGTGCAGCACAACTTGACAGAAGACCCGACTTCTTTTTTTATCCTCTCTAGGTTAACTCTTTTTCCTGGTGGGTGAAGGAGCTGTCTGTTTGCCAAAGCAAATTAAACAAATGCCTGCCGTTAGTAAACAGAGGGTCATAATTAATATTAAAAGCAGTAACCTTTATTATTTGAGAGAATGCTGCTGCTTTTTATTAGGATAGCTCGACAAAGTATACTTCAGTTTGCAATTGCTGTATTTATGTAAAGAACAAGCAGTAGCTTTGTGCTGGTGATACGTTCTGGAACATGAAACACTGGACTGGAAATAGGTGATCTGTGTTTTAACATTCCTTCTGCCCTACGCTGTGACCTGGAGCAGGCTAACCTCTCCTTCTGGTGGTGTTATACCTGTGTGCCTTAAATGAAGATAATAGCTTTCAGATGTGTTGTACTCAGATAGTCCCGTTTCATTTTAATAATGCACTGTAGCGAGCTGCCAAAACAGTCTTTCAGAGAAGACAGCAAGTTGTCTTTCATTTCAGATCTTCGAATCAAGGTACAGTGGCTTCCTGAAATGCATCCTTTGAACACAAAATGTAGGGATTGTTTGGCTAGAGAGAGAAACTTGACTGAGTTCAAGTGTATGATGTTATATCAGAAGTCAAATTAATTTACTGTAAAAATATCTTCTGATCTTAAAATGTCTCATTACCGTGTGTATGTATCTGCCTGTATATGTGCATTAGGTTAAACGCAAGCGTATTGTAGTAACCAGAGCCCTAACACACAATGCTATTAAAAGCAGAGTACTTTAATGAAGAATATATGCAGCATCTAATTCAGAGCCCTCATTTCAGCAGTATGCCTTAATTTCTCTTCCACTATCTAAAATTTAGTTAACTTGTTATACTTTGAGAATAAATATTAGAAATCCGGAAGGGATTACAGGAGTGTGCAGACCACATATTACTGCCATCTATAAGTTCTGTTTTTACCTTGAATAATGGTTTTCCACTGTTGATCTCTGTATCTCAAAATTTGTTTTTAACTTGAGTTTTCTGTTCACTGGTTAAACAATGCCGTATTTTTTTAATGTCAGCTTTCAGTTAGTTGTATGTCCAATTATTAAACATGAATTCCTTAAAAAGCTTAGTAAACTTTAATAGGCTTTAATAACATTTTTATCTTTGGTATATTTAACATTTAGATGCCTCTTCTGAATGTTGCAGAGCTATGGTACTAAATATAACCACATCAGTTTTTTCTTTCCATGCTTTCTTTGTCAGTAGCCAAAAGGAGGTGTTTAGAAAAGAGGGTACTGAGCTAGGTGGTTTGACATCTGCCTGATCCATACAACCATTTTTAATTCATGTTCCTGTTTTTTTTTTCCTTCTGTATAGGGGCTATCTTGTTGCTTTTTTAACTCTGGTTTCTGTTCTTTTCCTGCTTTTAATGATAAATAGCCTACTAAAGGAACAGAACCTGAACATTTCTTCTCAGCAAAGTAAGAAAGCAGGCACTATATATGTATAACATGTCAAATACCTAAGCAAACAACATTGGATATGATTTGTTAAGTTTGCTTTACTCTTGTAATCTTAGTTATTACTTATCTGTTGCGTACTACAAATTTAAAGTTGATGGTGTCCCATTAGGTGTTGCCTAAATAGAAATTACGGGGAAAAAATCAAATCACCAGTTTTAAAGCAAATACAATAAGTCAATTTGGCAAGCAACCTGGAAATTAATTTTTTTGGCCATTCCTATTACATTACTATTCTCTTGCTCGATGTTCTAGACATTCATGCCTTAATAAAACAGAAAATACGTTTTTTTTAGCAAATGTCAGAAATGTGCCTCATTCTGATTTTTTGTTGTTGTTGCCTTCATCTGTTGTCCACAGTCCGAAGAGCCGCCTCATACAGTTAAAGAAAGAAAAGCTGGAGTACACTCCTGGAGAGCACGAGCATGGACTGTTTCCAGCCCCTATTCACGTTGGTGGGTAATTCACATGTTTTAATTGTTGGGAAACAAATATCACTCTTAGGTGACATTGAAGTACTCTGCTTGAACTTCATAGTCTTTCTGTCTCTCTCCCTTTCTTCTTTTTTATTTTACGGCATTGTCAGGTTACTCATATCTTTCAGCATATGAACTTTGTCAGAGGTCATACTCATCCTTCTGTGTTTTTCAGTGCACAAGTTTGACTCCAGGCTTCTTTGTTGCTGTTTGACCTTTGCTCTCATTTTTTATTTATCATAAGAAAGTAGCAGTCTAGTTCTAAGCACGCTTTAACTGCCATAATGCTTTAGCTTAAATGCAGTACAGTAGCCTCCTTTTCAAACTAATATTACAGTAGAATAGCCAGAGATGATGATTACTGTTTCTTAAATCTCAAATGCTAAGCAAGCAATAAATTCCCCCATAGGATAGAAATGAGAAGTAGGACATAAATGAGGCCTGGGTCTTTTCTTTGCCCTCTGCATAAGGAAACCATGACCTATGGGTAGCATGAGGACTTAGAACTTGTTGTGTCCCATGACGCCATTGACAAGTCCAGTCCATTTGACTGAACTGCCTGGGGACGATGGTTGTGAACTCTCAGACTGAAGTTTTTGCAGCTCGTGTCATTTCCCAGTACAAAACAAAATCGATTTATTATTTTTAAGGTAATTTTTTCATCCCCTAAAATGCTGCGGTTTTTCACTTCAAGTACTGTCATGCAAAGGGATTTGAGAATTTTTACATTGTTCAGAAGGAGTATTTGTCCCATCAAATACAAATGTTTAATTGGTTTGTCATCTTAAACTGAACCTTTGTGCTCCATGCACAGCTTTCCCAGAGAGGCAATACCAGCTGAAGAGTTTGAAAGATCTGTTTGAATCAGTAAGCATAAACATTTAAGAAGCAGTTTTCAGAACTGAAGGTGTTAATTTAAATTGACAAGAACATGACCTTTCTCAATTCATTTTTGAATTAGGTCATATAACCCTGCTGCACGACTGAACCATCTGTTGGGATGCTCAGGTTCAGTTTGCAGTGCAGTGATCCTGTTCTCTTCATAAGGCCGTGACCTCAAGTTTGTTTGTAGTAGCAGACACAAACAAGCTTCTGCAATAAAGATAAGGCTGTTTTAATTGCTCTGTATTGGGTAGCTGGAGAGTAGTTTAACTGCAGAGCAGAGTTACAAGGTTTAGGACTGTGCCAGATAACTGTACTAGTGCCTACTTGATGAGGGCTGGAAGGACATTCCACATACTGCAGGCACGGTGCCAGGGCACTTGAAAGAGCCTTTTGTTTCGCCTGGTGAGGTCATAGAAGTGAAAGCAAATTCCCGGCAGATTTAGCTCTTTCCTGGAACCTGCTATGGATGAATAAAGCATTGAAAATAAAAAGTAATTTAGGAGTACATTGTAAGGAAAACAGCACAATTTTAATTTCCAGTTGTGAGGGTATGCATGTGAATTTACACAAAATCACAGTCTATTGCTGGAGGAACGTAAAGGCATTTATCACCATTTAGAAAACCTGGGAAAATCTGACATGAGACTGACACCTCATCTTTAGTCACTCTTCTCGCTACAGTTTTGTGACAATTTTCCAACAACATGCCAAGAGAACATTTTAATCTTAGCTAGAAGTAGCCTAGCACTTGTGTCAAGCCTCAGGTCTTAATATTAACAGAGCATTTATTAAGTCAGTTTCCTTCCTTTAGGAAAGGATTGGGGTGACGGTAAGTTTTGGAATAAAGACAAAATCTACAGTGAAAGCAGTGTCTCCTGTCTAAAAAGTTTCAAATATTGCTGAAAATATCCTGAAGTCATTCTGAAACAATTAGGAATGTCTTTGTCAAGTCTGAATTACTTTGGTAAAGGTTGTAGGAAAAGGTTTGGAAACTTTTCAAAACTCAAAATCTGTTTCCTTTAAGTACACTACTGTGATTTACCACCTTGTATGAATCACATATGCAGAATTTTTGTATATGTGTTTGATCTCTGTGCTAAGTCATTTTAGTATGTACACAGCTAAGGAGAAAGCATCTCCTTTGTTTGGGATTGCTGCAAGGAGTTACCAGTGTCTGCTGTATGACACAGAGCCGTCTTCAGTTTTGTCAATTATTTGCTGTTCTGTAACTTGCATTCAGTTAACCCCTCCTGGACAAACACCTGCAGGGTTCCTGGCAGGGCTCTTCAGACTTTAACTGTAACTGTTAAAGTTTAATGACACCCTTAAAGTTCAGTCATCGAAGCAGAATGCAGCTCCCCTCTGTCACCTAACTCAGCAAGCCCATCTCGTTTCTGAGACAGTAGCTTACGTGGTGTCTATACAGCTTTAAACCTCAGTGCAAAACCAGAGTAGAATGCAAAGGCTAGCAAGATGGAATGCTCTTTCCTGTGCTCGTCACTAATAAATAAAATGTTCTCGGAAGATTCTGCTATTCTGCCTTTTTGACTTTCAGACATGGAGAGGCCCTGTCAGAATTCTGGCAGTATGCCTAGGAGCAGTCCTTTTTGCCCCTTGGGGATATGTGAATATGAATGTGTACAACTTATAAACCTTTTTGTTTCAGGGAAGTATCTCAGACAAAAGAGAATTGACTTCCAGCTGCCTTACGACATCCTCTGGCAGTGGAAACACAATCAGGTACAAGATAAAAAGTTACTCGTTGCCAAGATTATGATTGGAAGTCTTGGAAAAAAAAAATAGAATTCTTGCATGAAAGCTATGTTTATATATTCTATGTATTAATGAATATTCTTATTGCTGCCACTGGGTGAGGAAAAAAGGCTTTGCATATGTATTAAATGTGAAGAGTTTCCATTATTCTATCTCTTACAAAATAGCAATCCTATAGGTTTCTGCCAAAAAAGTCATTAGTTTTGCTGCAGACTTTTATTTTGGTAGTGTGCCTGCTTTCTGCAATGATCTTGTTTTAGACACGCCTCAGGAGAATTCAGATGTACTGCCAACAGCACAGAGAAATTTCAGGCCTTATTTTTCTTGGATCACTCCCAGCAGAGTGGAATTTATTTTTCACTTGCAAGCTGAAATTTTCGTACTGAGGAAAGAAGAGAAAGTGTTTAACAGTCACATTCTTTTTAAAGAGCTTTAAATATGTGCAAAACTAAAAATAGGATTTTTTTTTTTTCCCTGAGAAGTTTCCACCAAGTGATTTAACACAGGATTTAATGCTGGAAGGTAGATCTGTCCCCAGCTGTACAGCAAGAAAGCGCTCTGAGACATGTAACTTAAGCATGTGAATGAGCAAGACAAATTCCCAGGTGGTTGTGGCTCCAGCTACCTTTTGAAATACCACCAAAATGTAATCTTAAAGTAATGATAGCTCTTGACATTTCAGCTGAGGACAGTTTCTTGCCGTGTACTGAAGATTGCCTACATCTGCCTGACTTATCTGTTCAATATTGCATAAATAATGGATACATATGATCTATTTCCTTGACATTTTCCATAGCTACCTAGAATATTGAAAACCATTACAGAATAGTCTTGTTTGTACAACATTTGTATAGTTCGTACAATGCCTGTCTGCCATGTATGTTACTGATGGAAGGCTCTTAGTGCAGTACGTGGGTTATATATGTAGTAATTTGAAATTATTCCTTAAAGCTTGTCTGAAAGAATTTCCCTTTTCCCTCCAGTCATCTGCATCTGCAGAGGACGCTTTTCTAATTAGAAGATGGAATCTTCATTTCTCTTGGTTGTTACCTGTAGTCACAGTTTTGATTATCACCTTAATTTTACTTTTTCACTTTTTTTTTTAAATGTTGGCATGTGATAATTCCACCAAAGATACTTTCTCCAAAGTAGTTTTAAATAATTGTTCTTCTTTTAAATATTGAAAAAAACCAGCATTGCTCAGAATAATCCCAAAATAGTTGGTCCTCATGATAACATCTCGTTCTGTTCAGATGTTATGGAGGGAATAAGCAGTATGTTAGAAAAACTGCTTAGCTACTTCATTAAGCATAACTTCTACTTGATTGGGTACTTCTGTGACCTCTTTCTAAATGTAATCTGGGCCTAAAGAAGAGAATGCAGATATATTTCATAGAATCAAATTATCTAGTAATGATTACAAAACCTTTATATATTAACAGGACATAATTTCCCTGATTCTTTTGAATAACAGATGCAGTTATGCAATGTATTAAAATTTTCTTTCTCTTCCTTTTAGTTGTATAAAAAGCCAGATGTCCCACTTTATAAAAAAATCCGTTCTAGTAAGTAAAATCTTATTGTTACTAAAATGTACAACTGGAATTTTCATAACACTCCTCCTTTCTTTTGTGCTCTTCATCCTAACAAAGACACTTCCAACTTCTATTTTTGCTTTACGTAAGTGGATTGAAAAATTTCTAGATAGTTACATTTTTCACCTGGCAAGAATTTCCCCCCTCTCCTTTTCTTTTCCCCTCCCCTCTATAGATGTCTATGTGGATGTCAAACCTCTTTCTGGCTATGAGGCCACTACCTGCAATTGTAAGAAACCAGATGATGGCAACGGAAAGGGCTGTGTGGAAGACTGTCTTAACAGGTTAGAAACAGGTTGACTGTAAATAATAAGAGAATTTCAACATATGTATTATTTCACATAAACTAATAATATTTTAAGAAGAGAGTTGTGCTGAATGCACACCTGTTAAAAAAAATGGTTTTGTTAAAGAGCAAACATTGTAACTCTCTGCTGCAGGTATTCCTCTACCTTTTCTTCAGAGGAATATCCCAATAAAAGCTACATCTTGCTCTTTGAATATCAGTGAGAGCCGGGGTGTGAATTTTTGTGTGAATTGTGCCTCGAAAACAAGAAGCATTTTAATTATTAATTAACTTTTACTTAACAGAGGAAGGTTTTTTGCTTGTGTGATAGTTTAAAGAGTATTCTGTTTGTCTTCTTTCAACTTCTTTGTTCTTTATTTTAGGATGATCTTTGCGGAGTGTTCACCAAACACCTGCCCTTGTGGTGAACAGTGTTGTAACCAGCGGATACAGAGGCACGAATGGGTGCAGTGCCTGGAAAGGTTCCGGGCTGAGGAGAAAGGATGGGGTATTCGTACCAAAGAACCCCTGAAAGCAGGACAGTTTATCATTGAATATCTGGGAGAAGTTGTTAGTGAGCAAGAATTCAGGTAGAAATATTTATTCACTATTTTAGCATGTAAGGCTCAATAAATGACTTTAGCATCTATTATAATTGTTGGGAAATCCTAAGACAGAAATGAATGGGAGAATAATGGAAAGAAAAAAGAATGCTTTTCTGGTCACTGCCACCAGAAGGAAGGCTTAGAATTCAGCTTTCTTGATCAACCAGCTTTTTCTCAGTCAAATAGAGGAGTGATTAGTGTATGGAATGCAACATCTGCTCTGTAAATGCCAAATGCCACAAGTGAATGTGAATTTGATATTATGAGTACTGTGCAGAATTTGAATTGTGAAAAATAGAATCGAGGGGGCAGAATGGGGCAGAAAAAGAAATGAGCTTTCGCAGATAGGTATGAAGACAAAAGAACAAGTGGGAGCACTAATACCTAATGGAAGAAAGAAATTATGAGTCTTGTTAACTACATAACATCAGAGGATAATTTAGTTTGGCGAGACATATGTGCTTCTCTTAGAGCTCCATCAGAAGGCAAATCCGATCTCCTCATACAGAGATAACTGTTGACACAACTGACTCTCTTGTCACTGTTGCTCTCTTGCGAAAAAGAAGTAGCTGTAATCCATGGATGTAACTGCAGAAATTGTGTCCAACCCCAGATAATGAAAGGGAGGAGCTGATTGTTGTACACATGCATACATATACACATCGAAGAATGTATACTTGCATTTTCTCTTCCACACACAGGTTATCAACATGAAATGTATACAAATAATCTGCAGAACCCAAAAGGGAGCATTCCAGAAGAGCAAATTTCTAAATTCTAATCCAAGCTCTGTCAGTGGCCTTGACTTATAAAAATAGGTATTATAATGGTTTTCCTCCATCTCTAGGTGTACGATTCTATAAAGTATAAAAATTACAATTGTTTTTTCTTCAAAACCCTCTCTCAGAATTCTTGAATGTGCTATTCCTATGTTACTCCCTGTATGCTTTGCAGCAAGAAGGAGAATCACAAATAACTTTCCTGTGTTGCTTCATAGGAACCGGATGATTGAACAGTACCATAATCACAGTGATCATTACTGCCTGAATTTAGACAGTGGAATGGTGATAGATAGTTATCGTATGGGCAATGAGGCTCGTTTTATCAACCACAGCTGTAATCCTAACTGTGAGATGCAGAAATGGTAAGAAAAATATATTCTGTTTACTGGGAGACTGGTATGGCAGTGGCTAAAATATAGATAACCAGATCATCTAAGAGAATCTAATCTAAAAATAGGGGGATCGAGCTGAACGGTGTAAAAAATATTTACTATCATGGTCGCATTGCAGAAGAGAAGTATGGTTTTCAAGTGGACATTTTGGAGACAGGATCTAAGTTTTCTGGCAAGGCAAATCCAACATTTTTGTTTGTCGTGCTGTTAACCTGCTACAAATTTTGAAGACTAGGTAATGCCATAAAACAATCGCTGTGTGTATTCTTTCCTTCTGGTGTTGTGGGTTAATCCCGGTAGGCAGCTAAGCACCACACAGCTGCTTACTTCCCCTGCACACCCCTGGTGCGAAGGACAGGAGAAGAGTAAAAGCAAGAAAGCTTGTGGGTAGATATAAAATTGTTTAATAACTAAAAAAGAAGTGGAAGAAGACAGAGAGAAAGAAAACAAGACAAAGCAAGTGATGTAAAGGTAATCGCTCACCACGTCCCATGGGCAGGCTGATGCCCAACCTTCTGAACACCCTCCACTCCCTTTTTATTGCTGAGCATGACGTTATATGGCGTGAAATATCTCTTTGGTTATTTCAGGTCATCTTCCTGGTTGTGTCCCCTCCCAACCTCTTGTGAAACACACACACGCATGCACGCGCACACACACCATCTATTCACTGTAGGGTCAGAGAGAGAAACAGATAAGGTCTTGGCATTGTGCAAACACTGTTCAGCAACAGCTAAAGCATTAGTGTGCTACCAGCATTATTTTGGCACCAGATCTACAGCATGGCACCTTACAGGGTGCTGTGAAGAAGCTAACTCCGTCCCAGCCAGATCCTTTCTGTCTGGCAATTCAAATATGTTTTTAAAGCATATGAACGGGGGAGTGGTCTGATTTCAGCACACCCTGTGTCATACCAGTACTATGTTAGCAGAATAAATTGAGTGCCAGGCTAGTAGGAAGGGCTTCTGAGAAATTCGGAGTGAAAAAGCAGATGGTTGTAATAGGGATCAGCTATAGTGGTAGTACAGCAGGGAAGCTTGTGATTCTCAGATGGTTCTAGTAGTTTTAAGCAATAGTAATTAAGTTTAAAAATATTAGAATCCAACACGAAAAATGAGTGAAAGAATCAGAGAGACAGTAAATTTTGGCGCATTTTGTGAAATGAGGTGAAACATTCAGTGTAAGCTCTTGATTTATGGAGAGGGCCTGAGTTGATAAGTGGATCAGCCATATTAGCTGATACAGTTTATAGCTTCTCTATTTGTAGCACAACTTCCTGCTCTTTGTAAACATAACACTGAGTTTTGGTGGCTTTCAAAGTCTGTTGTAAGAGACAGAAACAAGAGAACAGGTCAAATGAAGAACAAGAGTACTCCTGAGCATGGCAGAAGTATTGTTTCCTGTCTGCAACACTTCCACTATGTGGACAAAGACAATTTTCGTTTTAATTATTTGGAATATTTCATTATATTTTCTCTGCAGGTCTGTTAATGGTGTTTACCGGATTGGATTGTATGCACTTAAAGACATGCCTGCTGGTACTGAATTGACTTATGACTACAATTTTCACTCATTTAATGTTGAAAAACAGGTAAGGATCACAATGCAAGACCTTGAAAAAAATAACCAACGACAAACAGTTCAGTAGAGTTGAAGGTCAATTAGCAAAACCTATTGTGTTGTATTTAATAGAACGGGTTTTAATGCTGAGAGATAATCCAAGTGTTTCGGGTTTTATTTAAAGTAACTTTTCTTTTTTCCAAAGCAACTCTGCAAGTGTGGTTTTGACAAATGCAGAGGAATAATTGGAGGTAAAAGTCAACGAATGAATGGACTTGCAAGCAAAAGCAACCAGCCTGTGAGCACTCACAGAAGGACTGGACGGTCAAAAGAGAAAAGGAAGTCAAAGCACAAACTAAAAAAGAGAGTAAGTAGTAAAGACAGCTTCTTTCATGGATAAAAGTTAGTAAGAAATCAGTTTGTGACATCATACTAAAAAAAAGTGTATTTTAAACGTAAAAGAAATACTACGGTTTCTGTCTCAGAAACTACTTTTACTGGTTTGCTAGGTTCTTGGCACAGTTTTTCCTGTCTATCAGAATGATCTGTTTTCCAGAGGGGCCACATGCCAGAGGAACCCAGTGAAAGCGTGAACACACCAACAAGGCTGACGCCACAGCTTCAGATGAAGCCCATGTCTAACAGAGAAAGGTAGGGAATGATTTCAGTGGTGGTGGTGGTGTTTTTTTCCTCCGAAATTGAGGGGCAGTGCAAATGTTGAACTGATATTTTCTAAAAGGTAGGGCATCGCTGAATGTCTGAGTAAGAAGTTCTTGGTTCTTCTTTAACGAGTTAGGGTGGCATTTCTCACCACTGACATGAAAAGCTTATGTCTGAACATCTCTTTTTTGCCATGTTAAGGTATTAATTACAGAGAATGTGATTCCTGAATGCTGTTTTTTTTTAAATTCATATAGAAATTTTGTGTTAAAACACCATGTGTTTTTGGTACGAAACTGGGAAAAGATTCGACAAAAACAAGAGGAAGTGAAGCATGTCAGTGATAATATCCATACTGCATCATTATACAACCGCTGGAATGGAATCTGTCGGGATGATGGCAACATTAAATCTGGTAAGGCCAGGACAGGTTCCTCATGTTGCTACTCTTCTCCTTTGAGATCCTATGTGATATGTCCAAGAAGAGCTTAAGTTCTGTATGTAAATCAAAGTTAGCCTTCCTACAGGATCAATGTGTCTATTGTAATGCACACAGGGAATGCCCTACAGATAAAAAATACATATGTGTGTAGTTGTGTATGTATGCTCTTATATTTACATAGCAGGGTAAGACAGACTTTTTCTTATATTTTCAATGTATTTTTGCATTAGGGGATTCTGCAATTTCCTCTGAAATAATTAATGCTTTTTTCTTACGAATTAGGCCTTTAGAGAAGAAAGCTTTTTGGCATTCAGTTTTGGGAATGGGACAAAACATAGGTATTGGAATGAATGTATTAATACTGTTTCAAAATAGCCCTTTGTTCATAGGACCATAATCTTCACTGCTGTGCAGGATTTGGTCCCCACTGTAAGGTATACGAGAAGTTGGGAAATGAGTATTTTGAGTGAATTTAGCGACATGCTACGTTTGCTCCAGCAACATAAAATACCTTAGTAACCATCTTAACCATTTGGATGAGCTATAAGCAGTGAGAGAACCTACTTGTGAAAATAATCTTTTACTATTATAGTAGCTTTAAAAAAAGTTAATTTTAATAATTGGTGATGGACTTGCTGGATCCGAAAAGACACTGTAATTTGATCTTCAAGTAAATTCTTGTTTAGACATAATTCTTTTTTGCTCTCTTTCAGACGTCTTCATGACCCAGTTTTCAGCCCTTCAGACCGCCCGCTCTGTGAGAACACGACGCTTGGCTGCAGCTGAAGAGAATATTGAAGTGGCTCGTGCTGCCCGCCTAGCACAAATCTTCAAGGAAATATGTGATAGCATCATATCCTACAAAGGTGAAGGTGATGTGATGCTCCTGAAAAATCTCTGCAGAGATGTTTTTCAGCCTCCGGAACAATGAATTCTCTGAATATGAAATAATAGAAAAAAGAGTTTATGTCAGGACTTTAAATAACCTCTTGCTTTTTTTTTTTTTCCTTTCTCCTGCTACCAATGTTATCCTCAACCCCTTCCTCTGACACCAGAATCTGCAGGTGTTGCTGTGCTTTTAAACTGATTTTTCAGTAGTTTAGCAAAATGGTACAATTTACTGAACTGCAAGGAAACTGCCCTCCATTTTGATATATCCAGAGTACAGCAACCAGCTTCTTGAAACAAACTCCATTTTAGTTCCCTGATACCAGAAGAGCCTTTCTTTTAAAAATGGATAGAATATAGTTAGTTACTTTTTTTTTTTTTTTTTAAGTTTTATTCAAGTAAGTGTTGCTAAACTGTGTGTTCCTGTTACAGATTCCTCCAGGCAGGCTCTTGCAGCTCCCCTCCTCAACCTACCCCCAAAGAAAAAGTAAGTATTTGCTTCTCAGAGCAACCCATGGTTTTCTATAAGGGATTTGCATACATTTGAAATGCTGGTGAAATTGACATTCTGCATACGTTCCCATTTTAGAAATGCAGACTATTATGAAAAGATCTCTGACCCGTTGGACCTTGCCACCATTGAGAAACAGATCTTGACTGGCTATTATAAAACTGTGGAGGCTTTTGATGGAGACATGCTGAAGGTCTTCCGGAATGCAGAGGTGAGGCTCCCTCTGGCCTTAAGGCTGTTGCATAGACACTGGGAATATATCCTAGTTTAATGCTCTTGCTGACTTAGAGTAATGAAAGAAGAAAAAATATTTTAGAGAAGGGGAACTTTTGATAATCCTTTTCTGATGAACAGACATTGATAATTAATGTACTTCAGCTTATTCTTAGTGCTTTTGTTTGCCTTAGGTCAGACGAATGAAAGTAAAGGACATGCATCAATAGCTAGCGTAATGAAATTTCAGTACTTTTGGGGAGAAGTAAATTGTCCTTTAGTGTCATACGTTAAGATACATGGACCTGCGGTTCAAAGTAAAGGAAGTAGGTGTACAGTCATGTTACCACATGGGTGGATGCACCTTCAAGAGTGTGTACAAACAGGAGAAATGCGCAAAAACATGGAACCTGCGGGGGGAAACCAAACACATACAAAGGTTTTTTGTTTCTTTGTTTTGTTTTTATTCAGAAATACTACGGCAGAAAGTCTCCAACTGGTCGTGATGTATGCCGGCTACGGAAAGCGTATTATAATGCTCGTCATGAGGCATCTGCCCAAATTGATGAAATAGTGGGAGAAACAGCAAGTGAAGCTGACAGCAGCGAGACATCTGTCTGCGAAAAAGAAAATGGTCATGAGAAGGACGAGGATGTGATCCGTTGCATTTGTGGCCTTTACAAAGATGAAGGACTCATGATCCAGTGTGAAAAGTGCATGGTGAGGCTTGGGAACACAAAATGGAGCTCTTTTTCTATTCACTATAACCAGTGGAACTTCCACCAGCAGCCTCTGCATCACTAATAATAGCCTAAATTACCTCTTCAGAACTTCATTTCCTCTCCAGAAGAATTGAGAGATTCTGTTTTCAAAGAGGAAATGCAATTTGCATTTCTGTATAGAGTAGCTAGCACTTCCTGAAACTGCCAGAACTCCTGTCTTTGGTCAAGCAGAATTTCAACAATTACGGGCTTTTACATAAAGAGTTGCATGGAGATCTTACCTGTCTTCTTACACAGTATGAAATAGTTCAGAGAAAGTCTTGAATTTCCTTTGTGAAGCTTATTTTCATGCTTTCCTTAATACTTTTTGAGAAAGTACAATTTATAAATAATATATATCACAAGAATTTCTAATTGGGATGCATCTATTTTTCTAGGTCTGGCAGCATTGCGACTGTATGGGTGTGAATTCTGACGTTGAACACTACTTGTGTGAGCAGTGTGAACCTCGATCTGTGAACAGAGTAAAAAATATTTCTTCATTACTACAGTTACAAATTGAAGCAGTTTTTTCATTTATATATAGTGACATTGGCAAGGCCGTTGTGAGATTCTTACTTTATAATGTAGCTTCCTTGGATTACATTTAGTCATGTTAAGTGTCAGTTCTTCTGTAGCCACGTCTGCATATTTCAAAAAGGGTATCAGACTTGCTTCTGCGCTGATTATGGTGGCTGTCTTAACATCTCCTTTCTTTTTCTCTCCTCCTCCAGGAGGTTCCCATGATTCCTCGTCCCCATTATGCCCAGCCTGGCTGCGTTTACTACATATGCTTGTTACGGGATGATCTGTTGCTGCGCCAAGGTATGTGCTTACTTTGGTGCCTACCATGATTTCCATCAGATAAGAGTACACAGGTTTCTGGCATCGCCTCGTTTCAAGTGTTTTTATCTTTTTAGAAGTAAAAAGCTGCGCCCTGTGCTCGCATGGGGATGACACATAGTAAGGAACCTGAGTTCTCACTGACTGGTTGACGAAGAAACATTAATTACCTTTAACACAGATAGGTTTCTGCTTCTGGCCAAAGAAGAAAGATGTAGAGTCAGCTTCCAGTAGTTAACATTTAGAAGTAGAGGCAAAGAAGATCACTGATTTTTTTTAAACTTCATTCTTCAGATACATACAAGGTTAGAAAGAATCCTATATTATTCTTAAGAGAAATGCTCTTGAGTGAATGAAACCAGTTGGCATGTTTGCTAGGGGGGAATAGGAGTCCTCAGGGAAGTGGAGAATTAAAAAAACAAACAAACAAAAAAAAAAAAAAAACAAGGAACAGTGCATTCTTTATCCTCTGCAGCATTCTAGAATTTACATTCCCTCATTCTTTCTCAACATTGCTCTGCATTCTCTGTCTTGTCTATAGCTCAGCCATTTGGTGTTCCCATCTCATGTTTTTCTGCTGGGTTGCCACCTGGAGAATAACTGTCTTTCTAGGGTTGCATCAGCATTTCTGTAATCTGTTTCATTTAGTTATGTTTTAGCTCTTTTTGTGTCAACTTCCAGTCATTTATAGTGTTAAGGTCATTTTTGTCATGACAAAACCACATACCTCTAATTTTGTAGGGCTTGATTGGTGATTAATTAGAAAAATGTTAGCTTACATGGCTAAACTCCGTGTATCATTAGCAGAGGACAAAGGAGACTGAACTGCCACCAACAGTTAGGCCCCAACAGTGCCTGTGCAGTTACAGGGAATAGACTGAGCAAGGTTATGCCCGGAAGGTGCTAGGAAGTAATACACATTACAGTAGAAAAAGGGAAAAAACATGGATTCTTTGCTGATCTCGAGTTCTCCACCAAAGGTTCTGAAGCATGATGTTTGCCTATAGTAATTGCTGCGATTCAGTTGCAGAGTTGAAACAGTTTTTTTCTGTCTCTGGTTTCCATAAGGTCATGCAATTTGCAGATTGCAAGGCAAAAGAGACCGTAGTGACCATCAGGCCTGCAGTTGCAGTATGCATAGACTATGACATTTTTCCTGCATGTTGTATATTAGGAAGAGGCTGATCTTGTGATAAGACTGAAAAGGCTTATGAGAGGATAGCATTTCTTTATGTCAGTCTGCCTTCACTGCCAGGGAGTTGTCTGAACAATTGAATTAGTCTATCTTCAAGTTCCAAGCTTGAGAACTCCTCATGTTTTCAATGAACAAGGCTGAAAAGCTTCCAACTGCCTGACATGTGAGTGTACACTTTACTGTGATTGAATCCCTATAAATAAGTGAGGGTTCTTCAGTCTCTGGTTAGAGGACCTCTTAAAGTCTTATTCTTTAAAAATTGCAGCTATCACTAATTTGTACATACTGTCATTATAAAAACTTCCTTTGTTACATGTCCTGCCATAATTTATCCGGATTCGTTACACGTTACTATTTTCAGTGTGGGCATGCAGTTCAAGTTATGTTTAGTTCTTTGCTAGTAAAGTTTTTCTGAAAATGATGAGGGTCACCTTTCCTCCTTTTACTGGCTCTGGATTGGTTTTGCATCACTCTGCAATTCAATGTTAGGTAGCTCTGTCATGTTAGTTTTAATGAAACCATTTACTCCTCTATTTTTGGTGTGCTGGACTGATGAGAAGTTACAGGTGTGTATTTTGTGCCTATTGCCAGGTGATTGTGTTTACCTGATGAGAGACAGCCGTAGAACTCCAGATGGACACCCTGTCCGGCAGTCGTATCGGCTGCTGTCCCACATCAACAGGGAGAAACTCGATATTTTCCGCATTGAAAAACTCTGGAAAAATGAGAAGTATGTTCAAGGCATCTTTTGAATTTGAGACATTCCATATACCTACCTGTCAAAATACAGTAATTTTGTGGAAGTCTTGTTATAGCTTAAAAATGCGGGACTGAACATGGTTAAGTTACAAAGACTAGATGATTTCCCACTTGTCTCTGCATGTACTCCACAACTGTGAAGTAAAAACATATAAAGTTGGAGGTGTAAGCAGGGGATAAGAGATATAAGTTGATACATTTCCTTCACTGTTGGAATAGGCTGAGAATACACACTGACAGCTGAATTGGCTCAGCTAATGATCACTGACTTGCTAAGCCACTGTAACATGATTAAATGCTTATGCCCCATTGATAGCAGCATGGTAAGTCTGCTGTGTTCATAAAAATCACAATAGGAATATTTCCACTTGCTGAAGGAGATAAAGTTGAAAGTGTTATATTCATGTAAGTTTGCCTTTCATCACAGCCATTGCAAAGTACAAGGTAGATAGTTCAAAATTAAATGGAGGGCATTAGGTAAAGTTGTATCACAGGTTTATAGAAATAGTCTTTTTTTCTTCTGTTTGTTCTTTTCTCTTACCTACACATCTTCGAGCAGAGAGGAGCGGTTTGCATTTGGTCATCATTATTTCCGTCCACATGAAACACATCATTCCCCTTCTCGAAAGTTTTATCACAATGAGCTGTTCCGGGTGCCATTGTATGAAATTATCCCCTTAGAGGCTGTTGTGGGAACGTGCTGTGTTCTTGACCTATACACCTACTGCAAAGGTAAGGAAACTTAATAGGATGAGAAATTAAATTTGGGAAGTATGCTAAAATAGTGCTGCAAAAAGGCAGTAGCCAGTGTTTACAGGGTATCAGAGCTGAGGAGGCGCTATTGCCTTAGCACTGAACAGTGGTTTCTGCTGCACAAGGGGCAGTACTGAGGAGATAGCGGCAGGGTTGTATTGCAGTGCATAAGGAAGAGACGGTGATGGTGGTAAAAATAGGTTTGGAATTATTTGGTTGGAATCTACAGGTTTTTCTCTTACATTTGAACTAGGAATGTGTCCAGCGTTTGTTCCCCTTGATTCAGAATCGTAACGATACCTGCCATCCCACTTAACACCTTAAAGCCCATACTTCTGACACTGCGTATGGCTTTGTTCTGGTATCCTCTGTCTTCTCTTGAATCTGATTAATATTTTTTTCATATGTACTTCGTTTTGAAACTGCAGGGAGGCCAAAAGGTGTGAAGGAGCAGGATGTATATATTTGTGATTACCGCCTTGATAAATCTGCTCATCTCTTCTACAAGATCCACCGGAATCGTTACCCTGTCTGCACCAAGCCCTATGCCTTTGACCACTTCCCCAAGAAACTCACACCCAAGAGAGACTTCTCAGTAAGTGTTTCTTCTCGTAGCTTCCTTATTTTTTTTACCAGAAGGCTGGACATATTTTTCGGAAGCCCCTGCCTCTCTGTTTATGAATGAAGGATTGTAAACCTGAGGAAAATGGCACATAAGCATACACAGACTGGATGAATAGTTGGCTAGAAAAAAGCTCAGAAATAAAAATTGACTGTAGACACAGAATATGCAATTGAAAGGCAAACAGATGTTGAGGCAAACAAATAGTGATGTGGAAGTTTGGAGATGTTGGTTTCTGACAGAAATCTAGATGGTAATTTCGTGCGAGTCGTTCCTGAACAGAGGAAATCTTAAAATTCACTTTTGGGCAGCAATTCTGCAGCTCTAAAATAATTTCGTATGTTTCAGAGAACCACACAGCGTATAGTCCAGTGTGAGTTTGTTAGCCAGTCTGTGTCAGGCTTTCTTTCCTTTGATATAATTGCTCGATGTTTTAATAAACTTTGCCTATAAAATGCTTTTCAGCAGTACCTTTGAATTCCAAATACAGAAAAGCAGAATTTTCTTATTTCCATTTCTCTGCTTTATCAAATGACATACCACTTGCTTTCTTATATAATAATCACTGAAAATGGATGTCTTATCAAAAAACAGCAGCCTAATAGGTAGGTGGCCTGATCATGAAGTACACCTTGCCTTACCATGCTGCATCTGATTGTCCATTCATTCCAGTCTTATTTTCCTCTATTCTGTGGGAGTAGCAACTCTTCATTGTGTACATCCTCCTGCCCAACACTACTTTGTCTCTTGAGTTTTGAGGTATCAGATGTAGCAGATTTTCTGCAAGTAAGCACTTTTCTTCGGGAGCAGAGAGATTCTTATAGTGAATTTCGAGAAGGCTCCGAACTTGTGCTGTGCGAAAAGTAAAGAGCATTTTTTTCATAATGGTCTATGGCTTAAAATTTGTTTAGAAGATAAAAAGAATCAGATAGCAAGTCTGGCTCTAATTTATCCCTATTACATGAGGTTTTTATCCCTTCTCCTTTGGATTTGTCTAATGTGTGAGATACACCAGCCATGCACTGGCATATGCAAAGTGCCAGATAGGCAAGTCCTGTATTGGTACTTCCATAATACTAGACCAGCACTGTGAAGTTTATTCAGTATTAACCATAATCTTTATTGTTGTTATAGCCTCATTATGTACCAGACAACTACAAGAGAAATGGAGGCCGGTAAGTCTTACCTACCAGATTGTTGGTTGAGAAGAGATGGGATAGATCCTGTGTGCTTGTCAAGTGTCCAGTGTTCTTCGTACCCATTTTCCTGGGTGCTGTGGAAATAATACTTAAATTCTTTAAAGCAATTCTCTGAACTTTCAGAGAAAGAAAAGGGAATGAGGGGGAAGAGAGGGAATATAGAACCAGCCTTGGTGTTCCTTAATAATATGCTTATTAGTCAGGAAAGTACAGAAGCCATTTTGAAAGTTAGCAGAAGCAGCTGAATGTGGGAGAAGGCATAGCCCAGCACAGGAGGGAGATCAGTCACTGAATAGACTGACCACGTATTCCTTGTAATAACAGCCAGGGCCAGTGCATTCTCTCAGTTCTGTTAGAGACTTTACAAGTACTTACCAGGAGCCATGGTAGTTGACAAGAAAACATCAGTATGTGTTGTGCTCAACTATTTTGGCAAATGAAAATATTTACAAATTGAAATTAAAAAGGAATTGTTTTTTGAAAGACTGCATTTGACCTTATGCAAATGAGATTATAGGCCTATATCCTCCCATAGATCTGGTGGGTTTGAATGCACGTATTATTAAGTAAAATGACCGAGATTCCAGAAAGTCTCCTACCTATTGAAGAGTCCTTGACTCTCTAGTAGTTCACCTTTCAGGTAAGTGTCTGGAAAAAATTTGGTATTTAAACTCTTCTTTTCCTGCCAGATCATCCTGGAAAACAGATCGCTCAAAAACACAGATCAAAGACTTAAACCAAGAAGAAGATTCTCTTCCACTTATTGAAGATGTATTAGGAAACCAAGAGCAAACTTCAAGTGAGGTGCCTAGCACAGAGGAGCCAGAAAAAGAGGCAGTCTCTAGTGAGACCTGTGAAACTGATAAAAAGGTGGAAGAAGGCAATTCTGACACAAGGCAGCTGTGCACTCCAGAGGAAAGGCGGCATATTCAGAGAGAGAGACTTAATCAAATCCTGCTAACCCTCTTAGAGAAAATCCCAGGGAAAAACGGTGAGATTTTATGCTGTGGTTACACAAGAGCATTTCTTCTGTAGTTTGATTTTTTTGTTTTGTTTGTTTTTTTCTTTAGCTCACTGCAGACTGTGTTGATAAAATTAATACTTTTGTCTGAATATTTTTCTAGTGGACATTACTAATAATTAGTTTTCTTTGCAGTAATGTTTTCTTTTGCAACAGTAGCAGTTTTCTGAATTCATATGAAATTTCTTACTACTGACACTGTTTTGTATAGTATTTTTAGTAACCACAAAGACTGTCTGAGGACATTCCCCCATTACTCCTTGTTTACAACTGAGAAACATAACAGACATGCAATGAAAGACGAAAGAATTTAGGAAGTAATTTTTGACTTTTAGTGATAGTTCTTACTGTTGGGTTCTGGGTAACTTCTGAACTGTAGAATGATGGTGCAGTGGTTGCCCTGGTTAAGTAGTTCCCTGTTTTTAATTGCAATATCATTAGCTGCTGTGACAGTGGAGATCCAGCAACCTGAATGTTGCTACAGGTCATCCTTTTAACAGGCCAGTGGTATTCGAAGAGTTCGTGCTTTGGTTGCTGGCGTATGCTCCCCACAAACTGGTTTGTGTATACATAATCATACTGTAACACGCTTCTCAGGGTGATCTAGAGATAGCTTAGATAACTATTAGAATTAAAACCTAGGATGAGCTGCGTTCAGACCAGTAAATCACTTTTTTCTTTCATGTTCTGGGAGCTAACACCAAATAATAATGCATCGCCTCATAGAGTAATTTGGGTTGAGGTCTAATCATCCTCCCATCTAAGCAAGGCGAACTTCAGACAAATTGGGTTGCTCAGCAGCTTGTCCAGTGGAGTTTTGAATATCCCTATGGATGCAATCATCCTTGAAAAAACTGTGAGTAAGGAAATAGTAAAGCTATACCTGGTGTCACCATCTTTACCAATAGCCTGTGGTCTGTTGCAGCTATTGATGTCACTTACTTGCTGGAGGAAGGATCAGGAAGAAAACTGAGGCGGCGCACTCTCACCATCCCAGAGAGCAGCTTCAGAAAGTGATGCCACGAGAGGAAGTTGTGGTCTGGAGTCTGCTACAAGGTCTGCTGAGGACTGAGGGCAGGAGCCCAACGTCTTGTGCACCAGCCAAGGAAAAGAGGGCAGCAGAAAACTGACAAATATACAAACAGTTAGCACTTAGATGTCTGGGTTGGCAGGTTGCCCTGCCCTGCTCTGCAGTGCTCTTATGGTGTGTGTGTTGTTGGGCGTGCCTTGTATTGATGTTAGGTACTGAGAAAAACCTCGTGGTTATTGTCCAGGATGGTCAAATTTAATTTATTTTTGCTTGATATTCCCACTCAGCGGAAAAAAAAAAAAAAAAAAGATGGGGAGGTAAGAAGGATGAGGACAGACTTACTCTGAGAATATTCCCCACGTTCGCCAATTAACCTGTGATTGTACAAGATACTGTTGGCACCACCATTGCCCATGCCAGTGAATGAAATCCAGATGGGAGGGTGAAGGCCCAGTGGCTTAAAATTAAAGGCTGCCCTAAAGTTGTGGCCTCTGATTTGCACAAGTTCCAAGAAGAGAGAAACGTACCCGAATGTGCAAAATGTTCACCGTGGAACGGCCAGTGCACACATGTACCTTTGATCTGTGACAAGGAGCAATTTCCAAAGTCACGCTGGAGTAAAGCAAGAGTTGGTTGGTTGAGGCACTTGTACTGCATTGTAGAGGGGGGAGGGGGCGGGGTGTGATTTTTTTCACTTTTTTTCTGCAGAGAAATTTTATAAAGCAAGTCAAATCCTGACAACACCATTGCTGTTGGTTTTTTTGATAAGCTGTGGTTCTTGTGTGTCTAGTGTGTTGTGCAAATTAAAACCTGTTAAAAGAAAAAGAAAAAGGAAAAAAAAAAAGGAAACCTTCACTACATGAACCGTCAAGCAGTATTCAGAGCGAGTATTTGTTGTGAACTGTAGAATATATCAACTGCTAACACTATTCTTGTGTTCTGGTTGTACAGCTTAAAATGTCCGTCTCTTAAATTAAGAGACAGTGTATCTCGCACCACCCTCTCTCTCTGCCCTGACAAAGATGATTATTCCCAAAAGTAAGAGCCAAGGCACTGAATCTCACTGCATGAAATCTCGATTTCCGTGGTGTACCATGAGCTAGTGCTGTAGCAGGACCCCTCGCGTTACACCGATAACCTGCCCTGGCGTGAGGAGCCACAAAGCTGTCACCTGCCTCTGGGTCCAGCCCAGGCTGTGGCAGAGGGAGGGGGTGATAGGCATACACTGACCCTTTAAAATGGCTTTGCTTTTTTGTCTTTCAGACGTACATATGCATATACAGTCCTGTTTTAGATGTTCTTATAAGAAAACCAGTTTTTAATGTGCCAAGTTGTATATATCTGCTGCGTGGATGTAAAGCAATACAGTAGTTACATGTTCCTTTTTAATGGACCAAGCTTGTCCTAATGTACATTCTTGTTATTATTATAATTATTTTACTCTTAGTGGAACATGACTCATTCCATTAACTTTTATGTGTTGATTTAAAAAGAAAAAAAAAAAAGAAAGGAAAAAAACCCTTTGAGAAAAAATATTTTATTAAAAAAAAAAAGAAATAAGAAAATAGTTTGGAATATTTTCTTACTGTAGAGAAGCACTGTACAGTACCAGGAACCCTGAGTATAAAATACTCGTGCGTGTAGTAGGAATATCGCATGTCCAAAATCTTGAGTTGTCTCATTTAGTTTAAAACAGAAATCATTGTCTCAAATGGTGTTAAACACTAAAAAGTTTTTAAAAAATAAAGTGCGTACAGAAGCGAGACACTAGCTCTGTCATTTTATCTTTCTTTTGTTGAAAGACTAAACAAAATGTTTTTTAGACAATCAAATGTTAGGTAAGTGCAAAGAATTGTTTTTCTTACTGGTGTAGAAATTAATGACTTTTTTTATTTTTCGGTTATTTTATAATAATGAGAAGACCAGTGTGTCACCAGGATCGCTGTTTTAAGACCAGGAAGCACTACATTATTGCAAATAGATATGAACTCTTAGTCTGCATGGGTGTAGGCTGTGTGATTGCTGAAAATAAATGCTGCTAATATATTTCCTTTTTACAAAGCATATCTAAATAGATCATTGTTTTGATGTTAATCTTTGTAAATTATGTATTACCAATTTTAACATTGGATGTAATTGCATAAAAAGCCTGCATCTCAATCCTGAGAGAGTCTAGTATTAAATGGAAAATCTTTTCCTATCGATGACTTGTGGGGTGTTTTTTGACATGTCTTTGGTTTATTATTTTTTTTTTAATTGCCTCTTTGACTCGGCCCCTCCTGTCATGTCCTGCCTCTCTTGCAGCCTCTTTTATGTGAGTTGTTGCCCCGTTTCTTTCAGATACCCAATTTCCTGCTTGCTGATGGCATTTTGCGAGGTTGTAGCTTGATGCTGATGGTTCTGTTCAGCCCTTGGCAGGAAGGATGGTGGCAGCGTGTTTGCAGAGACAGCAGCATCAGCACAGACATGCAGTTTGGTAGTCAGAGGATGTGTAACCATGTACAACGGCAGGTTAGTACATGAATAATTCAGTCTATGAATTTAGTGCCTATTTCCAGAATATAGACCCCTGGTGCCTAGAGGCAGTGCCCCCCATGCCCATAGAGACGACAGAGTCGATTCCGTCAGCTCCAAGGTTTGTTAGTGCATCTCAGTCGCCACTAGCATCAGATGTGAGTCACATCAGACAGATGATTTGCACTGTAAGCAATATCCCCCCTGCCATTACCGAAAAGTCAAGCAAGCTAGAAAGACTGAGAGGTAATTAATTTTGAGTTATTGGGAACCATCGGCGTGATCATGAGGAACACACAGGATGTGGCAACGGGGAGAGACAGAAATTGAGAACATTGTGTCCTGCACGCTGTCCTTTCTGAGGCATCTTCAACCTTGCACTTTCTCCGATTGCCTCTACCAAGGTTGGCACTAATGAGATCGATGATCCTCACAAATCTTCATTTAGGGTTTAAATTTCCTCTGGTTCAAAAGTAATTTCTGGGAATAAATTTGGCAACTATCCGCATTAGTTACGCAGGAATGAAATAGTATATTGATGAGCCCTTTTAATGTAACTTGATAATTTTTTTCCATTTCCTGACTCTCTGTGGTGTCATTAAAACACCATGCTTGACCTGTACACTTTGCAATGTCTTTTTCTTTTAAACAGAGACACCATGCCAAGGATTGTAGTGCTTTAAAAATAACAGTAATTGACAAAGTACCCGGATTACCATCCTGCTGGCTTGACCCCATTTCAAAATCCAGAGGCAGTTGTGGAATTCAATCAAACCTACTTAAGGCAATCCAAATAACATTCCAATTAAGCTGTAACATCCCTTTTCTGAGAATAAAACTTACGGAGCGAGAAATGAAAATGAGAACAGAATTAAAAAGAAAAAAAATCCACTTTATCCTCAAAGCAGGACACAGCCTAGCTCCTGAAATACAGTCTCATGTGCCACTGAAACAGCAACCGTGGCCTCTCCTGTGCTTCACTTTGTGCTATTGCCTGGTGTCCTGGCACCGCTAGGCACCTCACAGGAGCCTGGTCCTGTTCTCTACGCACCTCCCTGTAAATGCCAGCCTGTCCCCAGCACGGGAGGAACCTGGATGGGCAGGGAGCAGCAAGCTGGGCACCAGCACCGTCCCTGCACACGTGGCTTTCCCCTGCAGGCACCTACCACCCAGCTCCAGCCCCAGCCACGCGTGCAGGGAGGGGCAATGCAGCCATTTCCAGCCCCACAGTTGCAATGATCCAGTCACAGCCGAGGACACGTAAGTCACAACCTTTATTTCCAGCTCTTTCCCTGGAATACGCTTCTTCCCATGGTTACAACTATTTACAGTGTTGGAACAGCACACGGGTGGCTGGGGCTGGCCCGGGCTGCATGCCCCAGCCATGGGGCAAAGCAAGGCAGGTGGTGGACGTGGCAGTGACAGGACATGACGGCACAGAGACAGCATACAGGACTGTGAGTAATGCACGGGGACAGGGCCTTTCCCTCCCTTCACACAGGCACGGGCAGCAGCTGAGACGACATTAGCAAGAGCAGGTCCCATGGGGGGCCTGCGGTGAATTGGCAGCAATTCCGTGGCAACACGCGCAGCGACGGCTCGCGGGACGCAGCCCTGGCAGAAGGTAGCATCGTGCTAGCAAGCAGCAGGGGCTGGCACCAGAGCAGGGGCCCCCTGCAGAACTGCCAGCCCCGACGGTGGTGAAGATGTGGCAGGGAGACAGTCCTTCCCAGAGGCGGCACCTGCTTCTGCAAACTCAGCTGCTTCCTCAGGGCTCCTCCTCTTCCTCCTCCTCACAAGATCAGGGATGTGTAGCCCACAGGAACAAGGCCAGTGCTGTTTCCATGGCAGCAGCAGATCCAGTCTTCATCCACAGTGGAGAGCAGCTGCAGGATGTCTCCTTTCTGGAAGCTCAGGTGCCCATCGGCAGCACCTGTGTGGTCACACAGCGCCCGAACTTCCCTACACAACAAATGCCATCAGGGGTTCGCCTCCCCACCAACCCCACAGATGGCTAAGAAAGGCTCGCCTAAGACTGGGAGAGGCTTTGATGCTCAGCTGTGGAGCCAGTGACCACCAATAGTTGATCAACAGTCCACATCACAAAAGCATCCTGCCAAGCAGCCCCTTGGAGCAGCATCAGAATGTGAGCAGCATTTGCACTGCGGAGGAGGAAAGCTCTAGGTCAGTGCTGGGGAGCAGGGAGATGGCCAAATGCAGTGCGGGAGGGCCAGGCGCCCTTCTGTGCTCGCTTGGACAGGCTGGGGGAGCACAGAAGTACCACCACAGCTGGGTGGGGACCTGCCACATACTTGCTCCAAACGGGGTACTACGAAGCCAGAAAGCACACGAAGAAAACGCTCAAAACTCCCCCACCAAAATGTCTGAGAAAAGCAACTGGTTCCATGTAGGCGGGTACACGGTCACCTGCAGCTCAGCAGAAGAGGAGGGCAAGCCCCAGGGCGGGCAGTCAAGGTGCAAGTTAGCAACAGTGAGAGGTCAAATGAGCCTTTCACCAGAAAAGGGTGTTGGATCCCTAAGCCATGCCTGGCAGCAACCGCTGCTTCTCCCGCCCCAAAAAGTCCACCACCAGCTTTCCAACCCCAACCATCACAGCAAGTGCCCTGCATCACCTGTGGGTCTGGGGCGAGTTGGATGTGTTCCTCTCCGGCTGCTCTTGGGCGTGGATCTTCTCGGCCGCCAGCCCCTTCACCACCACGGCAAGGACGTGCGCACTGGGGGACAGCCAGCTGGAGGGTCTCCTGCCACAAAGGAGAGGGAAAACACTGTGAGCTAGCAAGCTGCTGGGGCTGTGAACGTGTCTGGGTGGGATGAGGCTTTGCGCCACGACCGGGACACCAAGAGAAACTTTGTGCCATCTGAAACCTCGAGTAAGTACCATGCTGCGCGCACCAGGCACACCTGCAGCACCAAGTGCCAGGCACCAGCAGTTCCGCTCAGCAGGGCAGTTCTGGTGCTCTGGGAGCTGATTTAGCCATGGCAATACCACTGCGGCCTGACCATGAGCTCCTGCTCTAAAGGACTGCCATCATACAATGGCAGCAGCACCTGGGACGCGCACTAATCCCATGACAGGGCAGAGCAGCCCTGGATTACGGGCTCTACAAAAAAAAAAAGTAAATGAGATATCCGTGCTGCCGGGTGAGACAATCCCTTCCTGAGCACAAGCTGCTTCAGCCCCCCGCCTGCCCAAGCTGGGCCTTACCTGGACCTAGCTGAGACAGTGTTGGGACTGCACGGGGAACTCCGGACAGAGGGGCTGCTGGCTCCAAAGAGCCGGCCCAGCCAGGTGCCCTTGTCGGGGCGAGGAGCACTGCTGGCCGGTGGGCTGGAAGGGGCTGCCTGGTTCCTAGCCGCACAAGGCTCTGGAGGAGCAGCCCGGGGTTTCTCTCCAGCAGTGGGAACAGCTGGATCGGTGGGTGCGCCTGCTCCAGAGGGCGGGATGAGGTCTTCAGGGGAAGAGGTCCCAGAGGTGTCAGCACCGCTGCTGGAGTTGGGACTGGAGAGTTCAGGGATAGCTTTGGTCTGAAGGAACTGCAGCTCCGTGCCTCGAGGCTCGATTGCAGGTATTTGGGGTCGCGCCACCTGGCCAGGGCTGGAATCCCCCGCAGCCGTCTTTGTCCACCAGACGAAGGGGAACCTTTCCTTGCTAGGAGCAGCATAAATCCTGGAGGCCTGGCTCAGCTGGGTCCACCAGCCACCAGGGCCAGCCTCTGCATCCCAAGGGCCTGCCTCGGGCCTGCCGGTCTCCGGGGAGCTGTCAGTTCCCAGGAAAGCACGACTGAGCTGGTCGCCCCAGCGCAGCACGTGCTGGAAGGTCTGCTGCAGGGCAGCCCCCACCTGGGGGCTGGGGACCAGGCTGCACACAGCTGCTTGGGACTGGGACCTCGGGGTTTCCTCCGCACCAGCTGCCCTCCCCAGAGCATCAGGGGGCATCTCGTCTTCCAGGCTGGCCCCTGCAGTGGTGCTTTGGCCCTCCAGAGGAGGCTGCGCAATCCCCCGAGCCTGAGCAGAGTGATGGGCAGGAGCTGGGGGCGACTCCAGCTGACGGGACAAAGGTCTTACATCCACGGAGAGGTGATGGTGTTCAAAGAGCAGGTCGAGGTGGAACGTCAGCACCGAGAGGGGCTGGATGAGCAGCAGCAGTTCATCAGCGAGGTGGGGAAGAGGGCCTTGGCTCAGGGCAAAGAAGGCCGTGGGAAAATATAGCACGGATATTACACCTACGAGATACGAGCAACACTGGAGAGCTGGCAAATGCCCCCTACCCCTTACCCACAGATCCCCCCCCCGGGGCCAGCTGGTCCATCCTAGCAGGTCTGACAAAGAGCTTTCTGCTGAGGGCTGCATTGAAGGTGTTCCAAGTTGCCTCCCTGACTGCCCTCACCCAATGGGATGGCCACGGAAAGCAACGCCCCCGTTCACTGTGGGAATCCTGAGCAAGCGTTGTGGGAGGAAAGGGTGTGGGAATTACTAGGCTGACTTTGCACAAGTAGAAGAGGACTGGGGGAGGACGGACACTTCTGGGCACTGTATCCTACCTGGGCTATTCTGCAGGTGAGAGATCCACAGCTCCAGCTGCTTAGTACTAAGCAAAGTAAAGGAAACCAGAGTTAGAGCCCTCAGAACTCTGTTCCAGCCAGCCATCACGGCAAGGACAGCCTGGGTCAACAAGGACCAATACTCACTTCAAAAGGCCAAGGATAAAGGCATGAAACTTCTGTCTGGTGCTGTTGAGAGGGGCCAGTCCAGCCACATGCCAGCAGAGGTTTTGGAGAGAGCGGGTATTGGGCCCTGTGGAACACATAATATGCAGATAATCACTATGGACACAAGTCCTCCCCAGTCAGAGCCCAGGCTGGAAAAGGACTCCAGGCACCTTGAGGTGCTGGTCCTAATGTCTCCAGGAGCACAACCCCCCACAACCTACCTGTCTTCACGGAGGCTTCCACCAAGCTCCAGGGGGAATTCCTCCTCTGGCCTGTGATAACATCCTTCTGGAATGGCTTCAGCCCATCCTCCACCAAGCCATAGAGTGCGGGGCAGAGCGTGTGCAGCAGCAGGTAGCCCACATCTGGGCTGAGCCAACTGTCTCCCAGCTGCGCCTGAAGCAGGGTGGCATCAGCATTTAGACACAAGGAGAGGAGAGGGGAGGGGAAGGGAAGGGGAGCCCCTCACCCTGAGCCTGCAGGGGCAGATGGTGGGATTCTTCACTCCCAACTGGTTCTGCCTGACTGTGCCACCTCCAGAGATGGGCAATCAGGACGTGACATGCACCAGGGAGCAGGACTGAGCTTCCCCAAACCCCTCCTGCCAAAGCCTGTGTGGCCTTTCCTTACTTCCGACCACCCCAGCCCCGTCAGCGCCTCAGCCCAGGCCCTCACCTTCTGCACCAGGTTCCGCGCGGTGCTGAAGTGGGCGATAATCTTATCCACGGCGGTGCTGACGGCGATCAAGAGGGCTGCCGGACAACAGAAAGGAAGGAGTCAACGCGGCAACGAACACCGCGGCTGCAGCAGCACCTGCTTCGTCCCTTTGCAGCAGCATGGAGCTGACCAGCCCCAGCTGCGGCGCGCAGCAGCTCAGCACCCCAAGGCCTGGAGGAGCCGGAGAGGGGCAGGCTGGCAGGACCGGGGGCTCCAGGAGCCTCTGCAGGGCAGGGGGCTGCCAGGGGGCTGCCGTGGGGACCCTCAGCTCCTCGGGGCTGCGAAGAGCGGCGGTTTCCGAGGGAAGAGCCCAGGTGGGTGCGAGCATGCACCCGAGGAGCCCGCGACGTGCTGCGGCCTCCCCAGCCCGGTCCTGGCTCAGCAGCACCGCCTGCCGAGCGCGGGGCCCGAGCCCTGCGCCCGGGGCTGCCCGAGAAAGGCGGAGGCCGAGCCCCGCCGCCCCTCCCGCCCCCCCCCCCGGGGCCCGTTACCTTTCTTCTGCTCCGCCAGGGCCCCGCGGCTTCTCTCCGAGCTCCCCCCGCGGGGCTGCGCCGCGCCCGTGGCTCCCGCGGCGGGCGGCGAGGGCCTGGCTGGAGGGAGGGGAGGCCGCCGTGAGGCGCGGCCCGACGCCGCTCCCCGCCGCCTCGCTCGGGGCAGAGCCGGCGGAGCGGGGCCCGGGGGGGGCTCCGGGCCGCGGGAGGGAGGCCCGGCCCCGCCGGGAGGAGCCGGCCCCGGCCCCGGCCCCGGCCCCGGCCCGCCCCTCCCGGTCCCACTCACCGCGCCGGGGGCCGGGGCCGGGCCCGGGCGGGCCGCGGTCGCTCATGGAGCCGGAGGCCGCGGCCGGGCGAAGGGCGGCGGTGGAGCGGGGCGGGCCGGGCCCTGCCGCCCTTGGGGCCCGCCCAGGGCCTTACCCCGCGGGCTCGGGCGGGGCGAGAAACGAAGGAGAAGGGGAGAAGGGCGGCGGGGCGAGGGAAGGGCCGCGCCGGAGGCGCCGCAAGACGCAGGGGGAGCAGCCCGGGGGGGCTCCCGGCCCCCCGCAGCCCCCCGTCCTCGGGGCAGCCAACGCTGCAGAAGTGACGGAGGGGGAAACCCGCGCGTGCGAGGAGCCCCTGGAACCACCCGGCACCTCGCAGCAGACCAGGCCTGCCTCACACGCAGCGACCGGGAGGCAAAGAAATGATCTGTAGCGGCCAGCAATGAAGAGGCCAGCTCGACGTGAAGCTGCGGCGTGCACCCGCCAGCTCCAGGACCGGCAGCCCCTGGCCGCAGCTGCAGCCCTGGATCCTGCAGCTCCTCCCTGCCCCGCGCACAGGTCCTCTAAAGGGCGATCCTACAGACCCAGTCCCCTTACCCGGCACCTGAAAGAGGGGGTGCCCTGCAGCAAGGGTGGTCGCCTCTGATGACGCAAACTTACCCTCCTTGCAGGTCTCATCTCCTCGCTCAACCTCCCCTGGCACCCAGGGGTCCCCGCCAGGCCCCCCAAGCCTCCAAATCAGCGCGTCTCCGTTGCAGCCAGAGCCTGGCCCCTTCTCTTCTGGCATGCAGATCTGTGGCAGCAGCTTGCCTTCCTCAGCATCCCCCAGCTGTCCCTCTGCGATGGGCTGCAGTCCCGGTCGAGATCTCCTCCTCTTGGTCTGGTGGCTTTCTGTAGATGCCAGCAACTGTCTGCCCGAGGGCACAGGTGGCATCCAGCTCGAGCCACAACTGCCTGCAGGCATTTCGAGGAGTGCAGACGGGTGCTGAGATGCCACTGGCTCCACCCGCTCGCTGTCTGGCTGGCCCTTGGGCTTGTTGGAGGCACTGCGGTACCGGAGCTCCTTGAAAGTGGTCACCTCTCTCTGCCTCAAACCGGGAGGTCTCGCCCGCCACTCCTGCTGGAGCTGGGGCCGGGGCGGCTCCTGGCCTGCGGTGCTGGAGAGGAGCTCACTGGGGGGTGGCAGCTCCGTGTCCGGTGAGAAAATAATCAGCCAGTCACTTCGGTCACCCCTGGCCTGGGTGAGCGTGGTCCCAGTGGTGTTCCTCTTCCTCTTTTGGGCAAGCTCATGGAAGGAGGTGATGTTCTTCTTGCCCCCATCTCTGCCAAGGTCACCCAAGGCGGGCTCTGGCTCAGCTGGCTTCACGGGCAGCACCGGCTGCTCTGCTCTGTGCCCGTTGAGAATCTGCAGCTGTCTCCGGGGACGGGGAGGTATGGGAGGGGGGATGCTCTTAACCCAGGTCCGCGGCTCAGGAGCACTGCTCGGACTGTGATCCTGCTGGCCTGGCACAGCCAACGCTGGAGGTGCGGCGACTGGGTCAGGAAGGGGGTTGCAGTTGGGGTCTAGGTCAACGCAGGTGCTTGTGGTCTCCTGTGTCACCGTGCTGAGAAAGGGTTCGTCGTACTGGGAGTTGAGCGAGCTGCTGCTGCAGAGGCTGTCTGGGCTCTCTCCAGCCGGGATGTCTGCTCTCTGGAGCACTGCTGGGTTGAGGTTGCCATCTGTTCCATCCCACGTCCTGCCCTGGTCCGCCAGCAGCAGGCCGTCCCCCACATCTTCTATGGGAATGACATTGGGCTGATTTTCAGGGGATTGGGACCCTTCTCCTGAGAACCCCCTGCAGTACACGGAGACCGGGGAGTCATCCAAGCTGAAATCCGAACAACTACTGACAGAGGAGGAGGTGGAAGCCAGATTGCAAGGGGAAGCCACCTCCTCCCCAGCATGCAGGCAGGAGAAATCTTCTTGAGCTGCCTGGTTCTGGAGAGCCAGCGTCACAGGCAGCTCAGCGTGAGACTCGCAGCACTGGCATTTCAAGGAGGGATTGTTGGAATTGGCATCCACTTGCTCACAGTTCTCCTGACAGCCGCTGCAGCATTTCTGCTCCCCCTGACTCATGGAGTCAGAGGTCTCTTGGAGCTCCGGGTGCCGGGAGAGATGTAGCCCCAAGGAGATGTGCTGCAGGTGGATGTGATTGAGGTTGCACAGCAGGCCTTTCTTCGGAGCCAGCATGATGCTGTCTTACCGCTAGCTCTGGGGCTCCTCAGAGAGCCCCACAGCTCTTCTGCTCACACCATCCAGCTCCCTGCAAACATCCAGCGTCTATTCACACAGCAGCGGCGAAAGCAGCAGCGCAAACCCGGAGAACAACGAACTGGGAAAAAGAACAAAGATGCTGACCTTGTGGAAGTCGCCGGACAGGGCAGGCTGCAGGGACCAGCCTGAGGGCTCACGCGGACAGAAACGCATCCAGCAAGAAGGGGCTCCCCCACAGCACCCCCCCGGGCTCAGGCCTTGTGGCTGGGCAGGGGGCTGCAGCCGCTCGCGGCTCCCCTGGGCAGGGCTCGAGCGCAGGCTGAGGAAGCGTGGGCAGGTCCAGGCGCCTGCAGTAGCAGGGCTGGATTCCCTCTGCCAGCTCTCGGCAGCCAGGGAGCGTCTCAGAGATGCTGTCAAGGAGAAAACGCCCTTGAAATGTCAGACAGCGAAGCTCCTGGCCTCTGGCCAGAGGAACGCGGCCCCGGCGGTGCCCCGAGGCCAGCGCATCAATGGCCAAAGAAGCCCAAAATGCGCTGGTGGGGGGGGGGGGGGGGGCGGTGTCACTCGGCCCTGGCCTGGCCTCAGCAGGAGGCTGCAGCCTGGACCCCGCTGCAGCCACTGCGGAGCCCGGAGCTCCCCGGGCGCTGCCGAGCTCCGGCCCCAGCCCAAAGCCCCGCACCGGGGGCAGCCCCGGCTCGCCCCGGCCTCACCGCAGAGCCCCGCGGCCGGAGGGTCGGGGCCCAGCCACGAGGGTGCGGGGAATCCCGAGAGCCCGACCCGGAGCTCGGAGCCTCCCCCAGCCCCTCCGCCGCCCCCCGGCCCCGCTCCCCCTCTCACCCCTCGGCGCTGCGGCGGCTCCGGGCGCTGACTGCGGCGGCGGCGGCGGCGGGGAGGAGCCGCGGCCCCGGCCCCGCCCCGGTGAGCGCAACCCCGGGAGGAGGGGGGGGGGGGGAGCCGGCCTGCCCCCAGCGTCAGCGAACACAAGAGGCAGCAGAACGGCAATAAATTACGTTTATTGGCAGCAGGCCTGGCGGCCCGAGCACCGGGAGGGGGGCTGCTACGCGCCGCGCCGCCCTCCACCGCAAGGCAGCAGGGCGGTGGCGGGGGGGGCACCGGCACGCACCCAGCACCAGGGCTGCCAGCCCACCCCTGGCAGCAGAGGCCAGAGTTCACCAACAGGCCCGCCAGCCCCCCATCACTTCTGTCGTTTGTAAATCTTCTGAGCTAGGCCAAGGAAAATCTCCTTAGGGAGCCGGTTTGCGTGCTTGTTGATCAGTTCTTGCAGGCGCTGATAGCTCTTCTCCTCGTACTCCTGGAAAGCAGCCTTCATGCCTAGAGTCTCGTAGAGCTCCTTCACCTTAGCCACCTTCTCTGGCTCCTTACGGCCGTAGTTCTCCTGAGGAGGCACCAGAATGAGTAAGTCTGGCGTTTAGCTTATGGCTACGACAACAGCTGCTCCTTCAAAACGTGGCAAGAGTCACCTCTTCTGCTTTGTTTGTGTCTTACAGTGCTCAGAACAACTGAGCCTCCTCCCACCCAGGTACCACCACTGCTGCAATGCTTAGCGCAGCTTTCCAGGTACACCTTACAGCTCTACACCTCCTCTACACTGTGCCCTTAGGCAGGGAGTCCGTGTTACCTCTCCCACCGTGTCCAGAGGGGTTCTGCAAGGCATTACCTCCAGGATCTTCCTCTGATCTGGTGTGACCCGCCGCAGGCACTCCACCACCAGCCAGCTGCACTTATTGTCCTGGATATCAGTGCCAACCTTCCCTGTTAGTGCCGGGTCACCAAAGCAGTCCAGGTAATCATCCTGTACAAAGACAGAAACATGAGCACCACAACCACCGTCTTACAAGTCCTGAGGGACTGGGAGGCGCCTTGTACCTGGATCTGAAAGAATTCACCCATCTCCAGCAAGATTGCTTTGGCGTTGTCGTGTTCCTCCTTACTGTCAATACCAGTCTAATAGGGAGAAGGAATTAAAAAAAGACAGAAAGCCTTCCAGTATTTGTTTTTACATCTTCATCTCCCAGACCACCTGCTCTCTTAGACAGCCTTATGCTGTTTAGGCACTGCCTTTCTCCCCTTAACTCCTTTCCACAGGACTCACCATGTACATGGCAGCAGCCACTGGCAGGTAGAAGGAATAAAACGCGGTCTTGTACTTAACGATTGCCTTATACCTGTGGGAGGGGAATCACATTTAGTGAGAAATCCCAGGCCTTCCCCTCCCACTGGTGCTCAGCAAATCAAAGACAGCAGGAAAAGAGCAGCATCTCCCTCTAAACCACCTCCAAGTTCTGACAGCAAACAAAGATTTGGTCTGGACTTTGGTCTGATAGACGACAGCAGAATTTTAGCAAGCTGGTTGTCTCCTTCACAGTCCAGAAGGGCCAGCAGCAGAGCCACCCAGCCAGCATTGGGCTGGCATCTGTCCCCTCCAATTTCTTCACCTTTGCTCACTGAAGCGATTCAAATCCACCTGGGTGACAGGAGCAGTGATGAGGTCCAGCATCTGCCCCAGCTCAGTTTGGTAGCCAGTCTGAAGAGGAAACGTTTAAGGATTTGTTCACGCGGTCCCCAGAAAAGTCCCAACAGTACAGTAAAAACCCTGAAGTTCAGCCCCATTTTAGCTCCTTGCCAAGGCTGAGCAAGGGTGCATATTTTTGGTGGGATGCCCAAGGACTTAGAGAGCAGACTAAGAGCCACACGCTGTCAAATAGGACTGGGACTAGTCCCGAGATAGGTCCATGGAAGGAGACATGGGGGGCAGCCTCACCTGCAGGAAGAGCTCCAGCAGGTGCAGGTAGTACGGGCGCTCCCCGCAGTACTTCTTCAGCATCCTGTAGACGGATGACTCGAGGAGGAAGGCATCATTGATCGCATCCAACCCAATTCCCTCCTGCACCAGGAGGACAAGAAGAGGCTGGGTTGCAGCACACCCAACCTTGCGGCACCCCCGCGCCCCCCCCCCAGCAGGCAGCAGCGTCCCAGCACCGCGGCTGCTCTCACCTTCTTGTACCAGCAAAGCTGCCCCCGGCGCGTCAGGGACTGGTCCATGATGTCATCGGACACCAGGAAAAAGGCTTGGAACTGCAAAAGGCTGGGTTAGGGGGCAGCTGGGGGACGGGAGCCCTCAGAGGCGCAGGGCGCGGCCCCGTGCCCCACTCTCACCAGCTCGATGCACCAGCCGACGGCCAGGGCACACCGGAGGCTCTCGGGGTCCTGCTGCTGGGGGCCCGCCAGCTCCCGGAAGGCTGCGAGCACCGTCAGCCCCCGGTTGTACTTCCCGCCCGGCACGTTGTACTCCAGCACCTGCGGGGAGAGGCGAGCGGGCAGCCCCCGGCCTCACCGGGACCCCCCCGGGACCTCCCCCGGGCCTCACTGGGACCCCCTTAGGAACTCCTCCCGGCCTCACCGGGATCACCGGGACCCCTCCAGGCCCCATCGGGACCCCTCCAGGACCTCCCCCGGCCTCACCGGGACCCCCTCAGGACCTCCCCCGGCCTCACCGGGACCCCCTCAGGACCCCCCCTCCGGGCCTCACCGGGACCCCCCCAAGCCCCCCGCCCGGGCCTTACCGGGACCCCCCCGGGACCCCCCCGCCCTCACCTCCTTCAGGCGGACCACGGCGTCGCCCACCTCGGGGTGCCCCAGCCCGTCCCCGGTGAGGTCGCGGACCACCTGCGGGAAGAAGCCCACGAACTCCTCCCGCTCGGCGCCCGCCGCCCGCCGCGCCCCGTCCCCGCTCATCGCGCCCTGCCCGCACCGGACCCCTCGGCTCCGCTCGTCCGCGCGCCCTCGCGACCTCCGAGGGCGGCTCCGCCCCGGCGCCGGGCGCGGGGCTCGCCGGGGCGCGTAGTCCGGAGCCGGGGGAGCCCCGCGAGCCGCACAGCAGAGCGGACTACAACTCCCGGCGCACCCCGCGAGGAGGGGGAGGAGCCAGCGGGAGGCCGCGCCTGGCGCCTGCATTCATTGGCCCGCTCCATCGCATGAAGATGGAACCAAGGAGGCTCAGCCAATAGGAGAGCGGGGGGGGCGGGACCGAGCCGTGCGATTGGTGAAGGGAGGGAATGGAGCGAGGGCGCGGCTGCAGCGCGGGGGCGGGGCCGGGCACCGGGGCCGGGGCCGGGGCCGGGGCCGGGGCCGGGGCCGGGGCCGGGGCCGGGGCCGGGGCCGGGGCCGGGGCCGGGGCCGGGGCCGGGGCCGTTCCCGTTCCCGTCCCGCGTTGGGTTCCCGGCCCGGTGGGGGCCGTGGCTCGGTGTGGGACGCACGAGCCGGGATCGTCTTTGCCAGGGAGCCGTCGGCACAGCCTGGCCCCTTCAGGGGGCCGGGGCCGGGGGAACCGGCGGCTTCCACGCGCCCCTGCCCCGCCTCGCCCCGGTGTAACCGGGAATAACGGGGTGAGGGAGGGGCCGCCGGTGGGCCCGGGGCTCCTCGGGCGTCAGCGAGCCTCATCCTTGTTGGGGGCTGCCCCGGTGCTGCTGCCCGCGGCTGGGCACGGCGCGGGGGCGTGCCCGTGGTGCCCGTGCCCAGTGCCCGGTGCCGGCGGTGCCGGCGCAGGGGCGGAGCCACCGGGCACAGGCCCGAGCCGAGCCCCGTGCAGGGTGTGCTGGCACGGCGGAACGGGGGCTGAGCACCGCAAACCACCCCCCCCCCAGCCCACCCCGTGCTGCGTGACCTTCATTTAATCTGTTTAATGCCCGCAGCCTGCTCCGCGAGCAGGGTCAAGCCCCCCCCCCCCCCCCCCCCCCCGAATTAATAAACGGAAGGGAAATGCAAGGGGAAAATAACCAAAGATTAAACATTAATCCCCCGGGGCCCAAATGCCTGGTGGGGTGAGGGGAAGGGGGGGGGATCTGCGGCCGTTCTGCTCCTCCTGTGGTGCCCGAGGTTGTGGGGCCGGGCGGAGGCACCCCAAGATGCTCCTCGGGGTTTCCCATCTGCTCCTGGCTGTCAGGGGAAGGCAATTAAATCCTGCTGTTAGCAAGGAGCGGGGCTGCCCCTCTGCGGTACCCCACCGCTGCCCCATCGCATCCTCGCGGGCAAGGCACCGGCTGCACTGAAGGAGGCTCCCCCAGACCAGCTCAGAATCTCTCTTTATTATTTAAATCCATTATGTACAACGACCAAAAAATAAATAATAATTAAAAAAAAAAAAAAGAAAAAAAAAACGCCTTTAAATTCTCTGCAATATGAAAACTACAAGCTCTGTACATCGACTGCCGTGAGTGCAAGAGTGAAGGATCATGGTCTTTGGTGACGAGACTCGCGCCCACCCACGCCACAGAGACGCGCGCGTGGCCGGCAGCCCCAGCCCTGGCCCCCCCCAGCCGCCCCCCTCTCGCCTCCCCTCGGGGCCGGGACGCCAGGGTCCTGCCAGCCGGGGGCACGAGCTGCCGCAGCTCGCAGCAGGCGCTGGTCGCCACGGTGGAGCCGGCCGCAGCGGTGACCGGAGCGCGGGGTGGCTCCGGCTCCTGGCGTGGGTCTGCGGCCGTGGGGAGGGGTCACCGGCAGCACGGCTGGCAGAAATGGTGCCGCACCCGGTGCCACCCAGCCTGGCCCACGCGCTCTGTGAGGAACACCTATGATGACCACTAAAACATCTACAACACGGGGCGTAAACACGGCCTGGGGGACGTCTGACTGCGTGGCCCGGCCGCAGACCCCTTCCCGAGGGGCTGCCGGGGAGACACCGACCATGGGGATAGAGCGGGACGCAGGGGCTGGATGGGGAAGGGGAGTTCAAGTCCATGAAAAAAAAAGGCAGTGCTGGACATCCCCTCCGACAGACACGCTAATGGATTCCCACCGGGCTGCTGCGCCCTGAGGGCTTGGCTCCCGGAGCAGCCAAGTGGTTCAGACTGGTCCCAATATCCCAAAACACGAGGGGGGAGAACTGAAGAACTCACTTCAAGAAGTACTGCATGAAACAAAACCCTCGCCCACTGCGCCAGGCGGCTGGGGCCACGCGTGCCAGGGCCACTGGGTCCCCCGGGCCCCGCTCAGCGGCAGCCAAGCCCCAGAGCGCGACTACAAGCCATGGTTCCTGACTCTAGTAGTGGAAAGCAGCTCGCACAGCGCAGCGGGGTCGGGAGGGAACACTACTCTAACCAGGACTGGTAACGCGGTTGAGCCCAAAGCAACACTGTAAGCAGAGCTCAGCTGCTCGGCAGAGCCACGACTCGAACACACACGGATGACTACTGGCTCCGGAGGGGGAGTCGGGGTTGGCTGCAGAGCCCCCAAGCCCCTGCCCTTCTGTGTGGGAAGGGCGAGGGGAGGCAGCCCCACAGCCCCACACGCCACCCAGGCGCTGCCCGGGGTTGGTGTCTCCTCAAGACCACCTTCTGCTCGCTGCGGCACTGATGATCAGCCTCTCCAGGCGGTCCATAAAGGGGACCGCAGCACAGGGCGTGAGGGGAGCAAAGCCCGGAGCACGCATCCCCCCTGGAGCTGCGGGCAGCCGGATTGCCCCCGCGCTGCTTCCGCATGGGAGCACGGCCAAGGGCCTGGGCTTGGTGCCCAGGTACGGGGCAGAGCCCCGCCAGGCACATCCCAGCCCCGGTGAGCTGCCAGCGGAGCTTCGGCAGGGCCACGCGCTCCACAGAGGCCTTGCAGCACCTCAGAGGTGAGGCCTGCAAAGCCAGGCAGAGGCACCCCGGGGGATGCTGTGGAGGCAGAGCTGTCTGCCCCTGGCTTTGGCACTTGGCACACCAGGGCGTCCGCCTGGCTGGCACAGGGCTCCAGCACCACCAGGGCCCGACACTGAGCCCCGAGCGTGGCTGCTGGCACCTCGGGGAGCGGGGACCTGGCCCCCGCCCGGCCCCAGGTACCCGCGCTCTGCCTGCCCGGTGAGACCCCACAGTGGGCTCCAGCCCCCTCTGCCCCCAGCACCAGCAGGCTGCTGGCTCTCTCCCCTCTCCCAAAAAGCCAAAGCGCTGGGCACCTGCAGGGATGGAGGTGGGGATGCTGCAGGTGCTGTTGTGGGAGGACGAGCCCAGCGGAGCCTGCCAGCATCGCCCCAGCCCCGAGGAGAGGCTGCAGGGTGCGAGGGCAGAGCAGAGAGGGGCCCAGCCCCGAAGGAGTAGCTGTGGGGAGCTGGGCTCCCCTGGGAGGCCTGGATTTGGGGCGAGGGCTCCAGCTTTGCCTGCTGCCTCCAGGAGGAGGGTAGGTGGCAGGATGGAAACGGTGATGGAGCGGGTGGGGAGAGCAAGGGCATGGTCCTGCTCTCAGGACACTCGGGAGAGCCCCCTCCTCATCCTGCCAGGCCAGCTCCTGGGGCTGCTCCAAGCCCACCCCTGCTGCGTCCCCAGCACCCAGCACGGCCGGTGCACGTCCCCGTGCCCTGACTCTCACCTCACCTTCCCTCGGACACAGCCAGGCCTCCACAAGGTGCTCTGCCTCTCCTGCTGCCTCCGCTCTCCTCCCGCGGGTGCCACCCGGGTGCCCGTCTCTCTCTTACCCGTGCACGGGTGCTGCCGGGGGCTCACATGTTGGATGGGAGCTTGGGCTTCCCCGTTTCCACCTCAGGGCTGAAGGCCACGGAGCCCTTGCGGGAGGGAGCTGCTGCCTGCCTGGGTGCAGAGACTGGGGACTGCGGGGTGGACGCTCCTGCCACGGAGCGGCTCGCTTGAGCCAGCGATCCTGAAGGCATCTGCTGCGGGTGTGCTGGCTGGCCTGCGATCCCCGGACATGGCTTGGCGAGGAGTCCGGCTACCGAGGGAGAGGATCTGCGGGCCAGGTTCCCCACGGATTTCCTCCCCTGCTGCAAGGAGCTCCCGTCTGCTTGCTGAGCAACCTTGTTGGGCAAGGAGGGCTGGGAGGCCGAGAGGAGACGGACATCCTGGGTGAGCCGCCCCACCGGCAGGCCCTGGATGCTCCTGTGCTTCACCAGCTGCTGGGGCTGCATCAGAAGTGAGATGTGGGAGCCGGTGGCCCGGGACAGGCTGTAGTGGAGAGTTCTCCCCGCCAGCAGCGCCTGCTCCGAGCTGGGGGACGGCGCCCCCGCCGCCTGCTGCAGCAGAGAAGTGGAAACTGAGGTGCCCCGGGACTTGGAGAGCTGGGGCTGGGATCCTGCCGGGGGCTGCTTGGCCGCTGCCGGCAGCTCTCCCTTCTGCGGCGCGCGCGGCAAGGGCTGCCCCCCGTGGCTTGGTCGCTGGCCCCCGCCTTCCAGGGGTGCCTGGGACTGGACCATCGGGGAGGAAGGCGAACCGGCGGCCGGTGTCTGCAGGTGGGACTGCGCCCCCGACGGGGAGCTGACAGAGGAGGGCCGGGAGCCCCCCAGGCTGGGCTGGGACCTGCGCACCTGCTTCGTCAGCAGGGTGGCCTCAGGTGACAGCGGGCTGGAGATGGAGGAGGGCGGCAGGAAGATGTGGGCCTGCAGGCTGTGTTGGTGAGTCAAGGCAATGGCCACGTTGGTGGTGGCAGCGGCTGTCTGCAGGGGCGCGTGCACCAGCGGCTCCCAGATCACCGGCTTGCCGCTCAGCTCCCGGCCCATCGTCATCTGCTGCAGCTCTTGGATGTTGTGGGCCACATCCTGGTCGTGCTTCACAATCTGCTGGATCATCTCGTTGTTCATGGGCCCCGAGCTGTGCTCAGCTCGCTTGCGGAGCAAGATGGAGTTCTTCTTCCCTGGGTGAGAGGTAGCGGTGTCACCCACCCTAGGAGCTCTCGGGGACACCGTGCAGGGCAGGGTGACGGTGGGGAAGGGACAATAAAACCTCACTGCTTTACCAAATGGAAGCAAGGCTTTGGGGAGGGTCCTGGCTTCGGCACAGAGGGAGAAGCAGGGGCAAAACAGAGCCCAAAGGATGATCCCAAAGGCTCCGGGCTGGGGGCTGGAGTCTGTGGTCCCACTTGTACTCAGCAGGCAAGGGGGGACGAGGACGAGCAGCTGGCCAATGCCAGACAGTGCAAATACGTGTAGGGAGGGTGACAGCCCCACCCTGGGCAGCTCATCAGCATTGCCCAGATCCTGTCTGGGAGGAAAGAGGGGCCCTGGTGGCAGACTGCATCCCTGTGCTCCCCCTCCTCACCGCTGAGGACCCGTGAGGCTGGGGTGCCGGGACCCTGGGAGCAGATACAGAGGTGGCTGCGCGGGGCACAGGGGCCACTCCTCACCTATGCGGTCCAGCCGGTCCATGGCCACCGTCTCGAAGGCCCTGCGCATCATGGGGTACTCCTCCAGCACCTCATTGAAATTATCCACCGAGAGGGAGTAGAGGCGGCAGTAAGTGTCAGCTCGCACGCTGGCCGTCCGCCTGCCCCGTGTCAGCAGGCAGATTTCTGCAGGGAGAGAGATTCGGGTGGCGGGGTGATGCAGCCATCCGTCCCCTCCCCAGCAACCTTCCCAGAGCGGGGACAGGACTGCCTAGCGCTCCCACAGGAACAGCACGGCTCAGGAGAAGGAGCGAAGCCAGGAGCCTGGACAGCCACAGCCGTGCCCTGGGCCACGCACAACCTGTTCCTCCCTCCCTGGGCCACGGAGACATCCCTGGATGCAGCTCCTGCAGTCACCCGACCCAGTTCTCTCCCAGAACTGTGCTTGTAGCCCATAAACTTGGCCCAGCTGCTCTGCTCTAAACACCTCTGCTTTATGGCCAGAGGCTGGCTGGGTGGATGCCCCCTTTGGCCAAGACAGCCAGAATTCAGGGCTCTCTGACTGCTGGTTCCCCTGATTCACCCTGTGGGACAAGACACCCTGCAAGAACCAGGGAGGTGGACTTCTGAGCCCCAGAAACCCCAAGTGAGGTGGACGCCCAGCCTTTGGCACTGGTGCTGAGGGGATGGACAGAGGGTGCAAGCATCGCGTATCCCCCAGCAGCTCTCACTTCCCTCTGCTCTCCAAGCCCCTCAGCACAGCCTCACCCCCAAAGTAGGAGCCATCAGACAGCTTTGTCTCCTTGTTGCCCTTGGTGAGGATGCTGACCACCCCGTGCTGGATGAAGTACATCTTTTTGCCCACAGTGCCCTCGCGGATGATGAAGTCTCCAGGCTGGAAGACCTCGAAGCGCAGTTTGGTTAGCATGGCTGTCACGAAGTTGGGGTCCGCGTTGGCGAACAGGGGCATGTTGGCCACCAGGTTGCGGCAGTTGAAGTTGATGATCTCCTGTGGGGTGAGGAGCAGGTCAGCGCTGACCCCAGCAAGCACTGCCCTCCTTCCCCCACGCCGCCAGCACTGGGGTGCCTGCCCATACCTCCTTAAGTGGCTCGCTGAGCTCCCCCAGGATGTTCTCCTCATCAAACATCTTGCCCTGGTAGCGGTGCTCGTAATACTCGTGGATGCGCTGGCGCGTGTCCCCAGGCAGCTTGTGGAATGACATGTACTGCTCCACTTGCTTGTACTGCGGGTACAGGAGAGAGCCACGCTGGGCTGCGCTGAAACGAGCTGCGCCATGCCAGGGCTGGCAGCACTGCCGGCTCACGCCTTCCCTCCCCTTGGTGGTGAGAAGCAGCCGCTGCCGGAGCTGGGATCCGGCCACACGAGACCCCCGTGCGCTCAGGGCAGAGAGGGTCCCACGGCAGAGGCCAGGATGCGGGCCTCACTATGCTAGGGTGAACCCCGGCACAATGAGTGGGGTGTCCCTATCCAAACAGGGAGCCTGCCCCCCTGACACCCCCACCTCCTGAGCGGGCAGCAAGGGCAGAGAGCAGGGCAGGAGGCTGCAGGGCAGGGAGCCCGCACCGAGCAGGTTTTGGAGCTCGACCCACTTGTGCCGGGATGACTTCCCCCAGGATCCAGGCACTCTCTCCAGCACCCTGCTGACCTTCTCCTGGTACTGGCGCCGGGACGAGTCCAGCGACTGGATGAGCGCGGTGGCGTGGCCGATGAACATGGCGTAGCAGGTGGCTCCCACGATCATGCTCAGCATCGTGAGCCAGACGTCGGTCATACCCTCGGGCGCCTGCTGGCCATAGCCAATGCACAGCATGTGGCTCATGGCCTTGAACAGGGCGTGCGAGTACTGCTTCCCCCAGGAGTCGTTCTGCAGAAGAGGGAACAGCAGCGCTGGGGGGCTCTGTCGGAAGGAGCCGCTGGGCCGAACCGTCCAGTTCCCCCTCCCCGCAGCCAGGGAAAAGGTATTTGATGTGGCCACGACCGAAGGGCAGAGCTCTGCCCGGGGAAGAGGATCAGGGACTGTGACTGCCTCTGGGGGAGCAGACAGGAGCCCCGGTGCCCCGTTCCCTCCTGGCAGGGCACAGGGGATTCCCCTGGCTGGTCCAACTCCAGCAGCAGCCAAGGTGCGCTGAGACAGGAAGAGGATGCAGAGATTCCCCCCACACCATCTCACTGCTGCTCCGCAGCACACGGATCCGCCGGGCAGCTCTGGGGGCTGAGTGTGCCCCGGCGTTTGAGCGTTTGAGACGTGCAACCACCTCCTCTCCTCCCCCTGGTGGATGCAGCACCGGTATCGCCCCCGCCCGGGGCACTCACCACCATGCGGTTGATGGAGACCCAGCAGTCCTCAGGGAAGTCTTGCAACATTGGCACCAGGAACTGGAGGCACCCATCCCAGTGACACAGCAGCAGCATCATGCCGATGAGGTTGAAGATCCTCACCACAGCACTCGCCAGGTCGTAAGTCATATGGAAGATCTGGGGAAGAGGCAGGAGCGCAGCTACAGAGAAACTGTCTCCTTCCCCAGTACGGTCGCTTGAACTCCCTCCTCCAGCCAGCCGGACCCCACAGCCAGAGATCCCTGACCTGCCCCGAGACCCTGCCCCGGGCCTGGGACCTCCGAGTGACCCTCACCTCCTCCCACTGGTGGATGTAGCGGATGAGGCGTGAGAGGCGCAGCAGGCGCAGCAGGCTGAGGATCTTGGTGAAGCGGACGATGCGCAAGGCCCGCGCTGTCTTGTAGACATCCGAATCCACCTGGGTCTCGAGGTCGACAATGAGGAAGATGTAGTCAACCGGGATGGAGGAGATGAAGTCAACCAGGAACCAGCTCTTCAGGTACTTCATTTTGATGGTGTGAGGGTCGAGGATGATCTCTGTGTTGTCCTCCACCACGATGCCTGTCCGGAAGTTCAGGACCAGGTCAGCCAGGAAGAAGGTGTCTGAAAGCACGTTGAAAACGATCCAGGGAGGGGTGTTCTCGTCCTTAAAGAAGGTGATGCCCACAGGCAGGATGATCAAATTCCCCACCATCAGGAGCAGCATGATGAGGTCCCAGTAAAACCTGCAGGAAGGGAGTGGGCAGGGAGCAGGAGGAGGGGTAGGACAGCCAGTTAGAAAAGAAACCCAGGACCGAAGCCAGAGTCCAACATGTCGCAGAGAGGAGAGCGCAGGGAGGACACGGGCTTTGCTCCCCAGAGCTCCCCGTCGTCCGCCAGCTCCCAACCACGGCCCAGGCTGGCTTAGAAGGATTTGGGATAAGCCTTGCTGCTTACACAAACCCAGTGCTGAGCTCCCAGGGCATCCGAGGGACTCGGGGCCAGGGAGGCACTTGGGACGGGAGCGTGGGGCAGCCGGGCAGGAGCGAAGCAAGGCCAGACAAGTGCCATCCCCATGGAGAAGGTGGAAGGAACGTGTCTGACCCCAAAAGGGTGCTTGAGAGCGGTGGGCAGGAGCCACACAGTGCTAGGCCTGCAGGAGCACCTCATCTGCCTCCTTCCTCTGAGAGAGGACAAGCTCAGAGGCTTCAGAAGAAAAACCATGAGGTCCCCAGCATCGGTTGATTAGAGTTTGACCGTGCCGTGAAATTCAGCATCCCCAGCCACACGTAAATGCTGCGTTTGCCTCCTTCATGCAAGCACACGTAATGCTCGGGGGGGCTTCCCAGCTCCACGCCCAAAGTTTTTACGGGATCTGGGAAAGAAAGCCCAGCTCCCGCCTTCGGGTGCCCCGCTCAGTCCCAGCTGAGGCTGGTGCTCCCTGCCCCCGGGGGCGAGGACCCCTCGCCCGTGTTAACGCTGTCTCAGCCACGGCCAGGGCTTGCTTGTGTCGGTGAGGAGGCACCGGCCAGGCAGAACGGAGCTGACCTGGCTGCACAAACACCTCCCGCACCCCAACTCTGCGCCCGGAATGGGAAAACAGCCTGCCCCCCCCCCCCCCCCCGCTGCCGGGCGCGCTCGATTCAGATTTAGGCTTAAGCTCTTTAGGGCAGGCCCCGTCCTTTACTCCGTGTCACGCCGAACACACAGGGCCCTGATCTCCGTGGCCTTTGAGTATCCACCTAATGTGATAAACACCGGCGTAATCCAGCCGGCTCGCTGCATGTCACCTTCACAGCGGGGTGAAGCTCCTGCAGAGCTCGGGCTCGCAAACCTTGGGGGGCAGCTTCCCCCCCCCAAAAAAGGTCCGTAAGGGCTTTGCGCCCCTCGGGGTCACGCTGGGGAGGCGCAGGGCAGTCTGCGAGGGGCAGAGCAGGCCCTGGAGGCTGCGGAGCTGCCCACAGGTGCCGGGGACCCGCGCCGGGTGCCAGCCCCACTCCGGAGCTCCTCGCCAGGCTGGGGACGTCGGCCGTGTCGCAGCTCGCCGTGGGAGATGACTGCCTCGCAGCTTCATCCCCCGTAGAGAAAGCCCACCCTATATGACTCAACATCCCCGTGACACCCAGTTCCTCCCACATCAGCCGGCCCTGCGCTCTTCCCGGCGATCCCGGTGACACGGTGAGCCAGGCCCGGCGCCTCGCAGCGCCCTGCCCTCTCCTCCTCCGGCAGCCCGGGGCTGCGGGGGGCCGGGGCCGGTGCTCGGGCAGGCTCCGCGGGCACCGTGTGGGGTCGGCGCGAGTCCTGCGCCCATTTGGAAATTCAAAGCGGTGTCAAGGGAGGAAACCTTTGCTTGGGGGCGAAACCAGGCGGCCCCTTCCTTCTCCTCGGCATGCCCGGAGCTGGGGGATGCCGGGGAGCTCCTTGCCCGGCGGGGAGCCCCGGGGGACCGGGGGGATACCGGAGACCGGGAAGGGGCTGAACCGGAGGAAACTTGGCTGAGTTATTGCGGGGCCGGCTTCGGACGCGCCCAGGGTGGGGAAGGGACCGGGGGGGGGGGGGGCTCGCGGTGCGGGCAGCGGGGTCGGAGCCTCGCCGGTCCCGGTTGCTCGAGGCCGCCTCCGCCCTCCGGGGCCCCCGTGAGGGGCCGGGGGAGCGCCGCGGCCGCCCCTCACTTGTTGCCCCGCCGGGCGCTGCCGGTGCGGCGGGGTCGGGAGGGAGCCGCGCTCAGCACCAGGGACAGCGGCGGAGGGGCCGGGCACCGGGCACCGGGCACCGAGCACCGGGCACCGGGGCCAGGCCCGTCCGGGGAGGGGAGCGGGGCCCGGGTCCCACCTGAAGTCGCTGTAGGGGTGGATGATCCAGGCGCCGGCCGACTTCACCCGCTGCCGCTCGATCTCCACGGCCCGGTGGCTGCCGAACATGCGCAGCGAGAACTTGTTCACGGCGGGCTGCAGCATGGCCCCGAGCTGCCGCTGCACGAACGTGCCCGCCGCCGCCGCCGCCGCCGCCTCGCCCTCCGCCACGATCTGCTCCGCCGCCGCCGGCGAGGCCGGGGCCGCGCCCGCCGCCCCCCGAGCGGCCGCCCCCGCCGCCGCCGCCTCCCCGTCCGCCACCGGCGGCTTCTCCCGGGGCTCGGGGCTCCGGCCCGGCGCCGCGTCCATGCCGCCGCCGCCGCCGCCGCCGCCGCCGCGCCTCACGTTTCCTTCAAACGCCCTTGCCCGGGCGCCCTGCCCGCCGCCCCGCCGCACATGCCCGGCCCCGGGCGGCCGCTCGCTCGCCGCCCCCGGCCTCTCGCTCACCGGCGCCCGCGGCCCCGGCGGCGCCCGCCTGTTGCGCACGCCCTGGCGCGGGCCCCGCGGCCGGGCCCCGCCGCCAGCGGGGAGGCGCCGGCGGCAGCGGAGCGGCGCCGAGCAACCGAGGCCCGGGCGGCGGCACCGGAGCGGCGGCGGCGGCGGCAGCGCGGGACCCCGCGGCGGGCGGGGCGGGGCGGGGCGGGGCGGGCGGGGCTCCGGGAGGGGCGTGGCCCGGTGCTACGCCCCGCCCACCTCCCCGCCCACCACCCCGCCGGCCCCGCCCCGCCCCCGGTCCCCCGGCCCCGCCCCGCCCCGCCGCCTTCGCGCGCGGGCCCGTGCGCGCGCCGCGTCGCGTGACGCAAGCGCGTCCGTGTGCGCGTCGTGCGTGCGCGCGGCCTGGCTGAGACCCGGATCGGCGGCGCGGCGCGGCGGGGCGCGGCGGAGGAGGAGGAGGCGGCGGAGAGCGAGCGAGCGAGCGGCGGAGCCCGAGAGGAGCCGGAGCGGGGCCCGGGATCCCCGGGGGCCCACGGCCGCCATCACGGACTTCCTGTGGGACAAGCGCACGGGGCTGGCTGCGAGGACGGTGCGGCTCGGGGCGCGGCGGGCGGGGTTAGGCCGCGGCGGCCGCTTCCGTGCTCGGCGGCGACGCTCCCGGGGCCGCGCTGGGCAGGGCCGGGCCGGGCCGGGCCGGGCAGGGCCGCCCGGAGGCTCCTCGCCAAGGTCGGGGCCGCGCTGCCGAGGCCCGAGCGCTTCCGGGGGGGCGCTCGCGGGGCGGGCCCGGAGCGCCCGAGGAGGCCGCGGCCAGGCCCGGGGGCACCGGGCGGGGGTTCCGAGCCCGCCGCTCCTTCCCCACCCCCCACCCCCCCGGCGCGGTCCGTCCCGGTGCCCCGGCCCCGGTGGCCTCTCTTGGCGGCCGGGTCCCGGCGCTTCCTCTTTCGGCGGTGGGCCAGCGTCCGGTGCGGGCCCCGCCCGGCGGCCGCCCTCGCTGCTCGCGGCCCGGCTCCGCCGCCGCTGATCCCCAAACCGGTTCCAGAGCAGCGAAACGCCCCGGTGCGGCCTCCGCCTGCCTGTGAGTAGGGCTGCCCGGCCGCTGGAGGGCTGCCAGCATCGCCTCCCGGCGCTGCCTTTAATTAAGGGCTGGGAGCGGCTCCCTTGCGCGGCGCTCGCGGGGGGTGTGACGGGCTCGGCGCTTGCCCCGGCCCCGGCGCCGGCTGTCGGTGAAGCCACTGCCGGGGAGGGACCGCCTGGGGCTCGGCAGAGCCCGGCCTGGCTGCCGAGGGTGAAATCTGTTGGCGGGCGTTGAGTACGTGCCTGTAGCTCGCCACGTCTGTGGGAGCAGCTTTGCCTTCTGGTAGCCCTGCCCCTAACGTCAGCAGAGTTTTGCGTGCGGAAAGTCAGCCAGGTAGGCGAGTGTGCCTTCTGGGGGAGGGAGAGAAGATCCACTAGGAGGTTTGTGGGCAGAAATCCAGCTTCTTACCTGCGGAGACGAGGCAGATTGAGCAGCTCGATGCTTGACAACCAAAATACGCGTTGGGAAAGTCTGGTAGCTGTGGGGCGAGGTCTGGGGATAGGAGCAGGACCCTAAGAACTCGCGCTTCAGAGGTGGAACTTGGTGTGTGGTCTCACTGAGGTGTTTTCTTCTTCATTCTTGACTCTAACATCCCACCTGCAGGGCAGAGTTGGGAGTATTCCTTGCCTCTGAGGTACAGCCTGTGAGGCTGCCTTCACACATCTGTGCATGCAGACGGCGTTCCTGCTCCTCCTTGGAGCCTGTAGGGGCCTTTGCGCTTGGAGTGAGAGCTGTAGTTGGTGCTTGCTCGGCAGTAGGACAGAGGCATTTCTTCAGCAGTTGCCCACTTAGGTGTCTGCAGTGCTGCTGCAAGGATTTGGGCCTGGCATCAGTAATATCCTGAGCTTTGTTTTATCTTCAGTTCGTCCTGGTGGAGCTTCTTTGCTTCCTGGGGAGGGCGTCGGGTCAGGGAGAGAAAGCAGGGGCACTGAAAGTGCAAATGCTGCTCCTGGAGCTGTGGCCAGTAAAGACCATGGATGAGAAGTGAAGGGGGAAACGTAACCTGGGGAACAAAAACACAGCAGGCATGGCCCGTGGGGGTGGTTGCATCTTCGCTCTTACGAGGTTCTGGGGTTTCTCAGAGGTTTGTCCCCTCCCTCTCAAATCCCTCGTGGGTACTCGGACACGCTGCTGGTTGCTTCCCCCTCTTTGCCTTAATGGTTCTTTGGCTACTGGCCGTACGTGCTGGTTTCTCTCCCTTGCCATCGCCTCGTAGTCACAGCCTCCTGTCGTTCCTGCAGATGCCTCACTCCAGAAGGTACCGCTCGTCGGAGCGCAGCAGCCGGGGCAGCTACCATGAGCGTTACAGAAGTCGCAAGCACAAGCGACGGCGGACGCGGTCACGGTCGAGCAGCAGCGAGCGTGACCGTCGGCACCGTCGGGAGGACAGCTACCACGTTCGGTCCAGGAGGTGAGTCAGCCCCGCAGAGCTGCTCAGGTTTTGGCCGATTCGTTTTTGCTATCGCTTTGCCAGAGCCACCCCGCGCTTCACCTGTCCCCGGGTGGCCCGAAGCGTTTCAGCCCGTCCTGTACTCAGCGGGCTCGCGTGCCCTGAGCTGTCCCTTCCCGAGCAGCGTTCGTAATCGTATCCCCACGGCTTGCTTCCCCCCTCAGCTACGACGACCACTCGGCAGACAGGAGGGCCTACGACCGGCGTTACTGTGATAGCTACCGGCGGAACGATTACAGCCGCGAGCGAGGAGAAGCCTACTATGAACCCGAGTACCGTCATTCCTACGAGTACCGGCGCTCCCGGGACCGCGAGGGCAGCTACCGGAGCTGCAAAAGCAGCCGGCGTAAGCACAGGCGGAGGCGGCGCCGCAGCCGGTCCTTTAGTCGCTCCTCATCGGTGAGTATCCTGCTGTGCTGGGCCTCCCCTGTAACCTTTCTCTCGCAGGTGGCAAGCTGGGTAAGTAGAAAACTCACTTTCTAACGCTCTCTCGGACTCAGCTTGAGAAATGCCTAGAAAGCCTTTGATGCAGGCAGCAGTTCCTGTCCACCGTCCCGGTGCGCCTCAGCGGTGGCTGCCCGGTGCCAGCTGGGCACAGGCAGCTCAGACCCTGCCTTAGCGTTGCCCGCTCAGAAGTGGAAGGACAGGCGTGCCCCGCAGGGCTGGCACCGTCCCCCTGGCGTGGTGCCGTGCTCCACAGCTCCTTTATCCCTACCGAGCGCTGCTTCGGTTGGGTGATGCCCATTAAAGGGCTGGCTAGGGACCCCAGCTGAGCGGTCTTTGTGTGAGGTTTGTACAGAAAGCGTTCAGCTGCTCCTGATCCCAGAGAGCTCGGTCTGTCTGCGACAGGTCCCCGTGGCCCCTGCTGATCCCTGATCCGGGCCTGTGTTGTGTGGCAGGAAGCCCCGTCTCTGTGAGCTGGGTCCTGTGGCAGAGCAGGATCCTTTGGGCGGGCGCAGCTGACTTGGGCTGGCGTGCCAGGGGCTTTGGCAGGTGAACGTAGCTTGTGGCCTGGTCAGTCCGGGTGGAGGCAGTAACCATCCCAGGCTCTTCCCAGCAGTGTCCCCGGCTTTCTCTTCTCATCTGTTCTGCTGTTCGCCTTCCACTTCTGTTAGACCCCAGACGTGTTCTCTGCTCTGTGTGTGGAGCTCTCAGTGTTGTCCGGTCTGTTCTGACTGTGTGTCCGGGGACGGGGTTATGGGCTGGATTCAGGTCCCGAGGCTGCTGTCTGGTTGCTCCCAGGTGTGGGGATGCTTAGCGGAACCAAAGGCAGGAGTTTTCTCTTCTCTGGCGTAAAATCTCTCATCTGCCTCGTCCCAGGCTGTCCCTATTCCCTGTTGGGCCTCTGCTTCTCTCCTGGAAGTTGGCCTTTCCAGGATCAGCTTCTTTGGGGGAGGGTCTAGAAAGAAGTGTCACATCTGCCCCCAGGCAGTTACTTGTAAATCCTCTGTTTTTTTGACGGATCGTTGTACCATACCAAGAGTTGCTTCTGAAACCTCTGAATTCATCTTAATCCGAGTGGTGGGGCTGGGGGAAGCCACCGTGGGAGGTTGTTGGAATGGGATGGGCAGTGTCTGTGGGGCAGTCTGGCCCTTTGCTTGTGCAGGACTTCCCAGCCCCTGCCTCCTGCTGCCTTTCCTCAGTGGCTGATGCGGGGCTGAAGCGAGCCTCTCCCTGCGGTCACTGAGTGCCCGGCTGCGGAGTCGTGCTTTGGCGTGCTCTCTTGGCACTGATCCGGGACCCATAGGCCAGCGCCGTTCCTCTCCAAGCCCCCACAGGAGCAAGAGCAGCTGGCTCCTTCCACTGCCCCTCTGCTAGCCCTCATTCTGCCCGTCTCTGCTCTCACACTGGTTCGGGTGGGGCTGTTTGTAGGTTCTTTTTTCTTTTTTTTTTTTTTTTTTTTTTGCTACAACGAAAAGCAAACTGTTTTTTTCTTTTCTGAGCTAGTGTGTTGTATCTTGACATGTTCCCTTGCAATATCCCTATCGTTATATATTCCTCTGTGCCGTATGAATTGGCTGGGAATCTCCTCCTGCAACCCCTCCTCAAACAACCATGTGAATTTCCAAACCAACCAATGCGTGACGCTGGCTGCTGCGCTGGTTTGAAAATCTGATTGGTGAATGATGAATTCCCTGTCTGCCTGGGCCAGCAGCGGAGTCGACAGAGCAGCAGAAGGGCCAAGAGTGTGGAGGACGACGACGAGGGGCATCTGATCTATCGCGTCGGCGACTGGCTACAAGAAAGATGTACAGCCAAATCGTAACATAATTTAGCTCTCTAGTTAAGCTCCCATCGCAGTCGCAGATCTGTCTTATCTTTCTGTTTCATTTTATTTTCATTGTTTATTAAAGAGAAACCCTCTCCTTTTCCTTCCCCTTTTGTTAAAACTACGTTTATATTTTGTATTGTTACTGAAGTGCCAGGGAACTAGGGCAGTTGCCTTGTGCAGCCGGTGTCAGCCTTCCGCTGCTCCGGTCTCTCAAGCTGTGTGCAGGTTAGGTGTTGCAATGCATTCTCCTCTGCCTTGTGTATGCGCTGCATCCAGGTCGTGCTCACTCTCTCATGGGCTTTTCTCTTCTTCTCTCCCTCCCAGATGAGATTATTAGCACCTTAGGGGAAGGCACGTTCGGCAGAGTGGTGCAGTGCATGGATCACCGGAGGTACGCCTGCTCCTGGGGCAGGGAGGGCTGCGGCGATGAGGGAAAAAAGACAGCGCAGCTGGTGAAATAGTCCCCTGCTTAAAGCAGGAGCCTGGGGTGGAAACGGGTGTCTCGATTTCTAGTATTCCTCCGCTGGTGTGGGTGCTCCACCCGGTGGGTCGTCTGTGTAGTGGAGAGGGACTGGGGGGAGTCTCAGGGCTGTTCACAGGGAGGGGGAGGATGTATAAATCTTCGCAGGAAGAGACCAGTTCAGAAAGCCCTTTTTTTGCAGGGCACAGTCTCTCTGACCCAACTCCAGAGTGACCTCGAGTTTTCTTCCCGTTTCTCCCCAGGGGTGGTGCACGCGTTGCTCTCAAAATCATTAAAAACGTGGAGAAATACAAAGAGGCTGCCCGACTAGAAATAAATGTGCTGGAGAAAATCAACGAGAAGGATCCCGAGAACAAGAAGTGAGTGCGCTCAGCGTGTGACAAAATGGAAGGGAAAGCATCACCTTAGCGCGGCTGTAGGGATGGGATGAGAGAGGTACTGGGTTGGCGCGTGACTGAATTCACCTGTAGCTAGCTCTCGGTGGCATGGGATACAGACCGAGCAAGGAAGGGGCGAGCCTGGTGCAGGGACAGCCCGTCTGAGTGGTGTGTGCGGATCCGTCCCGAATCTGAATCTTTCTCTTCAGCCTATGTGTCAGGATGTTTGACTGGTTTGACTACCACGGCCACATGTGCATCTCCTTCGAACTGCTGGGGCTCAGCACTTTCGATTTCCTGAAGGACAACAACTATCTGCCTTACCCCATCCACCAAGTGCGGCACATGGCCTACCAGGTGTGCCAGGCCGTGAAATGTAAGTGTTCACTGCTCTTTTTCTCTGCTGGTCCTAGACTGACCTGGAGAGCTGTGCGGCTCCCAACTTGAGCGCCAGTTCTGCAGCTGCTGGCCCGATGCAACGAGTTTTTGCCGTGGTGCTGCTGTTGCCAGTCCTCAGACTGAGCTTCCCTGCCCCTCAGTGGTGAACGTGTGCTTGGAGCGAATCCTTTTTCTTTGCCTGGTTATTGTGTTTCTGATGCCTGTGGGCTGGCGGCAGCCCAGAGCATGTCAGCGTCCACCTTCCTGTGTACGTTGTGGTGATCAATACGATCAATCCTTGTGCTTCTGTCGAAGCACCTTGGCCTAGAGTCGCCTGTCTGTTCACACCCAGTTTCAAACACGGGCTAAAACCGTGCCAGCAGCAACCCGAGCTAATGCTGTTCGCTCCTCAGGTGGATGCAGCATCGTTTTGCTTCTGTTTCTTGACCCTGGTTCTGTTTGCTTCCTCAGTTCTGCACGACAATAAACTCACTCACACTGACCTCAAGCCCGAGAACATCCTCTTTGTGAACTCTGACTATGAGCTCACCTATAACCTGGAAAAGGTAACGCAACAGCCTTGCTTTAGAAGTCTCCTCTCGGGTTCTTGGTGTCCCTGACCTTAGCAGGGGGAGGAGCTGGAATATAGCAGATAGCATTGGCCGGCTGCATTCACGCATTTGTTCAGGACAAATTTGGGTGAACGGCCTGTATACAAGTAAGCTATGGAGACCACAGACTGCAGCTGAGTGAGAGGTTTTTTTGGGGGGGGGCTGTGCTGCATATCGGAGGGTATCCGCCAGCCCTAATAGACCCTGCAGAGCATTCCCTTCCCCTGTGGCAAAGCCTCGGTTGTGTAAGGAAGGGTGTCAGTCCTTGTTTGGAAGCTCCTGAGTAACTGCTGTCTTTCTCCCTCTCAAAGAAGCGAGATGAGCGGAGTGTGAAAAGCACGGCCATCAGAGTGGTGGACTTTGGCAGTGCCACCTTCGATCACGAGCATCACAGCACCATTGTCTCCACCAGGCATTACCGGGCCCCGGAGGTCATACTGGGTAGGTTCTCCTTGGCCTTTCTGCAGCGGCAGGCTTTTGTCCCAAGGGCGCCGGGTGGTGCCTGCTGGATTAATTCAGAGAGGGCTGGGGGCAACAACTTGAAACTGGTGGGTTTGGCATTGCTATCAGCTGGGCAGTGTGTTGCCACTGACGCAGCAGGGGAAGGCCAGGATGGGAATTGTTTTTCCAGTTACTTGTTGGTTTTTGAAAGGGTGAGGGAGAGGGGCTTGGAATCCTGGGCCATAACTATATCTTGTTTTAAAAACATTGTTTTTTAGAGCTTGGCTGGAGCCAGCCCTGTGATGTTTGGAGCATCGGCTGCATCATCTTTGAGTATTATGTGGGTTTCACCCTGTTTCAGGTGAGAACCGTGCGCTCTGTGGCTTCCTCACAGCTGATGAAAGAGGACGCTGGCTGTGTCCCAGCACAGCCAGGAGCCTCAGGGGCTGCTGGAGTTCCCTCCATCACTGCAGGCTTGTAGGGATGACCGAGGTGTTGGCCAGCAGGGGGTCCTGAACTGGGAATCACCCGGGTCTGGAGGCAGAATGACCGCAAGCCGTTCCATGCCTCCCCTTTGTGTTTGTCTCCCTCAGACGCATGACAACCGGGAGCACCTGGCCATGATGGAGAGGATCTTGGGGCCAATTCCTTCTCGGATGATCCGGAAGACCAGGTGAGAAAGGCCAGCTGGGCACTGCAGGCTTCCCGGCTCTTTCTCGCTTTATGTGCAGCGGTTCTCTTCAAGGGATCAAACTTTGTGGCTGCGTCCTGAGTCAGTCCGTGCTGCCGCAGTGTCCTGAGTGATCTGTGCGCCCCTGGCAGAGTAGTGGCAGGGCTGGCATGTTGCTTCTGCTGCAAGGCGTTTGGTGCTTGGGTGTAACCTGTTCCCACCTCTCACTCTGACAGGAAGCAAAAATATTTCTACCATGGCCGCCTGGACTGGGATGAGAACACCTCTGCTGGCCGTTATGTTAGGGAAAACTGCAAGCCACTGCGGGTAAGGTGGGGTGGGCAGGAGCACCTGGTTGCTTTATCCTCTTCTCATTGCAGAGTCTTACAGTGCCAGCCCCGGTTCTGAAGATTCTTCCCGTGGGCAAGGTTGGGCCACTGAAAGGGTCAGACCAGTACCTTCCTGAAGGAGCCTTGGCTGTCCCAGACATAAACTAGGAAGACTGCAGCAGCCTGAGCTTAACCTCAAGTGGATGAGGAGGAGGGCAAGGAGACTTCAGGAAGTGTCTGGGGAAGATGGGGAGGGGTTGGGGGAAACCCTCGACAGTTCCGTGCTTGTTAAAGTGGCCTAGAGTTCAGGTTTAGGGTGAATGAAGGTCTGAACAGACCAGTCCTCCCCCACCTTAGCTGTTCAGCCCAGGGAGCGTACTGTGACCGGCACGGCGTGCAGCGTCCTCCACCCTGACCTCTCCCCTCTCTCTCCGCAGCGGTACCTGACTTCTGAGGCCGAGGACCATCACCGCCTTTTTGACCTCATTGAGAGCATGCTGGAGTACGAGCCGTCCAAGCGCATCAGCCTGGCTGAAGCCCTCAAGCACCCGTTCTTTGACATGCTGGAGATGGAGCCAAGCACAAAAATGTGGGACTCTAGCCGGGACATCAGCCGGTGACGCCACAGGTGCCAGCCTGCCCTCAGATTCTAGCCCCCGTGGAGGCCTGTGTGATTTCTATTCAGACATTTGGTGCTTTTTTTTATACATAAACTCCCTGGACATGTTTGTAAAGCTGTTAATATGTGAGATACTGTAAATAGCCCGTATTCTCTATCAGCCTCTGAGCACCACAACCTCCTGCCGTTGCTGCTGCTGCCGCTGTCATGAGGCGAGGGGCTTGTATGTCCATGTTGTAAATACCTCTGTTCACGTGTTGCTTTGTCTCCTGTTCTCTCCTGCCCGCCTCAGTGTAAATACTCCAGGACTCGCAGCTCTGTAGCTTATCTGTTTCCTTGTAAGTTATGAAACTGGTGGGATTGCATGGGAATTATTTTTTGGATCGATGTCATAGCCCATCCCCACACCAGAGTTTTATAAGAATTTTGTACAGTCTTTGTGAAAAATAAATATGAAGTGAATAAACCTTCCGGCTGGTGTTCGGACCAGCAGCAGCCTATCGTGAGGCTGTTCTGCTGCTTGTTTTTACTCCTGAGAGGCAGTGACTGTGTGCTGCACCCTGCAGAGGGAAGGAAGATAAATCCTCGGGTTGCAGGAAGAAAGCTGCTTCAGTCTGGTAAACCCCTCTGTGACCCTGTGTGATAAAGCCAGCTTTATCCACCCACCTGCTCAGTTCTTCCCGAGCTTGGATGATGGCCTTGTTGCCTGAGCTTGCACCTGCTCTGAGCTGCTGCAGCTGGGCCTGAAGTAGGCCCAGGGAAAGCAGATTCTGGCACGGTGGGTGGCGAAACATGGATCCTGTGTTGTGCCCTGAGACCGGTATTCAAAGGTGGGAAGATTTAGTATACGAAACAAGTCTTTCTTCTAGCAAAAGGACAACAGGGGCTACTTCGATAAGTGTGGTAAATGCAGGCCCAAAAGGTCCGAAGGGAGCAGCCTAGGTGCTTTTTCTTTACTAGAGAAACCCCCTCGCTCCACGGACAGGGTGATCGATGGCTGTCCAGATGCCTACGGTGGGTGGCCCAACGGTGTACGCTGTAGCCCAGCACAGGGAACTGGGGCTGTCTGTGCCTTTCTGTGAGGCTGGGCCCTTGACTTGGACTTTTCCATGGGATTTGGACTTTTCCATGGGATTTGCTGGGGGAAGTCACGGACCTGATGGGACCTCTGTGTTGCTGCTTTGCCCACGCATGTCTGGAAGAGTCTTGCGTCAGGAACAGCAGACACATGGTCTGTTCTACACGAGTGTGTCCCTTTTGCTGTTGCGCCATCAGTCTGTGGCAGGCTCTGTCCATGTCATCATGCAAAGAGATAAAGGAAAACACCAGCTTCACCTGGAGTTAGTGGGGGGGAGGTGCAAAAGGAGCGACACTGGCTCATCTTCACGCGCTTGTGGTCTTAAAGAGCTTGGGCTGGGAGCTTTTACCTGCTTCCTGCGGTACTGCTCAGTCAGAGGGCAGACAGCCATGCAGCTCATAGGCGGTGCGTGCCAGGGAACGAGAGTGTGGGGAAGACCTGGTCCTGCTGCGTCCATAGCCAGCCCCTGGGTGAGCCTGGATGAGAATTAAATTGAGCAAATAATATCTGCGGTCTCTCGGACTTCAAAAAACACAGCACCCCGGTGTCCAAAATCTGAATCCACAGCTTTTAAGTTCCCAGCCAAGAGCACCACGCTGAGGTGCCAGCTGTCTGGGCTGAGGGGGGAGGAACTCACTGCTTTGTGCGTAACTCTAAGTCTCCTCCGTTCAGAGGGAGGGAATATTTTTAGATGAGAGGTGTAGTTGCCGCTAAGCACTGAAGTCTGGGATGGCAATTAAGGGCAGGTGGGGATTTCTCTCTCATGCTGCTGTCCCAGCCCTCGGGATGCTGAGGAATTCCTTTCTGGGAGGGGGCTGTCGGCATGCTGCCTGTAGCTGCTGGAATCAGCGATCCCTACGAATAACTGATCCGGGAGGCCCCACTTTAATTATCCAAACCGCTTGCCATGCCACAAATCCATCCCCGACCGTTTCACGTCCTTCACGTCCACGAATTCAGCCATGCATCGCCGGGGGGAGGGGGGGGGTAGCGAAGCAGCTACCTTGCAGCACCTGGGGCTAACGCTCGCCTGTCCGCGGGGGCTGCAGCGGTGAGATTTGGGCAAACCTTTGCCTTTGGGGCTGAGGCCTTTTGGGTACCCGCAGGGGAGGGCGGCTTTGTGCTGGGCCCGGCTCAACGGGGCCCTGCGTGCAGCGCAACCGGCCCGGGGGGTGGGGGGGGGGAGGCACAGGCCCGGTGTGGCCTGGTGGAGCCTGGTAGGCCTCGGAGAGGCCGGGCCCCATCCCGGCGTTGCCATGGGGACGGCGTTGCCATGGGGACGCGCTCCCAGCGGCCCCTGCGCTGGGGCCGGGGGAGAGCGACCGAAAAGGGAAGGGGGGGAGAGAAAACGGCTCACCGGCACGTGACCCTGGGGCCACGTGGCCGCGTCACGTGCTCGCTTCCGCCCCGCCCCGCCCCGCGCAGGCGCAGAGCCCCCTGCGGCGAGGCCTCCCCGGAGCCGCCGGTGCCGTCGCGGGGCGGTCCCGGTGCTCCCGGTGCCGGTCCCGGTGCGGCCATGGCGCAGCGCGGTGGCCCCGCGGTGCTCCCGGACAACCCGTTCCAGGTGCGGGGCGGCTCCGTCCTGCCCCAGGGCCTCGCTTCAGGCCCCGGTGCCGGTCCCGCTCCCGGTGCCAGCCTCCGCCGCGTCTCTTGCAGGACCCCGCCGTGGTGCAGCACCGGCCCGGCCCCGAGAGCGCGGCGCTGGACGCCTACAACCCCTTCGAGAACGGCGCGGTGAGGCGGGGGTGGTGGGCCCAGGCCCCGCGGTGCCCCGGGACCGCCTCCCGGTGGCCCTGCCCGGGGCTCTGCCCGCCGCGGCCGGGCGGTACCGGCGGCTCACCGCCCCCTTCTCGGTCCCGCAGCCTCCACCGCCGCCGTACCATGCCCCGGCCGGGGCCCCGCCCGCCGCAGGAGTGCCGCCGCCGCAGGGAACCGCGCAGCCCCCGAGGAGACCAAGCCCTACTGAGCCCCGGAACTACGGCTCCTATGGGACGCAGGTACTGGGGCTGGCGGCGGGCAGCCCGGGTGGGCCGGGGGAGAAGCCGGGAGCTGAGGGCTGCGTGTCCTCCGCAGGCCTCGGCGGCGGCAGCCACGGCCGAGCTGCTGAAGCGGCAGGAGGAGCTGAACCGCAAGGCAGAGGAGCTGGACCGGCGGGAGCGGGAGCTGCAGAACGCCGCCCTCAGCAGCGGTGCCGGTGAGTGCCCCCAGGGTGGCGGCTGAGGTCCCCTCGGGCCCCTTCTGCACGGCTGCTGCTCTTCTCTGCTTCTCACCTCCTTTCGTTTCGCAGCGAGACCGAACAACTGGCCCCCGCTGCCGTCCTTCTGCCCCGTGAAGCCTTGCTTCTACCAGGACATCCCCGTGGAGATCCCCGCGGACTTCCAGAAGACCGTCTCTACCATGTATTACCTCTGGATGGGTGAGTCCCCGCGTGGAATCTGAGGTCTGGGGAGCGGGTAGAGGATCGAGCCTCCTACCCGCGAGGGAGTGCTGCCGCTCTGGAGAAGCTGCGATTGCAGCTTGGTGCCCAGGCCCCGGGGGGATGATTTCTCAGCATGGGGAGCGGGGAGCCTCGCTCGGGTGGCCTGACCAATGTCCTCTCCCTCAGCCAGCACCATTGCTCTCTTCCTGAACTTCTTGTCCTCGCTCGCCTGGTTCTGCGTGGATCCCTCGTCAGGTTCTGGGTTCGGCCTCTCCATTCTCTGGGCTCTTCTCTACACGCCCTGCTCCTTCGTCTGCTGGTATAGGCCAATGTACAAAGCCTTCAGGTGTGTACCTGCTGGAGCTCACTGGCCAGCAAAGCGGCGGGGTGGGATGTCTGCCAGGCTGGCGCTTGTAGCGGGGGAAGCGGGGCTCTGTGCTAAAGCAGGACTGCGTGTGGAGGGTGGCCCAGCTCCGTGTCGGTGTTCCCTACGGGTCTCAGAGACGTGCTCCTGGGCTGAACCTCGCTGTGAGGAACACGTTTTGCTCTGGATGGGGCCGCCCTAAGGAGGTCCCAGGAGTGTTTTCCCGTGGCTGTTGTTGGAGGTCCCTGTACTGCCTCGTGCCTCTTCCTCTTGCTTCCCCCTTCTCCCCGTTACAAGTCCCTTAACCGGTGGCTGCACGTCTGGCGCCTGCCTGTTCTCCTTGCTTTTGAGGAAGGTTTGAGAATCGCTTTCTCTGGCCTAACCTCGCCTGTCTCTTTCTCCCAGGAGTGACAGTTCGTTCAACTTCTTTGTCTTCTTCTTCGTCTTCTTTGCCCAGAACGTGATGTACGTGCTGCAGGCCATCGGCATACCCAACTGGGGCTTCAGGTACGTGCTGCGCTCGCCCCGGAGCGGGAGGAGGCGGGTGGGGAAGAGAGAACACGGGGACAGCCGCTGCTTGTTTTACAGCGGCTGGATATTGAGCCTGATAGCGCTGAGGAAGAACACGGCTGTGGCTGTGATGATGATCCTGGTGTCCTTGTTCTTCACGGCGGTGGCTGTGTTGGGCATCATTATGCTGAAGAAGGTGAGTGAGGAGTTGAACGCTGGGGCGAAATACTGGGACGGGTGGGTTTGGGCTGGCGTGGAGCACGGCTCTGTGCATTTGGTGTTGGAATGGGGCTGGGGCACTGGCTCCTGAGCCTGCTGCTGTCTTGCAGATTCACTCTCTGTACCGCCGGACGGGTGCCAGCTTCCAGAAGGCGCAGGAGGAGTTTGCCGCAGGGGTCTTCTCCAACCAGGCGGTGCGCACAGCGGCGGCCAACGCTGCCGCGGGTGCAGCCACCAACGCCTTCCGGGCACCCTAGCGGGGTGGGGGCCCTGGCTTCTCCCTCACACGTGGGCTGTTTGGTAAAGAAGAGGAAATGCAAGTTGCACTTTCATTGGATCCCCGTGTGTCTGCATCAGCTGTCAGAGGCTGCCTCATCCCAGCTTGGAAGTGCTGGTGCCTGAATCATTTGCTGCTCTAACCCCTTTCCTCGTGGATGGAGGCTGGTCTGGTTCGTGCTGGTCCCCTTCCCTCAGCGGACTGGGGGAAGGAGCAGGGTGGGGAGGTGCAGTGGCCCAGTCATTGTCCTCCCTTCCAGCACCAGTTGCTGGGGGGCAGGAGTCTCCTCCGGGTGTGTGACAGGGACTGAAATGGCTGCTGCCCTTCCCCCCTCTATTGGCCAGGATCTCCTCTTTCCCCACCTGGTGATGCCACTTGTGTGCTCCGGGGCACGGAGGGTTCCCACCTGTGTCCAGTCCCAGGGTGTGCGTGGGCTGGCTCAGCCCTGGAGGCTTTTGCCTGCCTTTCCTTTGAAGCAGGACCTCAGTCCCTGCCCAGAAATCATTCCTGTCTTCCCCAGGGGAGTGCTCATGTGGGACTGGGCTGGCTCTGCCCCCAGCGCGCTGAGCTGGGAGGCAGACTCCATCCAGTTCCCTTTCTTTTGTCCTTCATGGTGCTGGGCTGAGCCTACTCCAAGCATGGGGACGTGAGGAGAGCACTGCTTGGACAGGCAGCGATGGCGCATCAGCTTCTGATGGCGGCTCTTTGCCTTTAGCCTGCGTGCAGTCCCTCTCTCGGACTGGTGCTTGGTGGACCCTACCTGTGGGCTGGGTGCTGAGGAAGGCTCCTCGTACCTCTTCAGCTTGGGCTCCCTCTGCACCTCCTCGCTCCCAGCCCTCGGGGACGTGGGGAACAGCTTCTCCCTTCTTCCTCTCTGCCCGCTGTGGGGCCGGTGCCCCCCTCCCTCTCCCTGGCACTCCTCAGTCAGCCGTGTCCCTTCTTTGTGTGGCTTCACCCTCCTCCCTTCGGGGGGGGGAGCTGAGCCGGTCCCTGCGTGCAGCGCTGCCCGCACTGTGCCCTGTGTCCCCTTGTCCCAGGTGGCCCCAGCCCCATCCACCGGTGCCCCCAGGGCGATGGGGGCCGCTAGTTCTGCTTTCATCCACCTGGGGATGCGGCTGGGTTCCCCTCCTGCTGAAACTGGGCTGGTGGGAAGGGGTCGGCCCTTCCCCGGGGGGCCGGCTCCCTGCCGCGGGGGGGGGGGGGGGGGCTCTGCCCTGTCCCCCCCCCACGGCTGGGCCCCGTCTCTGCTTCCCCTCCTGCTCCCCTTCGGGCCTCTCTCGCGCTGCCGTGCCCAACGCCACGCCGCCTTCAGGTTTTATTTAAGAAATAAACCGACTCCGACTCCTACCTCGCCTCCGCTGCGGCGCCAGAGGGGCGCGGGAGGGCGGGGGGGGAGGACGGGGGGGGGGGACGGCCGGGCCCCACCGGAGCCTCCCGGACTACAGCTCCCGGCGTGCCGCGCAGGGGCGGGCCGGGGGGGGGGGGGGGGCAGCCGCATCCCGGGGCTCCCGGCGGGGCTGCGGGAGCGTGCCCGGATCCGCCCGGCTCTGCCTGGGGCGCGCCCGCTCCGCCGCCGCACCGGCGCCCCCCGCCCCCAACCCCGCCGCCCTCCGGGAAGCGGCCCCGGAGGCCGCGGCGGGGGCGATGCTCGGGCGCGCTCCCCGCGGGATCCCGGCGGCCGGGCGCTCCCTCCGCCCGCAGCCGGGGCTGGGGGGCCCGGGGAGGCGCGGCCGCCGATAACGGCTGCGGGGAAACCGGAGGAACCGGGGCTCTTCTTTTTTTTTTTTTTGGGGGGGGGGGGGTCGAGGGGGGGAGGGCGTCGGGCCGGGCCGGGCCGGTTCCGCGCGGGGCTCCGTGCGCCCGGCCCCTGCGCCCGCCGCCTCCGGAGGATGCTCGGGGGCTCGGGGGGGGGAGCGCAGCCCCGAGCTCGCCCCTGCCCACCGCTGCCACCTCGGGGACCCGCTGCACGGCCCCGGGGCCGCGCTCCCGGCCCCGTCTCCCGGCCTTTGCGGAGCAGCCCCGGCGCCTGGCGGCCTGACCCTGGGGCTGGGGGGCCGGCGAGAGAGGAGAAGCCCCGGGCCCGAGCGCTGCCTCCAGCCCGCAGCTCCGGGCGGGCTCTGTGACCCGAGCCAGGGCAGCGGTGGGATGCGCAGAGACCGCTGAGGCCGGTTGTCTTCCCGGGCCGTCCCCCGGACCTCCTCTGGGAGCGGCGGGACCGGCCCCGGGTCCTGCGTGGCCGTGGGCGCTGCCCCGAGCACCCAGCGCTGGGAAGAACCACCCTCAGCATCCTCCGGGAGACAAAAGGTGGAGCCCGGCCTGTTCGTGGCGAGCGCCCGCTCCTGCTTCCCCTGGGCCGCTCGTCCCCGTCCTGGCGTGGTCCCACCGGCGGCCCCGGAGCTCCAGGGGGCTCTGGGGCTGGCGGCTCCCGCTCGCTGCCCGGGGCCGCCATGCCCTCCCCCAGCGACTCCAGCCGCTCGCTGACCGGCCGGACGTCTCGCAGCCTCACCCACCTCCGCGTCCAGAGGACCTGGCTGCAGATCCTGCTGGTGCTGGGCTTCATCCAGGTCATCCTGGGCGTCCTCATCGTCACCTTCAGCCTGGTGGCAGCCACCATCACGCCCTCCGCCAAGATCCGTCACTCCTGCCCCTCCTGGGCTGGCTTCTCGGTGAGTGCCGGGCAGGGGCTCGCGTGCCGAGGGGCCCGGGGCAGGTCTGCTCCTCCGGGTCCCCGCTGCTCCCAAGGCGCCGTGCTGAATTCGCTGCCGGTCCCTGGGGGGAGTGCGGCCCCGCTGCTCCTCCACCTTGTGCCGGGGGCTGCCGCAAGGCACCGCGGGAGAATCCCAGGGGTTCCCCTGGGGTGACTATCAGGGATGGGGACCCCAGGGCACTGTCTTGGTGGTGGGGGGTACGTATCGAGGTGATGTGCTCACGGCCCTGTCCTGAAGGGGCAGGGGAAGGGTGTGCGGGGTGCGGCAGTGGCAAGCATGGAGGGGTACGGGGCAGCCTGGCCCTGCTCCCGAGCTGTGCCGCGGGACGCTCTGCCTGCCACGGGCACTGGGCGAGGGCAGGACCCTGGTGTGACCCTGCGGCACCGGGCCGGGCCTGGCCTTGCTGCCCGGCACCGAGCTGCCTGCAGTCCCCAGGCTCTCCGCTGCCCTGAATCAGCAATTTCTCCAGGCTTGCGGCGCAGGAGCAGTCCGTATGGCCCTGCTGCTCCCGGGCCAGCTCTGGGCCAGCAAGACTTGGGGGGCTCTTCCCAGGCAGGGGGGGGCTGCTCTGGGCCACGCTGCCCAGCAGGGACCCCTCCCCATCCTCACTGCTGGGCATGTGTCTGCAGCTGGCGCTGTCCGGGCTCATCGGCATCGTCTCCTGGAAGCGGCCCTTCACCCTGGTGGTAGGTGTCGTGGGGACCCTCCCCTCTGCAGATGTCCTGGGGCAGGCTGGAGGGGGCCGCGTGTGCCCCCCCCCACCACCCTCGCACTCGTGGCCGTGCCCGCATTTCGGCTCCCTGCGCTGCGAGCCCTGCCCAGCTCTCAGGCCCTCTCCTCCCTGCTGCAGATCACCTTCTTCACGCTGCTGTCGGTGCTGGGTGTCATGCTGAGCCTGGCCGGGTCCATCCTGTCCTGCCAGAACGCGCAGCTGGTGAAGTCCCTGGAGGCCTGCGAGAGGGTGAGGCTGGACAAGGCGGAGAGGCCGTGGCACAGCGAATCGTCCCCAGCTGCAGGGCTCCGAGGACGTGGGGAGCTGGTGACAGGGCTCTCTGGTGGCTCTTGGGAGAGAGCACGGGGTCTGGAGGTCCCTCATGGCATTCCTCGTCCCCAGGAGAAGGACTCGTGCATCTGCTGCCAGACCCGCCTAGGGCACGCGCCTGCTTCCTGCAGCCAGCAGGACGAGATGCTGACCATGTTCCCCAACCCTGACTGCCGGAGCATCCGCGTGGCACTCAAGGTGGGTGAGGGCTCCTCGGAGAGCAGCTGCGCACCCCTCCAGGCTCTGCAGGCGTCCGTAGCTCGTCCTGCTCCTCCCCAGGATCTCCTCTTCAGCGTTTGTGGCTTGACCGTCTTCTCCACCATCATCTGCACGCTCTCTGCCGTCGTGTGCTGCATCCAGATCTTCTCCCTGGATATCGTCCACGTGGTGAGGCCCAGCCCTGACCCGGGAGGACACGGGACTAGGCAGCGTCCCCAGGCTGGCTGGGCCACCAGGGGGCCGGGGCAGGACGTGGCCCAGGGGCCCTGCGGGGACCAAGAGGAGCTGGACGTGCGCTCCTGCCGGATCTCTGGACAAGGTCTGCCCCTTGTGCCAGCTCTTCCTTGTTCCCTCTCCCTGCAGCTGGTCCCCCAGCGCTCCAACTCCGTGACGCTGGAATGCACGTCGCCCCCCGACACCTTTCTGCAGAGCATGCTGGACTTCGAGGAGTTTGTGCCTCCGGTGCCACCCCCCCCGTACTACCCACCCGAGTACACGTGCAGCTCCGAGACCGACGCGCAGAGGTACCCGGCAGGGAGCAAGGCCGGTGTAGTTGGGCCTGCGCGCCTTGGTGCAGGAGCAGGGGGGGGCCGTTTGTCACCGAACGGAGCTTGTCCTACCTGAGGTGGCTTTTCTCCTCTTGCCTCTTCAGCATCACCTACAATGGCTCCATGGACAGCCCTGTGCCTCTCTACCCGACCGACTTTCCCCCCTCCTACGAGACTGTCATGGGGCTGCGTGGGGACAGCCAGGTGGGAGCCGCAGGGCCGTGGGCAGAGCGCGGCTCCGCTCCTGCCCTGCCTGTGCCCTGATGGTGCTGTCCTGCAGGCCACGCTGTTCGACTCACAGCTGACTGACGGCTCGCACGCCTGCACCTGCGACCGCGTCCCCTCCATCGTGCTCAGCGGAGAAGGTGAGCGCAGCCTTGTCTGCGCACCCCCGCTGCGAAGCGCAGGGCACGGGGCAGGAGGGAGCGGGCCGGGCCCGGCGCTGCAGGAGCTGCCCTCTGCAGCAAGCTCGTTGCTGACGCCCGCTCTTCTCCTTGCAGTGTCCATGGACAGCGGGTCCCTGATCATGTCCGAGATCGTGGACATCCCCGGGGACAGCAGCCCCTCGGAGGACTCATGCCTGCTGGAGCTCCAGGGCTCCATGCGCTCCGTGGACTACGTCCTCTTCCGCTCCATCCAGCGCAGCCGCGCTGACTACTGCCTGAGCGTGGACTGCGTGCAGTGCAGCCACCACGCGCGCAGCCCCATGCTGGGCTTGCAGGGGCCCTTCGAGGAGACGCCGCAGCCCCGGGCACGTGGCGAGCGCTCCTACTCCTGCTCCACAGCAGAGCCCGGCCACAACGGGATCTTGGTGGGGGGAGCCGTGACCCACAGCTGCAACCGCCTGGAGGGGCTGGCCCGCTGCATCGGGCCCTGCTTCCCCGAGGTGCGGCTCAAGGACAAGAGCTCGCTGCAGGGGCAGAGGGGCAGCCGCTCCGCAGGACCCGGCAGCGGGCGCCTCTTCCACCCACGGCGCAACAGTGAGACCTCCTGCCCCTCGTCTCCAGCCCCGGGGCTGAGCCAGCGGCCACTCGTGAGATCGCACAGCGACCCCGGTGTCCTGATGGTTGGTGACACCGGTAGGTGGGAACGGCTGCCGAGACGGGGACATGTGTGCAGCGGTTTCTGACTGGTGCAGCTGGGATGCTCCGTGGGGTTTGCTGCATTTCTTTGAGGCCGGGCAGGGTTAAAGCTGGGCTGGGGTTGGCGGCTGCTCTGGGGGATGGGGGAGAGGCAGGTACGGAGTGCTTGGCTGGGAGGATGGGGATGCTGGTGCTGGGCCTGGCGGGGGCACCGGCTGGTGCTGTGGGGCTGCACAGCAGCACAGGACAGCGCCAAACCTTGAACGTGCTCTTTGTGCTTCCAGCAGATTTCAGGGAAGTACTTTATACCAAAGCACTGGAGGATACCGTGTCCAATTCCTCTGCAGATACAGGTCAGGGCACTGGGGAACACTGGGGAGGGTTAGGGGGAGGGTTTCGGCAGCCCCTTGAGGGGTCAGCACCACCCGTTTTGGCGATGGGATGCTGGAGATCTGCATGTGCTTCTGTGCCCACTGGTAGGCGACAGGAGGTGAGAGGGTCCCCAGAGCTGCGGGGACAAGGACAGTGGGGACAGGGACTGCAGGGACAGGGCCACGTTGCCTGGTACCTCACAGCTGCGTCTCTGCAGGGCTGTGCTCGGAGGCCTGCCTGCTCCACCGTTCGCACTGTAACTCGCCCCCGCTGCTCCGCGCTGGCTCCGTGGGGAAGAACAAGCTGCCGGTGTCCAAGAAGGTGACGCAGCAGCTGTCGAAGACAACGACCCGCTCCCTGGGGGACCTGAAGGTCTGCCGGGGCACCCGCGGGTTGGTGGCCAGGTTCCTGCAGAGACCCAAGCGCAACCCCGCAGCTGGAGTGGAGGTGCCTGGGCACAGCCCCCAGGGGCACAAGCAGGTAGGCTCCGACAGCCGGGGCATCCCTGCCCACCCTTCCCCAGCTCCCCTTCCCCAGGGAGCCCCACGCGTGCCCTCTCCCACCTGCCAGCACCTCGGCGCTGGCCTCTCTGGGGTCCTGGCTCCCCTGGCCCCCTGTGGCTGGGTGCTGCCTGTCCTGGTGTCGGGGCCCTGGCTGCAGGCAGGGGCTCCGTCCCGCAGCACCGTCCCTTGCCCAGCCCTTCTCCCCACGCCAGCTCCTTTTTCCGGGAGCCAGGATGCGTCCCTTCCCCTTGGCCCTGACCAGCTGTAGCCGTGAGTGTGAGAACCCCGTGTGTTGCAATGGCTTTGCCTTTGCTCCTGAGTCACTGCAGCCTCGAGGAAGCCGCTGTGACATCCCAGCCTTGACTTCCCAGCCGGGGAGCGTAATGATCCTTTTCCTGCTTTCTGGGATTAGCCCTCCCTTGCGGGACACTGGAGGCCTTGCGCAGCCTGGGGAGCCGCGATGGGAATGAGTCTGTCCTTAATGACAGCGTATGCGTGTCATGCACGCCTCTGCCATCCCCTGCCACTCCTGCTGTCCTGCCCAGCACGCCCGCCTGCCTCCAGCCTCCTTGCTGGAGCACACAGGCTCCCCAAAAAGCACGGGGCTCCCCAAAAAGCACGGGCCTCCCCTCCCACTGCGGGAGGTCGTCCCACGGGGTGGGCAAGCACTGCCACAGCCTGTCTCCATGGGGTTGCAGGTCCCCTGGAGCGCCTGGCCGGGAGCGGAGCAGCCCCAGGAAGGCATCCACCTGCGGAGCTGCGGGGACCTGAGCTCCACCTCGTCCCTGCGCCGGCTCCTGTCTGCCCGCCGGCTGGAGCGTGGCCGCCCGCGGAGCCTCAGTGGGACCTGCAAGGAGAGCGTCCTCTGAGGGTGTCGCTGGCCCCGTGGCACGGCCTCGGCCTCCGCAGCGACCCCCGGAGCTGGGGGTGACAGGAGGGCCCCGCTCCTGGACGCTGCTGCCCACCTGCGGGGCTGGGCCCTGGTGTCACTGTCCTGGGGCTTCCTCATGGCCCCTTCCCGGGGTCGGGGGCGAGGGGCTGGTCCCCTGGGGTGGCTGTTGTGGGGCCAAGCGGGCTGTGCCCCCGTCCCCTGCCCCGACCCTGTGCCTGTGCCCGCAGTGCCCGTGCCTTGTCCCCACTGCTGTCCCTGGTCCCCTGCGCTGGCCGTGCCCCGGCCCCGTACCGGCAGTGCCCTGGCCCCATACCGGTAGCGCCCTGGCCCTGCACCCACGTCCCAGCCCCGCCAGTTGTGCCTGGCCCCTCCAGCCCTGTCCCGCACCGGCCGTGCCTGCGTGTCCCCGCGCCCCCCGCCGCCCCGGTACCGCCCCGGGGGTCCCTGCACAGATGGGGGGGGTCGGTAAGGGCGGTGGGGGGGGCCTGTCCCGTTGCCACCGGGCCGCGGCGCTTGCAGCTGCTCTGCCACTCGCTAGAGAACCAAATAAAGGTGTTCGCCTGCCCGACAGGGCCGGGGGGGGCTGGATGGGCGCCTGGGGGCTCCGTGGGGACCGGGGGGGGGGGGGGGGAAACCGGTGCCGGTGTGTCAGCTGACACCGGCGGTCACGTGAGCGGCGGGGCGGAGCGGCTCCCGGTGGCGGCTCCGTTGGCTGCCGGGCCGGCGGGGAGCGAGGGGACGGGGCTGGTGCCCGGGGACGGGAGCCTGGGTCCGGGAGCCTGGGTCCGGGCCGAGCCCCGGGCCGGCGGTGGGTGAGCGCGGGGCGGCCCGGCCGCCTCCTCCCGGGGCTCCGCCGGCGGCGGGGCGGCTCCCCTCGGGCGTCCCGGGAACGGGAACCGGGCTGCGGGGCCCTGCTGCTGCCGGGGCGGCCCCGCTCCTGCCCCGCGGAGCGGCTTCTGCACGGGGCTGCGGCGAGAGGAGAGGGGGGGAGGGCTCGGGGCTGACCGGGGGGGAGCTTTGGGGCGGGTACCGGGGGGAAATCCTTCAAATCCTTCCCGGGGGGGGGGCGGGGACCGGCGCAGGCTGCCCGGGGGAGATGGGGGGAGCAAGGCCAGGCTGGGGGGGCTGGGGGCGGGATGGGGCTGGGGGCAGGATGGGGCTGGGTGGGGCTGGGGGCACGGTGGGGCTGAATGGGGCTGCGGGCAGGATGGGGCTGCGGGCAGGATGGGGGTGGGGGCAGGATGGGGCTGGGTGGGGCTGGGGGCACGGTGGGGCTGAATGGGGCTGCGGGCAGGATGGGGTTGGACGGGGCTGCGGGCAGGATGGGGGTGGGGGCAGGATGGGGCTGGGGGCAGGATGGGGCTGGGTGGGGCTGGGGGTTGGATGGGGATGGGGGCAGCCTGGGATGGGGGCTGGATGGGGATGGGGGCAGGAGCGGTGCCCATGGTGGGGGCAGGAACGACGGGGACTTTGAGCTCCCCGCCACCCCAGCCCGCGGTGCCGTGATTCCGTGACCCCGGTTGAGCAAGACGCTGCCGTGCCAGGCACGCGTGCGGGATGGGCCGCGGCCTGTCCCCATCACGCCCTGTCCCCATCTTGCTCCTGGAAGAAGAGCTGCGGCGTGGGAGGGACGGGAAGCTCGGGTCCCCTTAAAGGCGAGGCTGGCACTGGCGCTGCGGAGGCGGCCTGGCAGCGAGCGCGGACACGGTGCCAGCACAGCTGCGAACGGCTCTTTTGGGGTTTGCTCGAGGGGTTCCTAACGGCGTGCCCCCCAACTTGCAGAGTCTGCTCCCCCGGGTCTGCCCGAGCCGAGGGGACGTGGCAGTGCCATGTGGGCCCAGCGTGCCGGGGTCCTGGGCTGGCTGCTGCTGCTCCAGGTGGTCCCCAGGGCTGCAGGTGAGTGCAGGGACATGGCGGGGTGGCAAGGGCTCTGGGGGGCTCTGGGGTGCGGGTAGGGTGGGGAGAGCAGGGCTGGAGGGTTTTAGGGAGCACCCCAAGGCACAGGGAGAGCTCTCGAGGGGCCGCAGCCCCTTAGGGAGCATCCCCCTCCAGCATCTGCCCGTGCCCACAGGCGCCCGGCCCTGCAGCCCCAAGTACTTTGGCCGTGACTCCATGGTGTGCGTGTGCAATGCCACGTACTGCGACACGCTGGACCCCGTGGTCCTGCCGGCCCCGGGAACCTACATCAAGTACGAGAGCAGCAAGGCCGGCAAGCGGCTGGAGCGCAGCGAGGGGAGCTTCCAGCGCAGCCTCCGTGCCCCAGGTACCTGCTGTGGCTGGTGGAAATGGGCCCAGCCCTTCCCACAACCCTCTGTCACGCTGGGTTTCTTCCCCTGCAGATCTTGTCCTGACTGTGGACACGACGCAGCGGTACCAGAAGGTAAAGGGATTCGGTGGCTCTGTCACTGACTCGGCTGCCATAAACATCCTTTCCCTGCCCGAGAGAGCCCAGGACCACCTCCTGCGCTCCTATTTCTCTGAGGAAGGTGAGGAGTCGTGGGGAAGGCAGAGGGGCTGGTGATGGGGACCCTCGGGAGCTGCTGTGTGGGAGCCGATGGGACTTGGAGCCCACCTGTCCCACTGCCCATCCCAACCCCTCTGTGCCTGGCAGGGCTTGAGTACAACCTCGTCCGCATCCCCATGGCCAGCTGTGACTTCTCCCTCCATGCCTACACCTACGACGACGTCCCCTATGACTACGAGCTCACCCACTTCAGCCTGCGGGATGAGGACACGAAGCTGAAGGTGAGCAGTGGGCGGGAGCGAGGGGTCACGCAGGAAGGGGCACAGGGGCTTTTAGCTGAGCCACTCTCTCTGCCCTGTGCTGCAGATCCCCATCCTGCACCGAGCCTCGGCCATGGCCAAACGGCCGCTGTCCCTGTATGCGAGCCCCTGGACCTCCCCGGCCTGGATGAAGACCAGCGAGTCCTTCGTTGGGAAAGGCACGCTGAAGGGGCAGGCGGGGGACAAGTACCACAAGACCTGGGCCAACTACTTCGTGCGGTACAGAGGCGCAGACGGGGGGAGACGCCGAGGGGATCCTCGGCGGTGGAGCTGGGGAGATCCCTGGATCACACCTCTTCCCTTGCGCTCAGCTTTCTGGACGAATACGCCAAGCACAACCTGACCTTCTGGGCGGTGACGGCCGAGAACGAGCCTTCGGCCGGGCTGATCAACAACTACCCCTTCCAGTGCCTGGGCTTCACGGCCGAGCAGCAGCGGGACTTCATTGCGCGGGACCTGGGCCCCGCGCTGGCCAACAGCTCCCACCGCAACGTCCAGCTCATCATCCTGGATGACAACCGCCTCCACCTCCCGCACTGGGCCAAAGTGGTGAGCGCAGCGAAGGAGAGGGGGTCCTGAGCCCGGTCCCGCTGGGGCGTGCGTCCCTACGGAGGGCTCGGCTGCTCCGTCCTGCGGCACTGGGGCTCGGGTGCTGGCGTGCTGCCCCCCGGCACCTGGCGCTGGCCGACTCTTGTCCCTTCCAGGTGCTGGAGGACGAACAGGCAGCTCGCTACGTCCACGGCATTGGCATCCACTGGTACCTGGACTTCATCGGTCCCATACAGGACACCGTGGTGCCCACTCATGAGCTCTTCCCGGATTACTTCATCCTGGCCACGGAGGCGTGCATCGGGGCCCACTTCTGGGAGCGGGATGTTATCCTGGGCTGCTGGGAGCGGGGGAACCAGTACAGCCACAGCATCCTGACGGTGAGAGCCTGCCCTGCCCTGCATGGTGGGCCCCCGGGAGGGGTGCTGGCACCCCCCTCTCCCCTCATCGCCCTGCTGCTTGGGCAGACATCTGTGCTGTCCCATTGCAGAACCTGAACCACTTTGTGGCTGGCTGGACCGACTGGAACCTGGCGCTGGACCTGGAGGGGGGCCCCAACTGGGTCAAGAACTACGTGGACAGCCCCGTCATCGTGGACAGCAGTGAAGGCGTCTTCTACAAGCAGCCCATGTTCTACCACATGGGGCACTTCAGGTGGGTCGGGGCTCCCCAGCTGCCTGGCCTCCAGCTCTGTGGTCACAGCAGCAGCTTGCTGGGAGGAGAGCCGTGCAGGACGTCTTGAGAGAGCTCTGCTGGGGTCTGACCTCATTCCTGGGCTTGCTTCTTGGCCTTGCTCGTGCAGTAAGTTCATCCCAGAGGGCTCCCAGCGCGTGGGGCTCGTCGCCTCCAAAGAGTCCAAGAAGACCGACCTGGAGTACTCGGCCTTCGTGCGCCCCGACGGTGCCGTGGTGGTGGTGGTCCTCAACAGGTGAGCGATGCAGCCCGGCCTGCAAGCACGGGACCCCAGCCAGCCAGGCCGTTACGTGCGCACCCATCCTGCTGGGCCTCGTGCACTGTTGGCGCTCAGGACCTGCTGCAGGGTCCTCCTGACCCTGCTGCCCCTCCTCACCCTCCAGGTCCCTGCAAAATGTGACCTTCGGGCTGGCTGACGTGGTCGGCCTCATTGAGGCCGTGGCTCCGGCCAGCTCCATCCAGACCTACCTGTGGCGGCGGCAGTGACGGGGCTGAGATGCCCGTGGCTGGCCAGGGGCTGGACTGAGACAGTGAATATGTGGCCCCACGCTGCTCGCGTGCTCGGGCCGGGAAGATGTGGCCGAGGCGGCGCGGTGCTGTGCCCCGTGGCAGAGCCGAGCGCTCGGGCAAGACGGGACAGGGAGCGCCGTGCACAGGCCAGGGGCACTGGCACCCCCAGGGTGGGGATCCTACAGGCTGTGAGCGCTGGTTCTGCTGCTCCAACATTAAATGCTGATGCTGGCTCTGTGTCTGTGGCTGGAAGAGAAACCTCCGGGTCCCTGCCCTGCTCCGTGGGTGCAGTGGTTGGGTGCAGCCCTGGGAGGGGATCCAGGCACCAGGGGATCCTTGGCAGGGGGATGAGCAAGCCTGGATGCTCCCCAGCTGCCTTGCTGTGGGCAGATTTAGGATATGGTTCCAGGTTTACCCTGCACACGCATGCTCCTGGAGCAGGAGGAGGCTTCAGCTTTCCACCCTGCCGGGTGGGAGCCGTCTGGGCCAGCACTGGGGGCTTCACATGTGGCCTGGCCTCGTTCTCCTGGAGCTGGGGCTTGCCCCCTGTCGTCTCTGCTCTGTCCTGGGGCTCCCCAGCCCTGCAGGGCTGCATGTTCCCTGGCCATGTCTTAGCCCAGGCTGCAGGGAGCTCCCCAGCACCGGGGCTGGAGGCAGAACCAGCTCCAGGAGCACTGCAGCGTGGGGGGCTTGGGACACGAGTCTGCTCTGGATGGGGTCACGGGTCTGCAAGCTTCGTGGGGCTCTGCAGGGAGGTGGATCCCTGTATGTAGCTGGAGCTCGGGTGGCTTTCATCCCCACGAGCCACTTGAGGTTTTGAATCACCTGGGTGAGCTTCAGCCCTGGCAAGGCAGGTTCAGCCCACAGACCTCAGGGAAGGAGCCGAGATGGCACCCGCCAGGCAGCAGCAGCCCTGCGAGGGGGCACGCTGTCCCCAGTGGGACTCGGCACCGTCCGGAGCTGCGGGGCCAGGCAGGGTGAGTAAGCAGGCATGGGACCAGGAGTGGGTGCAGAGTGCCGGCACACCCAGGAAGGAAGGAGGCAGCGACGAGGGTGTGCTGGGCAGGGGATTAGGGCAGGGGAGGTCACGATTGCAGGCAGGGCTGGGAAGGGAGGCTGGGGCTGGGTCAGGGCAGGCAAGATGCAGCTTCCCGGTGCCATCAGGGCTGACAGCAGTGAAGGGACTTCCCCTTAAGCCCCCTGTCTGATGTCTGGGGGGGCACAGCTGCAATTTGGGGAGTGGGGTGGCTGCTGGACCCCACTGCTGCCCAGAGGCCCTTTGCGTTTGTCCACAAGAGGGAAATATTTCTCCAGGATCGCGGCGGCTCCCAGCCTGCTCCAGGCATCCCCACAGCCCAGCACCAGGCTCCAGCAAGCAGCTGCTGCTCTCCCACCCGCTTCTTTTTTTTCGCAGGTCCCTCACTTACACGCTTTTGGAGGTTTTCCCAGCCTCAGTAATAAAAGCCAGTGTCCAGATGCTTCACCTCCTCCGCGCACATCCCCCCGTCCTGCTGCTCTGCTCGGCCCCGAAGGACCAAACAAGCCTGGGTTAAACGCAGAGGGGAAAATCCCATCGCTGCGCTCGGGGCTTGGCTCATTAACCCACATACAAAGCACTGACACATTTGGGGCACACACAAGACCCCCCAGTCCTGCACAGGCAGCTCAGCCCCAGCTCTGTGTTTGCACAGGTTCCCGTCCCCACAGGACGGCGCTGGCCTGGCTGAGGGACAAACTCCTCGTGCCCCAGGCTCCTTCACCCGAGAAGGAGCGAGAAATCCCATGTGCTGGGGACGTCAGCAAGGAACGGCTTGGCTGGGGATTCGATGGGGTTGCCCGGCGGCTCCTGTGCCACCAGCTCAGCGCCGAGGCGTTGCCCTTCCCCTGGGTCTCACTTTTCCTGCTGAGCAAGAAGCTCTTATCAGCCCTTGTTGATAGGGACGAGCTCCCGGCTGTCCCGGCAGCCTCCGCGCTGTTTTTGTTTGGGGACATTTCGGGGCTGCCAGGCTCTGCTGGGGCTGCGGTGGGAACCCAGCTTGGCCACGGGGTCCCAGCCGTGCCAGACCCCAAAACGGGGAGGAAAAGAATGGGGCAAGCACGGGGCATCCCAGGTCAGGGGCAGCAGGCCAGCAGCCTCAGGATGCAGCTGATCAATTAATCCCTCCCCAAAACTGGGGCTAATTAGCCTGGGCGTAGCACCTGGCTGACAGGTTAGTCACAGCTGGAGGTGGGAGTCGTATGGGGCAGAGGGGACGGGCCAGCAGCTTCCTTCTGGGGCTGGCTGTTGGCTCCCTAGGTTTTATCCGGGGGCTGCCTGGCCCCAGGAACCCTCTTCCTCCAGTGGGTGGCCCTGGGGCTTGGCCCCGGGCACGCGTGGGGGGCTGTGGTGTGCACCCCACCGCAGCGGGACGGTGCTGGAGGGCAGGGGAAGATGGATCGGATTGCCCTACAGCTGTATCTGATATGGCTGAAAAGGAGAAAATTAGTCATAAATTGCTGCTCCACCCTGGAGAGGGAGAGCTAACGGCGCAGAGGGTGGCTGAGCAGTTTAACCCTCACCAAGTGCTGGTGGAGAAGCAGCGGGGAGCTTTGGGCTCTGCTGCCAGCCCCAGCTTTTGGTGCTCTTGGGCAGGGGGCGAGCTGTTCCCTGCTGCTCCGGGCTGCTGAGGGTGCCTGTACAGAAACGGGTGCGTGTCCCGCACGATGTGACCAGGAGCAGGCGGTACCCGTGTGCCCAGCCAGTTTCAGCCCTGGCAATTTTGACTGCGAAGCTTTGCTCGAGGAGCAGCCCCGTGGCAGGGAGCGTTCCCGGAGTTGGCCCCGCGGGCGTGGAAGAGCTGAGCTCTGCTCCCTGGCAGCGCTGCTGTCGGGGTGGAGGCACCGCTGGCACCGCAGCGGGTTCCCCTCCACAGGTCTGGCTCCTCGGTGCTGAGACGGAGGAACGGCGGTGCTAGGCAGCCTGCTGCTGCCCTCCGCCAGCGGTGCTGGGGTGGGGGTGAGCGACACAAAAAGGCTCGGGCATGGCAGCAACCCCGGCTCCCGCACAGTGCCTGGTGGCTGCTCTCCCTTTGCCATCCTTGCCAGGGCATCCAGGACCCTCCTCAGCCCAGCGTGTGGCTGTGGCAGCTCTTAGGGAAATAAGGTGACGGGCAGGGGTAAATTGCCCAACGTGCTGTTGGAAATCATTAGCAGGGCAGCCCAAAATGTCCCCGAGTGCGTTTGTGGGCTCTGCTGTGGTTTTTGGGATTCATCCAGAGCCTGTCTGACAAAAGAAAGAAATGAGTTTCTTCTTCAGAACCTTGCAACGGCTTCTCAGAGCTGCACCACGCTGTGTCTCCCCGTGCTGGCAGGGCTGGTGGCACAGCCGGATCCATCAGCACGATGTCTCTGGCTCTGCCTCTGCTGGGGGTAAAGCAGTGGGAGGCAAATGGGACCTGATTTCCTTCAGCCCTGGCCCCGCCAGCCTGTGGCAAGACACATACCTGATGGTCCGGGTCCGAGACCAGAGGGAGAGCAAGGAGGAGCTGTGGGGGTGGGAGAGGAGGGTGTGCTGCGAGGGAAGGTCTCGACTCGGCTCCCCTTAAAGGCAAGGTGGGGAGCTCGGAGCTGCCTCGGGAGGAGGAGGTCTGGTGCAGCGTGGGGCCGGAGGCAGCAACGCACGGCAAGCGACACAGAGGCAGGTGGGCTCCGGGTTCCCTGGGGGCAGGATAGACCCACCTCCCCTGCCCCAAACGAGGGTCTTGGCAGGAGGGCAAGGACGGCTGGCGAGGCAGCAGTTCCAGCAGCTGAAGGCGAAGCAGCCAATCCAGCCCTGCTCCCCGATGCAGGGCACAGCCTGCCCTGTCCATCCCCTTCTGCGCCAGCTCAGGGTTTCCTAACGGCGTGCCCCCCAAACACAGAGTCTGCTCCCTGGGGTCTGCCCGAGCCGAGGGGACGTGGCAGTGCCATGTGGGCCCAGCGTGCCGGGGTCCTGGGCTGGCTGCTCCTGCTCCAGACGGTGCCCAGAGCTGCAGGTGAGTGCAGGGACGTGGCGGGGTGGGGTGAGCAGGGTGGGGATTGCGGGGCTGTAGGGTTTTAGGGAGCACCCCAAGGCACAGGGAGAGCTCTCGAGGGGCCGCAGCCCCTTAGGGAGCATCTCCTTCCAGCATCTGCTGTGCCCGCAGGCGCCCAGCCCTGCAGCCCCAAGTACTTTGGCCGTGACTCCATGGTGTGCGTGTGCAATGCCACGTACTGCGACACGCTGGACCCCGTGGTCCTGCCGGCCCCGGGAACCTACGTCAAGTACGAGAGCAGCAAGGCCGGCAAGCGGCTGGAGCGCAGCGAGGGGAGCTTCCAGCGCAGCCTCCGTGCCCCAGGTACCTGCTGTGTGCAGGCAGCGGGTGGTCCTGCGGGTCCCCCGTGAGCTGAGCCAGGCTGGGTTGTCCCTCGCAGGGCTGCTGCTGACGCTCAACATCTCTGCGCTGTACCAGCATGTGAAGGGCTTCGGTGGGTCTCTCTCAGATGCTGCTGCCCTCAACATCCTGGGGCTGTCGCAGCCGGCCCAGGACAACCTGCTGCGGTCCTACTTCTCCGAGAACGGTGAGCAGCGAGGGTGCCGGCAGCATGGGGCAGCTCACTGGGTCCCTGCTGGAAGCTGCGGTGTCCCAGCTGCAGGGACATGCATCGCCTGAGCTGCTGTTCCGGTGCTGCTCAGTGCCTTTCCTTCTCCACAGGGATTGAGTACAACCTCGTCCGGCTCCCCATGGCCTGCAGCGACTTCTCCGTGCGCCCCTACAGCTACGACGATGATGTCCCCTATGACTATGAGCTGAAGCACTTCAAGCTGGCAGAGGAGGACGTGAAGATGAAGGTAGGAGGCTGAGCCCACCGCCAGTGCCTGGGTCCCTCTCTTTCCATCGGCTCAGCTGTAGGAGCTCCTGTGTGGGGACCCCGGTGCCCGGGCACTGCCATCCCGGTGAGGGGTGCGTGGGGACAGCCCGCAGGAGCTGGCACCTCCTCTGGGGTGCGTCCCGCTGTGCCCGCCTGGTGCTGGCAGGGAGCGGAGCCGGGGCACCGTGCCATGGGTGGCGCTCTCTGGCTGCCGTCCCTCGCAAGGGCCCTTCGGTGCTCCCCTTCCTCCTGTTGGGGTTTTGAAGGGCTGCAGCTGGAGCTGAGCCTCTCTCTGCCCCGTGCTGCAGATCCCCATCCTGCACCGAGCCTTGGCCATGGCCAAACGGCCGCTGTCCTTGTACGCGAGCCCCTGGACCTCCCCGGCCTGGATGAAGAGCAATGAGGATGTCCGCGGGAAGGGCACGCTGAAGGGGCAGGCGGGGGACAAGTACCACAAGACCTGGGCCAACTACTTCATCAAGTACCATTCCCTGCGGCTGGGATGCCCTGGGGCTGGGGCAAACAGGGAAGCGTGTTTGGGGCAGGGGACGCTCGCGGCGTGGCCAGCATCCCTCCGCTTTCCCCTCTCCCAGGTTCCTGGACGAATACGCCAAGCACAACCTGACCTTCTGGGCGGTGACGGCGCAGAACGAGCCCCTCGCAGCGCTCTTAGCGCACCCCCAGTTCCCGACCATCGCCTTCACCGCCGTGCAGCAGCGGGACTTCGTGGCCCAGGACCTGGGCCCTGCGCTGGCCCGGAGCTCGCACGGCACCCGGCTCATCATCATGGACGACCAGCGCATCCACCTCCCCGCCTGGGCCAAAGCGGTGAGGCGCAGGGCTTCCCCTCTAGCTGGTCTGCTCTGCTTCACGCCTAACCATTGAATGTTAAACTGAAATTAGGCCTGCAGCCGCTCCCAGTCCTAGACAGACGGGAAGGCAAATCAGGCGTGCTGCAGAGGGAGCAGGAGCTGGGTAATTGGTAGCAGCCACCCCTGCGCTCTTGTCTGAGGCAGGGACGGGAGGTGGCTTCTTCGTCCCATGTTCCTGCAGCAGGGCAGCCACAGGCACTGCCTGTACGCCGGCTGCTTCTCCAGGCAGTTTCAGCTGCTTTGTTTTACTCCTTGCCCTCCTTCCTTTGCCATACTGAAGAGCCGCCATGGGAATTCATCTAGACTAGGAACAAGGAAAGGAAAATTTGCTCCTGCCTCTGCCTTGAGCAAGGATGGAGCTGCAGGGGGCGGACAAAGCGTGAGCGTGTTCCTTCCTTCAGAACAGCAGACCCTGGGGGTCAGCGGTGCCAAGGATGAGGAAGGAAGGGTGGGAGGTGTCCCTCCGTGTGCCCAGCAGGGTGCTGGAGCCACCTCTGGGTGCTCCTTGCCAGTTAGGGTGCAGGTGAAGGAGCCCCTGGTGCTTGCAAGAGGGGAGGCATGCAGTCTTGGCAGAGCATGATGGGGTCCATGTGCCGAGCCCCGTGGGGACCGGGGTGGCCCCTGAGGCATCTCCTTTGTCCCACCAGGTCCTGGGCAATGCCACCGCCGCCCGCTACGTGGCTGGCGTCGGCGTTCACTGGTACCTGGACAGCATCGTCCCAGCCAGCTGCAGCCTGGAGGCCACCCACAAGCTCTTCCCCAACCATTTCCTCCTCTACACTGAGGCCTGCAGTGGTTTCCTCACCTATCGGTTCTCCGTGTCGCTGGGCTGCTGGGAGCGAGGGGACCGCTACAGCCACAGCATCCTGACGGTACGGCCTCTCCCGGCACGGCCGCGAGCACGGCATGGCCGCCCTGAGCCCCTTTCCTTGCTGCCCAGGTCCTGAACCACTTTGTGGCCGGCTGGACTGACTGGAACCTGGCGCTGGACCTTCAGGGGGGCCCCAACTGGGTCGAGAACTACGTGGACAGCCCCGTCATCGTGGACAGCAGCAAGGATGTCTTCTACAAGCAGCCCATGTTCTACCACATGGGGCACTTCAGGTGGGTCGGGGCTGGCTCCAGTGGTCCTCGGAGCTGTGCCCTACGCCTGGGATGAGGCCGCCTGCCCCCCACGGTCACTGGGAGTGGGACGGGGTTGCTGGCATCCCCTGGAGCCCCCATTCCCCTCCTGCAGCAAGTTCATCCCCGAGGGCTCGCGGCGCGTGGGGCTGCACAGCAGCCGCCGGTGCCTCTTCTGCCAGCTGGAGCACGTGGCACTGCTGCGCCCCGACGGCGCCGTCGTCCTGGTGGTCCTCAATAGGTCAGTGGGGGCTGGGGAGGGGGGCTTGCGGTGCCAACCTACTCAGCCCCTCTCGTCTTCCCCCTAAGGTCTGCCTGGGATGTGCCCTTCGGGATCTCGGACCCCGCGGTCGGTTTCATCGAGGCCGTGGCTCCGGCCAGCTCCATCCAGACCTACCTGTGGCGGCAGCAGTGACGGGGCTGTCCCCAGGGCTGGGGGTGGGTGCTGGGGGCTGCGGGTGGCAGCCCTCCCCACACCATTTCCAGCATTCTCCAGCAGTGGTGGCACCCCGGGGACATGGGGTGGCCCAGGGGTCCTCCCACCTCTGTGCCAGGGGTGCCACGGTCCCATTGCATCCCCCTCCTGGTGCAGCAGCGTCCCCCGGGACACCATGCCCTGCACCAGGCCACGCTTCCACACGTGGCTCCCTCCAAACCTTCGCGTGTGTCTCGCACGCCAAGTAAAGCCTTGACGTGCTCTCTCCGGTATGCACCGTTCCCCGTCATTGTTTCCCCTACGTGCTCGGAAATTGTTCCGTTTTCCTCCCTTTTCCTCCACAACGTGGGTGAGGCGCTGAGTGCCGAGGGGGTCCTAGGGCAGCCTCCGTCCCCGCGTCCTCCGTGTGGCTGCCTCGTTTGTAGCTGCAGCCAGAGGCTGTGCCGGGGGCCAGCTTTTGATTCGTTTCATATGTGCCGTTGGTTTTCCTAGCTTGCTTTTTTTTTTTTTTTTTTTTTAAATCAAAATGTCATGCTGCATCAGGGGGGATGCTGCACAAAAGGCCGAGTATGCTGGAGCCATGTCCCCATCGACCAAACCCCGCAGCCGCGGCAGCCAGATTAATTTGATACCATCTCTTCCATAAATTCACACCGCCTGCCATCTCCAGTAATCCTCTGCTAATAGAGCCTCATGACAGACTCCCCTCTATTCTGGCTCTGTCTGAAATCAAGCTGACAGGCTACAATTACCTGACCATCCTGTTTACTCTTTTTAAATACCAGTTACAGTTTTTGCTTGCTCCAGTCTTTGGGAAGGTTACCAGTATCTTTGAAGTCCAGGAATTAGAAAGCCAGAGAGCTCCTTAGCAAATTCCACTTGTGTGTAAGCTGCGGAGTTGCTGATGTTGGAGGAAAAAGAAAAAAAAAAAAAAAGAGGTTTAACAGCTGTCTTGGAGCTCGACATGAAGACAGCACCTGGCTCATTCTCAGCCCTATTCATAGGGCACTTCTGCCCGTCCTGCGCTTCTGTCGATGCTTCTGGGTAGTGCTGAACCAAACCGCAGCTGGAATTCCTTCCCTTCCTAATTTAAATTAAAGCTCTGCCATGCAGAGGAGGCACACATGGGCATGTCTGGAGCCTGCAGCTGCTGTTTGCCATGCTTGAAGCACACGCGTGTGCTGCAGCACTTCGGCACAGCCCCAGCAGCCAGCCTCGGTGCTCCCTTGCCAGCTGCAAGCACGGCTGCCGCAGGCTGGTGCCTTGCCTTCCTCCCCGTGCGCCGATGGAGACGGCGAGGGCCATGCCATCCCCGGTGCCGTGCCGTGGCTGCGAGAGGCGCAGGCTGTGAGATTTGCCCTGGGGACCTTGCAGGGGGGAGCCTGGGGGGGAGTGGGGCTGGCATGGGGCAGGTGCTGCCCCCATCCTGTTTCTCTTGATGGGCAGGTGCTGGCAATTAGAAAGGATCCTAAATTAGAAGGTGCGCTGTCTGGGCTTGTTCCGCAGCCCACGATGCGGTTGATGAAGTGCTGCAGCCCGCTCCACCCAGCACTGCCGCGTGGCCGGGGCTGGCATCGGGGGATGCGACCCCACGGCAGGGGCGAGTTAGGGGAGCACGGTGCAGAGCCTGCGGCCCCTGGCATCACCCCTAAGGAGGAGCGGTGAGGGGTGGTGTGATGGCTCCTGCTGCTTTCGGATGGTCCTGGGGTGCCCTGCAGCCCTGGCCACACGGCTGCCACATGGGGAAAGCCAGCTGGTGCTTGCTCCCCATGAGTGGGACGTGGGTCTCAGCCACAGCACTTGCTAGAGACGCTTTCTGCCTGCGTCTGCGGCACAGGAGACACAGAGAGAACCACGTCAGGGCTGAGGGATGGTATCTGCATGGGGAGATGTGGCCAGAATGACCAAGGCATAAGGGGGAGCTGCTGCAGGGAGGTGCAGGTGGGCAGTCCCGTCCCCCTCCCTGGCTGCCTTGCAGATGCTGGGACAGGTTTCGGGAGAACTTTGCAAACGCTGCAGGGAAGTGTTGAAAGCTCTCATTGGCGCGGTGTTGCAAAACCCTCCTCGGGCTCCTCTTCAAACGCACCCAAATCCCATGAGCCGTCCTCTCGCCTGGGACTCACCTTTCCTGCTCAGCCAGAAGCTGTCGCCTCCTACCCAGCTGCAGCCCAGGGAGCAGGTCCTGCCGCCTCGCCGCCCTGCTCCCGAGCAGAGACACGGCAAGAGAAGGTTTTCTGGGAGCAGGTGAGTAGCCTGGATCTGGAATGGCTTTTTTTCAGACAGCAGGGATGGGGTTGGCCGAGGACCTGGGACCAGGCTAAGGCTGTGAGCACCGTGTTGGCTGGTCACTGCTGGCAGGAGATGACGGGTGCATGAGAGCCCTCCTGGCCCCGGTCCCCATCCCGCAGGGTCTTGTGGTGGCACTGTCCCGAACTTTGCTTCCCCCTGTCCTGGTGCCAGCAGCGCAGGGAGGCACAGAGGTGGCTGATCCCGTGTTTTCTTTGAGATGCTCCTTGCCCAGCAGAGCGGGATGGACGAGACAGTGTGGGAGCAGCTGCAGAGGACAGGGAAATGTGGGACCTCCCCATGCTCTGGGCTCCAGCCCCAAACCTCTCTGGCTGGGCAAGCCCTGGCTGCCACGCTCTGGGGTGCAAGCACGGAGCTGTTTGCTCCTGGCCGTGGCTCAGGAGGCACCAGGGACACATCCAGAGCCCATCCCGCGGGGCCACAGCATGTGCTAGCCCCCCAGTCCTGCCGGGGGCATGGCACGGCTGAGGGTCACACAACGAGGGAAGGAGGCAGGCATGCACCGTGAGCAGGGAAGGAGGAAGGCGAGGACGGGAGTGATCCGACCCGCCGGGTGCCGCCAGCGTGGGCGGCTGGCTGTGCCAGAACACCAGGCATAGCGCGGCACATGCTGGGGGCTGCACCTCTGGCTGGGGTGCGCATGCTCTGGGCCTCAGTGTGGCTGGAGACACCCATGGGTGACAGCCCCATGGGAGCAGCATGCTGCCAGTGAGGCAAGAGGGAGGGCGAGTGCCGGGCCAGGGTGCTGGTGGGTCCTGGGGCTCCCAGACCCCATTGTCTCAGATCAGGAGCTGTCACTGCCTGGGGTTTCTGACCCTGTGTGGGGCTGGGACGGGGCAGAGGAGCTGCTTGCTGACATCCACCGCCCTGCTGCCAGCCCCGGAGCTCGCTGACTGCATCTGTCCGAGTCCCACGGCAGTGGAGGCGCCATGTGGCCTGGGTGTGCCAGCGTCCTGGGCTGGCTCCTGCTGCTGCAGGCAGCACCGCACGTGGCAGGTGAGTAGCTGGGCTGTGTCCCAAGGGGGGGTCTGGCATCTGTGCGGGGCAGAAGGGGTGAGCTGGGGGCCAGAGGAGCTCCCTCCTGGCAGGGGAAGGTCTGCGGCAGACCTCTGCCTGCCCCTCTCCTCCCGCTGCAGGCGGCCGGCCCTGCAATGCCAAGGACTTCGGGCACGGCTCGCTGGTGTGTGCCTGCAGCGCCGTGTACTGCGACACGCTGGACCCCGTGGTCCTGCCGGCCCCAGGCACCTACGTCAAGTACGAGAGCAGCAAGGCCGGCAAGCGGCTGGAGCGCAGCGAGGGGAGCTTCCAGCGCAACGCAGAGACCCCAGGTACCTGCCCCGGGTGCAGACGCGGTGCCGCATCCCCAGGGACGGAGGCACCGTCCCCATGCTGCGGCTGTGATGCTGCTCACCCCTCGCAGATTTCCACCTCACTCTGGACACGGCGCAGCGCTACCAGAAGGTGAAGGGCTTTGGAGGCTCCGTCACAGACTCGGCTGCCATAAACATCCAGTCCCTGTCCAAGGAGGCTCAGAGCCACCTGCTCCGCTCCTATTTCTCTGAGGAAGGTGAGCCCGGGGCAGGGCAAGAGCGCTGGGTGCCTGGCCTTGGTTTTGGAGAGCAGCTGAGGGACTGGGGGGTTGCACCCCCCGAATGCCTCCCAGGGCCCCCCCATCACCCCCCGCCCCATCCCCAGGCATTGAGTACAACCTCGTGCGCGTCCCCATGGCCAGCACCGATTTCTCTGTGCGTCTCTACACCTATGCTGATGCGGAGGGTGACTTTGAGCTGAAGCACTTCAACCTGACGGAGGAGGATACGCGGATGAAGGCGAGTCCCGTGGATGGGGGGCAGACATGGGCTGGGCAAGCCTGAGGTGCTGGGGCTGGGTCCTGGGTGGGACGGGTGGCCTGGGGAAGGTGGCTCCCCATGGCAGGGGGAGGGAGAGGGCTCACCCTGCCACCCATGGTGCTGGAGCTGGCACGGACCTGGGAGAACTCGCTGCCATCTCTGTGTTGTCCCCAGATCCCGATCCTCCAGGCAGCCCAGGCAGTAGCCAAGCGCCCCCTGTCACTGTATGCCAGCCCCTGGACGTCCCCGGTCTGGATGAAGACAAACGGCGCCATGACAGGGAGAGGGACACTGAAGGGAAACCCGGGGGACAAGTACCACAAGGCCTGGGCCAAATACTTCATCCGGTGAGCAGCTGAGGGACCCCAAAGGGCACCGGGGGCTGCACCCCAGAGCCAGGCTGGCACTGCTGTGATGAGGTCACTCACCTTGCTGCTCCTGTGCCCAGGTTCCTGGACGAATATGCCAAGCACAACCTGACCTTCTGGGCCGTGACAGCAGGGAACGAGCCCACGGCCGGCGAGATCGTCTTCTACCCCTTCCAGTGCCTGGGCTTCTCCCCGGAGCACCAGCGGGACTTCATCGCACAGGACCTGGGCCCTGCGCTGGCCAACAGCTCCCACCGCAACGTCCAGCTCATCATCCTGGATGACCAGCGCGTGATGCTGCCCTACTGGGCTCAAGTGGTGAGGCCCCACGGCGGCTCTGCCCTGCCCCACGGCGGCTCTGCCCTGCCCCACAGCGGCTCTGAGGGCCTTGCTCTTTTCTCCTCCCAGGTTCTCAAAGACCCCGTGGCCGCCAGCTACATCAGCGGCATTGGCATCCACTGGTACCTGGACTTCCTGGCACCCATCGATCTCACCCTCTCCATCACCCACCACCTCTTCCCCAATTACTTCCTCCTCTCTACAGAGGCCTCCACTGGCTCCTACTTCTGGGAGCCCCGGGTGGTGCTTGGTGGCTGGGACCGCGGGAGCAAGTACAGCCACAGCATCCTCACGGTAGGGCTGGGTGGGCCCGTGGGATGTGCTGCCCCCCTCGGCTGCGTGCAGCTCAGCACCGCGACCACTCCTGCAGGACCTCAACAACTATGTTACGGGCTGGACTGACTGGAACCTGGCGCTGGACCTTCAGGGGGGCCCCAACTGGAGCAAGAACTATGTGGACAGCCCCATCATCGTGGACAGCAGCAAGGACGTCTTCTACAAGCAGCCCATGTTCTACCACATGGGGCACTTCAGGTGGGTTGGGGCTGGGGGCGGCCGGCAAGGGGACCCAACAGCACCCCTGGGTGCTGCGTTCAGACCCTGCTTGTCCTTGCAGCAAGTTCATCCCTGAGGGCTCACAGCGTGTGGGGCTGGCTGTCTCCAAGAAGTGTCGCAGGTGTGACCTGGAGCACACGGCTTTCCTGCGCCCCGACGGCGCTGTGGTCCTGGTGGTCCTGAACCGGTGAGTAGCTTGGCCCTGTGCCCTGACCCCAAAGCCCAGCCACCTCCCCTGACCCACTTCCCTCCTCGCATCCCCCCCAGGTCCCCCCTGGATGTCTCCTTTGGGATCTCAGACCCCAGAGTCGGCTTCATTGAGGCCGCAGCTCCCAGCGACTCCATCCAGACGTTCCTGTGGAAGCAGCCGGCCTAGCGTGGCTGCAGCGGTTCCGGTGCCAGCAGCGCTGCTGGGGGGCTGCTTCACCCCCCTGGGGGCTCGGGGGCAGTCCCCTGTGGCCCTGCACCGCCCCAGGGGACCTGATTGACAAACAGGCCACGACGCCTGCTGTTTTCTAGATGTTTTCATAAAATAAAGAGGTTTTCTACAACCTTGCCTGTGCGTCCTCTGCCCTGCCTTGCTGCCGCCGCATGGTGCTGGAGCTGGGTGAGGAGGCAGGCATGGAAGCGGTCATACCCGTGGCACCCCTTGGGCACCCACCACTCCCCCCCAAGCCGTGACCTTGGTGGGAGGCAGCCTCATGAAGGCTGTGCCCGGGGGGGGCTCGGGGACATTGCTCTCCCCCCTCCCCCCCCGGCAGGGTCCTTGTGGCAGAGCCAGGACACGAAGCCAGTGCGGGCCTGGGGACAGTGGCAGCTGGGCTCGGCCGCTGGGATTCGGTGCGGGGCCTGACGTCAGCAGCCCCAGTTTCTCCCGCTGGCAGGAGCAGGAGGCTGCTCGCTGCGGTTTCTGCTGCTGGAGCAGCCATAAACCCCTCCGCTAATGGGAAACTGGAGCGTCGGGCGCATACTTCCCGAGTGACGTTATGGGGGGAGCGGGGCCGGGGGGAGCTGCGTTGAGTCATTCCCCTCCCGGCAGGGCCCCTCGAACCGGAGGCTCCACGGCCGCCACGCGGGTGAGGGAAACCATTCACACCCTGGCTCCTCTCCCGGCCCCGGTGCAAACCCGGGGGCCCCCGGCCTGCAAACCCATGCCCGGTGCAGGACCTTTGCACCGGGACCCCGTGTGCCATGGGGCTGTGTTCCCAGGGTGCAGAACCAACCCCCATCCCCCCACCACCCCAGAGGGCACCGGAGCCAGGGTGGCAGCCCCAGCATGCAGCCGAACAAGCGAGGGCTGTGTGCCGCCTGGCAGCCGGCACACGCGTGTGCGAGCCTGGCCAGACACCGCTTTTCCATTTACATCCTCGTAAACTGACGGCAGCTGGGGCAAACCGCAGCATCGCTGATGGCCCCGCTCGCCCCCGGGGCCGGGTGCTGAGCCCTGAGGCCGGGCAGCCCCTGGTGAGAGCGGCAGCTCCGCTAGGTGCTGGGACAGAGCCCCCCCTGACCCCCCAGCCCTGGGTCTTGCAGCGCTTGCGGAGCGACGTTCACCGCACTACGTGCTTTTTGGCAGTGCCAGCTGCAAGGAACTCCCCATTCCTGGCAGGCGTGGAGGAATGCAAACAGAGTTGTCATCCTTGGAGGAATTCCTGCTGCAGCCACAGGCCCGGTGGCTGCTCGCCGCCCCACGCGCGCTGCTGCGGTGAGCCGGGCTGGCGGGCGGCCCTCCAGCAGCGAGGGGAGAGCTCGTGGCCTGCCGGGCCGGGGACACGTCCTGCTGCCAGCCTGGGCTCCTGCGCTGCTGCTTTCTGCTGCACCACCTGGGTGGCACCACCTTCTGTGACACAGCAGGAGGGGGACACCAGTGCCATGGGACGTGCTGCTGGCTCTGCCTGGCCAGCCTGAGGGCAGGGGAGCTGCGAGGGCAAGAGGCAGAGGGCTCAGCCCCACGACTGCCGAGGGAGGGAGATGCTCCCAGCACTGCCACAGATGCAAACAAAGGTGCTGAGCAGCTACAGGACCTTGAAAACCCACAGTTTTCCCTCTTCGCCACGTTTCCCGGTGCTGTAGACCCTGCAGACCTCCACCTCCTGGGGATAAGGGAAGGATTTGGGGGGGGGGGGGGGGGGGGGGCAGACAGGATTGGAGGAACCATGGAGCAGCGCGTTAGTGCCCCCAGCCTGGGCACCTGGGAGAAGGGGGAAAGGCGGCTGGCCCTGCACGCACGAGAGGCCGCAGGGAGGACGGGAGAGCGCGGGTGGAGAAAGTGAGGTTTATTGGTGCGGCGGGCGAGGGCTGTAATTTCTGCTGGGACGCAGAGCGGCACACCTGCAGGGAGCAACGCTGCGAGGCCACCGGCGTAAAAACAGTCAGTTCAAGTGGCCTGACGAGTAAATAATCACAGCTCTGAGAGCGGCCGCTCTTCCTCACTCCTCCTCCTCCTCCTCTTCCTCCTCCAGGGCGATGGGCTGGCGGCCAGCCGGCCCCACGGCGCCGCGCTGGATGGAGACGATGCCGCTCAGGAAGGCGTAGCCCAGCATGGCCGCCAGCCCCACCAGCACCGACAGCAGCTGGTTGCGCCGCTTGTGGGGGTCCTCCTCCGCGTCGCCACCCTCGGCACCCCCAACCCGCGGGGCGCTGGTGGGGGGGTCACCTGGGGGGGAACAGAGCGGGGGGGGGGGGGGAACAGGGTGCAGCAGAGCACCAGTGTTTGGTTTCAAGTGTGGTTTCTTTTGAGGGGGGGGGGCACCCCAAAGGTGCAGCGTGAGGCGGGGGGGTGCATCTCACCTCCGTCCCAGGGGAAGTAGAGGCTGAGGATGGAGGTGCAGTAGTTGCACAGGTTCTGCAGGGACTTCAGGTGCTGCTGCAGTTTCCCGTTGGGCAGCTTCGCTTTCAGGAGCGGCGCCAGGCAGCTGAAGACAAAGGCGTCGAGGGAAGCGGGCCTGGGGCACAGAGATCCTCCACTGGGTCATGGGCAGCTCCATCCCCCGTCCCCACCCGAAGCCACCAAGAAGCGGCCACCCCCACCCTTCTGTGCCACCCTGCCACGCTCCTGGGGATAGCGAGCAGCTCCTCCTTGCCGGGAGGGCTCCCTGCTCCCAGTCCCAGCGGTGCGGACAGGGCAGGGGTGTGGGATGCAGGACAGTCCTGTCTCTGAGCAGCCTTGCCGGCTCCAACAAATGCCCAGCAGCCGGGGAAAAACGATGCTGAGGCTGGTGGCAAATCCCACAAGCTCTCACATCGTTCCTGCCCATGTTGCTCCATCCCCTCCAGCCTGTCCAACTCCCCAAAGCAATGTTTGTGGGCTACGGCTTCCCCGTGAGCCACGGGGGCTCAGTCCTGCCTGGGTGCAGGGGGTTTGCAGTCCCCGCAGTATGTTCTCCCTGTAGCCACGTACGAGTCTCCGAAGAAAAACTTCTGGGAGCCAAGGCGCTGGGACAGGAGTGTCAGGCATTCCCGAGCATCCCGGTACAGCTAGAGAATGAAGACAGAGCCAGGGCTGCAGAGCGTCGCGGTGTCACTGCGACGGGGAGGGGGTGCTCAGGCTGGGAACCCCAGATCCCAGGCTGAGATTTCGGCCTTACATGGTCCCTCCGGGCAATCCCCGAGGAGCCCCGGTGCCCGGAGCTGGGCACCTCCTTCCCACACATCCCCTCACCTCCTTCTCCAGCTTCTCCTCATCCTCCATGTAGCCATCTCCCCACATAAGCTGCAGCCGCTCCACGTGCTGCTTGTGCATGCAGTTGGGCAGGAAGAAGTTCAGCGGGAAGGGGATGGTCTCGGCGTACCATTTCCGCGTGTGCTCCACGTAGTTCTTCGCATCCACCCAGAACGTGTGGATCTGCAGCAGAGGACAACCCGTGCCGACGCTCCGGGGAGTGCCAGAGCCAGCACAGCCGATGGCGGTGGCGCAAGGACAGCCCGTGCCCAGCGCACGCAGGCACCTCTGAGATGTTCCCTGCGGCCACACTGAGACTCACCAGCACTGGCAGCAGCTTCTCTTCTAGCAGGGACACGAAAGCCAGCGTGTCTGCTCCTTGCGTGGCTGAGAGGTCGTAGTCTGCATTGTATTTCTGCGGAGGAAAGGAAACGGGGCTGAGCTGGCAGGGAAGCAGCCATCCTGCAACCTCAGGGGACCGTGACAAAGCGAGTGCCTGCGAGCAGAGGGACCGGCCAGCAGGGCCAGCCCTGCTCCGTACCCCCCTTTGCTCTCACTCCTCTGTGTGCTGGGAGGTTGGGAGGTTATCCGGATGGACACCCGGCCAACCCCAGGAGCGGAGCGGGCAGGATCTGGTGCTGTGCCCCCTCTGAGCGCTACCCACCCGTGTCCAGACCCAGCGCTAGGAGAGTTACGGTTTGTCTTGACTTCCAGGCCCAAAGGGAAGAGCTGGGAGCGGGCAGCTGAGGGTGCCCCAGGGGCCCTGCAGGTCTGCTCCCTGCTCAGAGCCACGCTGGAGCACAGAGCACGGAGGGGACAGCGCCCACCTTGCCCGAGATACATGAGGCTCGAGATGGGGTTGTGCTTGCCCCCAGAACAAACACCACCACTGGGACAGCCAGATGGGTCCACAGGGCAAAGCTCGCACCGGTTTGCACCATGCTGCCTCCAGAGCGCCCTGGCCCCATCCCCGGGGATGCCCTCGCTGCTGCTGCTCCAGCTCCAGCTCCCTCCATCCCAGCGAGCGCTCCTGCCCCCTGCAGCACCCAGGGGGTGCCCGTCGCCGTCCCCTACCTGCTTCCTGAGGTGAGTTATGATTTGCTGCGTTTTGGAGATGGTGCCCTCGTCCCGCGTCTTCAGCGCAGGCAGGCGCCCTGAGGGCAGGGAGAGGGGTGGCTGCAGGGCGTCCCCCTGCAACCGGTGATGAGGGGCTGGGGGGGTCCGCGGGGGGAGCAGGGCCCCCACGCTGGGGTGAGGGCACGCAGGGCAGAACGAGGGGTGTGCAGGATGGGAGGGAGGGCACACGCACGGGGCTAGGGGGCTAGGACGATGCGAGGGGGGCAGATAAGGGGATGAAAGCTGCGTGATGGGATAGGTGGAGCACGCTGGGGGGGGTAAGCAATAGGGCAAAGGGAGGTGCAACGGGGCATGGGGCGTGCACTGGGGTACAGTTCTGCGATGGGGGGCATGCAATTGGAGAGGGGGTGCAACGGGGTGGGGGGCGCAAGGGGGTGGGGGGCGCAGTGGGGTGGGGATGCAACGGGGTGGGGGGCGCAGTGGGGTGGGGGGCGCAGTGGGGTGGGGGTACAGTGGAGCAGGGCTGTGTGATGACTCAATGGGGGTGCAACAGGGCAAAGGGGTGCAACGGGGTGGGGGGTACAATGGGGCAGTGCGTCAATGGGGCAGGGGGTGCAGCGGGGCTTGGTGCCCCGGTGCGGACCCTTACCGGAGGGGCTCCTCCAGGGGCTGCTCACCCGGTGCACTTTCAGCGGCGCTCCCGTGAACCGCGCGTACGTCTGCAAGAGAGGAGAGGGGACGGGGCGGGAGGGGGCGGCCCGGCCCGGCCCGGGGGCACGCAGCGGCCCCGCCGCCGGTCCCGCCGCCGCTCACCAGCACGGCCAGGCAGTCGGGATCCACCGAGGGCAGCCCCCAGCCCCCGGCCCAGCAGAACAGCTCCATGGGCGCCGCCATCTTCCCGCCCGACCCGGAACCACACGGCGGGGCGGCTCCGCCCGCCACCACCGCGGGGCGGGACCGGCGGCACCGGCGGCGAGCCCGTTAGCGGCGGCGGCAGCCGTGGCCGCGCCGTCGGGGCAGTTCCCGCAGCGCCCGGGGCCCCTCCGCGGCCGGGATCCCGGTACCGAGCAGCACGGAGCGGAGCCCACCCCCCCCCCCACACCGGTCCGTTACCGGACGCTCCGCGCGTTGCTATGGGGAAAAAAAATAAAAAATAAATAATTAAAAAAAAAACACGGGGGACAGCGGGCACGCACCGGACGGGGGGGACCAGGGGGAGGCAGCCGTGTGGCCCCGGCAGCCCTGGCGTGCACCGGAGCGGCTGGGGGGGGGGGGGGAGCGGGGCTGGGACGGCCCCCGGGGCTCGGCTCGGCTCGGCCCGGCCCGGCCCGTTGTTATGGAGGCGGGGGAAACAGCCGTAAACACGGCCGGGGAGCCGCGCTGCTCCTTCGCCTTGGCCGGCGCTCAGCGGGAGCTGCGGGGCCAGCTGCCGGGGCTGCTCCGCCGCCGGGCCCGCCCCGGCCTCCCGGCTGCGCGGCTCCGCTCCCCGCGGCCTCCAGCTGCAGCCTGGCCGAGTGCCCCGAGCTCTGCCCGAGCCCTCCGGGAGGCTGAGGCCTGAGAGCGGAGGCGGCCCCCGGGGCTGAGCGTCCCCGGTCCGGGGGCTTGGGCGCACCCCGAGCTCCGCGCCCCGCTGCCGTCGGGACCCGCCGTCGGGGCTCCTGCGGCGTCCCCAGGGCTCCCGCTCCCAGCCCGGGGCAGAGGTGAAGGAGCTTCTCGGATGAGCTCATTATTTTGCTCCGGAGGCTTGGGCCGGTTCCTGAGGCTGATTTATGCCGCTGAGCCGGCTCCAGGTGGCCTGGCTCCGCTCGCTCCTCTCCGGCCAGGGGAGCGGGGCCGGCCCCGGAGGCTCCGCTGCCCGGGGGGCGCCGCCTGGCCCCGGGGGCTGGGACCCCGCCGCGAGGCACCCTTGGCAAAGCGGCTCCGCCTCGGCCACCCCCCGTCCCCCGCGCTGTCCCCGCGGCTCCCGGTCCCCGTCTCTCCCGGGCCGGACGCTCCGGCGCTGCCGGGGCCGCTCCGGCTTTCAGCGAGGCGGCCCCAGACTGCCTGACCTCCCGGTGAACCGGCGCCTGCCACACTCAATTTCTGTGAGCGGGAGCCGTGCAGGGGCGGGCAGCGCCGAGGTGCCCGGGGGTCGCCCGCAGCTCCGGGCCCTGCCGCCGGCCGGTCCCGGTGCACCGCGCCCCGCCCCGCCCCGCCCCGCTCCTCTCCGCTTGGCGGGGCTGCGGCCGGCCCGCCGCGGCGGAGCGCCCGCCGGGGTCCCCGGGATGCGCGTCCGTGATTGACGGCTCTTTGTTTCCTCCTCGCCGCCAGCGCCGGCCCCTCCCCGCTCGCGCCACTCCGCCCCGCCGCGCTCCGCTCCGCACCGGCGGCACCGGCGGCATGGGGGCACCGGCGGCCGCGGGGGGCCCGGCGCTCGGCGCGCTCCTGGCGCTGCTCCTGCTGGGCGCCGCCGGCGCGGCTCGCCAGGGGCTGCAAGGTAAGGCGGCTCCCGGTGCCGCTCCGTCCCGCCGGGCAGCGGCAGGCGCGGGGACGGTCGGACAGCCCCGACGGGGCGACGCGGACGGGGCGCCCCCGCCGTTCCCGGCCCGCTGCGAGCCGGGGAGGCGGCGGTTCTCTGCCCCGCTGCCCTGAGCCGGGGGCTGCCGGCCCCCGCCGGGCGGCCCGGGGCCGCTGACAGCGGCTGTGCTCTCCCTGGGAGGTCTGGCAGCCGGGCTGCGGGCAGCTGCGGCGAGCCGGCGCTCCGCGCTGGGGACAGAGGGACATTCATCCCCGGAGCTCGGGACGGCCGCCAGAACCCCCGAGGGTCGCCGCTGCCCGCAGTCCCGGGGCCAGCTGCGGGCAGGGCCGCCGCCAGTCCCGCCTGGACGCCGGTCCCCGTCCCGGCTCCGTGTAGCGGTGCCCGCGGCGGGAGGGCTCCGGCTCGAGGGGCGTTGGGGCCAGCGGGGAGGCTGCCGGGGTCGGGCTGCGCGGCCGCCGCTCGCCCCGGGGTCGCGGCTCCTCCCGGTCTGCCCGGTGCGGCGGCACGGAGCGAGCGGGCTGCCGTGCCCCGGCGGGACCGGGCTCTCCGTGCTCCCCCGGAGCGCCCCGGGCCTGCGCCGAGAGCCGGCCCGTTCCTCGCCGGGGCTCCGGTTCCCGCAGCGCCTCGGCGGGGCGGCCGCGGTGGCTGCTCCGCGCCGGTTCCCGGGGCCCGGCCCCGGTGGGGCTCCGCGCTTCCCGCTCCCGGAGCCTCCCCGGGAGCCGCGTCCCCGCTCCGCTCCGTTCCCCGCCTCCGCCGGGCCGGGGGCTCCGCCAGCCTTCCCCGCCCGGCAGCTGGGATGCTCGGGGCGGTGCGGCCGCCCCCGCGGGGAAACCCCGGAGCGACGGGGGAGCGGGGAAGGCCCCGAGCCGGGGGCCCCGCCCGTTTCCCGGGCTCCGGGCCGCCGGTGGCGGGGACTCCGCGGATCCTTCTCGGCGGGGCGGCCGCTCCCGCTCCCGGTCCTGGAGCGCCACCGCGCGGGGCCGGGGCTGGGCGGAGCCGGCGGGGCCGTGCGGAGCCTCCCCGGGAGTCCTCGGGGCTTCCCCGGGCCCGGCGGGGCCGATTTGCAGCGGGTCGGGCCGGCGGCGGTGCCCCGGAGCGGGCATCCCCCTGCATCCCGCGCGGCCGGGCAGGATGCGACCCCCGTCCTTGGCTCCCCGCAGTCATCGACCTGCTCCTGGTGAGCGAGGCCCGGCAGATGGCCAGCATCACGCACAAAATCCGGATGGAGCTCCTGACGGTGAACGACGTTTTCCTCCTCTCCACCTTCCGCCTGCCCCCCAAGCAGGGGGGGACCCTCTTTGGCCTCTACTCCAAAAAAGACAACACGAGGTGGCTGGAGGTGTCCGTGGTGGGGAAGATCAACAAGGGTAGGTGCCTGCTGCGTGGGGACGTGGGGGGCACACGCCGGGGATGTGGCAAGAGAAACAGGGACCGAGCTCGGCGGGGTCTGCTCGGGTCTGCTGCAACTGGTCCCAAGGGGCCGGGGAGAAGAGCTCACGGCCCCTTCCCACTCCTCCGCAGTGCTGGTGCGCTACCTGCGGGAAGACAACAAGCTCCACTCGGTCAACCTGCAGCACGCGCACGTGGCGGACGGGCAGAGCCACACGGTGATCGTGCGCCTGAGTGGGCTGCGCGGGGACATGCTGAGCGTGGAGCTCTACGTGGACTGCAAGCAAGTGGACTCCAGCGTGGGGCTGCCCGAGCTGTCCGAGATCCCCCTGGCAGAGGTGGAGTCGATCGAGGTGCGCACAGGACAGAAGGCCTACCAGAGGATGCAGGTGAGTGCCGGGACCCCCGCTTGGGGCCGAGTGTCCTTCGCACCCCTCGGACAGGCAGAGCCTCCCGTGGCTGACTGCGTCTCCTCTGGTACGTCAGGGGTTCGTGGAGTCCATGAAGCTGATTCTGGGAGGCTCCATGAGCCGAGTCGGGGCCCTGAGCGAGTGTCCATTCCAGGGAGATGAATCCATTCACAGCGCAGGTAACGGCACGTCCATGTTCTGCTCCGAGCACGGGGGGCTGGCTGGTTCCCCCATGCGTGCTACGTGTCGTACGGCACGTTGGGTGGGCACCACAAAGAGCACAGGCTGGTGCGTAGGGGGCACAGCATCACATCGTGCAGGTGGAGCTTCTGCTTCTGCCCCATGCCAGACAGCCCTATGCACACGGGAGCTCCTGTGCACGTGGTGGCCAGGAGCAACCATGCAAGGGAAGGTGAGGACCATGGTCTGGAGGGCCACGGAGCCTCAAGAGCCTGCCCAGCAGTTTGTTGTGCAGGGATGGCAGGTGGCACTGCAGTCCTCCACGTGGGGAACTTGTTCCTTGGTGGCTCCTCTGTCCCTCGAGCACACCCTGGCAGGGGGTGTGCTGGGTCTCCAGGCCGAGTGCTGGCCAAAGCAGTGTTCAACAAGATCTTGTCTTCCTCCCTGCAGTGACAAACGCGCTGGCCTCCATCCTGGGTAAGTCCCTGCTCTGCTTCCCCTTTTTCCAGCTGTGGGGACTGTGATGGTGGTTGAGGCTCCATGGAGGTGTAAAACCCTTTGGAGCCTGTCCCAGAGTCCCTAGCACCTGCTGGGCACCCCAGCATGGGGCAGATCAGAGGGGCATGGGATGTGTTGTACAGGAGGGGTCCTGCGAGGTCTTGGGACCCCAGTGGGGATGAACTAGCTGGGCAGGTCCTTGCTGCTGGCACCTGTCCTTGCAGTGCAAGGCCCAGGACCTGGGTGACTTTGCGCCCGACGAGGGAGGAGAAGGAAGGATCGGGGGTTGCCTCGTGCCCCCCGGTGCGGCGTGGGATGGGCACGGCAGCCCCTAGCCCCTGGCCCCAGGAGGCTGCCTCTGTCCTGGGGCTGGGGCTGACCTTGTCCTCCCTGCTTGTGGCAGGCGAGCAGACCAAGGCGCTGGTCACGCAGCTGACCCTCTTCAACCGCATCCTGACAGACCTGCGAGAAGACATTAGGGACCAGGTGAGGCGGGGCAGTGGTACCGGCACTGCCCAGGCTGGGCTTGGCCAAGGGCAGGGCGCTGGGCACCGCGAGGGCAGCGTGGAGCTCGAAGATACATGGCAGGGCTTGGATGTGGGTTCTGCACCCCAGGGGCGTGATGTTCCCCAAGTCACCCCCGTCCCTAACTCCCTGTGCTCTGCTGCCTCGCAGGTGAAGGAGATGTCCCTGATCCGCAACACCATCATGGAGTGCCAGGTCTGCGGTGAGTGTTGCCGTGGCTCGGCTGCCACCCCGGGGAGAGTGCGCTTGTCCCGGCTCACCACCCTGCCCGGCCCTCATCTCCGCAGGCTTCCACGAGCACCGTTCTCGCTGCAACCCCAACCCCTGCTTCAGCGGCGTGGACTGCATGGAGACGTACGAGTACCCCGGGTACCGCTGCGGGCCCTGTCCGCCGGGCCTGGAGGGCAACGGCACACACTGCGCCGACATCGATGAGGTGAGCGGGCCTGTCAATGGGGGAGGTCTGAGCCCCAGAGCTGGCAGACAGCATGGGCAGGTGTCACACACGAGATGCTTCCCCTCACCGTATGTGTCCCTAAGCCACCCGACAGGGACAGGCCCACCGGGGTGCTCTCGCCGGTGCCGTACCCGGGGCAAAGCTTTTCTCTCTCCCCGTGCCCGCAGTGCGCTCATGCCAACCCCTGCTTCCCCGGCTCGAAGTGCATCAACACGGCACCCGGCTTCCGCTGTGAGCCCTGTCCCCGTGGCTATCGAGGCAACACCGTCTCTGGTGTGGGGGCCGACTACGCGAAGGCCAGCAAGCAGGTGAGTGCGGTGCTGTGGGGCTTGGCCATGGGTGCTCCGGTTTGTTGGGCTGCAGCGACGAGCAGGGGATGCTGAGCCTGCCAGAATCTGCTCTGAAGGAGAGCAGTGCCGAAGGCAGGCTGCGGGCATGGGGTGGGTCTCCTGCAGGAGCTGCGGGGGCAGAAGGTCGATGGTTTCTCCCATCCTGCTTGCAGGTTTGCACAGATATTGATGAATGCAACGATGGGAACAATGGTGGCTGCGACCCCAACTCCATCTGCACCAACACGCTGGTGAGCGGAGCTGCCCTGCTCCCCTGCCCGACATCGGGGGCCTTTTCACTCTCCTGATCCTGCCCCGTGCCCCCTTTCTCCCAGGGCTCCTACAAATGTGGCCCCTGCAAGTCAGGGTTCGTGGGGAATCAGACGTCCGGCTGCATCCCGCAGCGGTCCTGCAGCACTCCCACCTCCAACCCTTGCGACATCAACGGCTTCTGCGTGTTTGAGAGGAACGGTGAAATTTCCTGTGCGGTGAGCGGGAAGGCGGGGACGACCGAGAAGCAGAGGGTGCCGGAGGAATTGGCATGAGCAGTGGTTGCTCCTGCCAGGACTCTTCCCTGTTTCCCAGCCCCTGATTCCTCCTTTCTCCAGTGCAACGTGGGCTGGGCTGGCAACGGCAATGTGTGCGGGCAAGACACGGACCTCGACGGCTACCCCGATGAGCCCCTGCCCTGCATCGACAACAACAAGCACTGCAAGCAGGTGGGCCTCCCCGTGGCGAGGGGCGCGAGGGGCTTGGGAGCCCACTAGCCTGTCATGGGGCTGGGCTCCAGAGCTGTCCTCCTCCCTGCCTTTACTGGTGTCTGTGCTTCCAGGACAACTGCCGCCTGACGCCGAATTCAGGGCAGGAGGACGCCGACAACGATGGCATTGGGGACCAGTGCGACGATGACGCAGACGGTGATGGCATCAAGAACGTGGAGGTGTTTGTGCTATGCGGGCAGGACATGCCCGTGGCGCTAGGGCTCGTGCTGCGCAAGGGGCACAGCTTCTTGCTTTGGCTTGATTCTGGCGCCCCCAGGATGCTGCTCCTGGGGGGCAGCAGACCGGGGCTTGTGGCTCTGGGACGGTCTCACCAGGCACACTGGAGATGTCCCCCTGCCCTGACCCATGCCAGAGCGTGGCTCTGCTCTGCCAGCCACCACAATGGGGGCATCTCTGTCCTTCCCTTCCCTGCAGGACAACTGCCGGCTCTTCCCCAACAAAGACCAGCAGAATTCGGACACCGACTCCTTTGGGGATGCCTGCGACAACTGCCCCAACGTGCCCAATAATGACCAGCGGGACACGGACAGCAATGGCGAGGGGGACGCTTGTGACAATGACATCGATGGGGACGGTGAGCGGCTCATGAGGCTTGACTGCGTGTGGCGGGGGGCTCCTTGCAGAGCGGGGACTGTCACAGCCACGCTGGGGTGCTGAGGGCACCCACACGCCTCTGTCCTTGCAGGAATTCCCAACATGCTGGATAACTGCCCCAAGGTGCCCAACCCGCTGCAGACAGACCGGGACGAGGACAGCGTTGGGGATGCCTGTGACAGTTGCCCTGAAATGAGCAACCCAACTCAGGTATGGCCTTGGGCAGCCAGCACACGTCGAGACGGGTGTCCTGGGGTCTGCAGGACCCTGCCCCCGGCTGGCGGGGTTTGGGGTCCTGTCGCCCTGGGGTGCCCGCTGAACTAGGGCTTTGGTCTCTTCCAGACAGATATGGACAGTGACCTGGTAGGGGACATCTGTGACACCAACGAGGACAGGTGAGGGTCCTTGAGATGAGGGGTCTTTGGGGTGGGTGAAGGTGCTGGAGCTCAGCGCCAGGTCCCCGCGTTTGTGGTGCTGCCCTGACTGCGTTCTTCCTGCCAGTGATGGGGACGGGCATCAGGACACCAAGGACAACTGCGCTGAGATCCCCAACAGCTCCCAGCTGGACTCAGACAACGATGGGCTGGGGGACGACTGTGACAATGATGATGATAACGATGGCATCCCTGACTACACACCACCCGGCCCGGATAACTGCCGCCTGATCCCCAACCCCAACCAGAAGGATTCGGATGGTGAGCGCTGGGCGGGCAGGGGGAGGCAGAGCCCTCTGGAAGGACCCGTCCCTCCGTGACCCGTGCGCGTGTGCCCAGGGAACGGCGTGGGCGACGCATGCGAGGAGGACTTCGACAACGACACGGTGATCGACCAGCTGGACGTGTGCCCGGAGAGCGCCGAGGTGACGCTGACCGACTTCCGCGCCTACCAGACCGTCATCCTGGACCCCGAGGGGGATGCGCAGATTGATCCCAACTGGGTTGTCCTCAACCAGGTGTGGGTGCTGCCCCCCATGTTTCTGCTGGGGTGGGAGCGGAGAGGGGCCGGGAGGTCCCCGGGGACGCCCCTAACCCAGGTCTCATCCACAGGGCATGGAGATTGTGCAGACCATGAACAGCGACCCAGGCTTGGCTGTTGGTAAGAGGTGCAGACCCCATGGGACAGCCCCTTTATCCTTGTCCCCTGCTCGCTGGGGGGCAAGGGCCACTTCTGTGCCCCGTGGAGAGGGGTAAAAACCGCCCTGGATGGCGGCAGTGCGCGGGGTCCCGTCCCCATGCTGGGGAGGGGGCTCCTTCCTCTATTTGCCCACCCGCAGGCTACACAGCTTTCAACGGGGTGGACTTTGAGGGCACCTTCCACGTCAACACCGTCACCGACGATGACTACGCTGGCTTCATCTTCAGCTACCAGGACAGCGCCAGCTTCTACGTGGTGATGTGGAAGCAGACGGAGCAGACGTACTGGCAGGCCACCCCCTTCCGTGCCGTGGCCGAGCCGGGGCTGCAGCTCAAGGTGGGTGCTGCCACCCTCCTGTGTGTCCCCCCCCGCCCCGGACCGGGTCAGGCCCTGCCAGCGGGGTCCCCCTGATGCCCCGCGCACCCCCAGGCGGTGAAGTCCACGACGGGCCCCGGCGAGCACCTGCGCAACGCGCTGTGGCACACGGGCCACACGCCCGAGCACGTCCGCCTGCTGTGGAAGGACCCGCGCAACGTGGGCTGGAGGGACAAGACGTCGTACCGCTGGCAGCTGGTGCACAGGCCCCAGGTGGGCTACATCAGGTGAGCGGGGGGCCACGGGGGGGGGGACGCTGGGGCTGGCAGCACCCGGGGGGGGGATGCAGGAGCCCGGCCAGTCTCAGCGCGGAGGTTGCGGGTCCTCGGGGAGGGGTCCCGGCCTGGTGAGGGGGTGACAGCATGGGGAGGGGTCCTGGGCTCGTGGGACCGACTGGAGTTGGGGGGTGACAGCAATGGGGAGGGGGTCCTGCCCCCGTGGGACTGCCACGGTGGCGGGGATGGCGTCCCTCGGGAGGGGGGTCCTGTCCCCTCGGGAGGGGGGTCCTGTCCCCTCGGGAGGGGGGTCCTGTCCCCTTGGGACTGACCCGGAGAGGAGGACGCCATCCCGTCGGAGGGGCTCCTGCCCCGGTGGGACCGACGGGGCGGGGGGGGAGGCGGCACCCACTGGGAGCGGGGATCAGACCTGTGGGGCAGATTCCGTCCGCTGGGGGTGGGTCCGGCCCCGTTGCCCCCCCCCCCGGCGCTTTTTTCCCCTTTAAGGAACCCGTCGGGGCGGCCGCCGCGGCGCGGGGGGGGGGGGGGGGAGGCTCCGGGGGCCGGGCCCGTCCGCCCCGTCCGGGCCCCCGCGGCCATTGTCCCGTCTCCATGGCGACCCCGCCGGCCGCCGGGGCCTTTCACATGCAAAGCGCCCGACAAAAGGCAGCGGGGCCGGGCCGGGGGCGGCGCGGGGGCCCCGGCCTCCATCCCGGCGGTGGTTATTATTTTGGGGGTGGGGAAGGGGGGGGGGGGGGGCTCACAGAAGCCCCCCGGTGCGCCTCCAGCCCCGACGGGGGCCCCGTCGCGGTGCCCCGGTTCACCCCCCCCCGCCCCGCTCCTCAGCGTGCCGCACCCCCCCACCCCGGGTTGGGGGTCCCCGGTCCTGGCTGACCCCCCCCCCCTTTACCCTCCCCCTCAGGGTCCGGCTGTACGAAGGCCCGCGGCTGGTGGCGGACTCGGGGGTGATCATCGACACCACCATGCGCGGGGGGCGGCTGGGGGTCTTCTGCTTCTCCCAGGAGAACATCATCTGGTCCAACCTGCAGTACCGCTGCAACGGTGAGCACGGGGCTCCCCCCGGGCACCGGGACCCCCCCCGAGCACCGGGACCCCCCCCGAGCACCGGCACCCCCCCGAGCACCGGGGCGGGGAGCGAGCAGCCTCGCCCCTATTGCCCCGTGGCGAACGGGGGGGGGGTGGGGGGGAGCGGGATGCCCCCCCCAGCAGGGAGTCCCTCGGGACCCCCCCCCGCGTGGGCCGGGGCCTGTCCCGGTGCCCGGGGGGTTTTGTCCCGCTCACTGGGGCTCGGCTGGGCAGCTCGGGGGGGGGTCCGGCTATCCCGGGAGGGGGCTTTATCTCCCCCCCGCCCCGGCTCCTCACGGCCCCCCCCCCGCTGTCGCCCCCCCGCAGACACGATCCCCGCAGACTTCGAGCCCTTCCGCCGGTTCCTGCTGGAGGGCCGCGAGTGAGCCGCCCCCCCCCGGCCCGGGGCCCCCCCTCCGCCCGCGGCACCGGGGCTCGGTCCGGGCTCCGCTGCCCCCCGACGCCCCCAACCCCCACCCACCCCCCCGCGGACTTTGCACTGCCGGGAGCAGCGGGGCGGCTCCGGTGGGCGGCGGGGCCGTGTCCCCCCCCCCGGCCCTGCCCCGCCCGCCGCCGGGCCATAAAGTTTCCACCGGATTTTCGCCTGCGCGCCCCGTTCCTAGGGGGCGGCCCCGGCCCCCCCCCACCCCACCCCCCCCGCCCCGTGCTCCCGGTTCCTTCCCTCGCCGTCCTCCCGTGGGTCGTCGGGGGGGGAGCCCGGTGCCCGGCCGGTCCTACCGGCGGAACCCGGGACGGCGGGAGGCCGGGACGAGTGCAATATTGGTAGGCGAGGGCACAACACTGCACCGCATCCCGGCCCTGCCGCCGCCCCGGAGGGACCGGAGCGGAGCCGCCGCCGCCGCCGCCGCCGCGCGGGGCCGCTCCGTGGGAACTGCGCCGTGAGCGCCGAGCCCCGGCGGCAGTGCCCGGTCGCCATGGCGACGGCTGGCCCGGCAACGCGGCGGAATGTGCCCCCCCCCCCCGCCCGAACCCCCCCCATCCCTCCCGAGCCCGCCCCGCCCCGCCCCGGAGCGCGCGGGGCCCGCACCGGCACCGGCCCCGCGGCGGCGGCGGAGGTGGGCCCCGCTCTTAAAAGGGCAACGCGAGCGGTACCGGGCAGCCGCCGCCCCGTCGGTACCGGAGCCTGGAGGGGATGGGCCGGTGCTTGCTACCGGCACGGTGCTGCCGGTACCGGGCAGAGCGGCGGGGCTGCGGGCACGTGCGCCGAGCGGGACGGGACGGGACGGGACGGGACGGGGGGAGGCACCGCTCGGTACCGGGCACCTCCCGTCCCGTCCCGTCCCGTCCGCCCTCGGCCCGGCGCCGTGCCCGTATCCCCGGGCAGCCCTCGGCACCGGGCCTGAGGGAGCGGGCTGCCGCGGGGGACAGAGGCGCGGGGGGCTCCGCTGCCGGCCCCGCTCCCGGCCCCGGTCCCGGCCCTGGTACCGGTCCCGATCCCGGTCCCGGTCCCGTTCCGCGCCACCGGGGCTCGGTGCGGGCGCTGCGCGGGGCCGCGCCCGCCAGGAGGCGCCGCAGCTCCAGCGCCGCCGGGCGGGGCGACGGGGACGCGCGTGGGGCGGGGGCGCGCGTGGGGTTCGTGCCCCGCGTCCACGCGTGGAGGGGGGCTGGGGCCCGGCCCCGCGGCTCCCGAGCCCGGTGCTGGGGGGCGCTGGGGGCGCGGGGGCGCAGCTCCGGGTGCCCGGCCCCTTCCTTCCCCCCCCCCCGTGTTTTTCTGCTAAGAGGAGTTTCGCAGCCCATAAAAACGCCAAAAACAAAGCCAAACGACGACACAACCACAAACCTGTGCCCGTGTGCTGAGCTGGGGGGGGGGGGGGGGGGCACGGCTCGCAGCCTGGGACCCCCATCCCCGGTGCTGAGGCCGAGCTGGGCACAGAACTGAGGGGCTGGGTAAGGAAAGCGCGGTCCCATTGTGGGCGCTGGGTGCAGCTGGGTCTGGTGCCCAGGCGACCTCTCCTGTGTGCTGCTGTTCTGCAGCCGGGGGTCCCCCCTCTCCTGCCCTCCCTCTTGCCCCAATGCCCCCAGACCCCACCCCCAGCGCACAGCAGTACCACCTGCATGGGGTTGGGGGGGGAGTTTGGGGCTGGGCAGGAGCGGGGACACCGAGCCCTCCGCAGGAACTGGGGCTCTCCCCCCTGGGCAGGGGCAGGGGGGCGGAAAGGACCCCGCAGCCTGGCCGTGGGGGGAGCACATGGCCCCAGGGGAGGACGGGGGCACTGTGCCTGGCCTGGGTGGCACCTGGTGCCTCTGGGGTGGGGCTCGGGCATCCGGCTTGGCACCAGGCATGGGGGGCCACGTCTCCCACACGGGGTTTGCTCCTGGTGTCCCCCGGGGCGAGCAGGAAAGTCTTCTCCAGCAGCAGAGGGGGGCTTGTGCCCCCTGGGACCCTTGTGCCCAACCCAGGGACCAGGTGGGGACATTTGGCGGTGGGGAGGGACTGGGGTTTAGTGGGGCCCTGGGCCTCACCTGCGTAAGCAGTTTGGGGGGGGGGGGGTGCCAGAGTTTATTTGAGTGTAGGGCGAGGCAGTGGCCGGGCCGGTAATGATTAACCCCAGGCTGAATGAGAGGATGAGGCCCCCCCATCTACAGGGGGGCTGCGGGGCTCTGGCCCCCACCCCATGCTCCCCACCAGCTCCCAGGGGCCATGGCACGGCCGGGACCCCCCGTGCACGAGGACCATCCGATGGCTGCCCCCTACCCAGCGCCCCTGCCTGAGGCCACGTCCCACGGCACAGGGGACGCTGTGGCAGTGTCCCCTCCGCGGTCCCCAAGCTGGGAGAGCGCAGAGCCACGAGGGGACCCCAGCACGGAAGGCACGGAGCTGCAGGAGGACCCCAGCACAGGACGGAGGGTGCCCCAGGGGTCCCGGTGGTGAGATGGCACCCTCGTGCCCTGCGTCAAGCAGGGTGGAGGGGGCCCCCCCTTCACCACGTGCAGGTCGGGGCCGGTGGCGGGGTGGGGCCTCCCCACCTGCTCCAGGTGCTCTATAAAGCCGCAGCCGCCGCCGAGCCACCAGTTCCCGATCGCGCAACGCCGCTGCCTAACGGGAGGAGCAGCTGCCGCTGAGCCCCCACAGGCACTGGGCCCACCCCCCCGGACGAGCCCCATGGAGTTCACCGCACTTCTGCCGCTGCTGCTCGTGGTTCTGGGTGCAGGTGAGGCGCTGGGGCTGGTGGCACCGGGGGCTGGCGGCACCTTGAGCTGGTGGGAGCTGGGTTGGGACTTGGGTGCGCGGGGTGGTAACGGGGTGGGGAGGTGGGGGGGGGGGGGGGTCTCCCGGTCGGCTTTGTGAGCAGGGACCTGGTGGCACCCCGTGACCCTCAGCACCCAGCAGCGGGTGCATCACCGCCTGGTGTGCTCTGTCCCCGGGGTGCAGTGCCCCAGGGCTGATTGTCCCCAAAAAACCCAGGAGCTGGGGACCTTGCTCAGCCCTTGGCCGTGTCCACGTCCCTTTTAGCGCCGACCGAAGGGATCGGCCGCGGCTGAGCACGGGGCGGACGGGCTGTGCTGGGGCTGGATGGAGCAGGCTGCGCCTGGGGCTCGCAGGCTGGTATGCGGGCGTGTGCCTCAGCAAGATGTCCGGACCCCGGGCGCTCCTCCAGGGCTCCTGCGGCACCTGCTGGGAAAGCGCCCGCGAGGAGCCGCCTGCGCTGGCTGCGAGCCAGGCGATGCACATCCTGGGGAGCAGGGGTGTGAGCGCCGTGGGGCTTTCTGCCTTCGTAGCCCAGCCGTTTGCATTCATCACAAAGATTTTAGTGGCACAACGTGGCAGTGGGTCCTGAGCGGGGCACGGCTCTGCAGGGCTGGGCATGGGGCAGCCGCCCAGGCACCCCTTGCTCATGCCACATGCGCCCAGCATGAGTCTCACCGGGGCTGTTCCTGAAGTTCTTGCTGGCCTCGCAGGCGTTGGTCTCATGGAGGTTGTGGGACTTCTCTGCACCTTTTTGTCCCAAGGAAGGTCTCATAAAGGAGCCTCGTTGTGTAGAATTTCTTCCCAAATTGATGCTGTAGCCCCAGTTCCTGACCCCCTTTGTCCTTTAGGTACGCACGCCTCGAACACCACGACCGAGACCACCACGACCGAGACCACCACCACCGAGACCACCACCACAGAGACCACCACCACCGAGACCACCACTGAGACAACGGTGATGACGCCCGCTCTGAACAACATGACCTCCCAGAACACCAGCGGCAATGGGTCCCTTGGCCCTGTCCCCTCCCATGTGACAGCGTTCCCAACAACAGGCAACAGCTCTGCTGGCAATGCCACAGCCGACAGCACCGCGGTGCCCGTCTCCATTATCCCTATGTTCCCCCACTCCAACATCAGCGCAAATGACAGCAATGGGGTCCCCCCCTCCAAAAGCAGCAGCGCAGCCAACGGCAGCTCCGTGGTTCCCACCTCCCCCGTGGCTGGTGGCACCGTGATCCCCACGTCCAACACCAACGCCACCGCGAACAGCAGCGCCGAGGTTGTCCCCACAAAGACAGCCTCTGTCACCTCTCAGGGCAGCACAGCGCACGGCAAGACCCCCACGGCCGTGCTCGGGAGCAGCGGGGGTCCCAACCCCAGCAAAGCCGCAGCTCTGCCTCCCACCGTGGTCCAGCTGCTCCTCCGCGTCCCGCTGTCCTTCCGCATTCTGAACAGAAACTTCAGCCAGAGCCTGCTCGATCCCACGTCGAAGGAGTACAGGAGCCTGAGCCGTGCTGTCTTGACCATGGTGAGTGCCAGCCCTGCCCGCTGGCTGCCCTGGGCAAGCAAAGACCTCGTGGTCTGTGCCAGGAAGGAGCCACCGTAGGTAGGGGCTCCCTGTAAACGTGCCCTGAGCTCCGTGAGCTGCTTCTGCAGCCCCGTCCCACTGGGGAGAGAAGTGGGGGCAGCAGAAGATGGGGCCATGCTGGGGTGAAGGGGAGGATGCCAGGGTTGGGAGGCAGTGGGGTGAGAGCTGGGGATGTGGTCGTGATCCCCCCCAATGCTTTTTTTTTCCAGTTTGAAAGTGTCTTTGGCTGCACAAGCTGCATGGGCAGGCAGACCTACAAGGGATGCAGTGAGCTCCGTTTCAGGTACCGTGGGCAGGGGCTCAGGCTGGGAAGCCCAGCGCAGTGCAGAGCCCCTGGCAGGGGGGACAGCAGGGGGGGTAGCGGGAGGTGGCGGTCCCAGCTCAAACACCTCTTCTCTCAAGCAGCCAAGGGTCGGTGGCAGTGCAATCCACCCTCGTGTTTGGGCACAGCAACGACTCCATCACGAGTGACTCTGCCGAGAAGAAGCTGAGAAGCCAGCTGGACTCGAACGGGTACATCATGGATCTGCAGCTGGCCGACATCCAAAGTGAGCGGGGGGCTCGGGCCCCGGGGGTGCTTTGAGCAGGGGGAGCCCAGCACGGCCGCTTTGGGTGGCTTCTGCACCCGTCCTGGGTTTATCCTTGGTGGGACAAGTGGGACGAGTGCCTGTGTCAGTGTGCTGGGCTGGGCCCGAGGGGAGGAGGGCTCTTTCCCTTCTGGCCCCTTCCCGGGGGTCTGGCGGGGCTGTGCCCGATGGTACGGACACGGCTCTGCTGCTCCTCAGGTGGCGTGGAAGTGACGGCCCCGGTGGCGCAGCCTCAGGTTCCGGACTGGGCCATTGCTCTGCTGGTCCTGGTCTGCATCCTGCTGCTGCTGAGCATCCTCATCTGTGCTCTCCTGGTGAGTCCCCATCCTCATCCTCACCGGCCTTCCGCTGTTGAGCCCGTGTCCCCGTCCCCGCTGCCTTTGGGCCCCTGGCCCCGTCCCACTCACGGAGCCCCCCTGTCCCCCCAGACCACCTGCTCTTGCCGCCGGAAGAGCCGAGGGAAGCTGGACCTGTTCAGCACGAAGGACTCCTACCACCCCATGGCCGAGTACCCCCCGTACCAGAGCCACGGGCGCTACGTGTCCCCCAACAGCAAGCACAACCCCTACAGCCAGGTGAGAGCCGAGAGCCGGCGGTGCCCTGGCACCGAGGTGGTGCCGGGGCCTCTGCTTTTCGGTGCGGCCGCGTCCCTCGACCCTGCCCTTGACGGAGCCGGCAGGACGAAAACAGCCGGTGGGGACGGGGACTTGGTGGCCCCGGTCCCTGGGAGCCTGCCCTGGGCTGTGGCTGGCTGGGAGGTGAGCTGGGAGGTGAGCGTACCTTTCACGCCTGGATGGAGCCGTGGCCGGAGCCAGGAAGCTGCCGGCGACCTTGGGCGGCCGCCCCCCCCCGCCCACCCTCGCTGGGTGCGCGGGGGCTCGGCGGAACCGCTGCCTCCCCGTGCCCCATCCTCAGGCTCGGCCAGATCCTGGCACCCTGCAGCTGGGGCACGAGGGGGCAAAGGGGGGGTGGGGTGTGGGGGGGTCCAGACCTGGCACCAGCAGCATCGGGCGCCGCGCGCGCACGTGCGGGGCTGCGGCTGCCCTGAGCGGTGCGGGTTTCGGGGCTGGCCCCGGCCCCGCTGTTTGCTGCGCCTGGTGCTGCGGGGCGGGGGCCGTATCCAGCTGTTCCGCGCTGTGCAAGCAGCTCGCGCTGTTCAAATACCAGGGGCCTGGGTAAATATTTACCTTCGCTCTTGCTGGGCAGGCTTAGCCAGCGGGAGGAGAGAAAAGCGGCCCAGGCTGCTTTGGCTGCGCTGATCCTCCACTGGCTCCCGTGGCCGGGGGGCTGGGACGGCCCCAGAGGAGGGCCGGGGGTGTCCACATGGGTATTTTTGGTTAAAACCGGGCTGTTCGTGGTGCCCATGGCACTGGCTGCTGCAGGGCTGACCCCCATGGATCTGCTTGCCAGGGGGTCTCCCACTGCCCCCAGGCCTTGTGGGGACTTTGGGGGGGCTCAGCCCCCAGCCCTCCCCAGCCCGGCTCTGTTGTGACCCCCCCCCTCTTGTTTCCCCCCCTCCCAGGTGGCAGGCACCATTGCGGGGGGCGGCACCTTCACCTACACCAACCCGTCTGCCTCCTCCGACAACCTCTGAGGGATGCGAGGGGACGGGACGGCCGCGACCCCCCAGCTCCTGGGGCGGCAGCACCGGCCCTGGGCACGTCCCCCGGCGCCGCTCAGCCCCTCGCCACGGGCAGCGGGAGCCGGATGGTTCTGGAGCAGCCGGATTCGCGCGCATGACAGAACTGGAAGAACAAAGATTTGGGGCACGAGTGCCCCCCACACACCCTTTTTTCCTCCCCCATGGCCCCACTCCAAGCCCCCCAGCCTGGCTGTGCACCCCCTGCTCCGTGCTGCGGGCGGGGGGCTGGGCTCACATCCTGCCTGCACTCGCCCCCGGGGCTCCAATTGTTCTTTTTGTGGTGTTGTTTTATATAATATATATATATATATATATATATATGTAGGGGATGGCGGTGCCAGGCTCTGCGGCTGGGCTCCGCGGGGCTGCGGGGTCGCGGGGTCCTTGGCGGTGGTGTATTTATCGCATTTCACAATAAAAGGATGGGCGCAGTCGGGCCTGGTTCCCTGCACAGCCGAGGGGGTCTGCGGTGGTTCTGGGCGCAGCGTCCTGTGGGGGGGCATCCCCAGCACCCGTGGGGCGGCTCCCATGGGGGGGGGGGTCTTTGCTGATGCCTTCAGGAGCAGCGGCTGGTGGAGATTCCCCGGCATCGCCATCACCTCGAGTGACGCTCAGCTTGGCGGCTGCTCTCGTTTCTCTTCCTAGGCACTCTCAGGTTTCCGGCTTATGAGGTTATTTCTGTCACTTTTCCTACAGTCACCTGCATGTGGGTGGTGTCCGTCCCCCCCACCCCCGGGGTGTGACACAGGCTCCTTCCAGGCCCCTGCTCCTGTTACATCGCCCCCCTGCCTGGCCAGCACTGTTCTCTTGGGGTTTGTTTAGTGCAAACACGGGGCTCGGTCAGTGCAACCTGTCACCCTGCACGAGCAGCGCGTGAAGGTGACAGTCAAGCCATAAAGCCGTGGGGACAGAGCTGTAAAAGATGTATCATGTGCATCACTGTCACAGCCGCCTGCGGGCTGCAGTCATGTCTGAGCCAGGCTGCTCCCAAAATCGTCCCCTGCCTGAGCCAGGGCTGCATCTGGCCTCAGGAGCCTGGAAAGCTGTGGTTGAAGCCATCCTGGCACAGCCAGAGCCCCGAAACTGCTCCTGGAGGCCCTGGGAGGAGGAGCTGGGCTGCAGGGCTGCAGGGTGTGCGGAGGGGCAGCGGGAAGTCCCGGGGCTGGGGACGCATCCTGCCCCGGTGTGGGGACACGGGCTGAGCTGCTTGGCTCGGGCTGGGCCAGGGCGCCTGCTCTGGGGGCTGGGAGAGTTTTGGCAACTACCGAAGGGCCAGAAAAACAAGGAAACACAACTTATATAAAGAAATCATTTGTCAGATCGGGCGCGGGGCCAGCAGCTTCAACAGGAACCAGCCGTGGGACCGGGACCAGCTGTGACCCCATGGCACGTGGCTCGCGGGCCCCTTGGCCACAGCACGTGGGCGCCGGGCAGGGGGACGTCACCTGGGTGCCCGGGGACCCGGACGGGTGCCAGGGGGGTGCCAGGGGGTGAGGGTGAGGGGCTGGGAGCTCCGGGGCATGGCTGCGCTGGCTGCGAGGGTGGGTGACGCAAGCCCTGAGGCTGGAGATGGGGCCGAGGGGTGTGGATGCGGTGTGTGTGTGAGGGGGGGTGATGCTTTATATTTTCCATTGTGCCTCGCCGATAGAGCTGCCAACAGCAACCGAAACCAGCAGCCGGGTGGCACGGGGCCGAGGGGCTGCAGTGGGAGAAGGCAGCAGGCAGGGCAGCACCGCGGGGGGGGGGTTCACGTGCACGGCCGCAGCAGGATGGCCCAGGTGGGGAGGGCTGTGCCGGATCCTGCCCCATTTGCTGGGAGGAAGGAAGGAAGCTAAAAATAGCCCCGAAGGTGGGCTGCGGCGTGGGGCCACGTCCACCCTTCCCACCCCACAGCCAGCTTTGGGGACGGGGCAGCAGAGCGGGGCCATGCTGCTGGGGCAGAGCCCCAGGGGTGCACCAGCCCTGTGAACGTGCCCCTTCCCCTCACCCCCCTTCCCCTCACCCCCCTTCCCCTCACCCCCCTTCCCAGCCCTGGGCAGGGCCTGGAGGAATCGAAACAGAGAGCAGGGCTGGGCCCCACAATGAAACTCCTGTTTGCAGGGTGCCCGTTCTGGCCCCGCTCCTTGCCTGGCCCCACCTGTGCTGCCTCTCCCAGCAGCAGGAGCCGGCCCCGAGGAGGGGGCCCAGCCCCACAGGCAGCTCCTCCGCCTGCCCTCATGGTCCCGGGGGGGTTCCTGCCCCTGCCGCTCACCCCGAGAGGATGCCAGAGAGCCCAGGAGGTTGCGCCAGCGCTCCCAGGACCCCGATGTTTCCCTCTCACCATACCCCACTAATGTTAAACCCGCTACCAGGATTTGTCCCTCGCAGGGCCAGCAGGAGATGGCCGCTGCTCCCAGGTGGGACGGGAGCGAGACCCTGGGGAGGCTGAGCAGCGAGAGGGGGGCAGCAGCGGCCACGTGGCCGGGCACAGCCCGAGCGGGCATCGGACACGTCAGCGCTGCCCAGGCCGGCCCCGGGCAGGATTGGCCTCTGCTGGCCACAGCCCAAAGGACAGCTCTGCCCCACGGCCTCCACACCACGGGGCCCTGCCCCACGGGGAGCGGCCCGCAGAGCACAGGTGGGTGCTGCTGCTCTGTCCTCAACCCCCCAGGGGGCTGCGGCTGCCCTCGGGCGGCTCTGGAGAAGTCTGGCATTGCAGTTTATTGTAGGAAACCATGAAAAGACAGCAATTGTAACAGAACCCATGAGAAACTACAGCAGCTCGGACGGCTCCCAGCGTGGGACCGCAGCCCCAAGGCCCCTGCAGCGGGGGGCAGCCCCCCCGTGGCTCCTGGCCACGTCGGATCCCAACCCCGCAAGCCCCGGCTGGCAGGGGCGGTTTGGCACTGAGCGGTGTAAGGGGGGCACTGAGCGGGTCCTGGGGGCGGGTGCCGCGCTGGGCTGGCCCCACGCAGCGGGGAGGGAGCAGAGAACCCGGCAGTGCTCCGCAGCCCCTCAGGAGGGCGGGGGGACACCGAGGTCCCGCAGCCCCACAGGACCCAGCGGTGGCTGTGCCTGGCCGCGATGCTGCAGCCGGGTGAGCCGCGTCAAAAATGAGCCATTTTTACAAAAAAGTCTTCGTACCTTGTTCCAGCCCAGCCTCCCCCCTCCCTCTCTCCCCCAGCCCATCTGCCTCCCCCGCCCCAGCCACTGCCCAGCCGCTCCCCCCACCATCACCCCAACCAGCTCCTGCCTCCCCCCTCCCCGTGCAGCCCTGCGTCCCCCTGGCGTCCCCCTCCCTGCTCCACCTCTAGGGCTGACCCTCTGCCAGGACCTGCTGCCGTCCTCTGCCTGCAGCCCCAGGTCTGCGCCACAGAGCCGAGCTGGTGAAAGGGGCAGGTGGATGGGGAAGGGAGGGGACGGCGGAGCTGTCCCCGTCCCCCCCCAGTCCCACAAAACAAACACCTGGCCTGCTCCAAGCCCCGGGCGGGGCTGGGGCCGCCCCTGCTGAGCTGCGCTCCCTGCATGGTCGCGTCCCCTCCAGGCCCTGAAGCTCGCTTGACAATAAGGGGTCACACCAGATGTGCGTGCAGGGAGCGCACGCGCGGCTCAGTCCAGCTTGGCGAAGCCCCCGATGGTCACTTTGCGCTCCTGCTTGTTGGCCACCAGCTCCTGGAGATGCAGGGCACCCCCTCCGATGAAGCAGAAGGCGGGGCAGACAGGCCCCGAGCAGTCCACGCCACACTCCCAGAGCTCACGGAAGGACACGGCGTCGTAGAAGCTCACCTTGCCCTGCTCGTAGTCCAGGCAGATGCCGATGCGCGGTGGCAAGGGCACGGTGCAGCCGTTGGGGTCACGAGAAGTGAGTGCCGAGCCATGCGAGAGCAAGATCTTGCCCATGCCGATGGTGAGGAAGGCGTAGGGTGGGGGCGCGTCCACCGTCGTGTCCTCTGCCCCGCTGTCGTGGCCGCTGTCAGGGTCGTACCTGCGGCAGGGGGACAGGTGAGGCCCGGCGCAGAGGTTCTACAAAGGCCGCCTCACCACCTCCCGCACACCCACAAAGCCCCCCTGCGCCCCCACCCTGCTCACCTGGGGCTCACCACGTCCTGAGGCACCTGGAACCACTCCTGCAGTTTGCTCTCCAGCCCCACGCCCACCTTGACCAGGTAGGAGCTGGGATCCACGCAGCAGGCCCAGTAGCTCTTGCCCTGCGTGACGGCCACGTCGCCGATGACCAGGTCGATGGAGAGGTGGCAGCTGGTCATCAGCCGCTCCGCCGCGAAGAGCATGGGGATGCCGGGGACGCTGCGCACGGCGCGCTGGTCCTTGCTGATAGCCAGCCGGTCCCGGTTGAAGCCCCAGCGGTTGTCCAGGAAGAAGTTGAGGACTGCGGGGAGGAGGAGAGCAGAGGAGGTGAGAAGGGGACGGTGAAAAGCCCGAGGGACGGGCGGGTTGGGGGAGACTGCTCCCCATCGGAGCCCGTGGGCATCCCCTCACCTGGGGCGGGCGGCGTGTGCAGGTAGATGTCCTCGCTGTACTCCCCGAAGCCCGCCTTGTTGCAGCCCTTCACCCGGAGCACGTAGACGCTGTCGGTGTCCAGGTACTCGACGAGGGCGCTGGTGCCGCGCACCTCCTCCCGCCGCTGCCACAGCTTGAGCCCTTTGGCCTTGGTGTCCGTCTTGCGGTACTCCACGGTGTAGTGCCAGGCGGGGGGCGAGTGCTGCGGCAGCCGCCAGCACAGGAAGATCTGGTCGTAAGCGTAGGTGCGCTGCGTGTCGATGACGGGGGCCTCGGGCACTGCGGGGAGAGGCACGGGGGGGGGGGGGGGCAGGCATCAGGCAGCATCCCCCCCCCGCGGGCAGGGAGGCGGCCAGACGCAGGGAGGGGGCATTCCGGACGGACGGACGCACAACCAGCAGGAGTCTAGGGGGAATCTGGCTGCAGAGACTGTGTGTAGGCACCAGAGGGGGGAGAGAGTTGGGGAGACAGAGGAGCTGGCTGCTGTGAGGCTCCAGGGACCAGAGAGGCTGAGTGCAAGTCGGGGGGAGGGAGGGAGAGAGAGAAAGAAAGAAAGAGAGAGAGAGAGAGGATGGAGACAGCAGGAGAGGAGGAGGAGAAAGAGATGGGAATGGCAGAGTGGTGTGAAGATGCCAGCGGAACTGGAGCAGGGAAGCAGGGGTGGAAAGGAGACAGAAATGGGGTGAGGAGGGGATGCAGAGACAGAAATGGGGTGAGGAGGGGATGCAGAGACAGAAATGGGGTGAGGAGGGGATGCAGAGACAGAAATGGGGTGAGGAGGGGATGCAGAGACAGAAATGGGGCGAGGAGGGGATGGGGATGGCAGGAGGAGCTGCAGCAGATGGAGGGAGGGGGCAGAGAAGGGTGGCAAGCACGGGCAAAGCCACCGCCTGCCACCACCAGCGGGCAGGACGGGGATGGTCGATGGCGGCGGAGTGGGAATGGGGCAGGAGTGGGGATGGAGGGATGGGACAGAGAGAGCAGGGGTGGCTCTGGGGCAGGGGAGTGACTTGCCTCAGTTACTTCGGTGACGATCAGCAGCGGCCGCAGCCTATAAACAAAGAGAGGTAGAAGCAGGTCTGAAAAGTGTTGCCAGCCGGTCCGGCAGGGCCCGGGCGGCACCTGCCCTGGGGGGAAGCACCTGCCCTGCACCTGGGGCAGCCTCCACTCCGTACTCACCCTCCTGCTGCCCTTACCTCACACCACAGCCCTGCCTTTCCTGCCCTCTTGCCTGCAGCCCTGGCACAGGGCAGGGCAGGGAGCACTTTGGGGGCTGCTGGGGCCATTCCTGACAGGGAGGGGGGCCGACAGATCCACGAGCGCCTGCCTGAGCGCATCCCTCTGTGGCCGGAGCCGAGCTCTGGCTCCAGGGGAGGAGACGGGCGGGCATGGAGCTGTTCTGCCCGCGGGGGCTGCGCCTCCACACGGGCCGCAGCCGGTGCCAGGGTCCTGCTGTGGTTACCTTTGATGAAGGCCAGGTCTGTGAGCAGCTTCAGCTCCCTGCTGACATCCAGCTGGAAGTGGCTGAAGGAGGCCGTGGCTGCAGGCCGGAAGCTCTGCAGCGAGTCAGTGGCCCTGAGGATCCTGCAGCACAGGAGGGCAGGGACGTCAGGGTGGCACACGAGGGCTGCCTTGGGCACCGGCCAGCCCCGCCACCGCGGGGACACCCACATGGGTCCCCGCAGCCCGGTACCTGTTGTGCAGCTGCTTGGCAGCCTGGACAAAGCAGGGGTGGTCGGTCTCCTTCAGCACCTCCTGGGCGTAGCCCACCATGCCCGAGTTCTCCAGCATGGCCTGGTGCTCTTGGATCTGATAGTGCAGGCTGGCCAGCCGCTCCTGCTGGCACTCCTCGATGGCCTGCAGCAGGGACGCCCGCTTCTCCTCCAGCATGGCGCACAGCCCCTGGATCAGCTGGGACACCTCCTCCTTGGCCTGCGAGCCGTTCACCTGCCAAGCACGGCGCTGTCAGCGTGCTGTACGGCCCCCTGCCCACGCCACAGACAGCACGGGACAAAGGGGGACCAGCCAGGCGGTGCCAATCCCCACCTAGGGACTGCTCAGGGACCTCGCGCCCTTACCTCCGTGTGCTTCACCGTCTCCTCCAGCTCAGCAATCTGGGTCTGCACCGTGTCCTGGCTGCTCAAGATGTAGGCAAGGCTCTTTGTCAGCTTCTCCTGCAAGGAAGGAGGTTAGCCACCGCTGGCCTCGTGCGCCCCCGACCTACAAACAGAGCCCTCGCCCCATCTGTGCTGCGAGCTGAGCTCGCACCCCTGGTTCCTCCCTGCCTCCCCGTGGGCGTCCTGACCCCGACCCGAGCGCGCAGCCCCGCGCCCGCAGCAGCCCTTACCCTGAGAGCCTGGTAGGCGCTGAGCACCGGCGTGATCTTGTGGCTGGTGTGAGTGCGTCGCACGCGGCAGAGCTGGCACACCAGCCGCTGGCAGGTCTTGCAGTAGTGAGTCACCTCCTCCTTGTGCTCTGGGCACATCAGACCCTGCACGGACACGAGGAAGCTCAGCAGAGTTTTAGGACCCCCCCCCCCCTTCAAGGGTCTCTCCCCAGCTCGTCTGCTGTGGCACCCGGGGAACCCCAAGTAGGAAAGATCCCCTGCCGGAGGAGGCCGTACCTTTGGGCGGAAGGTGAGCGTGGGCGGCGTGGGCTCATGCTGAGCCTTCTGGGTGCCCCAGGGGTGGTAGAGCTTGAAGCACTCATTGCAGAAGCTGGACTTGCACTCCGTGCAGCCCTTGGTGGCCTCCAGCTGCGGGGGCTTGCAGAACTGGCACATGATGGCGGCGCTGATGTTGATGGTCTGGCGGTAGCGCTCCACCACGCGCTCCAGGGTCAGGTTGCGGAAGAGGCTGCCGAGGCCCCGCTCGCCCAGGTCGATGTCCCGCTGGCAGGCCGGGCAGGGGAAGCTGATGGTCTGGGGGTGCACGGTGCCCCGCTTCCGCCCTGGGTAGGTGCCGAACCCTACAGGAGGCCGGGGAGGCGTCACATGCAGCCCAGCACCCTGCGGCTCCTCGGGGCCGGCGGAGCCCCTCTGCCCCCTGCCCACGCCGTCCCCGTCCCCCCAGGCCGTCCCACCTGACTTCAGGAGCCGGTCCAGGCGGTCGGGTTTGGGGACCCCCCTGCGGCCCAGGCGCGGGCTGCGGGTGGCCGGGGTGGCGGCGGGCGAGGAGGGCTCGGAGGTGGGGTCGCAGCAGAGGTAGCCGTGCTGCAGCAGCACCTCGCTGGCGCAGACGTGGCAGACGTTGTGCATGCAGGGCAGGGCCAGCGGCTGCTTGTACATCTCCTTGCACACCGGGCACACCAGCTCCCGCTCCATGTTCTTCATGCTGGTCTGAGGAGAGAGGGGGAGAGCGTCACCGGGCGCAGCCGGGCCGGGGACCGGGGCGGGATGGAGACTGGGGCCTGGATTAGGACTGGGAATAGGGCCAGGATACGGGCCGGCACTGAGACCAGGATCAGGGCCAGGATCAGAACCAGGATAGGGACCGGCACCAAGACCAGGATCAGGGCCAGGATAAGGACCGGCATCAAGACCAGGAGCAGGACCAGGAGCAGGGACCAGGACCAGGAAAGGAACCGGCATCAACACCAGGATCAGGACTAGGATAAGGACCGGCATTGAGACCAGGATCAGGGCCAGGAACAGGACTGGCATTGAGACCAGGATCAGGGCCAGGATCAGAACCAGGATAAGGACCGGCATCAAGACCAGGAGCAGGACCAGGAGCAGGACCAGGACCAGGAACCGGCATCAAGACCAGGATCAGGGCCAGGATAGGGACCGGCACCAAGACCAGGATCAGGACTAGAATAAGGACTGGCATCGAGACCAGGATCAGGACCAGGATCAAGGACCAGGATCAGGGACTGGCATCAAGGCCAAAATCAGGGCCAGGACCAGGACCAGGAGCAGGATCTGGGCCAGGATAGGGACCAACATCGAGACCAGGATCAGGACTAGGATAAGGACCGGCATCAAGGCCAGGATCAGGACTAGCATTGAGATCAGGATCAGGGCCAGGATCAGGGACCAGCACTGAGACCAGAACCAGGGCCAGGATCAGGGCCAGGATAGGGACCGGCATCGAGACCAGGATCAGGACCAGGATCAAAGACCAGGATCAGGGACTGGCATCAAGGCCAAAATCAGGACCAGGACCAGGACAGGGACCAGGACCTGCATGCAGGCTGAGGCCAGCACCGGGATCAAGTCCGGAGCAGGACCAGCCCCAGCCCCAGGACCCCCACCACGGCGCACGGGTAGCACCGGGCACTCCCCGCCCCGGTCCCCGCGGGGGGCGCTGGGCTCTCGGCGTCCTGGGAGGCCTCGGGGAGCGCTCCCCGGTGCGCCCCGCCCGGGGCTCGGTGAGGGCCGATCCGGCCCCCCCGGGCCCGGCGGGGAACGGGCCGAGGCAGCGAGGCCTCTCAGCGGCCTGCCGGGCCCTCAAGGGCACCCCGGCCGCTCCCCCCCCCCCCACCGCGGCCATCGCCGCCGCCCCGGCCCCGCCGCCGCCCCGCCGCGTTGCCATGGCGACGCCGGTCCCGGGAGAGCCCGGCCCGGCCCCGCTCGGTCCCCGCTCGGTCCCCGCTCGATCCCCGCCGCCGCTCACGCTGATGCGGACGAGGGCGTCCATGATGGAGGTGAAGGTCTGCAGGTCCTCGCCCTCGGCCATGGCTCCGCGCCCGGGGCCGGTCCCGGCGGCAGCAGCAGCGGCCGCCCGGTTCTGGTGCAGGGAGCGGCGGAACCGGGGGGAGGGCGGGGGGGGGCGGCGGCGCGCATGCTCCGAGGGACCCGCCCCGGAGAGGGGGGGGCGGCGGGGGGCGGCGGCACCGGGCCGGTACCGGGACGCCCCCTCCGCTCCCCGGGGCGGCCCCCGGCGGCTCCCCGCGGACGGCAGCGCGGCGCCGGGCCCGGGGCCCGCTGCGGAGCCGGGAAGGGGCCGAACGGAGCCGGCTGGAGGGTTGGGGGGGGTGGGAGAGGAGGGGGCGGGCTGCTGGGGGGGGCGGCCGCGCCCCCGCCCGGTGCCCCGGGGCCTCCCCGCGCCCCGCTCCCCGCCGCCGGGGGGCGCGCGGACCGGCGGGGCCTGCAGCGCCGCGCCCGGCCGCTAGGGGGCGCCAGAGCCGCGGCCGAGCCCCGCGCGGGGGCGCGCATGAGCCGCGCGTGCCCGCGGCTGCCGCCGTGTCCCGTTGGGGGGGCCGCGCAGTGCGCGTGCGCGGATCCGGGGCGCGCCTGCGCAGTGCGGGGGGAGCGGCGGCAGAGGGGCCGGGAGGGGAAAGGGCCGGGGGGGCGACGCCGCGGGGCACCATGGGTAACGGGACCGGGGGGGCGGGGGGGGGGCTGCGGGGGGCGATCGGGGCCCTGAGGGGGGCGTCAGGGGGCGATCGAGGCCTTGAAGGGGGGTTCAGGGACCGGGACCGGGGCCTGAGGGGGCGGGGGGGACTCGGGGGGGAGGCTGCAGCCCCGGGAGGGGGCTGCGGGGACCGGGACCGGGGCCTCAGGGAGCGGGGGAGGCCCCGGGGGGGGCGATCAGGGCCTTGGGGGGGCTGCAGGGGGCGATCGGGGCCTGGGGGTGGGGGGGGCTGTAGGCACTGGGACCGGGGCCTCAGGGGGCGAGGGGGGCCTCGGGGGGCTGCAGGGACTGGGACCGGGGCCTGAGTGGGTGGGGGGAGCTTCGGGGGGGGTGCAGAGGGCGATCGGGGCCCTGGGGGGGGGTCAGGGGGCAATCGGGGCCTTGGGGAGGCTTCAGGGGGCTTTCAGGGCCTTGAGGGGTCTTTGGGGGTCAGCCCCCCACCCTGCTGAGCCGGGGCTGTGCCGCAGCCGTAGGCACGGGCACGTCGCTGGCGCTCTCGTCGCTGCTGTCGCTGCTGCTGTTCGCCGGGATGCAGATGTACAGCCGGCAGCTGGCCTCCACCGAGTGGCTCACCATCCAGGGCGGGCTGCTGGGCGCCGCGCTCTTCGTCTGCTCCCTCACCGTATCCTTTGGGGCCGCGCGGGGAGCGGGGCTGGGGAGGTGGTTCCCGGTTCCATGCCTTAACCCCCTGCGCAGGCCTTCAACAACCTCGAGAACCTGGTGTTTGGCAAAGGCTTCCAGGCCAAGATATTCCCCGAGAGTAAGTGCCACCGGCGGGGAGGGGAAGGCGCCGTCGGCTGCGGGCGCTGGGCGTGCAGCCCCACGTTGGGTTTGCAGAGGGCACGCAGCGCGGCTCTTCCCAGCGGATGCTCTGCTTCCCTGGGCACCTCGGCATGCCAGCCATCAGCTAGGGGAAGAGCCCATCCTGCTCTTTCCCTCTGTGCTTTATGTGGGTTTGTCTCGCCGCGTTGCTGAGGTTCTCAGGAGGGGCTGTGCAGCTGACAGAACGGTGTGACTGCATCTCTCCTCTCTCCTGTTTTTCCCTGCAGTTCTCACCTGCCTCTTGCTGGCTCTTTTTGCCTCCGGCCTCATCCACAGAGTCTGCGTGACCACCTGGTAAGACCAGAGCCTGCCCCGGAGGGTGGGGAAGCAGCTTGTCACGCTCCGGGGCGGCTGTCAGGGGCCCTGGTGGCTCGTGCTCCCTGTCAGCGGGGCCAAGGCTGGCCGGGGGCACCTGGGGTGACCGGTGCTAGGCACTGCAGCGCAGTGGGAGCGCGGGGGTGCTGTCAGTTTGGCCTTGGCGTATTCCTTCCTGCCTGCAGCACAAGGGGTGCAGCTGAGTAGCCTCTTCTTTTCTTTACCTGCAGCCTCATCTTTTCCATGGTCGGCCTCTACTACATCAATAAGATCTCCTCCACGCTCTACCAGTCCGCAGCACCCGCAGCTGTTCCCACCAAAGCCCTTGGCAAAGGCAGGAAGAGGAATTGATGTCCTGGGGCCCCTTCCTGGGGCAGTTCCCCCTCCTCCAGCCTGGACTCGGACTCTGAGCCAGGCAATAAAGCAGTTTCTTTGTAGCCTCAGGGTTGGTTCCTCCTCAGCACCCAGGGGTCCCCTCTGCTGGCCCTCAGCCCGGCTTTGTCGAGCTGCTGTGTGTTCATGTGTGCTGCTGATCCGGCTCAACCCTGCAGCTGCGGCAGCCTGCGGTGGATTTGGCACCTCGCAAATGCTCGGAGCCCTCTGCTCCGGGAACAGCAGCTGTGACGTGCTGAAAGAGGGGCGCCAGCAGCCCCGGGTGCGATTAACTGAGCTCCTGGGAGCCGCGGGGACCCCGCTCCCCCTGCAGCAGCGGGGCGCGGGCCGATCCCGGCCTCCTCCCGCTGCCTCCTGAGCTCGGACGTTTCCAGCACCGCCGCGCTCCGTGGCCGCAGCGCCGTCAGCAGCCCCCGGGGCCACCTCCTGCCCTCGCTGCCAGCTGCTGCGCCGCCAAACCCCCGAGCTGGGGGTGCGGGGAGGGGGGGGGGGGCCACGCAGACCCCCGGCCCTGGGGGCCGTGGCCGCCCGGTGCCCCCCGGGGCTCGGTGCCCGGCCAGGCCCGTGGGAAGCTCAGGCCCGTGGGAGGGCCGGGCCGGGCCCGCTCCCACGCCGCCCCCGCGCCCCCCGCCGCGGCCGGACGCGGAGGAAGCCAGGTGCTTCCTGCGGCGGGGCCCGGCCCGGCCCCGGCCCCGGCGGCCAAAGCGCGGCGCTTCCTGAGCCGGGACCGGGGCCGGGCCCCGCCGCCAGGGGGCCCCGTCCCGGACTACAACTCCCAGCGTGCCCCGCGCCGCCCGCCGCGCCGCGGTGACGTCATCTAGCGACGGGGAGAGCAGCGCCGGGCCTGGGAGCGCTGCAGGTGGGGGGGGGCGGCCTGGGGGGGACCGGGGCCGGCCCCGGGGGCACCGGGAGGGACCGGGGTCGGCCCCGGGGGCTCGGCGCTCCCTCACGGCGCTGTCCGTCTCTCCGCAGGCCGCCATGACCAAGCTGGCGCAGTGGCTGTGGGGCCTCGCCCTGCTGGGCTCGGCCTGGGCCGCCCTGGCGCTGTCTCCGCCGGGCCTGCGGCTACCGGCGCCGTACCGCCAGGCCCTGCTGCCGCTGCCCGTCTACCTGCTGGTGGCCTTCGGCTGCTACGCGCTGGCCACCGTGGGCTACCGCGTGGCCACCTTCAACGACTGCGAGGAAGCGGCCGCCGAGCTCCGGGAGCACATCAACGCAGCGCGGGAGGACCTGCGGCGGCGGGGGCTGCGCTTCTGAGCACAATAAAGACGACAAAGTGTGCTGTACCGGGCCGTGCTGTGCTGTACCGGGCCGTGCTGTGCTGTACCGGGCCATACTGGGCCGTGATGGACTGTGCCGGGCCGTGATGGGCTGTACCGGGCCATACCGGGCCGTGCCATGCTGCCAGGAGGGGAAAGGGGGACCCCGGCCTGGGCTGTGCCGCCCTGGTTGCGGGCAGGGGGTGGCCAAGTCCCCCCGGTGCTGCTCAGGGGGCAGCCGCCCGCCCTGCCCCGTGCAGCCGGGCTCCAGCTGTCTTCGTGCGGGCTCCAAGCAGAGCAGGGCGTCCCCTCGGCCCCCTCTCAGCACCCGCGCCCCTCCGCAGGTGCTGCAGGGAGCCTGCGCCGTCCCACCCAGCCTCCGAGCATCCCCGAGCTTGGCCGCACAGGCAGGGATGCGAGGTAGGGAGGGCAGGATCGGGCCCTGCCTCAGCAGCCCGCGGCGCTGGGTAGCACTGCGGGCAGAGCGGGCTCCCGGCAGCCCTTCAGATGTGGTTTGCGCCGTCAGGTGGGAGCTGGAAAAAAGAGTCGGCCCGGCCCTGCTGGCCTGCTTCCCGGGGAAGGAGGAGAGAGCGTGGCTGGGTGGAGCGGGTGGCGCAGCCTTTAAAATGCAGAGTGCCCAGAGCCTGTGGTCTCCCCCAGCCTGCTGGGGCGGCGCAGCCCACGCCGGGGGGCTGCTCCCGGATCCCGGCGGAGCACTGGCTGCGGCTGCTGCTGCTCTGCCCCACGCCTCCACGGGCAAAACGGGGCGCAGGTGCTCCGGAGCTGCGGGTGGGGCTCCTGCAGCAGGGACGTCCCTGCCACAGCAGGGGGGGAGCCTTGGGTGGCCTCGGTCTGGGGGTGCCTCCTGTCTGGGGGTGCGCGAGAGCCGCGCTGCCGGCCCGGCTGGCGGAGCCGCGCTGCTGGTGGTGACGCATGCTGGGGCCTGCCTTGCTGGCAGCCTCCCCGGCTTCTTCGCATACCAGCCGAAGGACTTTCTTGTTTTTTTTAATTATCGGCTGCGCATCCTTCTGCAAAAAGGAGCAGTTGGTATCATGAGGGAGGACTCGGGCTAATTAGCAGGAGCGACTAATTAGCTGTTTCCTGAGCAACAGTGGCAGCTCGGAGCGGGGTGGGCGGCTCCCGCAGTCCCGTGCCCGTGTGCGGCCGTTTTGGGGGGGGGTGGCAGCCCCTCGGCTTCAGCGCAGCCTTTACGGGGCTGGGACCGCGGTGCTGGCGTGGCACGAGGCTGGGAGCCCTCGGCGGGCTCCCCGCAGCCCTGCAGGCTGGCAGGTAGCAGCACGGCCCTGGCTTCTCCTTGCACGGGCACGTGCCCGCTGCGGGCGTTCGCGTAGCCGGTGGCTGCTCTTGCTCACCTCCAGCCTCACGAGCGGGGCTGCGTCACGGCCGCTCGCGGCACACGCCAGCCGGAGTGACCGGTTGGCAGCTGGGTTTTTGCTCGCTTGCGTCACCGGGAAAAGCTGCCCTGTCCCCCCATGTTCCTCCTGGGCCAGGAGGAGCAGATCGGTGGCTCCAACCTGGTGGGAAAAGCATCTGTGGGGCCCTGGGGAGCGCAGCTCCATGGGGGAGTCCCGAGGGCAGAAACACCTGCACTCGCAGCTGGAAAAGCCAAGGGGAGCCCAGCGAAGGAGCTTCCTTGAGGGCTCGGACCCCGCAGGCCATGGCAGCAGGACGCAGCACGCCCCGCAGTGCCGCAGCACAGCTGGAGTTCATCTTTCCCTCTCCTGTCCCTGCCCTGTTGCTGGCGTGGCAGGGCCGCTGCCGCCGTATTGATTTTTTCCCAGGACACGGCGCAAGGTGTGAGCGAGCGTCTGAGTGCACAAGCGCGGCCAAATTCCTCGTCAACACTTCCTTAATCCGGCCTGCGTCAGCCGGGCTGCGGCCGTGCCCACGCCGAGGGCCTCCCGGGAGCTGGCAGGGACGGGGCTCCTCGCTGCGCGGGGCCACCGCCACCCCGGGCCGCCGGTTTTGTACGGCTCCGGCCTCTGTTGTGTAACTTGGTCACCCGCGCTCGCTCCTGTCCATCTGCTGATGCGCTTGCCTGATAACTTCATTCCAGATCATTGTTAATTCATTAATTGAGCTTGGGTCGACGCCAACGGCTGCCTTGATTTGATGCGCACACTCGAGCGTCGTGGTTTTAGCGAGGATTTTAATTGATTTTAAGTTTGCTGGCATAATGGGCGGTAGCAAGCCCTGTGTCGATGCTACAGAAAGGACTTTTCGTTCCACGTCGTGACCGGTGTCCCCGTGCTGCTGCTTGGGGAGGTCGGAGGAGCGCCCTCAGGCAGCGCTGCCTTCCTCCGTGCCCCGCTCCCTGCCCCTGCCACCCAGTGCTGCTGCCCCCTCCCCAGGCTGAGGCTGGAGCCCCCTGCGGGGGGCTTGCTGCACCCCACGGGCAAGCGGGTGCTGGTGGATGAGGAACTGCGGGGCTCAGAGGGTGCCAGGATTAGCCCCCAGCGTCCCGAGGCCAAAACGCTGCAGGGACAGGAGCCGTGCCGGCCTCTGCAGCCAGCAGAGCCCAAAGCGGGAGGGGACGACAAGCAGGCGCTGGGAAGAGTCTGCGATTTATTAAAAGGCACTTCGATTCGTACAAAATGGGGCTGCCCACCCAGCCCGGCGCTGGGGCAGGGCCTGGAAGAACATCGCGGGGACGGGGGCAGGGGCAGCCCGCCGCCCCAAAGGCATCGCTGCAAACAAACCAACCACCACCGCAGGAAAACCGGCTCGAGGGACAACAGAGAGGAGCTGCCAGAGGGCAAACCACGGTGGCAAGGGCCGGAGGCACCCCCCCAGGGCCCCAGTCCTGCTGGGAGCCCTCGGCCGATGGGGACGCCCTGGTGTCACCCAGCAGGAGCTGGCCACGCTGCGGCAGCAGGAGCAGAATGACGAGCTGGGGGGGCCTTCCTTGGTCACCAAGTGTCTGAGACCGGCCTGGCTCCGGGGCTCCGGCATCGGCAGGACCCCCTCAGGCGTGCAGGGGTCTGTAGGGCTTGTCCCGGCCTGGGGCGTAGCGCCAGAACAGCCAGAGCCGCACGACGCTGGTGACGATGCCCGGCACGTTGGGGACCTGCGGAGGACACGGGGCCGGGCGGCGTTACCCAGCTCGCGGTGCTGCTGCCCCCCCCCCCCCGCCATCAGCCCCGCGTCGCCGGGGGAGATTTATTGGCCTTATCCCATCTAATTAATTAAAATCAATACTCATCTTGCTGAGCCTAGTCACGGGCTCTGCTGTGTGACACACACGCGACGCCGGACGGGGTCCGGCCCGGTGCCAAGCGCCCCGCTGAAAGGGGCTGGAGGTTTGGGGGGGGGGGGTGAGGAACCCACAGCAGCTCCCGGCCTCCCGCTGCCCCCAACCCACCATGATGTACAGGTCGGAGAGCTGCAGCCCGTACAGCGTCCAGCTGCTGGAGGCCAGGAAGGTGGTGACGGTCAGGGGGAAGGACAAGCAGCGCGTCGACCTGCTCCGGATCACCTTGGCCTGCGGGGAGCGAGGGGCTGGCCCGGTGCCACGCAGCCCCCCCCAACACACCCTCCCCCAGTCCCACCCAGCTTTACGCACCAGGTCGGCCAGCGGCGAGACGTACATGGCGATGGTGAAGGTGCTGCAGAAGAGCCCCAGGTAGCTCTGCCGTGTGTCCTCGTCGGGGGTCAGGCAGGTGAAGAAGCCATAGCCCGCGGCCAGCAGGGCCAGGAGCCCCAGGACCTTCAGCAGCACCTCGCGCTGCGGCACACAGTGCGGGGCCATCAGTGTGGGGGTCTGCTGTGTGCCCCCCCCGGACCCAGCCGGGCCGGCACCCACCTTTGTGGTGCTGTAGTAGAAGTACACCAGGATGTAGAGGCTTTGCAGAGCCGCCCCGATGCTGTTGACGACGATCAGCGTCCGGTCCTGCTTCAGGCACCCGTAACCCAGCCAGCCCAGGTTGCTGCAGGGCGAGCGGCACAGGCGCTGCTTGCTGCTGTAGGCTGGGGGCTTCTGCCCACACCCACCCCCGAAATTTAACCCTCCGGCCCCAGAAGGATGTGCCCCCACCCCCCCACCCCCGCAGCTTGACCCCTGTGTACTTGGCATCAGTAGCGAGGAAGGGCAGGAGCTGGATGTTCTCCACGCTCTTGGCGGTGATCATCCAGCGCAGGTCAGACCTAGGGCCAGGGGGGGAGAGGCCTCCTGGGTGCCCAGCGCCACGGGGGGGCCCCTACAGTGTTGGGGGGGGGCTACAATCTTAACCCCCTTAAATACCGCCAGCCCCTCCTCAGCAGCTGTGACCTTCCCTGCCTCTGCTCCCACACCCCAGTGCCCCCCCCGGCACCCTCAGAGCCCCCACCTTCCCCTGCATGCCTGGCTTTCAGCCTGGACCCCCAACCCCCCCAACCAGCCTCAATGCCTCCCGCACTGCACCCATGTTGCCTCCCATTGCTCCCCCCATTGCACCCCCGACTGAATCCCCCCATTGCACCCCCAGCCTCCTATCGCATCCCCCCATTCCATCCCCCCAGCCTCCCATTGTTCCCCCCCATTGCAACCCCCCAGCCTCCCACTGCACCCCCAATTGCACACCCCCAGCTTCCCATTGCTCCCCCATTGAAACCCCCCGTTGCACCCCCATTGCACACCCCTGTTGCACCCCCCTAGCCTCCCGTTGCACCCCCATTACACCCCCAGCCTCCCATTGCACCCCCCATTGCACCCCCCCAGCTTCCCACTGCACCCCCCCATTGCACCCCTCATTGCACACCCCCCGGCCTCCCACTGCACTCCCCCACTGCACCCCCCCATTGCACCCCCCAGCCTCCCATTGCACCCCCATTGCACCCCCAGCCTCCCATTGCACCCCCCCATTGCACCCCCCAGTCCCCCACTGCACGCCCATTGCCCCCCCCAACCCCCCACTGCACCCCCCCACTCCCCCGCACCCCCCATTCCCCCCCCCGGACCCTCCCCCGGCACCCCGAGCCCCTCCCTTCCCCCTCCCCCCCCCCCGCTCCCCGCTGCCCGCCCCGCCCCCGCCGCCTCCCGGTGCCGGGGCTCCCGGCGGCGCGGGGCCGCTCACAGGCCGCTGCAAAACATGCCCACGGTGAAGAGGAGGCAGGCGGCGGCCAGCACCGGCAGCGGCTCCATGCTCGCCGCGGGCACCGGGAGCCGGAGGCGGGGGGGGGGCGGGGGCGGTGCTGCCCGCGGCGGGGCGGGGCGGGGGGAACGCGGGGCGCACTACCGGGGAGGGACCGGCACCGGGATTGCGGGCAGCGCCCCGGGGTGCTGCGCGCGGGACCCGCAGCCCTGTGGCACCCCCCCACCCCCCAGGGTGTCCCAGGTTTGGGGTCACGGCCCTGTGACCCCCTCCCAAAGCACCCCGGGGCGCTGCGTGCATGGGGCCCACGGTCCTGTGACACCCCCCCCCAGCACCCCAGGGCCTCCCAGGATTGGGGTCACAGCCCTGTGACCCCCCCCAGCACCCCACCTCCCCCATTCCTGGGGTCCCAGGATCCCCCTTTCCTAGAATCCCCACCCCACGGGGTCCCCTTTTCCCCAGAGTCCCCCAGTTTCTGGAGCCCAGCTCTCCCCATAACCACCCTCGGTTGTTGTTTCCCCCCCCCCCCCCCCCAGCAGCTCAGGGGGCTCCAGCTGCACCCCAAAACCCACAGCTCCAGGCCCCCGCCCCCCCCCCTGATTGCTCCCCAGCCCCAGGAGGACTTTGTACCTCCACCTGAAACCAACCCCTGGCACTACTCCGTGTGACACCTCCCCCTCCAGAGCCTTGTGCAAACACCCATTAATTAATTAACCCCCCCATAGCCATTCCCCCACCCAGGTGCAGCCCCCAGTGCAGGGGACAGGCCCTTTCCTCCCCCCGCACTCAGGCATGGTCTCAGTTATTTATTCAAGACAATCATATAAAAATTCCAGTGTTAGAAAGCTGTACAAAGCTGTACAAATCGAGAGGCAGGCAAAACGGCCTCTGTGCTGGCCCAGGCAGGGGGCGCGTGCCCCTGCGGCACCAGGCAGGGGGAGCTTCCACAGCCCCCCCCCACCCAAGAGGGGGGATGCTGGGGAGGGGGTCCCAGCGCCATGCAGTCGCCGTCCCCTGCGACTCCGCTCCGCCGGCTGCCTGGCATCTCGAGCACGTCCAGGCTCCCAAAGCCAGCCCCAGGGCACCGCCACAGCTGGGCCAGCACCGTGTCCCTTCCCGCGGGACACTTCACAGTCGGAGCCCCCCCCAGAGACGTCCACCAGGGAGCTGCATGCTGCTGGGGCAGGGGGGCCAGCCCCCAGCCCATCCAGTCCAGGGCTCAACCTCCAGCTGCCGAAAGCGCCCTTCCTGCGAGGGCGAGGTGGCATCCCAAGGGCTTTGGCTGCTCCAGTTCAGGCCCGCTGGCCCTATAATACTGACAAATCCTTTGCTTTGCCCAGATGTCCGCAGGGAAGCCCACCACAGGTGTGCGTGCAGGACCACGGGGTCCCTGAGCAGGCGGGGGCCACCCCACAGGGCTCCATCCCCGGTGGCACGGCGCGGTGCGGTCCGTCCCGGCGACCCCGCTCACAGCCCCTGCGGCACCAGGAGGGGCAGCAGGAGGCTGATGAAGGTGAAGGGGCTGCTGGCCCGCATCGCCGAGTTCTGCCCCACGCTCCTCAGGACATGCGCGGCTGCGTCGTCTGCGGGGCGAAAGGAGCTGTGAGCGGCCCCCGTGCCCCACACCCTGCTCCTGAGCCAGCCCCGGGGAGCTCCCCGCCAGCCCTGCAGCCGCTCGGATGCGTCCTCCGACACCTACCTGCCTGGATCCTCCCCTTCTGCGTCGAGGCGGGGGCAGGCGGCGCCTGAGCTGCAAAGCAAACACAAAGACACGCCGGTGAGGGGCTGCTCCAGTGCCCCGAGCCCCCAACCAAGCGCTCCCCCACCCCAGCCAAGGAGCCCGGTCTCCCCCGTGCCATCCCCACTCTGTCTGCTGGCACCGTCCCCGGCCCCACAGCGCCCGCAGCCGGGGCTGGCAGGGGGCCACGGCCCCGCCGTGACTCAGCGCAGGAAAGGCAGAGCCTTCGGAGGACCCAAGGCCTCGAGGGGGGAGGAGGGCAAGCAGCACAAGGCAGGGGGAAGCCCGCAGATACTCACTGCCTTTGCCAACCACCGTCACCTTCAGCTTCAGGCACGTCTCCCCGTGGTGGTGAATCGGCTTGGCTGCGGGCAGGAGGCGGCGGTTAGAGGGGGAAAAACCCAGAGGGACCCCAGCCCCACGGGGCTTGGAACACAGCCCCCCCGGGCACTCACAGATGTAGTAGTAGCTGTGCCCCTCCTTGAACTCCTTGCCCAGCGTGAAGGGCGTGAAGCGCTGGAACTTCTCCGAGAACTTCTCGGGGCCGTGCAAGGCGCTGGGCTTGTCGCACTCCCAGCGGATCTGCTCCTTGGAGCGGGCCTTGCAGGCCTGGTACTCCTCGAGGTCCACCAGGTAGAGGGTGTAGCGCTCCATGGCGTGCGGGGCCACGCTGCCCTCCTCGTAGTGCGGGCAGATGATGTCCAGGTAGTCGTTGAGGCGCACCTCCACCGTGTAGTCGCTCCAAAGGAACCTGGGGCAGGGGGGCGGCGGGGGTCAGCACGTGTGGAGGGGGGATTTGGGGCACGGAGGTAGCATGCCCCACAACTCTCCAAAACCCTCAGAGCCTAACGCAGGGCAACCTGAGAGCTGCTCAGCGCTGCACAAAGCCCCCGCGGTGCTTTTTGGGAGTGCTTTTTGTTGGTTTTTTTTTTGGTTGGTTTTTTTTTTTTTGGTAGTGCTGGGGAAGGAAAAGCCCTCCCCCCCTGGGGCCAGCCCCACTGCAGGAGGGAGGGGACCGGCTGGGACGCGCTCCCCGGCTGTCCCCAAAGCTCCGGGGAGCCATTAGGTGTGAGCAGCTCTCGCCCGGGGGGGGGCAGCCAGCCCGGCTCCAGGGTGCTGCTCCCCACACCTCTCCCGCCAGCGCGGCTCTCCCGGGAGGCTGCACGGCACCGGGGCCGCTGTGGGGGGGATGAAGGGGGCCGCAGGCAGCCTGCGAGGGGCCGCAGAGAGGTCTCCTCACCTCGCTGGCTGTGGCAGCCCGGGGAAGGCACGGCCTCCATAGTGGGGCCGGCTCCAGCTTCCCAACCCCCCCTGTGGGAACCCGCCTGGGTCTGCTGCCCTGCATGGAGCTGGGGGGGGCACATCCCGGGGGGGGGGGGGGGGGGGAAGGGGGGTGACCCTATAACATGTAGGGGCATAGAGCTGGGGGGCACAAACTGGGGGTTTGGGCAACCCCTGTAACTTGTGGGGGTACAGGGCTGGGGGCACATCCCGGGGGTTTGGGTAACCCCTATAGCACATGGGGGCACACAGCTGGGGAGCACATCCCAGGGGTTTGGGTAACCCCTATAGCACATGGGGGCACACAGCTGGGGAGCACACCCACAGCATGTAAGGGAGCACTCCTACAACCATAGGCGGGGGGGGGGGCACGGCCTAGAGAAGGGGGGCACCCCTACAACACACAGGAGCACTTCGCTAAAGGGAACCCCGCAACCTCGGGTGGGCACCCCACAAACCCGGCCCTACCTGGGGACCGAGCCCCGGGGCGGACACAGGGACTGCCCAGGGCCCCTGCCGCCCACCCCCCTCCCCCCCCACCTCCGGGGGGGCACCGCCGGCCGCGCACATCCTGCCCGTGCCGCGGGACCCGGGGCCAGCCCCGTGTTTGTCAACACGGCTTCCCTGAGCCCCGGCGCCTCCGCTGGCGCCGCGCCACCCCCCCGGGGAAGGAAGAGGCCCCGCTCCGCTCGGCCCTGGGAACGGAAAGGCGCCCCCCCCCTCCGTGACCCCCCCCTTCCCGGTTCTCCGGGCCCGCACCTGGCCCCGCGGACTTCACCCCGCCGCTGCCGCCCCGGCCCCTCCCGGCCCCGGGGGCGCCCCCGGTACCGGGTCGGGAGAACGAGGGGGAGCCAAGGGGAGGGGAAGAGCAAAACGGGGGGCAGCGTGCGGCCCCCCCCGGCCGCCCCGAACAAAGCCCGCAGCCCCGGGGAACGCGGCCCCGCTCCCGGCCCCGCCGCCGCCGTCCGCGCCTTCGGGGGCCCGCCCGGTCCGCGCTGCCCCCCCCCCCGCCCCGGGTTGGGGGGCGTCGGGGGGGCTCCCGGGACTCACTTGGGGTTGGAGCTGTTCCAGAAGACGGTGTGGCGCTCGGCCGCCGCCGCCGCCCAGCACAGCCCCAGCAGGGGCACCCACAGGGGCGCCCCCAGGGCCACCCGCAGCCGCTCCATGCGCTCCGCCGGTGCGCTCCGCCGGGCTGCGCGCCCCGCCCGCTCCCGGTCCTTAAATGCGGCCCCGCCGCTGCCCCGCCCGCCCCCGCCGGCCCCGCCTCGCCTCACCGGGCCGCGGGGCCGAGACACAACAACAACACGGCGGGGGCGGCGCGGGGACGGGCAGCGGCCCCCACGCGGGGACGGTGCCACGCGGGGACATCCCCCCCCCACCTCCCCCGTCCCCACGCGGGGACGGCCCCGGGACGAGGTGGGGAGGGGCTGGGAGGCCTGAACCCCCCCCCCGGCTGTGCTGGGGGGTCCGGGGGGCAGCATGAAGGAGGCACGGATGCGGCACGAAGGTCACCGGGGTCAGGCGCTGCCACCCGCTGCGGTGGCACCGTGTGGTGGTGGCACCCGTGGAGGCCGGGGTCCCGTGCGCACACGCGTGTGTTTGTGCAGGGGGGGACCTGGGTTGTGCCGGGGGTTTGGGCACGGAGCTGCCACTGTCCGTTCCCCCCCCCCCCCGCTGAGGACATGGCAGAGGGGACACGGGCAGCAGGCTGCTGGCACGCAGGGCCTTGCTGTTGTCCTCCCGGCCCTTGCCATAGAAAAAAAAAAAAACTTTATCTGAGATGTTTGGGGACTTCAGAAACACCTGGATAGGTGGGGGCTGGGGGCTGAGAGCGGCTGCTGATAAGGTGTGGGGGTAGGGAGAAGGACAGGGAGCAGCAAGCGCAGCCCTCCTCATCCTCCTCATCCTCCTCCTCGTCCTCCTGCTGCCCTTACCAGCTGCCTCCGCTCCCCAGGGCTTTGCCAGACAAACACAGCAGGCGGCCCCCACCCCGCTCACATTCGCTCTCTGTCGGTTCGATATTGTGAAATTTCCACCTCCGAGCCCCAGCCGCAGGAGCAGGGGGGGCACGGGCTCCCCGCCGGCTGCCTGGCCTCTGCTCGCTCCCTGCTCCCGTCCGCCCCCGACACCGATCCGTTCTTGTTAAGCCCGGCGGAGAGATGCTTCGCCACCGTGTCGTGGAGCGATAACTCAGCTGCATTTGCAAAACAACTTTCCTCTTGTTTATTACATAATGATCCATTGATTGTGGGTAATGTTGCATGCCCGGCGCAGCCCAGGCGGTGCGGGCTGGCTGCAGCCGTGCGAGGATTGCTCCCCCGACGCTCGGCAAGGGCTCGGGCAGGCGGCGGCACCGCGGTTGTAACCGGAGAGCGGCTGCCACGGCTCTCGGCTGCCCGAGGAGCCGGTGCGGGGCCTGTGCGGGGCTGCAGCTCCGTGCCCCACATCCTTCCCCGTGTCCCACCCCAGGCCACTCTCCCCACCCTCCGTCCCTGCACCCCACGTTCCCCGGGGAGCGGGGACCCGGCTCGCTGCCTTTCATCCTCCCTCTTTGTGGCCAGGCCTGACATCATCCCCTGAGCTGGAATGACTGTGCGAGGCCTCCTGCTCCCGGGAAGCCGGCGCTGCTGCGGCTTGTACAGGGAGGAACTCCCGGGAACACCCCTCAGGTCTGCGGCCCGCCGGGATCAGAGCACCCGAGCGTGTCACGCGCGAGATGCTGGGTTGGGTGCAGCCAGGCTGCGGTGGGTGGGTGGAGCGGGTCAGCGCCACGGCCTCTTCCCACCCCTCGCTTTGTCCCCATTCCTGCCCCAAGCATGCCCCAGGCCAGCCTGAGCGCCTGGGGAAACTGAGGCAGTGATGGGTGGGGGGGGCCACGCAGTCCCCTCCCCGTGGGCACCTCCACTGCTCCAGCGCTGAGCGAACCCCAGCACCCCGGGCTGCCCCCGCAGCGGGCTGGTGCAAGCACTGGTGTGCGGCAAGAGCACTGCACCACATCCATCCCGGGGATGGATCCTGGAGCACCACACACGGCCAGGATCTGACACCCAGTGCTGTGGCTGAGGGGCTCCCCCTGCTCTGGATGGCCGGAGGTGAGAGTGCTGCGGTCCCCAGCCCTGGGGCAGGGTCCCCAGCACATGGGACAGGGTCCCCAGCACATGGGACAGGGCTGGAAGAGAGGCCATAGGGACCTGGCCGGGTCCCAGCGTCGTTCCCTCCCAGTCTGACAGCAAAAGGGCGGCGGCAGGCTGGGCCTGGGGAGGGAGGACGAGCACGCGTGCCATGCTGGGGACAGCCTGGGGACAAGCCAGGGCTGGAGGGTGCCCCGTTACATCCCCGTGCTGGCTCTCCATGTCTCAACAGCGGGGGGACAGGCTGCTGCAGGCACGTGGTGACTGCTGGAGCCAGCGTCGCGTTGTGCAGGGTGGGCACCTGCCCGCAGCACGCCGGAGGTAGGAGCAGGGGGGTGCAAGGTCACGGCCACGCTACCCCCTGCGTGCGTGCAGGACATGGGGCCAGCACACATCACGCGGAACGGTGTCGATGCACGAGCAGGCAGTGCTCCCGCCGCGCAGGCGCGGTTCGCCAGCCAAAGGTGAAAACTTTACACACCGTAAACACTCGAAGCAAAACAGAGCAGGGCAGGTGGGGCTGGCTGGAGGCCACCGAGCTCGTGACAAACCGTTTATGGTTTATCGGCTCGGGACACCCAGGTGCACTCCAGCCACTACCTGGGCTGACGTCAGCGGCCACGGGGCCGGAGGAGGGACGGGAGCCGTCCCCTCCATGCGGGGAGCGAAGGCCGCGGTGACGTGCCGCGCCGGCTGCGTGCAGCCCGGCAGGTAGGCAAAGGCTGGGCCGGCCCCACGCGTGGCAGGGGCAGTGCGGCGTCCCGGAGGCTGTCTGGCCACGCCAGGCCCCTACACGTTTGGCCAGAGCGCAGTGCAGCCAGCCCCGACCTTGGAGGACTGCTGTGGGGTGGTGCGAAGCCTCACGCGATGCAGCTGGTCCAGGCACCCATCCTGCGCCCAAGCCCAGACCTGACCTGCTGCCGGGTCCTGGGGAAGCCCACCCTGCACGTGGGGAGCACCCGAGCCCCAGAGCTGGGGTTGCATCGAGGGCTCCCCCCTGCCTGGGGCTTGGGGGTCCCCACACCAGCGCCTGTGTGGCACCTGGGGACACGGAGCGGAGCAGGGCTGCGTGGCCAGTGCCCGGCGAGGTGGCAGCGGTGCCACGCACTGCCCGGGGAATGGTGCCAAGGCCGAGGCAAGCGGCAGGAGGGATTTTGCAAGCGCAGCTTGCCCTGCCGGGGTGGCTGACTCAGTCCCTGGCTCCCCCAACTGCGACGCAATGGCAAACAGGGCTGCGCTGGGCTCCCCAGCCTGCCCTGCCGTGTGCTGCGGGGAGCCAGTGCCGGCACGGGGGCTGCGGCCGGTCCCCAAAATCCAGCACCCAGCGTGGGGACGGCACCGGGCAGCATGGCGTGCCACGGCCCCCGACCTGGCCACGTGGCCCAGCTTGGCCGTGGCAGCCCCACTCCGAGCCCCCAGGGTGAGGGTTCAGGGGGATGGGGCCCTGGCCCCACAGCTGGGCCGGGTCTGCGCGAGCGCGACGGGGCCGCGGGGAGCTGGGGAGCGCGGCGCCTGCTGGGAGCGCTGCGAGGACCCGTTGGACGGGTTTGCCGCCTCGTCCTGCACCCAGACAAGCCCAGGCCGGCCGGGAAGCGCAGCCACCGCCCAGCAGCGCCGGCTGGGGGGAGAGCGGCCACGTCACGCTGACGGGACAGCTGTGGGGACCCCCCCCCCGAACCTGAGGCTATGTCCACAGCATGCTCGTCCCCAGCAGGAGAAGGGGGTGCAGCCCTGTTCCACCCTGCCTGGTGGGCAGAGCAGGCTGCCCCCCCCTTGGGGCTGACCAGGCCCCCCCAGGGCGCAGCAGGGTGCGGGGTCAGGCCCGGGGCTGCTCCAGGTGCCTGCTCCCCTTCACCCCGTGGGGGCTGTGGGGTGCCAGGCGTGGGGCTGGGTGCACTTCACTCCCCAACAGACCCAGCACCGCCCCTTGGTGTGCCCCCCTCCCAGGGGGTCCCAGGGCACAGTCCCCTCCCTACGCATCCCTTAGCCCCCGCTAGGCACCGATGGTCCTTCCTGAGCGCCGGGGGCACCCCCATGCAGACAGGCATGTGAGACCCCCCCAGTGCCAGCAGGAGCCCCGGGGTGCCTGGCACAGCCAGAGACATGAGCAGGGGACCACAGGGATTCCCGTGGGGCCACCATGCACGTGGGGGTGCCTGCACACCCCCTCCTCTCCCCCCTGCTTGCAACATCCAGCCCGCAGAAGAGGGATGGGCTGGGGATATCCCGGTCCCGCTCCCCCCCAGGGCTGGGGGACACAACCCGGCACCCAAACACGATGGCCCCGCACTGCCCTTACCTGCGTGCTCCGGGCTCCTGCAGCGCCAGGTCCCAGCTGGATCCTTCCCTCCTGCCTCCGTGTCGGTGCCTCGGGGTCGGGGGGCAGCAGAGCCCCCAGGAGGGAGCGCAGAGCCCCGGGGCAGCTACGAGCCGGGGGGCAGGAGGGGGGGGCCTTGCTGTCAGCCCCACGAATGGCGCCTTTGTGCCTGAGGCGGGGGGCACGTGGAAGGTCCGTTTGCACATGGAGGGACCACACCGGCAGGGCTGGGCGCCGGGGCGCGCTGCGCACGGCCGGGACATGGAGGGTCGTTCGTGTTTTTTTTTTTAAATCCTTTTATTTGATTTTTTTTTTCCTTTTTTTTTATAGACTAAGAGCAGAATATGAAAATCACCAGCCAAAGCACTTTGAAAAAAAGGTCGAGATTGTTTGTTTTTTTTTTTTCCCCAAAAAGTGTCTGTGCGTTTGCATAGGTCGGGTCTTCACGGAAGACGAGGAAAATCCAACACGTTTGACTATGTACAAGCCAGCCCGGGGCCAGCGCCGCTGCCTATGGTACATTATAGATATATCTATATAGTCGCTCTCTGTACAGTATGTATAGATCTCTATATAGGTATGTACAGGCTGCCCGGCCCCGGCGCCCTGCCCTCACGGGGCCCAGCGCTGCTCCCAGCCATGGGACACCTGGGAGGCCGCAGCAGCCCCCGGGCAGGGCTGGGGGCTCCACGCTGTGGGACGGCATCGGTGGGAGGCGGCAGCACCCAGCCGAGTCCCCCCAGCAGGGGCTGGAGACGTGGGTGGGGGCGAGTCCCATGCAGGTCCCAGCGGGGCCGGGCGCGTGCCACCATCCCCTGCCCCGCACGGGAAGGGTCCCTGGGCTGGAGGCGCTGATGGTGCAGAGGGGCCGGGCGCAGCTCCCGGGGCAGCTCCATCCTGGCAAACAGCAGCAGGTTGGGGGGACGACGGGTCCCCGCTCCGCGGTGCCGCTCTGGCCGGGCCCCCGCCGCGCTCGGAGCTAGGAGGCCAGCAGCGTCATTAGGAAGAGGGCGGCAGCCACAGCCAGGGGCAAGTGTTCCCGCTTGGGGCTGGTGCCGCTGATGCTCTTCTCCAGCTTGGGGATCTCCGGGTTGAAGTTTTCTGCGGGAAGAGAGAGGCGGTGAGCGGAGCGGCGGGGGCTGCTGGCCCTGACCCCCCGCCAGGCGGCTGCGGGGTGCAGGTGCTGTGGGGCTGGGGCTGCCCCAGACTCACCCAGGTCCTCGATCTTCACCTCGGGCCGCAGGGTGAACTGCGGCAGGGTGGGTGCCAGCTTCTCCCCAGAGTGCGACGCTGCAAGAGGGAGAGAGGGGACGGGGTGATGCACCCTGGCCAACCCCGCTCCCGCAGCCCCACCAGCCAGGACAGGGGGACCTGGGAGCCCCCTAAGACCCGATGGATCCCTGCAGCACCCACCCCGCGGTGCCAGGGGGGGTTACTCACTGGAGGCACAGCACACGAACACCTTCATCTTCAGGCAGGCCCGGCGGTGGTTGTGTGTCGGTGTGGCTGCAAAGCAAGAGCGGGTTGGGGCGGCTCCTGTGGAGGGGACCCCAGTGCCGGGCACCCCCCCGGCTCAGTGAGCTGCCGCCCACTGGCTCTGGGTGTGGGAGGGTTGCAGCACCCCCGTCCTGCACCCTGAAACACACTGCATCCCCACCCTGCACCCCGAAACACGCTGCATCCCCACCCAGTACCCCCTTACCTCACCCATCAGCACCCCAGATTTGCTCCGGCATCCCCACCTCACGCTGGCACTCCCACCCCCAAGCTCCCCCCACCCCCCGTCCCTCCACAGCACCCCTAAACCCTCACCCCATCCCTGAGGTCAGGGAGCCTCCTCGGAGCAGGGGTGGGCACAGCCGCCTGGCCAGGGGTGTGCGGGGGGGTCCCAGCTCGGGGGGATGTGGAAAGGCACCCTCAGAGCCTGGGGACGAGCTGGGGTGGGATTCAGGGGACCCGGCGTCAGGGGCAGGCATGCTGAGGGGTGTCTGGGGGGGGGTCCCATCCTGCTGCCCCACGTACAGATGTAGTAGTACTCCTGCCCCGCGCGGAACTCGTAGCCCAGCGAGAAGGCGCTGTAGCGCTGGAACTTCTCCGAGAACTTGATGGGGCTGTGGGGCGCGTGGGGCCGGTTGCACTCCCAGCGCTTGAAGCCCTGGCTGGTGTTGCAGGTGCGGTAGCCCTCCGCGTTCACCATGTACAGCACGTACTGCTCCAGCCTGTGCTCGGGCACCGAGGCGTTGTAGTGCGGGCAGTAGATGTCCAGGTAGTCGTTGACGTTCACCTGCACCGTGTAGCCCTCCCGCCGCAGGCTGCAAGGGAAGGGATGGAGATGGGGTTAGAGACACCCGTGCTTGACCTGCTTACGGCAATCAGGATCCGGCCCCAGAGTGCTCTGCCCCCACCACCAACCTCCCGACCCCCCCATCTGAGCCACCCCACGCACCCGCCTTGCCCAGCCTCAGCCTCACGGACCCCCAGCATGGGGGCGAGCCTGGGGCAGGATCCGGCCCTTTCCAGGCCCCAGACCCTGTCCCGGGAGGCACCGCTGCAGCACCGTGCATGACACCCGAGGGCAGCTGCGAGCCTCCCAGACCCACGGGACACCAGGAAGGCAGCAGTGGGGCTGAGCAATGCGGCAAGACGGCACAGACGGGGACGTTGGTCCAGAGCTCGTGGCACACTGGGGCTGCCCCACATCCCCCAGCCCGCGGGGGCTGCAGCCAGGTCTGCTGCTCCTGTAGGGCCGTGCCATGGGGGGCTCGGGGGGCAGAGCGGGGCTGGGCCACCTCTGCGACATGAGACAGGGGGGACCCTGTGTCCCCACATCAGGCTGGGCAAACCCCTCTCCCCACAGTCCCATCCCCCCAGCCCGGTGCCCCACGGACCTGGGGCTTGATTTGGGGTGGGGGCTCCCGGGCGCTCACCACCCCCCTGGGCTGCCTGAGGCAGGAGTGACGCCGCCACACAGGGAAGGATGCTACGGATGCCAAGCCACGTGCACGGGTGACACCGCCGTGTGAGCACGGGAGCGTGAGACGGGGGTGCTGGGTGCTGCAGGCAACGCGTCGGCAGCCTCAGAGCGGGACGGACAGACAGACAGACAGACACACCAAGCAGTGCGCGGGGCTGAGGGACACCAGGGTCCCAAAGGCATGCAGGGACCCTGGAGGGGACAGAGCCTGCGCAGCCCTGGGGCAGAGCACGGCCATGGATACACAGGAGGGGCTCAGGACCCCGGCCACGATGGCCCCGGTGCTCCCCGTGCTCTGGCAGCCTCTGCCCACTGCGCACCCAGCCCCGCAGCCCCAGCACCGCCACGCGCTGCGGCTCAGAGAAAGGATTTCTCACCCCGCTCTGGCTAATCCCGTTATTTTGTTAATGCCGTAAAGGGTGGCCCTGGGGGAGCCTCATTTACATTGATTAGGAGCGGCAATCCCCTCAGATCCACTCAGGAGAGGCTCTGCTGGCTCCTAATCCGTGCCCGATTGAAATCCCGGCCGCGGTAATCCTCGCAGCCGAGCCGCCTGGCGCTGACCCCCTGCTCCTGCCAATTAATTACCAACCGGCGCTGCGAGGCGCTGGCTCCGCACCGAGATGCCGCAGCAGCCCTGGGATGATGACCAGACCCGGCTCCATCGCCCGGCTCGGCAGAGACTCCGTGTCCACGCTGCGGCGAGGGGACCCCCCCGGCACCCCTGGGTGCCACCACCCTGCTGCTTTCGGAGGGACGAGCAGCCTCCCCTTTGCCCCGCTCCCCTGGGACCGCCACCCCACGGCCCCTTTCCCTTCTTTCCCAGTGAATCTTGGTGCACGGGGCCCTGGCGAAGAGCTCGGGGACCCCTTGGCACCCGTGCCCGCAGCGCAGCTTCCCATGGCCGCCCGGCAGGGCTCGGCAGGCAGCGGGCAAGGCTGCGCGTGCAGACGCCCCACCCTGGAAACTGCCCCCGGCACCATTTGGGGAGCCCGGGCGTCCGGCCAGGGCCCGGGGCACCCGGCACGCAGCGCCCCGGATCGGCACCGTGGAGGGAACTGGATGGGGCCGAGCATCCGCCAGGGACCCCAGCAGCGCTGCCGCCCTCCTGGCGGTGCTGCCAGTGCCGGGGGGGGCTCTGAGCCAGACCCCACGGGGCAGGGAGCAGCCCCCCCGTGGCACCTCCCTCGCCGCGCAGCCGCTATTTCCCCGTCCCAGCCCCACAGCCCGGCGAGGCAGGAGCCCAGCAAGCCGCCGGCCGCCGGGCAACTCCTCCGACATCAAGGTGCTGAGGCAGCCACCCTAGCTCCGCGCGGTGCCGGCGACCTTTCATGTTCCACCTTTGATGTGGTGTGAAAGGGAGGTGTTGGGGGGGGGGGGGAGGCTTGTTATTAAAGAAATGGCCCCGGGGAGAAAATTGCAATTAACTCCATACGGGACTCAGGGCTGGGACGCCAGCACACCCCGAACCAGCTGCCCCACACCATGAGGGGGGGCCGGTAGCTGGTGCTCAGCACTACAGGAGCAAGGAGCTGGGGCAGCCGTTCCCCGCCGCCCCCCCCCCCGGGACCACTGCTGAGGCTGCACGGGAGTGAAAACAGGCGCCGCATCCCGCTGCGCCAAGGGAAACGCTGTGCCGGGGAGCAGCGGAGCTGGAAGCTCTCCTTTCCCCCGGTGCACCCAGCACTGAGGGTGCCCCCACCTGGGACCCCCCCGGGGCCCATTAGGAAACATGGCTCCTGATAAACAGCCTCGCTAACTAACGAGCGCTCTCCCTGGGGCACCGAGGGCCGGGCTCCCCCGGGCAGGGATGGGGCTGGGGCATGCCAGCACTGCAGTGGAGGGGTTTGGGGAGCCCAGGAGGTGCTGCAGGGGCTCTGTGCCCCGTGGCAGCGAGCCCCACGGCCAGCAACAAGCCCCACGGCCACCGTGCACAAGGAGCTCACAGGCATTAGGGCACCATCCCCAGCCGGGAAGGGCTGGGGATCACCCCCAAAGCGGGCAGAGCTGGGGGGCCACGATGGCCTGGGGCACGGCAAGGGGCTCTGGCGGGACACGAGCTGCTGCCCCCTCCACAGAGCTGCCAGCTCCCTGGTACCAGGGGGAGAGCAGCCCCAGGGTGTCCCCACCCCTTCCCGGGGATGCAGCAGATCTGGCTGCGATGCTGCATCCTCGGCTCCTGCACTGTGTGAGCCCCCCATGACCACCCACCTGCAGGGTGAGGAGCGACGCGGCAGGGCATGGCTGGATGCCCCTGAATCCCAGCAGTCCCAGTGCCACCTCCGGAGCACCCTGTTTTCAGGCAGAAGGATGGGACAGACCCCAACATGACGTCCCGAGCCTCCTTTCCCCACTGAAACGCACCCTAGAGAGCGCGCAGGGCGCCAGGTTCCTGGCGGCCCACGTGGTTATCAGGAAGCCCCAGGGAGAGGTGACCCCGGTCGGGACAGATCCCAGAGCCCTTCTGGGTGCAGACAGCCCTGCTGTGGCTGGCGGGCCACGTCGGGCTCCGGCAGGGCCCGAAGGGTTAAGCGTGGGAGCAGAACGGGCAGCATCACTTCTGCACGACTGCATTTTTAGAGCAGGGCTTTCGCAAAGCAGTGGTACCTTCCAGCATCCTGTCGGAGCTGGGCAGATGGATTTCCCCTGGCAGAACCATCCCGAGCACAGGCTGGGCTCAGCGCCCGTGGGCCCTGCACCGGCAGGACCCCGGCTACCTGGCACGCCGCAGCCGCTGGCGAGCTGGGCGGCTGCTCCGCTCCCATCTGCTGCGATAAATCTGGGCTGAGCGCTGCACGCTCGCTAACGCGCTGCTACGGAACGCCTGGTGCACTGCAGCACGCCTGGGCCACCCCTGGCAGGAGCAGCACGAGGGGGAAACAGACCCCCACGGGGACCCCCACACCACGGGATCCGTCCCAGGAAAGGCCCGGAGGGTTTGGGGACAGATCCGGGCTCGGTGTCGCACAGTGCCGAGGGCAGTGCCGGGGACTGGGGCGATGTGGGGCGTCCCCCAGTGTGGGTGACAGCGCGGGGGGCCACAGCGGATCCCCTCCCCCAGCCCTTTGTTTGGCTCTGGGAGCTTTGCCCTTTCGGCACATCCGGGGCCCATCGATCAGCCGGCGAACAAAAATAGTGCCATTGATTTATGCTTTCCCCTTCCAGTCACTCCACGCGACAGCGAGAGGTGAAGGCGCATCGATCGCTGTGGCCGGTCCCCCCCGACGGACGGACGGAGGGACAGACTCGGATGTCCCCCTCCCCACGCAGGCAGCGCTGCAAAGTCACGGCACCCAGACGGCCGCGCACACGCGCGCTCGCTCGGCAGACAGCGCCTGCGACACAGCCCACGCGCACGGGTGGCACGGTGCCACGGCGGCCCCCCCGTGCTGCCCCCCTCCCCGGCACGCCTGGCTCACGCCTGGCGCAGCCGCAAGGTGCAGGCACAAAAGGCATCGCTAGCACACGGCGTCCCTGTCCCCAGGGCCACCTCCCCGGCTCGCACCCCCGGGGGCGTGCACGGGGGGGGGATCGGGGCTCCTGGGGGGCCGTGGGCTGCTCCCCAGTGCTGCCATAAATCTCTTGGGGAGGTGGCAGCAGGAGAAGGGACTGGGGAGTGGGCGGATGGGGCCGCATCCATGCCGGGGTGGCAGGCACAGCCGCAGCCCCAGGACGGTGTCCCTGGCGTTGCCTTACAGGTGCCCCTGCCCCCCCCCCCCCCATCCATATCGACGGCTGCACGATCCCTTTAATCCCTGCTAAAGCCCGTACCTTCCCGCTTTGCTAACAAGATCAATGAGGTTTTTAATTGGGTTTTAATTAAACCATCAATCCGCAACCGGTGACTCAATTACCAGCCTGGGCAGGAGCGGGTGGCCCCAGCCCTGTTGCACCCTCGGTTCAGCCCCTGCACCCCGATGCCACAGCCTCTGCTCCCATAGGGCCCTCCCTCGGCATGGGAACCCCGCGGGGCACCGGCCACGGCCCCTGCGATCCCCTGGGCTCGGAGCCGCCCCGCACGGTGACTCACGGGGCACAACACCCTTTGCCCCCGGGCAGCGCCTCCTGCTACACTGCAGCCAGCACCCCGCGCTGCATGGGCAGCCAGGGCTTTGCACCCCAGGGAGATCTCCATGGGTGGGGGGAACGGCTGCGGGTGGGGGTGGCTGAGCCCCCCCCGTCACCCCCAGCCCACATGGGGATGCCATGGCACGGACGCTGGCAGCCGGGACCGGGCCATCACCAGCCGGAGAGGTGCAATCCCCACTTTCCCCATCTCCACACCCACGCTGGGGGTGGGAAGCGCCCCCCCCCCCCCATACACACCCTGCATGGCGTAACTGCCCCACACCTGCAGCATCCTCCCTCCTGGATGCCCGCGGGGGACAGGGGGGACCCCATCACACCGCAGGTGACGAGGGATGGAGCTGCAGCACCGGGACCCAGCACCCTCGGGGGGCCTGGGTGTGCCGCTCCCCCCGCCCCACGGCAGGGCCGCGGCCGCTCTCCTGCGTGAGATGCTCCCAGGAGAGGCTGCTCCTCACGAGGGCTCTCTCAAGAGCCCGCTCCAGCTCTCGCCGCCTGAAATACAAAGTCAGGCAGATAAAAGCCGCCTTGAAGTGGTGAGCGCAGCGGCGGCGGTGGCGGCTGGGGGGGCTGCACAATGCTGGGCGCTCCCTGCACGCAGGTGGGCTCTGACCCACCTGCCTTGGCCGGCCACCGGCACCTCCCGTACCCCTTCCTCACAGCTCCAGCCGTGGTGCTGAGCACCCCGAGCTGTGCCCTTGGGCCCCGCGGTGTCCCCCCGGCGCGGGGCAATGGGTCTGCTGCCACCTCCCAGGGCACGCGGGTTCGGGGGACGCGGCTTTGCAGGAACAGCCAGCGGGGCAGACCCCGGAGCTGGTTTTGGGGGCTCATTGGGGACAGCTGGCCATGCCCGTGCCCATGTGTGGGGACAAACCCCGTGTCGCTGTCCCCATCCCTTGCGCACGGGGCTCCCAGCAGGGAGGTGGCACTCTGGGGGTCACCCTGCAGAGCTCCCAGCCCCTGGCCGCAGGGCGCCACTGGGAGGCAGCCGTGGCCCCGAATGGCAGCGCTGGGTGGGACACGGCCACCTGGCACCTTTGCCCCGTGCCACCGCGCCTGTTCCTGGCAGGACTTGGGAACGGAGGGCAGGGGCCAAGGATCATCCCGCACCCCTCACGCTGCCACCAGCAGAAACAGCGTGACAGACAGAGAGCACACCCAGACAAACGGCACGCAGAGCACGGCCAGAAGCCTCCGCTGCCTTCGAGCCTCAATTCCTGCCTTCGCCCCCATCCCAGGCCTTGCAACCAGGCACCCCAAAACCGCTGCATAGAGGGGTGCCCTGCCCTCTCTGCCTCCCTTGTCCTCCGTGCACAACCCGTTGTCTCCCGTGGTGGCAAGGGAACGTGGAGGAGCAGAGCAGCGTGCCAGCAAGCAACAAGCGACATCCTCCCAGCGAGGGGAGCGGCTGCGGTGGCCGGAGCGGTGCAGAGCTGCGATACATTTGTGGGGTTCCTGCCGCAGCCGGCACCCCTGGAGGACAGATCCGCAGCCGAGCCTGGCAGCGCACGCCCTGCTCCCCGGAGAGCCCCGCGGGTGCTGTGCAGGGCTTGTTTATTGCTCTGATTGCACTGGGGTTGCTGGGATTTGCAGGCTGCGGCCCAGGGAGCCTAATTCCCCCCATAATTTATCTAATCCAGACACTTTGCCGTGCGGCTATAATTGCGGCCGAGCTGCCGCACTGCCTAACAATAAATATCCTCGCTCCGGAGTCCCTGGGACACGTCTCTGCCGCAGCCGCCCCCACCTCGCCGCCCGTGCCCTGAGCTGGACGCTCGCAGCCGCGCCAGAGACGCGTGCGCGGTGGGCGCAGGCAGCTGGCTGCGACGCCCATGGCATGGCACAGCACAGTGGGGGCACCTCCGGCACCCCCCCCGCCCCATCCCCGAGGAGGTGGCGAGGGCAGTGCAGGGTCACAGCTCTGGCTGCGGGCGATGGGGTGGGGAGAGGCAGCCCCTCGGGAGCAGCAGGACGAGGGTGGGCACGGGAATCGCCCATCCGCCGGGGTCCCGGCAATGTCACAGAGCGGGGATGGGGGCGTCAGCAGGGTCTGGCCGGAGGAGCGGGGTGCGGGAAGGTGCCCAAGCGCAGCGGGACGAGCCGAGTGCCCTGCCATTGTGCTGCGCCTCGGCATGGCACGTCTTACACACGCACGATTTATGGGGCCTGGGCTTCCGCCTGGAGACACAGCCTCAATGAGAGGGGAAGGAGCTGCCCAGCAAACGCTCCCTCCCCACACAAAGGGGTGCAGGGTCAAGGGGAGCCTGGGGGAGCCCCAGCACGGACGGGTGGCGGGGGTCCCTCTGGCTGGGTGCAGCCCCCAGCCACAACCCTGAGCGCTTGCACCGGAGAAGGAGTGAGCGAGAGGGGCCATCCCAGCAGGCTGAGGCCCCCACTTCCCATGGAGGGGGGTCCACGTACCCCCTGGGGTCCCCAAAACCCCTTTTGCCACGCCAGGGAGGAGCCCGATCAATCTGTGCCCATCCGTGCCCAAAGCCCACGCGGTGCCCCCCCCGGCACAGCCGTGCCCGCACCGTGCAGCAGTGCCACGCGCCCACCCGGCCCCCCCCGCCGGCGAGGGCAGCGCTCAGCTTCCCCCCCACGAGGCGTGGGGGCCGCGCCGTGGGTCCGGCTCTGCTCGTGCCCATCGATCGCCCCGGGCTCCCTGCGGCTCCGCTGACAGCAGCCGTGGGCGCGACGGCAATTTCCACATCTTCGCTTCCAAACCCCATCCACTCGCCCCCGCAGCCCCCGCCGGGGGAGCCGGCAGCCCCGGTAGGACGGGGAGGGGGGGGATGGCGGGGGGGGGCTGCCCACCGCTCGCATCCACCTTGGCCGGGATGTCGCCGTGTCGGGGCCACCCGACGGTGCGGGGGGCGGGGGGGCAGCGGGGTCTCGCCGCCCTCCCCTCTCAGCCCCCCCCCCCCCCCCCGCGCCGCACCGCCGGTGTCGCTCCCGCGCCCAGACAGGCGGTGCGGGGGGGGCGTCTGGCGGCGCGGCCACGGGAACGGCGGCGCTGCGGGACCCCGGTGCCCGGTACGGCGCCCCGGGAGGGGTCCGCGGGACCCCCGCTGCCCACCGCCGGCAGCTCCCGCGCCGTCGGGGAGGGCTCGGCCCCGGTGCCACCGAGCGACCCCCGCCCGCACCGCCGCGCTGCCCCCCGGTTCACCGGGTGCCGCCGAGCCCCGGTGCCAGCGGCGAGCCCGTCCGCAGCCGGAGGGCTCCGACCCTGACGGTGACCGCGCCCCCCCCACCCCCCGCCGCCTCGCACCGTGGCACCGGGGGCTCCGCTCCGCCGCCGGTCGGGTCAGGGCGGCCCGGGTACCTGCCCCCCCCCCCCAAAAAAAAAAAAACCGGTGCGCCGGGCCGGAGCGGCCCCCGCCTCCGCGGGAAGGGCGAGGTGCGGCGGCCCGGGAGGGGCAGCGGAGCGGCCGGTGGGGGCCGTGCCCCGGCAGCCCCGCCCGCACGGGGGCGTCGCGCCGGCACCGGCACCGGTACCGGGGGTGGGATGGGAGGGGGAACGACTCGGTCCCGGTGCACGCGCCCCCGGACCGGTGCAGACCCCCCCCACCCCCCTCCGCCGCCCCCGGGGCGCGCATCCTTCAGCGCGATCCTCAGCGCGCCCCCGCCGCGTCCTTCCCGGCGGCGCCCCCCGCCCAAACCGGCGCCGGGGACCCCCCCCCGCCGCCACCACCGCCCCCCACATTGCACCCCCACCCACCCCCCATGCCGGTACCGGCGGACTCCCCCCCCCCCGCCCCGCACTCACTGCAGGTTGGAGCTGTTCCAGTGCACGGCGTGCCGGTTGCCCAGGGCCCCCGGGGGCCCCCGGCCCAGCAAAAGCAGCAGCGGGAGCAGGGGCAGCAGCCGAGCAGCCATCCTGCCGCCGCCGCGGTGCCCGCCGCGATCCCAGTGAATGGAAGAACCGAGCCGGAGCCGCCCGCGCCCCGCGCCCCCGGCGCCCAGCTCCGCCCCGCGCGCGCCCGCCGCCGCGCCCCCGCGCGCGCGCGCGCCCGCCGCCGCCGCCGCCCCGGGGCTCGCCTGCACCGGCACCGGGCGGCGGGGATGGGGGTCGCGGCGGTGGAGGGGGGGGGGAGGGGGGGGGGAGGGGAAGGGGCTTGGGTCCCACCGGGACCCCCGCAGGTGGAAGCACTGGGCTCGGTTCCCACCGGGACTGGGGGCTCACTGGGACCGCGTCCTGCCGGGGGGGCTCACCGGGACCCGCACGGGTGGGGCCACCGGGGCTGGATCCCACCGAGCCCCCCCAGTGGGGGGGGAGATGGCGGGGCTGAGCGCCCCAGCCCCTGGAGGTTCGCGTGGCTGGAAGAGCTGCGGGTCGGTGTGCTGCTGGCACCACGGGGGGGCCGGGGGTTCACAGATTTGGCCGCCCCGGAGGCCATTAGGCAACCGAGAGAGCAGGTGGGCACCCAGCCAGGGCACCCCGGATGCCGGGGGAGGACAGTCACAGTGCCAGGCTCTGCCCCGTCCTGCCCCGAGGAGCCCGTCTGGCTGCGCACCCACCCGCTGGCCCTGTCTCCTTGCCCTCCCCGCGCTCGTGGCTCATTTCCCCCGAAGGTCCGTGGAGGGCAGAGGTGCCCAGGGGACCCGTGGCAGCTGGGGGGGGGGACACAGGTGCTCCCTGGGCACCAGTCCCCGTGGGCCATGCGGGAAGGGATCGAGCTGGGTGCCGATCGAGCTGGGTGCCAGCTCCGAGCTGCCCGTCCTCAGCAAGTTCCCTTAGCAACTGCTGGTGCGGCACCGCCCAGAGGTCCCATGTGCCAGGCGCTCCACGCCCCGGCACACGTGTGCGCACACGAGCACGCTCGCACCAGTGCAGGCACTGGCACGCACGCACCCGGCTCGCTGCGAGCTCGCACATGGGTGCGTGGCCGAGCGTGCGCGCGTGCCCGCTGCCGGCACTGACCCAAGCCCTTGCACATGACCCAGGGATTCGGCGGCTCTGGGAGCTTGCAAGCGAAACCGGGAGGCTATCGAAACCACAGCCGAGCTTGCTGAGCCAGCCCTGGGTGCTGCCGCCGGTGGCCGTGCTGCCGGGCCCAGCGCCTTGTGGTGGCAGCGAGCGCGGCCGCGGCGGTGCGGGGCCAAGCGCCCGTTCCCCGTGCCCCCTGCGCCCGAGCACGGCTGCTCCCAGGACTGGCAGGGAGACGCGGTGTAACCTGGGGGGAATCTGCTGCCAGACGATGAGGACCTCTCAGTGGGAGCAGAGCCTCATCCCCCTGGGGACCCCTTTGTGGGCTCCCCAGCACCCTCCAGACGAGCGGATGCTGCCCCAGACCGTGGAGGGGGGGGTGAGGGCAGCGGTGCCTGGGGTAGGGCAGGTCACTTGGTCCCACTTTCTGCCTGGTTTCGCTGCCAGTTAGCACGTGCTGGGTCCTTCCCTGGTCCCCGTTCCTGCCAGTGGTGCCCGCAGCAGGGCTGTGCCACAGCCCCGTGGCCCCCACCCGCACCAGCAGCACTGGGGGGCCAAGCCCCCAGCAGAGTCCTGCCAGGAAGGGGGAGGGTGCTGGTGAAACAACCGGGAGGACCAAAAAAGCATCCATTAATTATTCATCTGGAGAAGTGAAGTGAAGAAAATACAACACGTGAGAAAGGGCCCCGGCTGGCCTGGGGGGGGGGGGGAAGGATGGGGGGGAGGTGGGCGGAGAGCTGGGGGGCACAGGAGGGGGCCGGGGGCTGCAGAGGGGATCGAGGCACCCGGGTCCCCCCGTACAGCAGCGGTGTCTCCATCCCTGCGCTGTCCCAGGGCTGGGGCATGGTGCTGGGAGGACGGGGGGCGATGCCGGTGGGGGGGGGGGGGGGCACGCACCTCTGGAAGGGACCGCGACCAACAACGCGCCTGCAGCCATGGAAACGCCATCGTTCGGCAAACCCATGGCAACACACACCTCCACATGGAGACACCCCGCACATGGCAACGCGCTCGCCCGTCTGGAAGCACCCCGTGCACGGCCGCGCACCCCGTTACCCCCCGCCCCCGGTACGGGAAGGGGGAGGGGGCACTGCACCATCATGCCCAGGTGCGGGGATGGAGGGGCTTGGGTGGCCGAGTGAACCCTGCCCTCTCCGTGCACCCACTTGTGGGTGCCAGCACGCACCTGGCAGCACCCCCTGCACCCTGCAGGCCCCCCCCGTCCCCCCCAACCCTGCACGCGGAGGGGCTCGGCTCCATTTTGCTGCCAGCAGCAGGAGACGGTGGCTGCAGCGGGGACAGCCTGGGGACATTGCCAGCCGGGCGGCCGCGCTCTCAGGAGGATGCGAGAGGCCTCGAGCTCTCCCAGCAGCTCCAGGAGCGCCATGGCATGAAGCAGCCGGGGGTCTCCCCCCCCACTTCCATTTGCAAGGCCCCCCGGCTCTTCCACCCCCTGCGCCCGTCGCAGTGAGGACCAGCAGATTTGTGCGTCAACACGGGGGGCACGGGGGGGGGGTCGGAGCAGAGCAGCAGGTGGATGTGGGCACCGGCACAGCAGCTCCCACCCCATGCGGGGCTCACCCTGTCCCTGGCCAGCCCTGTCCCTGGGGCGGGGGGACACCGCGAGCCCGCGGTGCCTGAGCTGGGGTGGGCACGGGGGTCCTGTCGGCCGTGTGTGCCCGGCGGGGCAGGGGGACCCGCGTCGCCTGCTCTGGTTAATATTTAACCACGGCTTCCTGTGACAGCATGTCGCAACCGCAAAGCAGAGCCAGCATTCAATAAATCATCGCGCTGGGCTGGGCGCCGGGGGGGGGGGGGGTGGGAGCAGAGCGGGGGGGGCAGCAGCGGAGCAGCGACCAGCCAAGCGAGAGGGGGAGCCGATAAATAATTCATTAAATAAATAAACATGGCGAGAACGCGGGGAGGAGGCAGGAGTGTAACCAAGAAAGGGCTCGGTGAACGCGGGCATGAAATATTCACCAGCCACACCTACACGTCCCCGAACACGCTGAGCTCAGGGCTCCCGACCTGCTGGGGAGGAGCCAGGCGCCGGCGCGTGTCCAAGCGGACACGGCAAGAACATGCTAATTACACGCAGTGCAGGCGGCAGGGCCACGCTGCAGCCCCCGGATTGCGGAGCAGGTGGCCAGAGGTTCGGGCACATCTGTGCGGAGCTGGCTCGTGCCAGCTCCTCTGGGCAGCGCTCAGACCTACAAATGGCCTGGCCACATCCAGCCCAGTGCTCAGCCGTACAAACGACACGGCCACATCCAGCCCCGTGCCGCAGCTCGAGCATGCCGCCGGCCCGCCGGGGAGTGCACGCGGCTGGCGTTCTTGGGGCACGGTCTCGCCGCAGCACGGTCCCCCTGCGCCCTGCTCCCCGCTTCCTTTTTCGTCCACGTGTCGGTCTTTAAATTTGAATGAAGGCCTCACGGATGGTCGCGCTGCGTCAGCGTCTCTGTGAGCGCCGGGCTCCAGCTGCCCCCGTGGCAGCGCCGGGTGCTGGGTGGGACACCCGTGTTGGGGAGAAGGGGGACCCCCGGCCTGGGAGCCTCCCACTTGGACACCCTGTGTCTTGCTGGCACTGCAGCCCCATGACTGAGCTGGGATGGTGGCGGTGCTGCTGGTCCAGACAGTGTCATCTGAGGGCAGGGAGGTGGCACCGAGGAAGGAAGAGGGGTGGCAGGGCCATGGGGCCACCTCGCTGGAAGTCTCATGCTGTGCGTGGCAGGGGCTGGGGGGCTGGAGGTGAGCTCCGCTACAGAGATGAACATGGGGGTGATTTGTTAATTATCGCCTCGATGGCCTGAGTTAATTGATGGGGAACTTGATGGCACAGGCTCGCAGAGGAGGGTTAATTACCGATGCAGAAACAGCCACCAGCAGCCCCGCCACGCTCGCAGCGGCCACACGAGCAGGCGCCTGTGCCGGGTGGCAGTGGCAGCGCAGAGCCAGGCTGTCGGAGGAAATCAACTTCCTCGCGAAGTCGCCGGGATTAAGTCATGCATACCTTCCTGGCTCCGCCGCTGCCAGCCCCGAGGTTTCTCACGGGGCCTGGCAGCTCCTGCTCCCCTGGGAGGGAGGAAGCCGCAGGATCCCTGCCCTGGGCGCTAGGCGCCTGCTCGCAGGAAGCCTGGCTCCGGCGGGGCAGCACACAGACTCCTCGATGCCAAATCCCACCAGCACCCGGCGGTTCGGGCACCCAGAGGGGCCGGGCAGGAGGCGCTGGGGTCGCCCGTGTGCGCACACACGTAGACATGCACACGGCGGTGGCCAGGTCCCCGGGGTTCCCACGGCCCGGCAGCCGCAGCCGCTGTCACCCCACGCTGCTCCCCGGCGCGGCGGTGCTGCCGCGGTTGATCACAGCCCGATACCGGGCTCCATGCCCCGGGGCGCCGCTGACACCGGTGCGCACGCCTCGGACCGCAATGCGAGGCAGCACCGCGGGTGCAGGTGGAAACCAGGTGCTGGGGGGAGTGCTGGGGGGCCTGCTGCCCCCTCTCCCCACACCGCTCGGCCCCACAGCCCCCGTGCCCGCAGCAGGGGCTACCTGGCAAGAAGCGCCTGTGTCAGCAGCCAGCGCGGAGCGGCTCAGCCAGCTCCTCTCCTCTCCTCTGCGTGGCACACCTCCCTCCCTGGCCTCAAGATCACTCCAATATCATCTGCCAGCTGCAGCCCCAGCCCCGCTGGCCTGTGCCCAGCCCCTCCTGCTCCAGCACAGCCATGGCAAGGACACTCCAGGGGGTGCGAGGGCTGTGCCGGGAGGGAGCCGGACCAGGGCGAGCATGGTGGGGGCTGGCACCTGGCCCCACTGCAGCACAGCAGCCCTTGCTCCCCACAAAAGGGCCAAGGACACAGAGCTGGGCCTGCAACCTCCTGCCCTGGTGCTCAGCTCCCTTTTGGCCTCGCAGCATCACCGGGGTCTGGGCTTGGCTCAGCCTTTTTTGGGGCTGTGCTGTCCCACAGACCCACTTCCGACACTCCCAGGCTGCCTTCAGGGCTGGCAGCGGCGCGGGGGCGACGGGCGTCTCACCTTCCTCGAACGCTGCCTACACCTGGCCTTTGCCAGCTCCATGGTTTCTGCCCGTGCCCGAGGCCCCGTGTGCACCCTGAGGGTGAGCATGCGTGGGTGTGTGCAGGCGCACGCGTGCTGGCACTGTCGGCATGCACAGGGGCCACCCGCTGCATCCCAGCACAGGCAGCCGTGTGCACCCCACCATGGCCCCGGCGGTGCCCTGGGTGCAGAGGGGTGACAGAGCCACCAGCAGAGCAGCCGCGGGGACTGAGCGAGGAACGGGACCTAGGGGGGGTGGCGAGAGGCACCCGGATTGTGTGCTGGGGCAGGGCGGTGGTGCCTGAGCCACTGCCAACCCCCCTCCCAGCCCAGCAGCAGAGAGCTCTGAGCCACCCATTACCGGTGCCTAAGTGACATTAATCCGATAGCGGGGTGACAGGCGGCATCAATATCCCGCTCCCGCCGTACATAGATCACGCCACAATTAGCAGCTGCAGTTGCCAGGACCAGGAGCTCAGGCGGCTGCAGGAAGGGGTGTGGGGGGGTGACCAGGATGGGGTCCGTGCCCAGGGCTGTCCCCGTGCTCCCAGCCTGCTCTCATGGGTGGTGGTGCCAGGGTGGTGCCACCTCATGGGTGGTGGTGCCAGGCTCCTCGGTGCCAGAAGAGATGTGTGAGGGTCCCAGGGGACACGGGTAGTGCCCCTGGATCCCCAGCTGGCCCCAAGCTTGGATTAGTGGGGCTGCGCTGGCTCTATCTGCGCAGGGGATGTGCAGCCAGCTCCATCGCTGCCCTAGGTCACTTCTCCGCACGCAGGGTGCTCGGCTGGAGCTGTGGCTTGGCAGCGAGCGACCCCCCAGGCCTGGATAGGGGCAAGGGGTCGGGGCGAGGGGTCGGGCGAGGGGCCGAGCAGGGTGCAGCAGGAGCAGGAACCGGCATTGTGATGGAAATGTGCTGCGGTCACGGAGCTGCTTTCTTCTTCAAAGAGCTGCTCTAGGGCTGCGTTAATCCTCCCGACCTCGGGGGAGCAGACACCCCTGCAGCCAGGGAGGGAAACTGAGGCACGGGGGAAGGACACGAGCGGGGCTGTCCCAGCCCTGCTGCCCGGTCTCAGCCTCGCCACGCGTGCAGCGACCCTGCCTCCGCCGCACCCTCGGTGCCGAATCGCAGGGAAGCAAACAAGCTAATAAATCCGGGGAGTGGTGGGGGGGTGCTTGGGATAAAAAATAAAGGCGCGGGGAGATTTCAGGGCCTGAAATATTTATCAGGTTTGATGCGGCGCCCGTGCCGCATTCAGAGACACGCTGGCCGTGAGTGATGGCGCGGGGTATTTTTAATAATGCATCGCTTATAAAAGGCTCTGAGAGGGGCTGCGCGCCGCGCGGGGCGAGGGTGGCGATAGATCAGTGCTCGCCTACCAAACGTGGCAGCCCAGCTGGGGCCCCGAGGAAAAGGGATGGCCCCTCCGCCGGGTGCTGTGAGCCCTGCCCAGCCCAGCACCTGGTGCCCTGCTGGGGACACCCCTGGGGTGCTGGTGGCACCGCCTGGGGACAGAGAGCTGTTGGGGAGCGGGGTGCCCAGTGCCACCCGGGGGAGCCCAGAGCACCCCAGCAGGGTGTCTGTCTGCCCCCTCCAGCCCGTGTGTGTGTTTGGGCTCCCGTGCTCCGGGTGCGAGCCTGGCCCCGCGCCCCCGCCGCCGCACGGGGTGTTGCCGTCGCGCAAGCACCACGCACTCGCTCGCTAAATAATTCAGCGCATCGATCCGCTTCCTGCTGCAAGTGCTTCTGGCCACGGGCCGGCCAAGGCACGCTCCTGCCAGACAGGGGGACCAGCCTGTCCCCGTCCCTGTCCTCGTCCCTGTCTTCGGCTGGGGCCCTGCATGGAGCTGGGGAGCCTCAGGGAGCCACCCCACACACTGGGGGTGCTGGGATGCTGGAATGGGGCCGGGCACGTCAGCTCTGTGCCCAGCAGTGCTGGCTGGGCAGCACAGGGCTCTTGAACAGCTGATGAGGTCTTTGCCAGGGAAGCTCGTTAGCAGCTTGACGATCAAAGGAGCATGGAGCGGATCAATGAACACGGGGAACAGGCACAGAGGCACTGCAGGGCTCCTGCGCCGGGGCCATTGGCACGACAAGGGACCCCTGCGCAGGCTGGCAGGGAGCCATGGAGAGGAGCCTGCCAGCCCCAGCACCTCCGCCCTGTGCCCGGGCATCATTTGTGCAGCTCAGCCCTCAGCACAGGGCCCCCATCCCGCCCAGACGGGCAGGGGGCTTGGGGTAACAGGATGGGCAGAACCTCCTCCCCACCCTGCCTCGCCACCAGCTGCAGGGGTCTCCCTCCAGCCATCACCGGCGGGCTCTGCGCAGGCCCTGCTTTCCACGAAGGACCAGCACCTGGCAGCAGCCAGAAGCGTGCATGGAGGGGGCGGATGGGGCAGTGAGGAAGTGCTGGATGGGGCAGCGAGGCTGTGCACCCGCTGCATGACCTAGCCTTGCTAACACTGCAGTGAACCCTGGGTGTCCGGGCAGCTGGCCCCCACGCCAACCATCGCAGCACCCACCCCAGGCACAGCACACCCATGGGCGATGCTGCCCTTGGTGCAGGAGCACGAGCCCCAGCCCAGCCCTGGCCACCCCTTCCAGCTGTCTCTGGGGACGCAGCACGCCGGGGGTTGATGCCGTATCATTCGCACCAACCCCTTATTTTCCTGATCTTCCTCTCAGACACGTCGCTGAGTGCTGGGTGAGCTGCGGCTCCGCTGTCCCCCTGCCAGCTGGGCGGGTGCCAGCCGGAGATTCCCAGGATGGACTCGGCTCCATTTAAAACCAATTAGGAGCGAGAGGATGGGATGCTTAAAACCTGGGGGGGGGGAGCCCTGCCCCGTGCCCTGCTCAGATCCTGATGGGGCAAATCCCACACTGCAGGCTCTGCCTGTGCTCCCTGGCGCCACTGCGAGCCACCAGCCCTGTCCCCGGGGAGCCGGGCAGGGGTCCCTGCCATGGGGACCCCAGGTGTGGCAGAGGCAGCCCCAGCACCGAGGGCCCTTAGTATGCAGCAGGTGATGGCAGGCACCGACAAAGCCGGCAGCTGAATCGCGCCGCAAGGGCAGCTCCTACCCATCCTGCTCGGGCACGGCAGGATTATTGTCCGCTGGGATTACAGCGGGCTGCGGGGGCGGACAGGACAGGACACGGGCAGATGGAGACGGACGTCTGGCAGCGGCGTGGAGCAGAGGCGCGTGCCGGCAGCGTTTGCCTGGGTGTGCAAACCCGGCGGGTGCACGGGGTGGCGAGCGCACGCCCCGAGCTCACGCACGCTCTCCCCGCTGTGCTGGCTGCTGCCCTGGCGGCGGGCCAGCGGAGATAAGCAGCGGTGCCCTCTGCTCCGACCCCGTCAGCAGGAATTGGCTGGAGGAGACGCGGAAAGAAGCTCCCCAGCGGGTGCAGGACGAAGCGTCCGCCCCGGCGTGCTGGGCCCAGGATGGAGCTGGAGGGGGGCAGCACAGTGTGTGTGTGTGTGTGGCGGGGGGTCACTGTGCATCGCCCGGTGGGGGCTCAGCTGTTCCAAGCAAGGAGAAAGCAAGGAAAAACGCGGACAGGGGAACGCTGAGCCTGCCCCAGCCCTGCATGGCCATGCTGCCCACCCAGCTCCCTGCCCGGGTCCCACGGGATGCGGGCTGGGATGCAGCGGCCCCTGCCCTGTGCAACGTGTGCGCTGTGCTGGTGCAAAGCGGCGTGCACACCCACCAGCCCAGTGCACACACACACACACACACACACCCTCATTGCTATGACAGGCGTGGGCTCGGTGCGTGCGGCTCTGGATAATTAGCTGGCGCGGGCCGGCTCCCTCCAAAGCCCCTGCTGAGTGTTTTGCTAAATTATAACCTTGACGATGCGCATCATCAGACGGCTGCTCGGGGAACAGCCGGCTCCAGCCCCGCGCGCCCGGCGCTGAGCACCCGGCTGCAGCGGTGCAGAGCTGCCCGGCTGGAGCAGCATCATGCCGGGGGGACAACCTGCCAGGGTGGCATCCTGCTGGGGTGACATCCTGCTGGGGTGGCATCCTGCTGCCGTGGGTGATGCAGGAGCAGGAGATGGGCTCTGTGGCGTGGCCAAAGGGTGCTGGGGAGGTCGCAGCTGGGGGCGTGGGGCTGGTGCCCGGTGCTCGGTGCCCGATGCTGCGCTCCGTGGGGCTCCGCACGTGCCTGTCCCCTCGGCATGGCAATCCGGTGGCCCCGTTTCCATGGTGACACGGAGCCATTTCCCATCTCCGGGATGCTCTCAGCAGCTCCCGGGGTGGGGTCTGCAGCCACTGCCCTGCGCCCATGGGAGACTGGCAGGGATGAGCCCCTTGTATGTCTGGGGGGGGGGGGGAGCACGCTCTTCCCTTTGATGCCTTTGGGGTGCTGCCGGGCCCCACTTCCAGCCCTTTGTGCCCTGCTGCTGCCCCCCTGGGACAGCTGCGGTGCTTGGCCTCCTCCCAGGCTGTTGAGGGGTGTCGGGGTGCATCGGGTCTCCTGTCCTGGAGGCTGGGTGGGAGCACCCAGGAGCAGGACACTGCCCCCCCCGGGAGCCAAGTTCCTCACAGTGGGGCTGTGGCACTGCCGCCCGGCCGGGGAGCACCGCAGGGCCCCGAGGTTGGTCCTGGACTCGTCCCGATGCGCACCCCACAGCCCCTGTCCTACGGGGCTCAGGGGCACAGATCCACCCCAAGCACCAGCCCCGGTACCCCACGGGCTGGAGCAGGGGTAGCGGGACCCAGGCAGCCCATGGAGCACCCTCACCCCACGGCCCTGCTCACCCTCCCCACGGGGGACCCCGGCACCCAAATATCCCGGCCGGCACTGGTGCGGGTGGCAGGGGGGGCTGGCATTTGGAGGGAGCCCTGGGGCGGGGGGGTTGCGAGACGGAAGGGAAGGGATAATGGAGCCTATTCCTTTAATAGATTCAATTTCTGCCGCGGCTGGCTGCGGGGCGCGGAGCCATCAATTCGATTCAGGGGACGGGGAATCTGATTTGGAGCGGCCGTGCCATCAATTAGCTTTTATTGATGGCATTGCTCATTGGAAGTCGATGGGATTTGAAGCCGGCGGTGGCTCCAGCATACCAAGCAACCCGTGCTCAAGGACGGGGCCCAACCACTCAGGGGTGCGGGGCACGGGACCCACCGGGGGGTGTCCCCCTGGGGCCACAAGGACCCCCTGGCATCACCCAGGAAAGTCCCAGCGGGCTGGGGTTGGGGTGCTGGGGTGGTGAGATGGGCTTCCCTGGGGGGGGGGCGCAGACCCTGGCATCCCTGCGCAGGGGTCCCTTGGGGCACAGACACCACCAATCCCACACTGGGGTGCTGCAGGGCACAGACCCCCCCCAGAATCCCTGCATGGGATCCCCTGGGACATGGCGCCCCTGCATGGGGGTCCCACAGGGCAGAGTACCCCCAGCATGCCCTCATGGGGGGGGTCTCTTGGGGCATTTCCCTGACCAGCACCCCCATTTTGGGTCCCTTGGGGCATAGGCCCCCCCTTCCAACATCCCCACATAGGGTGCCTTAAGGTACCAATCCTCCAGCAGCCATACGGGGGGGGGTCCTTAGGGCTGAGAAACCCCTGGCATCCCCACACAGGGCATCCTCGGGGCACCCCCCCCACTATCCACACACTGGGGGGGTCTCTTGGGACACACCCCACCCCCAGCACCTCTGCAAGGGGATTCCCAGAGGGCACAGGACCCCCAGCATCCCCACACGGGGGTCCTTCAGCGCATGTCCCCCTCCAGCCACCCCGTCCCCACGGCACGGCCAGGCCCCATTGCCCCACCGAGCCCCGGGGGGGGCGCGGGGGCCCCCCTGGCGCAGGGTGCGGCGGGCGCAGCGGCTCGAGGGAGGGGCGCGGCGGCGGCCGCTGCTTTCGCTCAGCCTCTCGCCCAGCAGTTTCTCTCGAGAAGCCATAAAACCTGTCTGACGTGCCCGGCACCACTGCGGCAGGAGGCCGCAACGCAACGCCTGCGCCGGGAATGGGGGTGGCTGGGCCCGGCTGCCCCCAAGGCACCCCCCCCCCTCCCCAAGGCTGGGGTTCAGCCCCACATCGGGGGCTGCACCCATGGGGCGGGGGGCCAGGAGCTGCATCCCGATGCCTCCCCGAGCGCCGCTTGCCCGGCAGACAAAGCAGGATGCTGCTGGTCCGGTGCTGGGCCCCGCTGCGCCACGAAATCACCCATGGGTGCCCCGGTGGAGAAGGGTGGCACCCCCAGAGCCGGGTGGGGAGGGCTCCACGGGTCTGGCTGTGTGAAGGGGCTGCTGCAGGGCTCTGCAGCCGCACGCAGCCCCCCGCCTCGCACGGCAGAGCCTAATTGCCTCATTTAAGCGCAGGGCGAGGAGGGGGGGGGGGGGCCCTCTTAACGCCGGGTAGAGCTGTGCCGCGAGGAGGGCGCCGGCTCCCGGGGATAAATCCATTTCATGGGCTTTTTGCAGGGCATACGTGAGCGCTGCTCCTGCCTGGGCGCCGCAGGGAGCGGATGGCAGGAGCGTGCCGGCCCCCCAGGTGCTGCCGCAGGGCTGGGGGGCGCAGGGTGGGTACGGACAGGCCAAGGAGCTGCGTCTGAGCCCAGCTAAGGGCAGGGATCAGGACCAGCGCGCTCGGCCTGGGGCTGCGGGTGAGCGACCCCCGCTCTGCCACCCCCTCGCCCCTGCCCCTCTGCAGGTGCCGGCGCCGGGCCCTGCCACCAGGCACTAATTGCAGGCGGCTGATCTGTAATTAAAGCTCTCCCTGTCACATGAGCTGACGTCTCAATATCAATCGCTGCAATTAAACCCCCCCCCAGCCTGAAAGGTTGCAGCGAGGGCTGCGAGATGGACACCCCAGCATCCCGCGGGGACAGGGACCGCGCTTGGGACGGGGGCGCAGAGCCCGAGGGCATGGCGGTCTTGCAAATACTGTATTACTCGGCTCAGTCACTACCAGGGGTTAAAACCAAGCCGCACGGACTGGAACCGCACGGAGGAGGAGGGCGTCTTCGCAGAAGACAGATCGGTGTCCTCGCTGGAGGACAAGGCGAGCGGAGGGGCCGGGCGCCTGCCTCCATCCAGCGCCCGGAGGAGCTGTCGCCCTGCTCCAGGGCTTGGGGGTCCCCGGCCCCCCGCAGCAGGGGGTCCATGGGGGAAGGCACAAGATGAGGAGACGGCCCTGGGGCAGAGCAGGTGTCCAAGGAGCTGCAGGGAGCCCACAGCGCCGGGGCAGGGTGGCTGTCGGGGCCGGCGTGCGGGGATGCTGGCAGGGAAGCAAGGCCCCTAGGAAGGAGAAAGCGCCATCAGGAGACGCTGCGGCACGGCCGAGGGGCAAAGCTCCAGGGGCTGCAGAGCTGCCTGGCCCGGGGAGACCCCCGGGACCCCCTCACCTTCCAGCCGGGAGCCCCTGGCCCCCAGCTCAGCTCGGCAGGGGGTTGGCAGGAGAGTCGTGGCCCAGGGCTGCCCCACGGGCTCGGTGGGACAGTGGCAGGAGAAAAACGTTTGCAAGCGGCCAGCGTGGCGGAGGAGCCCGTGTCCCCGCCGCGGGCAGCGCCGCGGGGTCAGATCCAGAGCAGGGCGAGGAGCGTAAGAGCCAGGCACTGGGCACGGCGCTGCTGCAGGGCCGGGGCCGCGGTGTCCCGGGGCGTCCCCGCGTCTGCAAGGGCAGGAGCAGAGGTCAGCGCGAGGCGGCCCGGGGGGGCCCCCATCCCAACCCCACCTCGTACTCACCCTCGGGGGCCCCTCGCCCGCGGGGCTGGGAGTTGGGAACCTCCGTCACCGGCTCCGGTGCTGGAACAAACCCAGAAGGCGTCAGAGAGCCGGCGTCCCCCCGGCACCAGCGCGCGCCTCCCCGAGCCCCAGTGCAAACCGGTGCCCCCCAGCAGCCCCCCCCGAGGACTCACTGGTGGCTCTGCAGCAGACGGAGACGCGCAGCTTCAGGCAGCGCCCGGCGCTCTCGGGGCTGGGCACGGCTGGGCAGAGGGGACACAGCAGCTGCCGCGGGCACCGGCACCGGCACCGGCACCGGCACCGGCACCGGCACCGGCACCGCCGCCCTGGACGGGAGCCCCGGGGCTCCCCGACGGGCCGGGCCGGGCCAGAGCCGGGCCTGGCGCGCCCCCTCCCGGCCGAATGTGGGGCGTGAATCCCCCCCCCACCAGACCCCCCCCCCCGCACAGCCCCGCTTCTCCGTGCGCCTCGCCCCCGGGGGCACCCAGATGCCCCCCACACCCCTCCTGAACCTCTGGCTGCATCCAAAGTCATCGTGCACCCCCCCCCGGGGGGCACCCAGACCTCCCCCCCCCCCCGTGCCCTGATCCCTCATGCAGCCAGAGCTCTAGGTACAGCTGGAGCCCCCCCCAACCCCGCTTGCACGCACAGCCCCAGATGCAATCACTGCACCCTCCCGTGTGCCCCAATCCTGATCACATCCAGACCCCTGGGCGCATTCAGACAACGCCCCCCCCCCCAATTCTCCTCAACCCTGATTGCATCCTGCCCCTCCGCGTGCTCCAACCCCGGTTCCATGCAGACCACTGCTACACCCCAACCTGCCCACGTGCCCCAATCCTGGTTGCACGGGTGCAGCCAGACCCCCAGTGCGACCCGACCCATTGCAGCCAGACTCCCAGTGCACCCCGACCCATGGCACCCAGACCCCCAGTGCACCCCGACCCATGGCACCCAGACCCCCAGTGCACTCCGACCCATTGCACCCACACCTCCATTGCGCCACAACCCCAATTGCACCCAGACCCCAGGCACAGCTGGTACCCCCCAGGCACCCCAGCCCTGGGGGCAGCCAGACCGCCAGTGCACCCCAAGCCCGGCTGCACCCCGACCCCTGCTGCACCCCGCTACAACCACATGCAGCCCCCCAGCGCACGCCAGCCCCCACGCACCCCGACCTGGGTGCACCCAGAGCCCCGGGGGTGCCCCAGGCCCCCAGCACGGGCACTCACAGATGTAGTAGTAGGTCTCCCCCGGCTGGAACTCAAAGCCGAGCGAGAAGGGGGTGAAGCGCTGGATCTTCTCCGAGAAGCGGACGGGCCCGAAGGGCGCCTGGGGCTGGTTGCACTCCCAGCGTTTGAAGGCCCCGGGGGTCTCGTAGCAGCCGCGGTAGCCCTCCCGGTCCACCATGAAGAGCGTGAACGTCTCTGCCCGGCCGGCGGGCACAGCCCCCTCGTAGTGCGGGCAGTAGATGTCCAGGTAGTCATTGATGGACACCTGGATGGAGTAGTCGTCCCGCAGGAACCTGCCAGGCAGGGAGGAGCTGGGGAGCGGGCGCCGGGGGTCCAGGAGAGACGCCCCCCACCCCATGCTGCTCTGCTCGGCCCCTTCCTCACCCCGGCAGAGCGGGTGGCCAGGCTTTTGTTGAAACAGCTACCGGGCACCCGGCCTCTCCAAACAAACAGGCATCAGCTCCGATTAGCTGCAGCCCGATGGAGCTGAATGGGCTCAGCGGCTGCAGCTGGGGGGCCGGGGCTGGCCTGCAGGAGCCCGGCCACGCGGGCCGGGGCCAGGGGCCGGGGCACAAAGCCCCTCGCCCCAGGCAGCAGCCTCACAGCCCCCAGCGCTGATCGGCGGTGACACCCCGACGGGGGGTGGCCCCGAGCGCTGCCGGCCTTGCAATGGGGCAGCTGCTGGGGTTGGCGGGGGGGCTCGGGCCCCAAAGAGGGGCTCCCCCAGCTGTGCAAACCCAGCCCGGGGACGGGCAGGGGAGGGGGCACAGCCCAGGTACCTGCGCAGGCAGGCACGCACCGACGCGGCATGAGCTCACGCCTGTGCAAACAGCTTGTGCAGCCAGGCCGGGGTGGAGCAGACACCTCTGCAGACACACACGTGTGCACACACATGCAGACATGCACACACGTGTGCACATGCTCGGTCCTGCCAGCCCGGGGCGGGAGGTGCAGCAGGAGTCCCTCTCCCCCATCCCCACCCCAGTAGGGTGGCAGCCCCCACCCTGCGCCCACGTCTCCCAGTCGGCCGGATCCTGCTGCAGCAGGGGCAAGCACTGGGCTGGGTGTCGAGCTGGCAGCAGGCAGAGCCCTGGCCGTGCTGGCAGAGCCGCGGTGGGACGGGGAACTCCCGAGGCTCAGCACCCTGGCTGCTCGCAGCGATGGGGACAAGGGTGGGGACGTGGAGCCAGCACCTGGGACTGGGTGCTCCCCTGCACCCTTTACCAGCCTGATGGGGCGGGATGGATGTGGGGACCAGCACAGCCCAGGGCTCCCATCGCCCACTTGCTGCAGCCAACCCAGCCGTGCTGCCCCATCTCTGGGGCTACTTCTGGCCCAGCAGGGCCAGCGGGGAGCCCCCCCGGCCAGCAGCGGCCCCCTTCTCCTGCCCCCATGCCCAGCCGGAGCAGTGTTTACACCAGGCGCAGATTTTTGGCAGCTGTGGCAGAGACCGGCGCATTAATCACCGGGCCGGCAGCGCTGTCGGGGCTGGGAGGCTCAGGCCTCTGTGAGCCCCCCCCAAGCCGGGGGCTCTTCGAGGACAGGACCAGGCGTGGGCTCCCAGCTGACTCAGAGCATCAGCCAGGCTGCTCCTGCTGGGCTACGCTGGCCGGGACGAGCCCAGGCAGGGCTGAGGGCTCCCGGGGGCCAGGGCCCACACCCTGACCCTGCAGATGGGTGCTCAGCACCCCAGCCCCGTGCTGAGCAACCCCCCTTCTCCATCACAGGGCGCCTGTGGGCTTTGGGTCCCGCCTCCTGCATCCACGGCTCCCCACACCCGAGGTGGTGCCCCCAGCCCCGCTCGGGTGTGCGCCCACCTGCCCCAGCCTGGCTCCACAGGCACGAGCCCCCCACGGGGGAGCAAGGCTCCAGGGCCCCCAGCACAGCGCTCCGACCCTGCGCCCTGCACTCCCCCCTCCTCCAGTGCCCAGAGCAGCCCCGAGCCTGCAAATGCCTAAAATGGAGGAGGCCGGGAGGGAGGGATGGGTTTGAGGCGAGTGCGGGGCTGGACCCCAGCCCAGGGATGATGGCAGAGACGCGGGCGGCACCCCCAGCCAGGGGGGGAATGCTGGGCTCGGTGCCCACCAGCACGATGCCCAGAGCGGGTGACCAGTTTGGTGCCACCCGAGGATGCCCCCCCAAGGGTGGGGGGCTTGGTGCTGCCCAGGGGCGGCTGGCAGGCTGGGGACACCCAGGGCTCGCTGCCACCAGGGGCTCGGTGCCAGCAAAGGATGCCCAATGCCATCGGGGGCACGGTGCCACCCAGGGGTGCCCACCAGCTCCCTTTCACCTGGGGGTGCCCACTGGCTTGGTACCACCCGGGGCTCGGTGTCAGCCGGTGGTGCCCAAAGGCTTGCTGTCACCTGGGAGTGCCCGGTGCCACCGGAGGTGCCCGATGGCTTGGTGCCACCTGGGTCTTGGTGCCACCGGAGGTGCCTGATGGCTCAGTGCCGCCTGGGGCTTGGTGGCACCCCCAGGTGCCCGATGGCTCGGTGGCACCCGGGGCTCGGTGGCACCCGGGGCTCGGTGGCACCCCGAGGTGCCCCGTGGCTCAGTGCCGCCCGAAGGACTCAGCGGCTCGGTGCCAGCCGGGGCTCGGCGCCCACCGGGGATGCCCGGTGGCTCGGTGCCCGCCGGCTCCGCCTCGCCCTGGGGTCCCGCCGCCCCGGTACCGCGACCCTCCCGTCGGCGCGGCCCCGGCTTCGCACGGCGGCGGGGCCGCCCCGTGCCCAGGTGCCGAGCACCGGCCGCGCCGCGCGGGCTCGGGGCCGGCGCCGCTCCCGGTGCCGCTCCCGGTGCCGCTCCCGGTGCCTCGCCCGGGCTCGGCCGCGCCGCCCGGCGCACACAAAGGCGGGCGGCCCGGGCCGCCCCGGTGCGGCGGCGCTACCTGGGGTTGCTCCCGTTCCAGTGGACGCCGTGTCGGAGGCCGCGCACCGGCGGCGGCGGTGCCCAGAGCAGCGGCGCCCAGAGCAGGAGCCCGAGCAGCGGCGCGGGGCGCATGGCTCCGCCGGCGGCGGGCGGGGGGCGGCGGCGGCGGCGGCGGCCGGGGGCGGGGGCCGGGGGCGGCCCGGCCCGGCCCGGCCCGGCCCGGCCAGGCCCGCCCCGCCCCGCCAACTTCGGGCCAATCCGCGCTGCGCCGCCGCCCGGCAACTTCCCCGAGTGCCATTAACCCTTTGGAGAGGGGGGGCGGCACCGGCACCCCCGCCACCGGCACGGCATCCCCGGAACCGATCCGGACTGGGACCGCCGCCCCCGGCATCCCCGGTATTGATCGGGACTGGAACCACCGCAGCCGGCACCGGCCTGGCATCCCCGGTACCGACTGGGGCTGGGACCGCCACCCCTGGCATCCCCGGTACTGATCGGGACTGGGACTGCCATCCGTGGCATCCCCGGTACCGACTGGGGCTGGGACCGCCACCCCTGGCATCCCCGGTACCGATCGGGACTGGGACCACCGCCCCCAGGACGGGCTCGGCATCCCCAGTACTGACTGGCACCGGCCCAGCATCCCCGGTACCGACTGGGACTGCTGCCCCCAGCACTGGCCCGGCTTCCCTGGTACTGACAAGGACTGGGACCACCGCCCCCAGCATCCTCAGTACTGGTCAGGACTGGGACCTCCACCCTAGCACCGGCCTGGCATCCCTGGTACTGACCTGGCATCCCCACGCCCCTCACAGCCCTGATGGACTCTCCCAGTTCTCCCAGTACTGACTGCACCGAGACCAGCGCTGACCAGAAGGGCCCAGAACCGGTCCCCACCCAGCACCGGTACCAGTGGCCTGGGGCACCCTGGCTGCAGCCAAGTGCAGTGGGAGCCGGGGGCCACCAGCACCCGGTGCTGCTCGCCCAGTGGGGTCCGGTGCTGGTCCTGCACCCGGGGCAGCTCCTGCACACACGTGTGCCTGCACGTGGGCTGCTCTTACACACGTCTGCACATGGGCTGCTCTTACACGTGTGTGCCTGCACATGGGCTGGTCTTGCACATGCATGTGTTCGCACATGGGCTGGCCTTGCACATGTGTGTGTCTGCACGTGGGCTGGTCTTGCACACGTCTGCACATGGGCTGCTCCTGCACACGTGTGTCTGTGCACGTTGCAGCTCCTGCACCCGTGTGCATCCCTGGGCCAGCTCCCGTACGTGGGTTTGCACACGCGGGTCAGCTCCTGCTCACACCTGTGTCTGCGTGCCCAGGGCATCTCGCAGACCCATGGGACGGGTTGGGGTGGCGGGGAGCTCAAAGCCCCCCTGGCTCCTCACACTCCCCCTTTGTGTATGGAAAGGCTGCAGGGGGGCCTCCCCGGAGCCTTCCCCAGGCCGACCCCCCCCAGCTCCCAGCCTGGCCCCGCAGCAGAGGTGCTGCAGCCCCTGAGCAGCCTCGCGGCCTCCTCGGGCCTCACCAGCCCCACGTCCGCCTCGTGCTGGGGACCCAGAGCTGGACGTGGTGCTGCGGGGGGGGGGCTCAGGAGAGCGGGACGCCCCCTCCCTCGGTGGGTGCGGCCGGGTTTTGGGGCTACAGCCCGGGGAGGGGGGGGCCGGGGTGACCCCCTCGAGGTTCAGGGGGCCCCTCCTGCTGCTGCCCCCCGTCCCTCCGCTCCCCCCGGGGGCACAAAGCCGCACCACGGGCCTCAGGGCCGAGTGTCTGGGGGTGCCCCCCCCGACCCCTCCCCCAGTGCAGACCCCCGAGGCCCTCTCCGGGCCCTGCCTGCCCCCCCCCCGCCCCTTCAACCCCCCCACGGCCCCCCAGAAGCGCGGGGGGACCCAGAGGAACACCGACGGCCCCCCCCCGCGCTGCAGCCGTCCCCCGTGAGGCCGCCCCGGTGCCCCCCCCCCCCGCTCCCCCCCCGCCAGGCGGCGCTGGCGGCCCCCGGAGCCCTTTCCGGTAGCGGCGGCGGTTCCGGCGAGCGCCGCGAGTGCTGCCGGGAGCTGTAGTCCCGGCGCCCCCCGGTGCCGTTCCCCGGCCCCCTCCCGGTGCCCCGGCCCCGGAGGCAGCACGGAGGCAGGCTCACGGCCCCTTTATTGGCCCGGCGGCGACAAGCGGGCGGCGCGGCCCCGGGGGGGCGAGGCCCTCCCCCGCGGCCCGGCCCGGCGGCTCCAGCGGCGGTCCCGGCCCCGCTCAGGCCTCCCGGGGGGCGCCCGCGGGCGGCGGCGGCGGCGCCGGCCTGGGGAGGGGAGAGGGGCGCTGAGGGGGGGGCGGCGGCAAGGGGCCCCCCCGAGCACCCCTTGTGCCCCGCTGCGGTCTCCAGCTGCACCTCACCGCCTTCAGTCCCCCACGAAGTCCCTGCAGCCCCCCCCTTATAGCCCCTACAGCCCCCCCATACACACTATAGTCCCTGCAGGCCCCCCCACCGCCCCCTCTACAGACCCCCCCAGAGTCCCTACAGCTCCCCCTACAGCCCCCACACACACTATAGTCCCTGCAGCCCCCCCACTATAACCCCCTACAGCCCCCCCCACTATAGTCCCTACACCCCACCCCGTAACAGCCTGCAGCTCCCCCCCATAGTCCCTACAGCCCCCCAATACTACACGTCCCTGCAGCCCCCCCCGCTACAGTCCCTACCGCCCCCCCACTACTACAGGCCCTACTGCCCCCCCATAACTGCCTGCAGCCCCTCAGTTTGCCCCCCCCCCCCCCAAATAAAAATCCTGCCCCCCCCACTCACCTGGAAGGGATGACGGTGACGTGGGGGTGGCCAGGGGGGGTCTCGCTGCGCGGCAGTGAAGGCCCCGGGGGGTCCGAGGGCAGTGGCCGGCGAGGCGGGGGGGGCTTGGCAGGACCTGGGGGCTGCGGGGGAACGGGGGCGTCAAAGCTCTGGCACAGAGCGACCCCCCCCGGGAGGCTGGGGGGGCCCAACCACCTCCCCTGCCCCAGCGGGAGCAGGGGGCCGCTGTCCTGCCGGGTGCCGCCGTGCTGCCGTTACCTGAGTGCCTGGCGCCACGGGGTCCGCAGGCAGCGGGCGGGTGGGGGGGGGCGGCCTGTCCGAGGGGGGGGCCTGGGCAGAAAGAGCAGGGACGGTGAGCGCAGCCTGGGGAGCAGGGTGGGGGGTAGGGGTGCAGGGCTGAACCTCCCAGGGCAGGGCTCCGAGGTAGGGGCTGGATGGGCGTAAAGGGTGGTGGGGGTGTCAGGGCATAGGGGTGCCAGCCCCTGGGGGCGGTGGGCGCAGGGAGGGGGGCGCAGACCGCCTGGGTGCTGAGCCCAGCCTCTGCCCATGAGGCTGAGCCCCTGAGGTCGTGCACAGACGCATGCAGCAGTGGCAGGAGGGCAGAGAGAAGGGGGGGCCCGGGGACCCCCACCCCAGCCAGGGTGTTACCTGGGAGGCCTTGGTTAGAGGGTCGGGTGGGAGAGGCCGCGCAGGCGGATCGGGCCGGGCCGGGACAGCCGGCTGCAGAAAGAGAGAGGCGGCGGAGGGCAGGCGCGCCATGCAGCCGTGCACGGGGCTCGTGCAAGCCGTGCAGCATGCGGAGACCCCCCCCCACCCCCGAACCAGCAAAGCAGAGACCCCCCCACCCCACCATCAAGCAGGGGGATCCGGGGCTCAGCCCCGCTCCACGGTGGCCACCGCAGCCCCCGGCCAGGCACGGACCCCAGGCCGTGGGACCGTGCACGGGGTCCTTGCCTGCAGCCCCCATGGGCACAGGGCCAGCGTGCCGGGCACAGGGACACCGAGACAGCGGTCCGGGGCTGCGCCAGGCTCAGGGTGTCACGGAGCCGAAGCACGCAGCCCCAGGAGGCTGCGGTCAGCGGGGACGCTCCGAGCTGCTCCCCGCCGGGCATCTCCTCAGCAACAGCCGTACAAAACCCCGGTACCCAAGGCAACCACACTGCAGGCTGGCAGCACAGCCCATAACCACGGCAACGGCAGCCCCTTCCCCAGGGTGACGTCCCCAATCCCCCCCCCGCAGCCCCCCGCCTCTCACCTTGCTGCTGTGCATGACCTGCAGCTCCGTGGCCTGGCGCCACTGCGGGGGCCGGGGGCGCTGCGGGGGGCCCTGCCCGGCCAAGGGGGGCTCCGGCTGCGAGATCCTGCAGGGGAGAGGCAGGATCAGGCCCCGCTCGCTCCTGGCCCTTGGGGGGACCCCGCACGGCAACCAAGCGACACCAACACCAAGCAGAAGCCGAAGAGAAACGAACCCCTCGGCACCAGAGGATGCGACACCCTGCGCCCCCGAGCCCGGGGCCGTCCCCACACCCCAAGGGCACTGCCAGGGGAAGATCGCAGCACCGGACGCCTTGCGAAGCAGGACGGCTCAGGGACAGCCCCCAGGCCCAGGCTCCGGCAGTGACGTTACCCGCTCCAGCCGTCTGGGGCTTCTGGACCCAGGAATCGGACCCGGGTCTCAGCGCTGTGGGGAGAAGAGTCGGGGCTCAGCCCGGGGGGGCCGGGGCTCGCCTGCAGCGCGGTGGAGAGGTGGGGAGGGCAGGGTGGCGGCAGGGTGGCGGCAGGGGGGGAGGAACCGCAGTGACACGGGACGACGAAGTGCGACGGGGTCCGCTACTTGCACTGGGGGGGGGACGCGCACAGACACGGCTCGGTTACCTGCTCACGGACACGCTCATGCAAGCCCACGTGCCCCGCTCCTCCCCACGGCCGCACGCGCGTGCCCACATGCACGCAGGCAGCCCCACGACGCGCAGCCACACGCGCGTGTGTGTGCACGGCCACGGCTGGGCGGCCGCCCCCGGTGCTTACCCCCGGCGCTCACCTGTACTGGCACGACGTCCCCTTGCCCAGCTGGCAGAGGTGCTTGTGCAGCCCGGCGCGGCGCGCGCAGCACAGCCCCAACACCAGCGCCAGCCCCAGCAGCGCGCTCAGCAGCAGGGCGGTGGGCAGGGCGCTCCCCCCTGCCGAGAGCCACACGTCAGTGCCCGGCTGTGCCCCGCGCCGCCTCGGGCCGCACAAAGCCCCATTCTCCTCCCCGCTGCTCCCTCCCCGAGCTCGTGCCCTCACCTCGCTCCAGCGTGGCGGCGGGGCCGCTGTCCTGGCTGCCCCCCGCTCCGGGGCTCTCGCAGGTGGGGGGCGCCCAGCCCGGCTCACAGTGGCAGTGGCCGTGGTTGTTGCACACCTGGGTGGGTGACACCGAGCCTCAGTCCCCAGCTGCTGGCAGCCCCCGCGTCCCCTCCAGGCCCACAGCTCACCCCGTGCCCGTGGCACTTGCTCCGGCACTGCTGGTCGCCCAGCACCGAGACGTCCTGGCACTGGTGCTGGAGGCACACCTGCGGTGGGACACGGCGTCAGGACCCGTGCGCACGGAGAACACCCCCGGCACCCCCCCGCAGCCCTCACGCTCACCTTCCCGGGGCCGCAGGCTGTGCCGGGCAGCACCATGGCTGCATCGCTCACGTCCTCGACCCCGGGCAGCACGGTCCCCCGGCAGGAGCCCTCCGCTCGGCCCCCACGGGCACCGCCACGCCGGCACTGCAGCCTCCCGCAGCCAGCATCCCTGTGGGGACCGAGGGTCAGGGGCACAGACAACAAGGATGGGGACAGTGAAAACGGGGACAGCACTCACTGCTGGGCACAGGCGACGTAGGAGCCATTGGGGAGCTGCCCGCAGTGCCCACGTTCGTCCGCTTTCGCATTCAGAGAGGCCATGCAGGAGCTGGAGACAGGGCTGGCACCTGCGGCAGGAAGAAGTGAGCCCAAGCCCCCCACACCAGGCCGCCGTCCCCGCACCGTCCCCGCCGTACCTGGCCCCAGGAGCTGCTGGCACTGCCCCTCGTAGGTGGCACAGGCGCCGCCGTAGCAGCGCGCCCGCCCCCCAGCGCAGGGCTGCCCGTCCTGCAGGAAGGCGTTGGGTGGGCAGTGCGGCGAGACCCCGTCGCAGAACTCGGGCAGGTCGCACTCCCCCAGAGGCTCCCGGCACAGATGTCCCGCACGGCGCAGCTGCACAGGGGCAAAGTCAGACGGGCAGGGATCCCACTGCGCCCCCGGGGGTGGCACCCCAAGGAAACCAGCCCTGCGGAGGGGCTGGGAGGTGGGTGGTGGTCCCGGACCCCTCCCCTGGCACCTGGCAGTCGTGGCAGCAGGTGTCCCCCGTGGCACACTGCGCTCCGGGCACCAGCTGGCAGGTGCTGCTGTTGCAGCAGGGGTCGGTGCACTCCTGCGGGCACAGGGACTGAGGTGAGCACACGGTGGGACCCCCCCGCTGCCACCCCAGCCCCACAGCGGGGCCGGGACGCACAGCTCCTGGGTACAGATTTAAGCCAGGGCAAGGGCAGCTGGGGCTCAGCTGGTGCCCCCCACAGCCCCGTACCAGACTGAGGCCGCAGTCGCAGCCCTCGCCCGGCTCCAGGAAGTGGTTCCCGCAGCGGGGGCTCTCGGCCAGCCGCTGGGGCTCGGGCACGTTGAAGAGGCACCAGCCCAGCCCCTGCTCCAGGCTGCGCTCCAGGTCCCGCTGGCTGCAGTTGCTGAAGCTCAAGCCGGGTGTGAGCCTACAGGGATGCAGAAGGGACAGTGAGGAGGGCAGGGGGTCACCGGCCACCCTCCCACTCCCCTCCCCGGAGTCCCCCTTGGGGCCCTCACCCCGTGGGCAAGTCCATGATGCAGCCGTGGTCGTGGTAGAGGTTGCTGCACTCACAGAAACGCCCGACGCCGTCGTGGCCCATGCCCAGGCTGTGCCCCAGCTGATGGGCCACAGTGGAGGCGATGACGAGGACGCTGACCGAGTAGTCCTGTGGGACAGGAGGGGCTCAGGGCGGGGGGGCAGCAGGGGGACAGAGGGACATGGGGGTACTGACCATGCTGACCCCCCCGGAGCGCGTGGACGAGCACATGGAGGCTTGGACCGACATCCCCACCGCGACGTCGTCAAAGCTGGAGCCCCTGGGGAGAGAGCAGGAGCCTCAGCAGGGCTGACACCGCCTGCGTGCCCTGCCCCTGTCCCCGTCCCCTTGTCCCCGTCCCCATCACTCACGTGAGGAGCTGCGCGTTGTCGTGGGGCAGCCGGGGCAGCAGCTCCTCCTGGCGCCACCGCAGGAACCGCTCCAGCGTGGCCCGGGCACTGCGCCCCACCTCGAACCTGTCGCCCTCGCTCCAGACCTCCACCGCCACCAAGGCCACCCGCACGCCCAGTGGCTGGAAGAACTGGGGTGCGCGCAGGGGGGTCAGGGACCCCCGCGGCAGCAAGGGGATGACACAAGGACAGACGGACGGCGTGGCAGGGTCCCCGCATCGACTCACCGTGTCCACCTGGTTGGCGATTTCCAGGGTCCGGGTGCGGGCACGTTTCAGGTCGGGGTAGTTCTGGTACTGCGGGCGCAGGGAAGGGCATCAGCAGGGGAGGGGGCAGCCCCCGACACAGGGCGCCCACCCGCCCTGCACTCACCGCGGCGTGGTCCAGCACCATCACCAGCTCCACGAACCGCTGCTCCGCCGTCGACCGCTTGCCCTGGGGGACAAAAATGGGTCAGGGCACCAGCGAGGGGACCCCGCTCTGGTGGGGGAGGACCCCAGAGCCACCTTACCCTTTGCAGCCGGGGTGGCTCCGTCTCCACCTCCACCCGGGGAGGCTCCGGGGGGCCCTGCCCACAGGCCCGCGGTGCCAGCCGGACCTCCCGCAGCCGGTACGCGATGTGGCTCCCCGGGGGGCCGCTGGCGTCCGGCTCCAGCCCGTAGCTCCTGTTCTCTGCCACTCGGAAATGGCCACTGCAAAGAGGGGACAAGGTGTCAGCGGCACAGCACGACCCGGGCTCAGGGAACACCGGGGTTGGGGGCTCACCTGAGGCCGGAGCAGGCACAAAGGCTGGCCCAGGAGCTGGGGAAACCCCGCACATTCCCCCTGTAGCAGCAGTGCTCCTGCAGCAGAGTGGGGGTTAAGAGCTGGCCCCGTGCTGGAGGCCCTCTGGGGACAGGGGGGGCTCAGGGACGCAGGGCACTCAGGTCCTACCTGCCTGCTGGCCTCCTGCACCACCCGCGTGCCGTTGGGCAGGTAGTAGAGCAGCGCCCCGGTGCCCAGCACCAGATCCCTGCCAAAGGAGCGTGTCAGCCCCGAGTCAGGGTCCCCCAGCTCGCCCTGCTCCCAGCACACCACCGACAGGGCCCCCGGGGTCTCCCCCCCCATCCTGCTCTGAGTCCATGGACGAAGACAACCCCAGCCCCCCATCCCATGTGGATCACAGATGGGGACGGGGCTCACGGGACCCCCACCCTGCACACACCGTGGAAGTAGATGGGACCCTCACCCACACACGTCACGGATGGGGATGGAGCCCTTGGATCCCTCACCCTGCGCCCTCCTCAGTGGATACAGGACCCCCACCCCACACGAACCACAGATGGAGACAGGGCCCACGGGACCTCCACCCCACTCCTCCCACCCCTGCCCTGCCCCAGCCAGCCCCCACCTCACCAGTTTTGCTCCAGCTCCAGCACCAGCTGCGTTCCCTCCAGCTCCAGCACCACCTGCAGCCGGCTGGGGAACCCCCCCTGCGACAGGCAGCGGTCACAGCGGGACCCCCACCCCAAGGACCCATTCCCATTCATCCCACCCCATTCCTATGTGCCCTCCAAAATGCCTCAGCCCCCAGCTGGGTGCCAGCAGGGCCGGGGACCCGCCTGAGCCTGGCGCGTGCCCACCAGGGAGGGGCGGAAGGGATCCCCCTGCACTCCCTGGCCCCCGCCCTCACGCCGCGCAGGAAGCGTCCCTCCCTCGGCAGCTCATTGTGCGGGGACGGGGGTGTCGGATCGGACAGAGCTGCCGCCACCACCCCCAGCCCCCCCCGGCCGCTCCCCTCGCTTCCTGCCTGGTGCGGCGGCGGAAACGCTGGAGAGACTCCCAACGGCCACGGGGCGGGCTGGGCCCTTCCGCCCCGGCCAGGAGGGGTGCTGGGCGCACGGTGGGTGCCAGGACCCGGTAGGGTCCCTCCCAGCACCGGGAGAGGAAAGGAGTGGGGAGGGGATTTGCTGTTCCCCCACCCCACCGGACCCTTCCCCGCTGACCTCGGGGCTGAGCAGCTGCGCCCAGAGGCTCCAGGTGCTCGGTCTCTTGGGGGATTTGGGGTCGGGGGCACTCGGATGCTGGGTTTCCTGCACCAGGAAGGGTGCAGGGGGATGTGGCGAGGCCACAGGCATCCCCCACCCCGCCGCAGTCCCGCTGTCACAAGCCAGGCAAACACCCACGTGGCACGGGCACCCCAGGGACGCGGCGGGGGCTCACCTGCATCGCCTCCTCCAAGCGGAGCGGCCGGTCACCCCGCAGGACCCGCGGCGTCACGTGCCAGTAGCGTCCCAGCCCTGCACGGTGCTGCTGCCAGCTGTCACCTGCGCAGGGCCCAGAGCCACTGTCACAGCTCGGTCACCCAGCACAGTCCGTCCGTCCCCACACGGCACGGGCAGGAGATTTGGGGTGGGGAAAAGGAGCCAGGGTTCCCAGGCTCACCCCAGCAGCTCCAGGCTTGCCACTGGGTGAAGCCCCTGAGCATCACTGGTCCCAAGGGACCAGGGCACCAAGCCCTGGAGGTGCCGGGACGTGGCACCTGCAGCCGGGACGTGGCACATGGGGGCACGAGGGAGCTTGCGGCCCCGCGTTGCAGCACGCCCTGGGCCGGGTGGGATGGGTTTCCTGGGGTCTCCTGCCAGCTCTTACGTCAGCCGCCAGCACCGAGCCGCCCCGTACAACCCGCTCGGGGACCGGGGAGGCCTGGCCCCAGCTGACTCAGTGTCCCTCGCCCCTGCAGCTCCCCACGACGCTTCCCCACCCTCCGAGAGGGCTCCGGGCACGGCCTGGGGCCGGAGCAGCTGGGGCCACGGCAGGACACCTGCACGCCCCCATCCCCACCGCCCCGACACCCCGGGCGAGGGCTGGACCCCTCCGCGCCCGGGCCGTGGCGTTGTCCCCAAAATCCCCCGAGATTGCGACAGCCACCCCCGTGTCCCGGTCCCACGGGAGCCTTTCCCTTTCGCCACGGCCCCCCTTGCCCCCGGGGGCTGGCGGTCCCCCAGCGATGCCGAGCGCCCACTGGCACCGAGCGGAGGCTTCGGGGAGCCCCCCCGGGAGGGCTGGCGGGGAAGGGACAGACGGACGGCGGGACAGACGGACGGCCCGGCCCCGGCCGGGGCCACACGGCCGAGGAGGTGACGCGGCAGCCGGTCCCGACCGGGACGAGCCCCCCCCACCCCCGGCCCGGACAACGCCGAGCCCCCCGCGTATGGCAGCTCCCGGGTAGCGGGGGGAGGAGGAGGAGGAGGAAGATGAGGAGAAGGAGGAGGAAGATGACGATGACGATGAGGAGGAGGAGGAGGCAGAGAGCCCGGTGCCCGCCTCCGGACCCCGCCGCGCCCGGTCCCCGGTTCCCGGTCCCCGCTCACCTGCGCCTCGCCCGCGCGCCCCGGGAGCGGCGGCGAGCAGCAGCAGCCCCAGGGCGAGGAGCAGCGCCCGTGCCATCGCCCTCCCGGCACCGGGGCCCGTCCCGGAGCCGGCGCGGGCTGCCGCGGCCCCGGGCTGGCGGCTCCCGAGCTGAGCCGGCGCGGCCGCCCCCGCCGGTGCTCCCGGTGCGCATTGCACCGCCACCGCCTCCGCCGGCAGCGGCCCGGCCCGGCCCGGCCCGGGAGGAGGAACTTCCTGCCCGCCGCCGCCCGGCTCCGCCCGCCGCCGCCGCTCCGCCGGCGACGCCCGGCCCCGGCCGGTGCCTGGGGGGCAGCGGCGGCTCCGCCTCGGCTCGCGGCTCCGGGGCTCCGCGCAGCGGCGGCAGCGGGCGCGCCGGGGAGCCCGGTGTCGCTGCCCGGCGTTCCGGAGAGCCCCCCCGCTTTCGGTGCTGGTGCACAGCAGGGTCCCCGCCTGCAGCATCCCGTGGGCTGGGACCCCCAGCTTCACCGCCCCGTGCGCTGGGGACCCCCACCTTCATCACCCCGTACAGCCGAAGCCCCCACCTTCGTCACCTCACACATTGTGGACCCCCACCTTCATCAGCCCGTGCAGCTGAAGCCCCCACCTTCATCACCCTGTACACTGGCGTCCCTCAGCTTCATCACCCCATACACTGGAGACCCCCGCCTTCATCACCTCACACACCGTGGACCCCCATTTTCACCGTCCCATACACAGGAGTCCCCTGCCTTCATCACCCCATACACTGGAGACCCTCAACTTCAATACCCCATACACTGGAGACCCCCACCTTCATCACCCTGTACACTGGAGACCCTCAGCTTCATCACCCCATACACTGGAGACCCCCACCTTTATCACCCTGTACACTGGAGACCCTCAGCTTCATCACCCCATACACTGGAGACCCCCACCCTTTACCACCCCGTGCACTGTGGACTCCTGACCGCACCGTCCCATACTCCAGAGCCCCCCACCTTTGTCACCCTGCGCAGCAGAGACCCCGACTTTCACCACCCCCTGCACCACGGCCCCCCACCCTCAGAGCACGTCACCCCACAGACCCCCACCTCACCACTCGCCTCGGGGTGGGGGGAACGCACAGCATTTATTGCAGGGTGCCGGGTGCCCTCAGGCCGCGTACCCCTCCTGCTCCTCGCTGCTGTCCTCGGAGAGGCCGTGGTCCCCGGGGGTGCAGGCGGGGCACACACGGCCCACGTCCCTCCAGCAGGGCCTGCAGTACAAGGCGCCGCAGGCAGGCGAGGGGCAGGCCTGGTGGTCCCGGGGGGACTTGGGCTCCCCGCACACCGTGCACGGCCAGCGCACCCAGCGGCGTAGTCGCGGCCAGCGCCGGCAGCACCACTCCAGCAGGGACGTCCCCTGCAGCAGGGACGGGGACACGTGGGGCTCCAGCTGCCCCGTGGGGAGGACTGGCCACCCCATGGGGCAAATAGGATGGACCTGGGGAGCGGGGGACACCCTGGGCTGCCCATCCTGGCGTAGGCAGGGGGGGCCCGGCTCCCTGGTGCGGTGCCAGCCCCGCGTCCCCGTCCCCACTCACCAGGGCTGGGTAGCGGCGTGCCCGCCGGGCGATGCGCTTCCTCTGCAGGCGGACGAAGCACTGCCGCTGCCGGAGCAGCTTGTTGTAGAGGTAGAGCACGCGGCTCTTCTCCCGCTGCGCCGGGCACAAGTTGTGAGCCCTCCCCAAAAAAATGGAGTCCCTGGGGATGAGCAGGGCCCGGGGTTCTGGGGTCGGGTGCCACCGCTCACCTTGGGGAAGTAGAAGGCGGCAATGGCGCGGCGCAGGCGGTACATGTAGACCTGGAGCAGGCAGAGCAGCACCAGCACGGCCAGGGGCAGGCAGCTGTCCACGTACTGCTGCCGCGTCATGCCCCGGGGCTGTGGCAGGCAGGCTGGGGACGAGGCGGTGGCGCTGAGCAGCTCTCGTGGGCAGGAGCAGCCAGGCCAGGGAGCCAAGGGGGGCTCCCATCCCCGCCCCATCCCCAGAGACAAATCCCCAGGGGGCCCTCACCGAAGTTGGACGTCTCCAGCTCCGTGTCGGAGGAGGTGTTCAGGGACCCGATGGTGCTCCGCAGGAGCCGAGCCATCAGGGACGTGCCCGTCACGTGCACGGACAAGTGGTGGCTGCCTGCAGGGGAACAGGGGCACGTGGGGGCTGCACGGCAGGGCTGGGGGCTGGGGAGGCAGGCAGAGGGTGGGGGGGGCGGTGCAGGTTTTGTCATGGGGCTGTGGGGCTGGGAGCTGCCCCCGGGGCGCTGTGGGGCCGGGCCTCACTGCGGAAGGAGTACTGCACGAAGGAGTGCTGGTGGATGATGCTCAGCATGGTGTAGAGCGTGTGGTCCAGGCCCCAGGCGAGGAGCAGCAGGAGCAGGGGCGGGATGCACTCCAGCAGCTCCAGCACCTGCGGGGAGAGGGGTCCTCCACGACCTGCCCCCAGCCTCCCAACCCCACTCCCCAACCCCCCCCCCCCAGCCCCTCACCACGTTCTGCAGCTCGCGGGGCTGCATGGCCAGGCGGCACGGAAAGATCACGGCGGGGATCTCTGCCCGGCGCAGCGGCAGCAGCGTCCGCTTGTTCTGGGAGAGGGGAGAGCAGGGGGGCTCAGTACAGCCCTGGGGGGGCGTGGCAGGACCAGGGGGTGGCAGGGACCCCTGGGTGGGGGGGACCCCCTGCCCCATCTCCCTCCTCACCTGCTTTTTGCGGCGGGCGTCGATCTGGCGGAAATAGGTGGTGATGTAGAGGTTGTCAAAGCAGATGTCCTGGCAGTACTTCTTGGTGTAAGAGAACGCCCTGGGACGAGAGGGGGTCCCAAAGGAGGCAGGGGACAGCTGAACCCCCCCCCCCCAGCACCTTCTTTGTGTTCACAACCCACCGTACCTGTCCTTAAAGGAGGTTCCCATCCCTCCGTGCCCTGCGGCTAGCATGGCCAGAGCCCTCCCAGCCCCCCCAGCCCCAGGGCTCAGCCAGCCCAGCCCACAGCTCACGAGATGAAGATGAGGAGGAAGGTGAAGGAGAGCAGCAGGCGGAAGAAGGAGACGGCCTGGCCCAGGCGGGCGCTGTGCTGCCGGATCTGCGAGGTCACCTCCTCCACGATCTGCTCCCCGGACACGTTGATGCCCACCAGCATCTCGTGGTGCTCCTCCTGCGGCGGGGCGGGGGGGGGGGCGTGGGGCCAGGCACGATCCTGCCCCGGCCCCAGCACCGGGTGGATGGGGTGGGTGCCCACCTGGAAGACTACTTTGGCGCTGAAGTGCTGGCTGAGGTTGTTGACGGAGTTGTTCAGCATGTCGTACATCTGCCCAAAGTTGCCCTCGACAGGGATCCTGTCCCAGCACCAGCTGTGCATGACTGGGGGGGCACGGAGGGGACAGCGCTGGCGTCAGCGGGGGATCCCCCAGGCACCTCCCCGGCACGGACTGGGGCTCACGTCCAAGGGGTCTGGCAAAGGGGGCTGAGCTCCCGGAGCATCTCCCCCGTGGGAGGCCGGGGCTGGGCCCCCACATCACCCACCCTTGACGATGTGGCAAAGGAACTTGAACTTCATGGGCAAGCAGAGAAGGTGGCTGATGAGGGGCACGACGATAAGCGCCATGCAAGCCTTGTGCTTCGTGTTGAACCAGTCCCGGCACCGCTGCATGGCCTGGTCCACCACATCTGGGGGGCAGATGTGGGGGGCTCAGCTCAGAGCACAGCTCCCCTGCGCCCCGCCCCTCGCTCGCTTGCAGCCGTGAACCATCCAGGGCTTGTGGGGATGAGCACCGGGCTCCGCTGTGCCCCACTCACACGTGCAGCGCAGTTTGGTTTTCATTTCGTACAGCTTCTGGGTGCTGAGCGTGGCCTGGGAGTCCGTGCGCCCGCCCTGCGTCAGGTCGTACCCCTCCTCGCTGGCCACCTCCTCGTTGAGCCCCACGAAGGCGCGCGAGATGTTCTGCGTCTCGGCGTTCAGCCTCTGCCCACTCCGCTGCAGGATGGGGGGAGTGGCTCGGCCCCGTGCCCCCTGGCCCCCTCCCACCGCCCGCCGCCCCGCAGCCTCACCACCATGTCCTCCATCACCATGCGCAGCGGGACCGTGGACACCCGCCAGAGGTGGCGGCTGTGGTTGACCTGCAGCTCCGTCACGCAGCCCACCGCGCGGATCACCTCGTCCAGGTTGTGCCACACGTTGGCCACGGGCCCTGGCGCAGGCAGGGCTGGCTCAGACACCAACCCCCTCCCAAACCCGGGGACCCCGCGAGGGCAGGGGTTGGGGGTCCCTACCATTGTAGATAGCAGCGAGGACGAAGGAGAGGACGAAGACCCGTCCCTCCTTGCCCAGGAACTTGGGGACCACCAGCAGGCTGGCGCAGCGGACGTGCGGGGACGTGGCCCAGCCCAGCGCAGTCACCCCTGCGGGGAGCAGAGAGCTGTCCTCACGGCCCCACGGGGGACCAACGGCTCCCGTTGCCCCGTGCCTCCCCCCGGCTCCATCCTCACCTGCCAGCCCGCATGTCAGCTGCACCTTGCGCGTCTCCGTGAGGTTCATGGGGACAATGAGGAGCTGGCAGAGCCCTGAAACACCCGCACAGTGCCCTGAGTCCCCGGTGCCAACAGCCCCTCTGTGCCCTGCACCGGGACATGCTCACCAAGGCCGAGGAGGCTCCCGATGCTGGCGCCAAGGAAGAACTTGGTGCCGCGGTGCTGGTCTGGCCGGCTCCAGAGGAACTGGCTGCACGAGGTGGGCAGCAGCGTGACCACTGCTCGCTTCAGGGCTGGGTGGGGAGGGAAGCATCAGCCCTGTCCTCGCCCATGTCCTGTGGGGCCAGGAGCCGGGCAGGAGAGGCCCTCACTTGTGTTGGGTGGCTTCTGCCTCCTGTGTGCCTCTGTGCCAGCCATGCTCTCCAGCTCTGTGGCTCGGTGCTCGTCCCAGTGATGGGCGGGTGCTCCCATGGAACCGGTGCATTGTGAGCTGCCTGCTGCCATTCCACTGGCAGCATCGGATGTAGGAACTGCACCGGGAGCCTCAGAGACCCGAGCATGGAGCCAGTCTTGGGGCTGAAGAGGCTCCGGGGCTGGGCAAAGAGGGCCTGGGGCAGGCAGCCCCGGCACAAGCGCTGGCTGGAGGAGGAGAGCAAGGTGCGGGAGGTGGCGCGCAGCACCGCCGGCTTCGTGCTGGGCATGGCCCTGGCCAGCCTGTACGGGGCCCTGGTCCTGCTGGCGCAGAGCGGCAACGTCTGGTACTGCCTGGTCACCACCGTCAGCCTGGGCACGGCGCTGGGGCTGGGCATGGCCTTCTCCACCAAGGTGCGCGTCTCCGTGCTGCTCACGCTGCCCCACATCTTCACCAGTAAGCAGCCGGGGTCCCGCAGCGGGGGGCACGGGAGGTGCTGGCCCCCCTCAGAGCCCCAGGGTCACCCTGTCCCCGCAGGGGAGGGCAAGATGCTGCTGCTGCTGCTGGCGCTGGGCATGGCTGTGCAGGGGCCCTGCACCAACATCCTGCACAACTTCTCCCGGGCCGCTGAGTCCCTGTCGTGTGGTGCTGAGCTCGCCCTCAACCAGACGGCCGAGAGGCTGCAACGTGCCCGGGAGCCACTGCTGAGTGAGATGGGGGGGGATTGGGGGAGCGGGGGGGCTCTCCCTGGGGTGTGGGAGGAGATGGGCAGTGCTGGCTGGTCCCGGGCTGCCCACGCCCTGCGGGGTGCACTCAGGGTCCTGCTCTCTGCAGACGTGCTGGCCAAAATCAAGGACATTGCCCAGAAAGCCAAGGTGGTCGGCGACCGCGTCCGCAAGTTCTTCCGCTCCATCATGGACTCCGTGAGCCACGTCGGTGCGTGGGGGCTCCCGGGCTGCCCCCAGCCTCATCACCCCGTGTCAGGCCTGTCCTCACCCCCCCCCCCATCCCCATCCCTGAGCCCCCATTCCCCGTCCCCATTGCCCTCTCCCTGCCCGCAGCCCGAGCCCTGCGCAACGTGTGGCGCTGGCTGGCCAACGTGGGCGAGCTGTGCAACCAGGAGCTGGGCACGCCGTACCGCCGCTGCCTGCGCCTCTTCGAGGAGGCCAAGGACAACTGTGAGCGCGCGCTCTCCTTCCTCTTCTTCCTCTGCTACATCATCATCACCTTCAGGCCGCTCTGCGGCCTGGCCAACGGTGCGTGCGTCCCCCCGGCACCTCTGCAGCGAGTGGGGGCACAGTGGGGCAGAGCCACAACCGCTGCCTGCGGCCCCACCCTGGCAAAGCCTCCCCTTTCCACAGCTGGCCTGCTCTTCTGCATCATCCCCCAGTACATCCAGTCCTTCCTCAAGAAGACGATCGCAGCCCGTGAGCATCCTGGCACTGCCGGGGGACTGGGGACCCTCCTCTGCCCCCCATTTCCCCTTTCCTGGCGCTCTCGCTCCGACCCCCAGCACTGCCCCGCTCCTTGCCACCCCCGCAGCCCTCAGCAGAGCGCTGGACCGCGTACGCAGGGAGTTCGAGTTCAACATCTCGGCTGTGCACCACTTCGAAGTCAGCCTCAACTCCAGCAAGACCCTGGCTGATGTGGCCCTGGACATCATGGAGGGCGTGAGCCAGCGCCTGGAGCCCACCCGCCAGGTCGTGGGGCTCTTCGCATACGCCTCCTCCTGCGCCATCCTCTACCTGTACCTGAAGTGAGGGTGCTGGGGCTCTGCTCCGGGGCTCGGGGAGCCCAGCGAGCCGAGCCCAGAACCCCACACCCTCCCCAGGGCGCTGCGGTACCGCTACCAGTACCTGCGGGATGACGCCTTTGACAACGTCTACATCACGCAGCGCTTCATGGAGATGGACGTGCGGCGAGCAGAGCAGGGCAAACCCACTGTGCTGCCCCTGAACTTCTGGGAGAGCGGCCGCTACATCCACCCCGGTGAGCCCTGCGGTGGGGAGGGTCCCCCTGTGCCGGGGAGCCACGGGGGGTCCCGGCATGGCACAGCCTCACGGTGCTCCCGTGCCCGCCCAGGGATGCCGTGGCTCTCGCAGCAGGAGCGGCGCCGCTACGGGCTGGAGCTGGTGGGGCTCCTGCGGCACATGCTGCTGGGGCTGAGCCTCGTGCTGGCCGACTACAGCCTCTTCTGGCTGCTCGACCTGGTGCGGCACCAGATGCAAGGCGAGATCGTAGCGAGGGGTGAGCGGGCATCCCTGGCCTGAGCCCTTCCCTGGCTCCCCCCTTTCTGCTTCGCTGGCTCGGGGATGAGGTTTTGGGGTCCCGCCGTGCCCCTGACCCAGCCACCCCGCAGCCCCGGCGATGCTGGCCATCAGCGTGAACGGGACGGGCTACACCAGCGAGATCTTCCAGGACCTGGTCTCTGCCTTCGACGTGCTGCAGCGGGGCAACGTCTCGGTGCTCTCCCAGCGGTGCCTCCTGCAGCCCGTGGAGCCCGACTACAGCGCCTACATCAGCATGGGTGACCGAGGGGGCGGGCAGGGGGTGCCCGCACCCCACGCAGGGTGTATGGAGGTGGGGGGGGTCACCACGGCATGACCCATCCCTTCTTTGCAGGCATCCTGTACGGCATCTGCCTCTTCGTTGCCATCTTCGGCAACCACGTGGGACGCCTGCGGCGGGTGGTGTGTGCCGCTTACTACCCGGCTCGTGAGCAGGTGAGAAGCCCCCACTAAGGCACCAACCCCCCCAGCAACCGCTCGCCCTCACCCTCCTGTCGCCTTCGTGCCCAGGAGCGGACGTCCTTCCTCTACAACAGCATCCTGGCGCGGCGGGCAGGGCTGGTGCATGCCCTGCGCCAGGCGGCGAGGCTGCACTCGGCGGATGCTGGGCACGGCAATCTGCTCCTCTTCCTCACCTCCAGGCAAGCGTCCCCGTTACGTGCCTCGCTGGGCATCGCTGAAGGTCGGTGCCAACCCCCGGGGCTGGCTTTGCCCTGTCCCTGCTGAGTTGTCCCCGTTCCTTCCTGCAGGGTGCCTGCCTTTGGCCGGCTGCTTCGGCTCCTGGGCATCCAGCAGAAACACTGCCTGGCCTGCGGGATGGCGGAGCAGAAGGACTTCATCGCGTGCATCACACCCAGCTGCAAAGGTGGGCAGTGGGAGGAGAGGCAGGAGCCCCCCCCAACACACACACACCTGTCCCACCCTGCTTTATGTCTCTCCAGGGCTGTACTGCAGCGACTGCCACCAAGCCCTGAACAACGTCTGCTCCATCTGCATGGGTCCCCTGAGCTACAAGGACATGGGGGACGAGGAGATGTGAGCAGGCTGGGGGGGGAACACAGGGGGCGGCACGGAGCTGGGGACATCCCGTGGGCTTGTGGAATGGGGGGGCTTCCCCTGCCCTCTCCCCACAGGGACTCCAGCGACGAGGAGACGGTGGGGCTGTGGCTGGGAGCGCTGCGGACGCTGCGGGGCCACGAGCAGGAGCAGCGCCGGGAGCAAGGGCAGCTGCTGAGGCAGCGCATCCAGGAGGTGGCAGGGGGCCGGGGGGGAGCCCGCCGCTTGCCCCCTGAGATGTTGGCCCAGCTGCGAGCCCAGCTGAAGGAGGAGGCGAGCGAGGAGAGCGATGGGGACAGCTACGGGGTGCCTGGTGAGGACAGCTCCTTCTCCAGGTGAGGACTGGGAGGGGTGGCCTTGGGGACATGGGGGTGCGGGTCCCTGACGCTGCTCTGCCCCCCCCCATCCCCTTCCAGCCTTGATTTCAGCTACCAGGAGCAGCCCGAGGGCAGCGGCAGTGAGCTGGAGGAGGTGAGGGTCCTGCAGCCACCCAGCAGCAAGGGCAGGGCCGGGTGACGGCAGGACGGTGCCGCGCAGACGGCTCGGTGGCCGCGGGGACATGGCACAAGGCTCTGGGGATGCGGCCGAAGCCCCAGCAATGCAGTGGAAGCCGTGAGCTGCTGGGGCAGATGGGGAGGGGTTGGTGAATAAAGCACCCAGTCTTCAAGCCACCAGTGTCCTCGTGCCCTGAGCTGGCAGCTGGCACCGCTGCAGTGGCCCCGTCCTCCCCCCTCATTGCACCCCCAGCTCCAAACCCCAGCCCTGCGCTGTCCCCAGCCCTGCTGTAACCCTGTCCCCACCCCTCATGGTGCCCCCAGCCCCATCCCCATGGTGCCCCCAGCCCCATCCCTGTCCCCAACCTTATTGTGCCCCCTCCTCCATCCTGGTGGCTCTCCCACCTCTGTCCCCGTGATGTCCCCAGCCGCACGGTGCCCCTGTCCCCACGCTATTCCCAACCCCATCGTGCCTCCACCTCCATCCCAGCAGTGCCCCCTGCCCCCTCTGTGTCCCCCCAGTGTCCCCAGCCCTATCGTGGCTCCATCTCCATCCCTGCAGTGAACCCAGCCCCATCACCGTGATGCCCCCAGCTCCATCACCGTGATGTCCCCAGCCCCATCACCGTGATGCCCCCAGCCCCATCACCATGATGCCCCCAGCCCCATCACCATGATGTCCCCAGCCCCATCACCGTGATGTCCCCAGCCCCATCACCGTGATGCCCCCAGCCCCATCACCGTGATGCCCCCAGCCCCATCACCGTGATGTCCCCAGCCCCACCACACCCCCAACTCCAGCCCCGTGGTGTCCCCAACACCGTGCAAAGCTGTACTGGTGGCGGTGGGGGGTGCTGGACAGACAGACAGACGGGGCGCACGGGATCCCTGCTTCTCTGTTTATTATCAAGCAGCCTTCGTTTAAAAAAAAACAAACAAACAAACAAACAACAAAAAGACGCGACCCGGCGGCGCGGGGGCGCGGCCGCCCGCGGATTATTTCATTTGGTTTCTTACACCAGAGAGGTTCAAGTAGCCGAAGATTTCAAGTTCACCATAAGGCACTTTAAAGCCATGACAGGAGCCAACCCCCCCCCCCCCGTCCCCATCACCCCTCCCGTCACCCCATGGCAAGGGACAGACACGCAGAGGCCAGGCAGCGCTGGCGGGCAGCAGCGGAGGGGCCGGGAGGGGTGGCTGGAGGGGGGGGGGGGGAATATATTACATCATCTTTTTAAATATAGATAAAACTCTTATTTTAGGCAAATAGTGCCGGTCCCCTGCCCCCCGGTCGTGCCGGGGGGGTCTGCGCCCTGGGGGCATGTGCAAAGGGCAGAGGGGTGACCGTGGGGGCCCGGCCACCCCGGGGAAGGGGTCCCACAGGGCCGGGGCGTCGCGGGGGGGGGGTGGGGGCCGGGGGGGGCTCACCCGGAATAGTGCAACCAGAGAAAGCAGCCGGGAGTGCAGGGGCGAGGGGGCTCGCCGGGGAGGGGGGGGCTGCTCGGGCCGGGGGCCTGCGGGGGTGGGCTCGGGGGGGGGCTCCGGGGACAAGCTATGTACAGCGCGGGCCGAGCGGGCGGGGAGACCCCCCCCGGCCGGTGCCGCGGAGGGGGGGGGGGGGCCGCCAGGGGGCGCCCCCCCGCCGGCCGGGTCCTGCCCCCGGCGGCGCTCCCGGTTACCGGGAACGGAGGGGGGCGGCCCCGGGGGAGGGCGAGGCGGCCCCTCCCGGTCCGGGGCCGGTCCCTCCCCAGCGGCTCCGGCGTCCCGGGAACGGCGGCGGGGTCGCCCCGGGAAGTCGGGGTTCGGGGGGGGGGGCGGCGGCGGCGGGGGCGCCCCGGGCCGGAGGGGGGCGGCGACGAGGGGGCCCCCCCCGCCCCATTGTGCAAATCCGCCAGGGGGGGAGTTTCCCCCTTTTGCATAATTCAGAACAAACCGTGACGGGAAAAACAGGAACAGAAACCCCGTCGGGAGGCGCGGCGGGGCGCGGCGGCGGCGGGGCAGCGCGCCCGGGGCTGCCCGGGGGACCCAGGCGGGCCGGCGCCGCGCCTCCCCCCCCCGCCCTGCCCCCCCGCCCGGCGGGCCCGGCCCGGCTCGGTACGGCCCGGCCCGGCTCGGCTCGGCTCGCTACGGCCCGGCCCGGCTCGGCGCGGCCCGAAGCGGCCCGGCTCGGCTCGGCCCGCCGCCCCCCGGCGCGCTCCGTCGGGGCGGCGGCGGCGGCTCCTACGCCGTCTCCACGGGCACGGCGCCGTCCGGCTGCGGCCCCTCCTCGGGCTCCGGCTCGGGCTCGGGCTCGGGCTCGGGCTCTTCCTCCTCCTCGTCGGGCCTCGCCGGACCCCAGTAATGGGCGAGGGAGAGGCGCAGCCCGTCCAGGCGCCCGTTGGAGAGGTCGAGCCCCGGGGGCCCGGCGGGCGGCGGCGGGGGCTCGTCGCGGCGGCGGCGGCGCGTCCGCACCTCCAGGCAGTTCTGGCCCTTGAGGTGCCGCTGGAGGTGGTCGTCCTTGGCGAAGGCCTTGTGGCAGACGTTGCACTCGTAGGGCCGGGCGCCCGTGTGCAGGTGCATGTGGTTCTTCAGGTCGTAGCTGTGCAGGAAGCGGGCGCTGCAGTGCTGGCAGGAGTAGGGCCGCTCGCCCGTGTGCTTGCGCATGTGGATCTTCAGCTTGTCGTTCCTGGGGGGGGGGAGATGTCAGCAGGGTGGCCGGCACCCCGAGGCAGCGGCTGCTGGGATGACAGCGCACAGCCGGGGCAGGGATGCGCTGCAGGGACATCCATGGGACAGGGATGTGCTGTGGGGACAGCAGGGGCACCCCTGGGACAGGGATGTGCCAGGGGACAGCAGGGGCACCCCTGGGACAGGGATGTGCCAGGGGACAGCAGGGGTACCCCTGGGACAGGGATGTGCAAGGGGGTGCCACAGGCATCCCCAGAGCGAGGATGGGCTTGGGGGCAGCACAGGCATCCCAGCAGAGTGCACGGGACATGCGGGGTCGGGGTGCTCTGGCAGGGCAGGGGACCACATCCCTGCTGCCTGGCTGGGGCGCACGGAGACCAAAGCCCCCCCAGGCAGGCATGCATCCCAGGGGAAATGTGTCCCTGGGATGCTGCGGGGACACCAGCAGCCACACGGGCTGGAAGAGGACGTGTCACAGGGTACCCCAGGGACCCCCGAGGCAGGGCAGGGAGGGGGCCAGGCCGGCAGCACTCACCGTGTGAAGCGGACCCCGCAGACCTGGCAGGCGAAGGGCTTCTCGCCCGTGTGCGTGCGCATGTGGCGGGGCAGCTTGCCCGCACCGTGGATGACCTTGTGGCAGACGGGGCACTCCTGGGGCATCTGCGAGCGGCGCTTGCGCACCAGCTTGTCGGGCGTATCCAGCCCGGGCGCCAGCGACTCGTGGTGCAGCGAGCTCAGGTACGCCATGAGGTCGGGGTCGATGGCGTCCTCATCGGAGCCGGCCTCCTCGGGGGACAGGGGCGGCTGGTAGGGGAAGGGGAAGGGGTGCGGGGGCAGCTCCTCCTCCTCGGGCATCTCGTAGCTCTCGTAGGTCTGGACCAGGCCCTCAGGCAGGGCGGGCAGCGGGGGCGAGGGCGGCTGGGGAGGTGGCAGGGGGCTGTCGTACCCCTCGGCCTCGGCGGGCAGCTCCTCGGTGTGGTTGTTGAGCCGGGAGCCACGGGCTTGCAGGAACTTGCGGGTCTTCTTGCTGCGGCGGGCAACGGGGCGGGCGGGTGGCAGGGTGGGCACCTCGTCCTCGGGGAGGGTGGCGAAGGCCTCCAGGTAGCGGCGAGCCCGCTCGCAGTCGCCATCGTCGGGGCCAGGAGCCTCCAGCCCGCTGCCCTGTAGGATTTCCACGCAAGCAGCGATCACGCACGGTATTTCCAGCAGCTGGGCAGCCTGCAGCACCTCGCCCATGTTGGCGCTGCTGATGGTGAGCGTGGCCGTGTAGGCAAATTCCAGCAGCGCGCCCAGCGCCTCCGGCCCCACAAAGTCCAGCTCGCAGACCTCCTGCCCCGGCCCCTGCCCCGCAAACAGCTTCTTGAAGTAGCGGCTGCAGGCGGCCAGCACGGCCCGGTGCGTGCGGTACTCCAGCCCCTGCGTCTTGATGGTGACGTCGCAGAGCACCCCGAGCTGCCGCTGCTCGTTCAGGCTGCTCAGCAGCTCGCTGCTGTGCTCGGGGAAGGGGATGCCAATGAGGTCGTCCTCCGGGCTCGCCATCGTCCTCACCTGCGGGAAGCAGAAGCCAAGGAGGCTCAGCACCGGGCAGCGCCCTTGGGTGCTCGGAGCCGTGGGGTGCTGACGGCGCAGAGGGCTGACGGGAGGCGGGGGGAAGATGGCGCTCGGAGGAAACTTTGTGGCTGAAGTGTCAGCTCTGCTGCAGAGCCGGGGGGGGGCGGCAAGGAAACCCCCTGCTCTTGAGGAACGCGCTAGGGGCAGGGTGCCCCCAGCAGTGGGGTGCTTGGGGCTGGAGGGGCGCACGGCTCGGCACCACCGCCGCCGCCGGGGCCTTGGGTTTGGGTTGGATGCTGAACCTTCCCCGCCACGTCGAGGCAGCCGTGCCGCGGGGGCTGCCCTCGCCCCCCGCTGCGAGGTCGGCTGGTGGCGGGCCCCCCGCCGCAGCCCCCCGCGCTTCCTCTGCCGCCAGCACCCAGCCGCCCGCGCCGCCCCCCGCGCGACCACAGCAAAGGGGGAAATCTCGGTGCGGTGCCTTTGAACGGTGCCGAGGCGCGGCGCTTCCTGCGCCAGCCCACCCCCCGCGGCCCCCAGCCCGGCCGGGCGCAGCCGCCGGCTCCCGGCACCCCGTCCTGGGAACGTGGGCCTCGCCGGCGGCGGGCGCGGGTGGGCGGGCGAGTGCCGGGAAGAGGGCCCCGAGGGCCGGGGGCCGCCCCGCAGAGCCCAGCCGGGCTGGGAACACGGGCCACGCTTCCTGCCACGGCAGATTAGGATCAGCACAAGCGCCGGTTCCTGCCCCCGCTCCCAGTGGGGGCCCAGCCCCCTCCCTCCCCCTTTGCCCCAGCCCGGGGCCGCTCCTCGCCCAGCCAAGCCCTGCCTGCGTGAGCAGGGCCTTTCCCACGCTGCAACTGGCAGGGCTTTACGTCAACGCAGCCATAAACCCAGCACCGAGGCCTTCCCGGGCCTGCGGCACCGCGGGGCAGGCTGTGCCCAGCACAGGGGCACCGCCACCACCGGGTCCCCACGGAGCAGCAAGGAGGGGACGTGCAGGCACCCAGCGCAGAGCAGCACTCGTGGCCGCAGCCAGCTGCCGGGGCTGGCGCTCAGAGGGCGATGGACCCGTGGGATGAGGGAGCCCTCTTGCTATCCCCAGCCCTGGGCATGGGACGGTGGCTGCAGGAGCTCTGGAGCTGTTGCCTGGACGTGGCCCCAGTGCTCAGCCACCAGCAACGCTGTCCCAGCCCTTTGCGGTTGCTCAGTGGCACCGGGGCGAGGGGTCTGTCTGGTGGCTGCGACCCTTGGTAAAGGCAATGCCAAGAGCGTGGCACCGCCGTGCCCGCACACCCGGCGGTGCTGTGCCACGCCATGCCAAGCGCAGCCACGGCTGTCGGCGCTGCACATGGCACTGCCGGACAGCGCCAAGCCGTGCCCATCCCCAGCGCACCATGCCGAGCCGTGCCACACCAAGCCGCTCCGAACCGAACCCTGCCGCGCCGGGACGGCCGTGCCAAGCCGCGCGGTGCCGTCGGCGGGCGCGGGGGACGTGCCCCCTCTTGCCCGCCGAGGGGCGGCGCGGCCGGCGGGCCCCCGGCGCAGGGGCCCATCCCCACGCCGGCCGCTCCCTGCGCTTGGGCGCCCGCCAGCTGGGGCTGCCTCGGCAGGCGGCTGGGAACGGCCCCGGAGCAACCGGCTGCGGAGCCGCCCCAGCCGCTGCCGAGCAGGCCCGACCGGCAGGGCAGGCGGCAGCCGCCCCTGAAACTGGGAGCCGGGCAGTGCCGACCGCCCGGGACGCCGGCGCCACCGAAATCCTGTGCCCCCCCCCCCCCCATCCTACCCGTACCCACCCTGCGGTGCCCACCGCCGCGCGCCCTGTGCCGCTCCCCGGGTCCCCACTGCCCGCCGGGGTGGGGGCGAGCGGATTAGGGGCGATTAAGCCATCAGGGCACTGGGAGCCAACAGGCAGTGACAGCCCCCGATGAGATTAGGCAGGATTAGCAGCGGGGGGAGGATTATGGGAGGTGAGCACCCTGTGCCGGGGCTCGGGTGGCCCTTGGGGGGGGGGACAGGGACACTGTGTCCATCGAGCGCTGCCTGCAGCACCTCAGGGCTGGCACAGGCAGGCTGAGCACCGGCTGTCCTGGGACGGGTGGCACGCGCTGCTGCTGGACGCGCTGGCAGGCCAGACGGACGGGAGCAAAGCAGGGCAGGAAACGCTGGCGGAGCGAGGCAGCCCACTCATGCCCTCCTTCACCCGTCGCTCGCTGCATCCCCTGGACGAACACGATGGCAGCAGGAGGCACCCGCTGCCCCAGGGTCCCCAGGGTCCCCATGTGCCCTCCAGCACCCCCAGCCCCTCGAGACATCCGGGCACGACTCGCTCGTACGGCTCTTCCTGTTTGCAGGGCCGGGGCTGGCACCGCTGGCACGCTCCCCTTTGGGGTGCTGCTTCACCACAGGCCCGTTGCAGCACCCGCGGCCCCAGCTGCACCGCGGGGGGCTCCGAGGCCCACACACGGCCTCCGTTCACGCATCCCTCCGGCAGCCTCGCCGTACCGCAGGGTGCACGCGGGAACGTGAGCCCAAGCGCCCCGTCCGCGGGAGCAGCCCGGGTGCTGCAGAGCTCCCCGCGGCCTCGGGCAGAGGCACAGCTCGGAGGCCGGGGCGAAGGAGCCGGGACCCCCGGGAGCGGCCGCTGGGGCCGGATGCCTGCGGACGTGCGACCCGCGCTGGGGCAGGGCGGGGGCGAAGAGGTGGCAGGAGGGGGATTTTCCATCGCACCAAACCGCCTGTTACTGCTTCTTCCCCGACACCCCCCCCCCCCCCGCGCATCCTCCCCACTGGAGCGAAGTCACATGCTGAGCGGGTGCCATTGAGGAGATCGCAGCGGCGATAAGGAAATGGGGGGGGGCAAGGTGTGAGGGAGCCAGAGCCGCCCCCAGCACCCCCCGCACGGCAGGGTCCCCTGGCCGGTGCGGGGGGACGATGCAGCGGGGTGCAGCCAGCTGGCGAAGGGGCTGGCAGCATTGCCCGTGCCCCCACCTAGCCAGCACTTTCTCGGTTACGTCAATGCCCGCAGCCGGGCCCGTTTTGCCCTCTGCAGCTGCACAGGGCCGGGGAAAAGGGGAGGGGGGGTTGCTCCCCGCGCAGAGCCGGCTCCCATGCCCGGGGCATGCTGCAGCAGGAACAATGGCTCCCGGGTCACCCTGACATCCCAGCCGCTGCCGGCCCCGCGGCACCTGGCAGCCAGCACCCACCCGGCGCAGGAACCGGCTGCGTCCCCCGCTGCAGAACCTGGCCAGCACACCGCACACAGCCACGGGGCCAGCCTGCGCCGAGCTCGGGGCCTGGGGACCCGGGTGGAAGCGGGGACCCCAGGGCCTCTGCCTGCTCCCTGCCGTGGGCAGGAGGATGAGGGGCTGGGGGTCCCAGGGTACGCGGCTCCGGCTCCGGGCTGCTCCTGGGTGCTGCTGCTCTCATTAAAGAGAGTTGAAACGCTGTCGAGGGACTTCACAGCCGCACCGGGGAGAATGAGTCACCCAGGAAGGTGAGCGCAGCACCAGGCAGCGCATCGGGCCCCGGCCCCTCGCCCCAGAGGGGCCCCTCGCCCTTTGGGAGCTGGGAAGGGGACCCAGGTGGCCGGGCGTCCCCCCACCCACCCATCACCCTGCCCAAAGCCTGCAGGGAGCAGCAGCAGCCCAGGCGCCCACGCCGTGGGGCATGGGGGGTGGCATGGCTGTGGGACGGGGGCTGCATAGCCCCGCTGCCATCTGCAATGAATGGAGTGGGTCAGGGTCCGGCCGGGCTGGTGGTCCCCGAAGGGGCACGCACCAGAGGTGCGGCTGGGGGTCCCGATGCCGAAGGGGAGCCCGGACGTGGGCTGGGGAAGCGGTCCCGCTCTTTGAAAGAAGAAAACAGCGAGCACACAAGAAAGGAAATGGTTTGAAGAGACGAGAACAAACAGAACCCACCCGCCCTGTATTGGGGGGGGGTGAGCCCCGCAGCAGCTGCCCCACCAGCAGCCCCCCAGCTCCCTGCGCACCCCCCCAGCTCCTCCCGGCCCGCAGTGACACCCGGAGAGCTCCTGGTCCCCGCGAGTGGCGAGTGCCCCGCGGTCACAGCCGCGCACCCAGAGCCCAGCCGCCGGCACCGGAGCACCCGAGCATCGTGGCCCAGGTCTGCCTCTGTGCGCACCCAGGACCGGGGCCGGGCTCCAGGCACAGGCAGCCCCGCCATGGCGGCACGGCCGGCCTGGCGGCATCGCCACCGCTGATCCCAGCGCCTACAGTGGGGACCAGCAGCTGGGAGCCCACTCCAGCCCCCTGCCCGCGGGCCCCAGCCTGGCAGCACGGCCCCATCCTGCTGCCAAAGCCTTCCCCACTGCCCATGCCAGGCAGAGGCACGCCCGGCACTGCTGCTATGGGGCGCAGGTCCCGCTCTGCCAGGCGGGGACAGCGAGGTGACCCACACCTCGCCACCCATCCCATCCTTCCCCATCCCAGCGGCAGTGAGGGCGGTGCAGGGCTCGGTTGACGCCAGCATCCCGCCGGCCTGCCCGGCAGCCTCCCAACCGGTGCCCCGGTGCCCTCCCCACACCCGGCTGCGCCAGGGCCCTGCCGGCTCCCCAGGGGCCACTCGGCACCGTCTCCGCCGTGGCCGGCGGCGGGTGGGCGCACGGCTCACCTGGCGCGTGTCCCCGCGTGGCTCGGCGCTCCGCCGCCGTTGGGTCCACGGCCCGCGAGCGGCAGGGAGGGGAAGGCAGGGTGCTGTGTGAACTTGGCCCCGCTCCCCGCTGCACTTCAGCGCGGATCCCACCTCAAAAGGAGTTGACGCCCACACCCCGGGTCACGCACCTCCCAGCCCCGCTTCCCAGAACACACACAGCATTAACCCTTCTGCAACCGGCACCGCGGCCGGGGCGCCAACCCGGAACCGGGCAGGGGGCAGCCCCGGCACCCTCCCGCCGGAGGAAATTCCCAGCGGCGCTGGGACCGTGCGCCCCGCACCGCGGGCATCCCCTCCCCGTCGCACCGGCCCCCCACGCCGAGGCGTCGGACGGGCCCTCGCCCTCCCGCCGCCCCGGGGCAGGGCGCTGGGTGCTCGCCGCTGGCCGCGGCCGGCCCTGGCCAAGCCAGGAGGGCGCCTGCGCTCGGCGGGAGCAGGGCTGCCACCGCAGGGCTGGGCTCGGTGCGGCGTGCCACGGCCTGCCCCGGAGCCGCCCCCCATCCCTGCACATGCATGTCCCGCTCTGCCCCCAAAGGCAGCCCCAACACCGCCGCGCCGCCCCGGGTCCTGCCGTGCCGCAGCCTGGCAAAGGCGGGTGGCACGGGGAGCCCGGCCACCAGCATCCGGGCACAAAGGGCTGCGCACGCCGCGACCTGGGGAAGGGGCTTGTGGATGGCCCCAGGCACCCGCCGTCGCTTGGTCTCCTCCGCAACCCAGGCAGGGGCACCCACAGGGCTCAGCTCCCCGCTGCCCGGCCCCACACCCCCTGCTCAGCCCCCTGCTCCGCTGCCTGGGGCAGGCTTAGGGTTCTCGCAATGCCCCCATAATTACACCCTCTGCGTCCCCGGCTAAACAGCAATTAGCAGCCCAAGGAGAGCTCCCCACACCCCACCGCCAGCACCCAGCATCCGCCCCGGCCGCCCACACCAGCTCAGCACCCGGCCAGGGCCGTGCCAGGGGCTGCTCCCCCCCCGAGCCTGGCTGAGGCCATCGGGCGGCCGTGCCAGCGCCTGGGAGCCGCGCTGGCCATGGCACGAGGCCTGGCAGAAAGGGGAAGAGCGCTGCGCCGGCGCGGCCGCCCCAGCCGTCAGGGAGGGGGCCTCTGGCCCCAGCAACGTTCTCGGAAAGAGCCGAGCCGTGTTGTGCAAGAGCCCGACCACACGGGCGGGCAGCAGGCGTGCAGAGGGGCAGCAGCCACGCCAGCATCTCGCCTTCGCGGGCACCGTGCGCCGGGCAGTGCGCAGCCGTGCCGCGGATCGGGCAGGCCCCCGCTGCTCGCGGCGCCGGCAGCCTCCCCCAGCACGCCGCGATGCTCGGGGCTGGCAGGACATGGCAGTGGGCACAGCCTCACGCCAGCAGCCCCGGGAGGGAGGGAGCGTGGCACCTGCCTGCCAACCCTCCGCCTGCCCTTTGCTCCCCATAAAGGAGGGGAACGGCGCCAGCCCCCCCTGGCCCAGGTGTGCCAGGTGCTAAGGGCGGGAGATAAGGTGGGCGAGGCGGGCAGGGAGGGGCACGGCATGGGCACGCAGCCCTGACTCAGGGTTCCCGCTGGTGGCCAGGCCCCGCTGGGGGTGACTCACCGCGGCCCCCCCACCCTGGGGGTGTTGCAACCTCCCACACGCCGTCGCCAGCCCCACAGGGCCGCTCTCCCCAGCTGGGGGGCACGGGGGGTGCCCACCCGCGGAGCTCTCGGTCCACCCAGTGGGCAAGGGGCTATTGAAGAAGCGGGGTGCTGGCCTTCGGGAACGATGGACCGACCCTCACCCGTCCTCACCGTGGCTGGTGCCACCAGTGATGGCACTGGCTGGGGATGCCCAAACCCCCATTCCCCATGGGATAGGGACAGGGCATGTCCTGGGCCAGGCCTGGCTCCAGCACAGCACCAGTCCCTGTCCCCGAGGCAGGACAGACATCCAGCCGCAGCACCCCAATGGGCATCTCCACCTCTCCCACCCCACACCCCAAAATGTGGGGCCCTGACCTGCTGGGACACACGGCCCCACTGCCACCTGCACGTCCAGCAGTGGACGGGACAGAGGTGGCTGAGGGCGTGCAGCCTCTGGGGGTCACCCCGGAGCTCCCCGCACTGAGTGTGGCTGTCCTGGGACGTCCCAAGGGCAGGGGAGAGGCCACGCGAGGCCGGACGCTTCGGCTGTCCCCAGCTGCACCCTGCCGGGGTGGCACGAGGAGCGGGGCCACGCAGAGGCAGGAGCAGGCAGAAGGAAGGAAGCAAGGAAGGAAGGGGTTGCCAAAACAGAGCTTGAGGGGGGAACAGGAAGGAAATGGTCAACAGCAAACACTGCATCGGATCGCCCCAGCGCAGAGTGAAACCCACCCACGGGCATCTGCCGGGGCAGGGAAGGGTTGGGGCCGAGGTTTGCGCTCGCCCAGGGTGAGCAACGCTCGAACGGCTCCGAACGGGGCCTTCGGTACCCAGGCCAGCGCCGAGAGGGGCCCAGCAGAGGCGGGCAGCCCCGTTGTGGTCCGGATCCCACAGCCCAGCCCGCTCCGTTCGGCGGCTGCCCCCACCCTGCCCAGAGCCCCCATGGGCAGCAGCGAGCCCCAAGCACCCCCCCAGGAGCCACGCTGTGGCTACCGAGAGCCGGGGGCAGCAGGACCAGATTCCGCCAGCCTTACAGCGTGGGACAGCCGGCGCTGGGGAGAGCAGGGCCAGGCGGCTCCGCTCCCGCTCACCCCGCAGCACGCAGACAGTCACGGGAGCCCCTTGGAGGACAGCCAGACCCCCAGGTCCTGCTGTACCGTGTGGCCCTGGGGGGGTGCCACGGGCTGGTGACATCTCCTCCCCCCACACGGGACCCTGTCCTCACGGCACCCCGGGAACCAAGCAACGCCAGCACCATGGAACCGGTGTAGGATGGGCTCCAGTGCTCCATCCCGGCACCGGGACGGGCCTGGTCCCCATGGGGTCACCCAGCAAGGACAGTGCCAGCCCGCAGCCCCCCCTTAAACCCCCCGAAATAGCCCAGCTTCCGCCCCCACGGCAGCTGCCTGCCTCCAGTTCCCCGCTGCCCACGGATGATCCTAGGGGAGGGAGGGAGCAGGCGGCCCTAATCCCCCCCGAGCCCACTTAGCGCTGCCAGCGAGGCTGAGCCCGACGCAGCCCCCCCAGCCCGCACAGCACCGACAGCGAGACCCCCGGCCAGGCCCCCCCACCTCAGGGGACACGACAGACCCTGACCTGTGCCTGCGATGGAGCGGATCTGGGGCAGCCGGACACGGAGCCAGGCCGCCGCACATGGGGCTGTCCCCACGCTGTCCCCAGCCCTGCAGCAACCCAGCCGGGATGCCCCCACCGAGCCAGCTCGCTCCCGCGTGGCCCCAGAGGAACGGGAATCCCCTTCCCCTCCCCATCGCAGCCCCCAGAGCAGAACATCTTCCTGCCCATCCTCACCACAGCCCCCAGTGCTGCTGGGGGGAACCTGGCACGGGGACAGCCGGGGACAGCACCGCAGCAGAACGGCCAAGGCATCACCGTGCTCCCGCGCGAGCCCAGCCGCGCTCCCCAGCCCACTGGCACTCCGGGTGGGCAGCACCCAGCGCCTGCGCCAGCAGGGACCCAGCGCCCCGCAGCAGGACCCCGTACTCACCGCTGCCTCCAGCCGCTGCCCATGGGGCCTGGGGACGCGGCGGGGACAGCCAGGGCAGAGCGGAGCACGCAGCGCAGCCGAGCCTGCCGGGAGAGGCCAGCGCTCGCCTGACCTACTTCTCCTTCCGCATCACCTGCTTTCATTTTCCCTCACCACGGCTCGGTCCCCCCGCCCGCCCACAGCCCCGCCAAGTCACGCCAGCGGCTCCCCAGGGGCACGGGGCGCCGGGGTCCACGGCTCCCCAGGGCACCGGCGTGCACGCGGCCGGGTCGCCCGCACCCGGGGCACGGAGCGCGGCGGGGCCCTGGGCGCGCTGAAGGTCACCGGCCGCTGCTGGGGACAGCTCCAGCAGCAGGCACGGCCGCCTCCCCCCCCGCCCGCGCGGCCACCCGAGCGTCACCTCCCTGGCACGAAGCGAGTTCGACGGGTCTCAGCCCAGCCCCTCGCCGGGTCCTCCGGCCGCCCTGGGGCTCGCCGGGGTGTGGACACGCAGCTCCCGGGGCATGTCGGGGGACGCCAGCGCTGCCTCGGGGATCCGGGCGGGTGCGGAGAAGGGAGCCCGGCTCCCACCCCCGGCACCCCGCTGGCTCCTGCACTGGGGTTACTATGGCAAGGCCGCAGCACGGGGGGAGCGCGCGCGCTCCCGGGGGCTCCCGCGAGCAGCCAGCATGCTGCCAGGAGAGATTTCTCTGTGGTTTCATCATCCACCGCCCGCCCCGAAGGAGAAGTTCCTGCTCCACGCACGGGGCAGCAGCCACCCCCCCCAGGGCCAGAGCGCAGGGGCTGCCCCGCACCCCCAGCTGCGCCCACTGCCCTCCCCCTGCACGCCCGGGGCCTTCGCACTCGTGCCACGTGTGCACAGAGGGTGCTCAGCAGCAGCTGGCAGAGCTGCGCTTCCACAGCCTCGGGCTTGGCGCTGATGGGGGGGGGGTGGGGGGGGGTTGTCCCTGCACGGGTGGCTCTGTGCCTCCCCAGGATGCAGCCACCGATGTCCCCCACCCGCCCGTCACCGCCCCCTGCCCCAGCCTGGCAGGACCCAGCCTCACCCGCCGCGTGCGTCCCCCTCCCCAGCACAGGCACCCCGGCCTGAGCAGCCCCTTCTCTCCATGCCAAGCCCCCAGACCACCGTGGCAGCACTGCAGCCCAGTCCCGCTGCCCCACACCCCTCCCCTGCCCCACAGCTTCCCCTTCTCCAGGCTCCAAGTTCAAGTTCCTGAGCCCAACCCCTCCCTCCACGCCCGGCCCCGGCATCACCACCACGGCCTCAAACCCTCGGGCCGGCCCACACACCTCTGCCGGTACCGCCAGTATGCACCCCCTGCCCCGAACACGCGGCTGGGAGCCGTGCCGGGGAGAGCCGCCGGCCCAGCTCCGGCAGGGGAAACTGAGGCACGGCGAAACTCACCCCAAAGCACAGGATCCAGCCGGGGAAGGGGGCACCCAGACCTCCGGTCTCGCCACTGGGAGGGAACGCAGATGCCCGGCCACCAGCCCACGCCAAGCCCAGCCCCGCGTCCCCTCGCCCAGCGCGAGCAGCCCCCGGTCAAGGGCAGCCTCAGCCCAAGACGGCAGCCCTCGTCTGGCGCGGGCCGGGGCGGCCGCGGCGGGAGGGTAAATACCGCACCCCGCCCCTGGACAAACACCAGGCTGGGGGCAGCCAGCCCGGGTGGGAACAATTACAGCAGGGCTGGGTGCGCGCGGGGCAGAGTCCACCGGTCCCAACACTCGGCGGGTGCCGCGGGGCGGCCGGGCGGGGTGGGCACCCCCCTGCAGACCCGCGGCTGCGGCGGGACGAAGGGAACCGCAGCCAGGGCCCCATTTCGCCCCCGGCAGGGGCAGCAGCGCCCTTTCTCCATCACGAAGGCGGGTGCCGCGGCTGCCAGCTCGCCAGGCCCGGGCAGGTCCCCAGCAGGCCCCGCAGCACCGCACGGTGTGCCAGGACACGGGGACACCGCGTGCCGTGCCACGGCTGGCCCCAGCCCCCCGGGGTGACGGGAGAGCAGCGGGGGCTCCGAGCAGCCCCCTTGCCCGTGCACCCGGGGACGTGACTGAGGGACTCGGCCAGCAGCTGGGGGGGCGGCCCATCCGCCGGGGGGCCGGGAAGGGCCGTGGCACGGCCGCACGCGGGGGCTGAGCACCCGGAGCGCGCCCCCCCCCCCCCCCGAGCTCCGGTGCGGGGAACCGGGGCCGAGGCTGGAGGCCTGACAGCCGGCGGGGACCTGCCCTTGTCACCGGCTTCCCGCACTCCTCGCTCCGGGGAATTCCCCCGGTGCCGGGCCCGGTGCGCGCAGGGAGCGAGCGCCCGGTGCGTGCAGCCCACGCGTGCCCGGCCCGAGCCGCCCCCCCCCCCCCCGCGTCCCGTCCCCCCCCCCCCGCGCCTGGCACCCGGCCCGGCGACGTGTCCACGTCCGGCGGCCCCAGCGCGGAGCCGCGGCGGGCGGGCAGGCGGCCGGGCACGGCGGGGCCGGCGGCGGCGGCTCCCGAGCTCGCCGCTCCCGGCGCTCACCCGGAGCGGAGCCGCCGGGCACCGGGGCTCGCGGCGGCCGCACCTGCCCGCGCACCTGCGGCGGAGCGAGAGGCACCGGCAGCCCCGCGCGGGGCCGGAGCGGGGCCGGCCCGAGCCGCGCCACTCACCGGGGCCGGGCTGCGGGCGGGAGCCGGGCGGTCCTCCGGTGCGAGCCGTCGGTCGGGTCGGTCCGCGCGCTCCGTCCGTGCGCCCGCGCCCGCGCCCCCGCCGCTCACCTGCGCGCCCCGCGCTCACCTGCGCGCCCCGCCCCGCCGCCGCCGCCGCGCCCGAGCTGCGGCCGGTCCCGGGGCCGCGGCCCCGCCTCCGCCTTCACCTGCCGCCGCCGGCCCCGCCCGCCCCCCCCCGCCCGGCCGCCGCCGCCGGGCACCAGGAAGCGCCCGCCCCGGGCCGCTCATTGGGCGGCGCGCCGCGCTCCCGGGCTGCCATTGGCGGGGGGGGCCGCCCCTCAGCCCCGGCACACCCCCGGGAGGGCGGGGGCCCTGCGGGCGGCGGCGCGGCCCCCCCCCCCGGGGGCGGCGGGGGGGTGGGGGGGGGGGTGCGGGCGGCGGAGCCGCGGCCGCGGCCGGGGCCGGCCCCGGGGAGCGGGGGGAGGAAGAGCTGAGTCAGAGGCGCAGGGAGGCGGCGCGGCCGGGGGGGGTGGGGGGGGGCGGTTAACGGGGCCGCGCTCGGACGGCCCCGGGGCCGCCCCGCCGCCCCCCGGTGGAGGGAGCCCGGCACGGCCCGGCCGCGCCTCGGCCGGTGCCAGGCGCCGAGCGCGCTCCGCCCGTTTGCGGCCGGGCCCGCCCCGCTCCGCCCGGACGCGCCCCGCTCGGGCCCCGGCTGCACCGGGAGGAGCGGCGGGGGGGGGGGGGGCGGCGTCGAGCGCAAACGGGGAGCGGGGCGCGCAGGGGGGCGGCGGAGAACGGGGACCGGAGAACCGGAGGACGGGAGGGGGGCTGGCGCGGCGGGGCGGCCCCCCCCGGCTGCCGGTGCGGGCAGGGAAGGGCGCGGCGGCGGAGGCGCCCCCCCCCCCCTCCCGGCCCTCCCGGAGCGGCCCCTCCGCAGGTGCCTGGGCGGGGGCCCCGCACAACCTGTTTGGCCGCCGCCGGTCCCCGGGAGGCAGCAGCGGCAGCGGCCCGGCCCGGCCCGGCGCTCACCTCGCTTCACCCCGGCCCCCCCCCCTCACCCCCCCACCCCCCCACCCCGGAGCGCTCCTGACTCAGAGCCCGGCCGCGGCCGCTGCCCGGCGCTGGTGGAAAGTGTGAGCCGCCGCCGCCGGGGGCTGCCAAGGCAAACACCGCCCCGCGCAGACGTTATGTCAGCGGGGCGGGCGGGCCGCGCCGGGGGGCACCGCTCCAGCGCCGGGGCCGCCCCCCGCCCCGCAGCGCTCCCGGCCGGGCCCCGCAGCCCCCGGGGCCGCCGCCGCCTCCCGCGGCCCCACCTCTCCCCGCCCCCCCCCCCCCCCCCCGCCTCGGCCGGCTCCGCCTCTGCCGCCGGTACCGGGCACCTGCCGCCGCCGCCCGCGCTGCTGTGCCCGGGGCGCGGGGCTGCGGCTCCCCCCGTGTCCGCCGTGCCCGTCCGTTTGTCCGCCCGTCCACCTGCCTCGCCTCCGCCCGCCCGCGCACCTCTGTCACCTCCCGTCGCCTGCGGGCAGCCCGGCCGCGGCGAGCAGCACCCCCGGCCGGCCGCCCGTCCATCCTCCCGGCCGCCCCACCGGAGCCGGCCCGGGGCCGCAGACCCCGCTCGGGGCTCCCGCGGGGGAGGCGGAGGGGGAACCCCGCAGAAAATCCCCTCCGCGCCTCCTGCCGCCGAAAGCCGCTCCCAGCCCCGCGGCGCCGACTCGCAGCGGCCTCGGCCCGGCCGCCCACCGGCCCGAAACCGGCCTCCCACGGCCCCGCCGCCTGCCGCTCCCCGCAGCCCCGGCGGACACCGGAGCTCCCCCTCCCCCGGGGAGCCCCCCCTCGTCCCCCGGGGATCCCCCCCGCGTTCTCCGGGAGCCCCCCGAGCCCCGCCACAGATGGCGGGGGGGGAGCGGATGGATCCGGGCCCCCGGCGCCGTCCCCAGCCCCCGGTACCGACGCTGCCTCGCCCGCTCCCCGGGCCGGGCCCCGCCGCCGCCCTCCCGGGACCCGCGGCCGCAGCCCCCGCCCCGACGGCCCCGCCGCTATTTTTAGCCGCCTCCGCTCTATTTTGGTGCCCGCCGTTGCGCTGCCGGTGCCGGCGGCGGAGCCCTCGGTTCCCGCGGCTGCGCTCCCCCCGCCCCCCCCCCCCCAACGCCCCGGCGGCGCGGCCCCGACGGCGCGGTGCGCGCTCACCTCCTCCCCGCCGGGACGCGGCCGGACCGGGGCGCGGGCGGGGCCGGGGGGGGGCCGCGGAGCCGCCAGGCCCCGTCTAAGCCGGGCCGGCAGCGTGGCAGGAAGGACCGGGCGGTCATCGCGGCCCGGCCCGGCCGCCTGCAGAGGGCACTGCCGGTCCCCGGAGCGGAGCCCCGCGGGTGCCGAGCTCGCCGTGCCCCGGGCAACGGCACCGGGAGCCCTCGGGGCACTTCTTAGAGTGGGGAAACCGGCGGCCCCGCGCGGTACCGGCACGCATCGGGACGCACGAGGTTCCGTGGTGCCGGTGGCACCGTTTATTGGTTATAAATACCGGACACGGCCCGTGCGCACCGGGACCTGGGGTACCCGCTCCCGTGACGGCTGCGCTCTCCCGGGGGCTGGAAGGGTCCGGGGACCGGGAGGGTCCGGAGACCTTCACGGACACCGCGCTCGTCCTGAGCTGCGCCCGAGCTCAGCTCTCCCCCCGGTCCCCACGTCCCAGCCATCCTAACCCGGGCCGCACCCCCCCCAGGGGCGCTAACCCGGGCCGGCAGCTGCCCCGGCTGTGCTCACCTGCCCTGCGCTCCCTCCAGCTGTGCTCGCCTCCCCACATTCCAGCTGTGCTCACCTGCCCAAATTCCAGCTCTGCTAGTCTCCCCAAATTCCAGCTGTGCTCACCTGCCCCGTGCTTGCTCCAGCTGTGCTCACCCCCCCAAATTCCAGCTGTGCTCACCTGCCCCGTGCTTGCTCCAGCTGTGCTCACCCCCCCAAATTCCAGCTGTGCTCACCTGCCCCGTGCTTGCTCCAGCTGTGCTCACCCCCCCAAATTCCAGCTGTGCTCACCTGCCCCGCACTCCCCGAACTCTGCTCCCCCCGACTCCCCCCACGCCGGCCATGCCCCAGGGGCCCTGCGTCCGCAGCCCCCTGCCTGCTGCTCCGGGGCTCTGCCCCCCATGCCCCTCCTGTTGCCCCCCGGCCTCCCCCAGACCTGCCCGGCCCCTGCACACCCTGCCCCGGCCACCTTCCCTGGGTGCCCACTCTACATCCCTACAACCCCTACATTTTACTTTTTTTTTTTCTTACAAAAATAAGATAAATTAAAATAAAATTAACCAATAAAATAAAAAAAGAGAGATTAAATAGTGCCCCGCATCAGCGAGAGACCTGTGGCGGTGGGTGCAGAGCCAGGTTTGGGGGCACGGCCCCACGGTGGGGCTGGGGTGGGGGGGTCCCAGCAGGGGTCCCATGGGTCAGGACAGCCCCGTGGCCACGCAGCCAGAGAAGAAAGAGGCTGGGGCGAGGCAGAGGAGCCCCACAGCTCGTGTCCCCCTTGTGCCCAGCCTGGGGGGGACCTGCCACCACTGCCCCCATCACCCCCCGGCTGCTCAGCGGGGCTGGTTCAGCAGCACCTCCAGCCAGCACGGGCAGGAGGTGATGAACTGCCGGGAGTAGCAGGGCCCCCAGCCCTTGCCGAAGCTGATGCGGACGCTGTGGGTGTCGCAGGGGCCGTCCCCGGGGTGCCGCCAGCCGGCCAAGCCCCCCGCCCGCTCGTAGTCGAACACCTTCACCGAGTAGCCGGGCAGCACCTTGAGGACGGCGAGCCCACGGGCGCCAGGGGGCCCCAGCGTGGGGGAGCTGACGAAGATGGGGTGCTCGCTGCGGTTGTAGGCCCACACGCCGCCCGGTTCCCGGCTCAGCAGCAGCCCGCGGCCGATCTTGCCCCGCGCCCGGCGCACGGCCTGGCTCCGGTGTGCCGCTGGCAGCTGGCCCAGGCAGAACCCGCTGCCCCACGGCAGCTCGCAGAAGACGTTCACCGACGCCTCGTGCACGGCGTAGAGGCGGCCCACGCGCGTCCGGTGCTCCCAGTAGGCCAGTTTGCACCAGTAGCCGTCCCTAATGGTGCTCCGCGAGAGGCTGGTGTCTGTCGGGGGAGAGAAGAACCGTTGGTGCCGGGCAGAGCAGCGCCCGATGCCGTGCGGGCACGTGGCAGAACGGGCCAAGGTGAAGCCTTGAGGGATGGGGGCACGGGGTTTTCATGCCCCCGGGTCGTGCACGGGGCATCCAGCTCCCGCCGGGGCTGGTGGAGCGGACAAACGGCCGCGGCACCCCGTGGCTGTCCCGCCAGGATGTCCCGGCAGTACAGGACGGCCGGCTCCGGTGCGGGACGTGAGTCACCGGAGCTGCTGAGCGCTGGCACGTAGGCCCAGGGCAGCCCCAGGCGCTGTCCCTGAGGGCCATGGGCTGTGGCGAGGGGGGGTCCCCGTCATCGCGAGGGGAAGGTGGAGCCCTGCCATGGAGCGGCCTCGTGACCAGCAGCCAGGCTGGAGCCGCGGCTTTGTGCGTCAAGGCACATTGTGTGTGTCCCCGTGGGCAGCGCTTCCTCCGGCGGGGAGTCCGGCACAGCCAAAAATAACAGGAGTGGCGCGGGAGGGGGCCGGGCCGAGGCTGGCTCCCCCGGCAGGAACCCCTCGTCCCATTGCTGCCTCCCAGATCCGCTCCCCAGTTTCGTGGCACCGCGTCGCTGCCCCTTACCGCGCCAGTCCACGCGGTTGTAGCTGAACTCCAGGAGCTGGGGGTGCTCGGGCTCGGCCGGCCAGGAGGGGCCGAAGGAAGACTTCGAGTAGGGGGGCGGAGGGGTCTCTGGGGGGACAGGGAAGCGGGTGAGGAGCTGGGACATGCGCCCCGGCCCCCCAAAGCCCCCTGCTCCCCCAAAGCCCCCTCAACCCCCCCTCAGCCCACTCCAAGGACCAGATGCTGGAGGGGTGGGATTGGGGGGGTGAGGACGGGGGGCACTCACCGGGCACAGCCAGGCGGCTGAAGTGGTGGGGGTTGCAGCAGAGCGCGGCCGCGTCCCCGCAGCCCCCGCGGCCCCCGGCGCTCTGGCAGTAGGAGAGGTGCTTGAGCTCGTGGGGCTGGCGCAGGTCGGGCCAGCGGTAGAGGCGGCAGAGCAGGACCTGGGGGGGCAGCGCCTGCTTGGCCCCGCGCGGGTCCCCCCGCGGTGCCCAGACGCAGCCGGACTCCCAGGCTCCCCGGCTCTCCACCGCCTGCACCAGCAGCTCCAGCTCCTCGTCCTTGAGCTTCTTGAAGAGGGCATGTGCCGCGGGCTTCAGGGCGCCGTGGCCGTCCTCGGGGCCGGGCGCCGCGCAGCGCTGCCGCCAGAGCCGCCTCACCAGCGCGGCACGACGCGAGCGGAACATGGGGCAGCAGCGATGAGCTGGGGGACAGGGACAGGCGTCACTCGCTGCGCTCGGCTCTGCCACACCGGGTCCCCCCGCCCCTGCCCCGGGGGCGATGCTGTGACCCTGGGGGGGCTGCCCCATCCGTCACCCCGCTGGTCCCAGTGCACGCGGAGCTGCGGTGCCCTGCCCCGCCGGGTGCCCGCAGCCGCCATCCCCCTGCGTCGCTCTGTGCCAGGTCCCCAGGCTCACCTGGGGATGTGACCCCCACCCCCCAAAAAAAGCCCCGTGCAGGGCAGCCTGCCTGTCCCAGGGCAGGGATCCGCACAGGGCGAGGGGTCCCGGGGGAAGGGGTCTCACTCACGGTGGGCAGCAGAGCTGGGTGCAAGGAGCCGGGGCTGCGCATGGGGCTGTGCTCTTGGGGCGGCCGGGACCGCTCTGCCCACGGCGCGCCGCAGCCAGGACTTTTTCCTGTGCCGGGACTCTCTCCTCCCCCGGACCTCCCCGTTTGGGAAATTCATTGATTCGTGGCGTCCAGGCCTTGGGCTGAGCTGCGGCCGGGGCCAGGACGTGGCGGCAGCGGGGCAGGCGCCAGACGCGTGGGCCGTGGTGGGCAGGGATGCCCCGCTGCCCGCAGGGCTGCCGGAGCCAGGCTGTCTCCCCAGGCTGTCGGGCACGGCCGGGGGGGTGGCGAGGAGCCCGGAGGGCACCGAGCACCGCGGCGACACATGGCTGCAAAGGAGGGGCCGTGCTGGCACAGCACCGGGCACGTGGGCCGTGCCAGGAAAAGGGGGAGCAGCGGGGCGCAGCACCACGGCACCGTCTGCAAGCCCCCATCCCTGCCCGCAACAACAAGAGGGGGCTGCAGGGATGAGCCGAGCCCCCCCAGGCAGGGGTCCCCGCCGCCCCCCAGGGCCCCCCGGCTGTCCCTGCGGCCAGGCCCCCCCGCGGGCACTCCGCGAGGGTGGGAGCCCGCGCCACAACAAAGCAGCTAATGTAAACGGGACCCTTATCCCGCGCGGGGCCGCGCTTCCTGCTCCCAACTTCCCGCCGAGATAAGGGAGGCCGTGCTGGCGCCAGGCGCTCCCGCCGTGGCCGGGGCGAGCGGAGTTTCCCCTGCAGCGGGACAGGGCCGCAGGCAGCCCCTGCACCGGGGCCAGCCCGGCACCGCACCGGCCCGGCCAGCTCTGGGACACGGTGGGCTCAGGGGACCGCAAGCAGCCCCCAGGGCCGCGGTGCCCCGCGCATCCCGCGACCTTCGCCGCAGCTCCTGCCGGGCCCTCGGGGTACGTTTTGCTCCGGCGGCTTCCCGCTGGCTCTTGGCAGCACTGGTGCCGGCCGGGCGTGCAGGGCCAGGGCAGGAAACAGCCTGGAGCGGGGACAAGCGGAGGCACTCTCTAAACAAGGGGCTGAGTCACAGCAGATAACCCAGCAGAGGGGGCAGCGGGGCCACGGCCCCCTGCACCAGGGGGGCTGGGGACCCTCCGGTGGGGGCAGTGGGTCCAGGCAGGGATGTCGCACGGGTCCTAGCTGGGCGCAGAGGGTGGAAGTTTTGGGGGTACAAGTGGGAGGACCCCTTCCCAAGCACACGCAGCCAGTCACACGCTGCTCAGGTTTATTGGGGTCTGGGTGGCGAGGGGGCCATGGGCTGGACCAGGTCCTGGTGCTGGGGGTCCATCAGCTGCGGGCTGGGCAGGGCAGGGCAGGGCAGAGCCATCACAGAGCCACAAAAAGTCCTGGGGAAGGGAGAGAGGCAAAGAGGGGTGAGAAGCCCTGGGGGGCACCATGGCTGGGACCTCCCACCCCATCACCCCCTCCGGCATCAAAGCTGGGGCCCCGCACCCTATCACCACCACCCGAGCACCACAGCCGGACACCCAAACCCTTCCCCACCCCCGGGGACCACCAGGGCCACATCCCCCCACCCCATCGCCCCCCTCAAGCACCGCGTCCGGGCCCCCGCACCCGACCCGGAGCAGGGCTCCCCCAGTCCAACGGGCAGAGCCGGGCACTCACCGGGGCGCGGGGGTCCCGTGCCCTAGTCCAGCAGCTCCCGGATGCACCAGCTGCACAGCAGGAGGTAGGCGCACTCCTGCAGCACCCGCAGCAGCCAGGAGCCGAGGCGCAGCCCCAGGGAATCGCCGTTGGGTGCCGGCAGTGCCGCCGCCCGCACTGCTCGCCTCGGGGCGCCCGGCATCCGTGCCGCTGCGGTGCGCAGGAGAGGCATGGCCGCGGGATCCGCAGTGAATGGTGGGTGACGGCGGGGGGGCAGCTGCGTGGCCACGAGGGCCCCCAGGGCAAGCGCTGGAACCTGCTCCATTCTCTGCGCTTCAAAAGCCGCCGCAGTGACGTGCACGGGGAGGGGGCACTGCCCGGGGACCCTTTTGTTCGGGCAGAGCCGGCCTCAGCCCGCTTCGCGCTCCCGCTGGAGCCCCGCAGGGCCTGGGGGGACCAGCAGAGCCAAGGCCGCACGAGACGTGGAGCACAGGCTGAGCACAGCAGCTTTATTCAGCGCCGGCACTCAGCAGGTTTATTCAGCGCTGTCCCCGGCGGGGCCAGGGACACCCGCCGGAGACCCCGCAGGCGGCGGTCTCGGCGCAGCTTCCCCCGAGCACAGCCCACGGGCTCTCACTGCCGGGACGTGCGCTCGTCCTCCTCGTTTTCCAGCTCGTAAGCGGGCCGGTAGCTCTCGCGGCCCCGGGCGTCGGTGTAGCGCAGCGCCGGGTTCTTCGTCGTGTTGGCCATGCTCCCCAGGGACGTGTAGCTGCGAAGGGCCGATGTGGCTGCGAGCGGCCCCAGGAGCGCCGCCCGACGCTCTGTCCTCTGGAGGGGCACCGCAGTGCCAAGCAGGGAGGGCAGCTCCCAGCACTCACCCCTTGTCGTAGAGGATGCAGTAGGGGACGAAGAGCTTGCGCAGGAACTCCCAGATGTCCCTGTACGTCCAGTCCTGTGGGCAGAATGGCGCAGGGATCGCTGCAGGCTGGTGCGGGCAGCCCCTTCATCCCCAGGGAAGCCAGCTCACCCCGGCCCGGAGCACACAGGGGGCAGCCGGCCCCTGTGGGAATCCACAGCCCCCTGCCCGCAGCCCCAGAGCGCGCCCGTCCCTCCCGGCACGTCCCCAAATGTGACAAAAGCCACCAGGCAGGAACATGCCCTGCCTGCCGGCACCAGGCTGCAGTGAAAGGGGCCCACGGCCAGGCAGCAGGGCGGGAGATGCCAAGGGGAGAGGGGAAACTGGGGAGAAAAGCCCCCAGGGATAAGGACGGATTAATGCTGCTCCCTCCCCATCGCTTCAACCGGCCCTGCCCCTGTCCCCCGCGCAGGCAGAGGCAGCTGAGGCCACGCACCAGCAAGGGGTTCACCCGCATGTACTGGGGCCAGTCGGGGTCCGTCATGCACATGGGCGTCAGGGTGCGCGAGTAGGGGTCCGTCCGCCGCGTGCCCATCAGGACAGCCTCCAGCTGCGGCTGCTGCTCCTTCAGGGCCACCAGGGCCTCCCGGATGGAGCCCTCCACGGTGCACAGCTGGATCTTGTACCTGGTGGGCAGGACGGGCAGCTGCCAGCCGGGCTGTGGGAGGCGCCGCCTGTCCCCTGCCCCAGGGACCGGCCCCTCTCCATCCCGTACCTCTGGACAGTCGCCTGGATGAACTGCTCCAGTTCAGGGAAGGGGGACACGGTGCGGATGTAGAGCACCTGCAGCTTCTCCTGCCTCTCCGGGTACCGCCTGGGGAGAGACCTGTCACTGATGGGCCCCAGCGGATGGAGACTCGAGGCAGGGCAGCCCCGCAGTCCCCACAAGGCGGGCCCCAGCGATCCGCTCACTGCCCCAGCCGAGGGCAGAGGAGAGCCCCGGATCCCCGGCCGCGGGCTGGGGGACCCCCGTGACCCTGCCCCAGGCTGTGCCGGGGCAGCCCCGCAGCTGGGTACCTCTCCAGGGCAGCATGGACAAGGTGCAGCAAGGCCGTGCAGTCCTTGCCCCCGTTGAAGCCGACGCAGAGCTGGGCCAGGCTGTAGCGGTCCAAAGCCTCCTCGATGGTCCGCAGTGCTGCTGCCACCTTCTGTCCCAGGGCCGAGCCTGCTGGGAGGGGACACTCGGTGCCTGCAGGCACTGCTGCCTGCCCAGGGCCACGCCGCCTCGGCTCAGCCCCAGGGCCCAGCTCCCTCCTGGGGGCTCATTTCGTCCCCAGACACAGCACCCTGGGGCTGGGAGACTAACGGTGCCGATCCCCCGGCCCAGGAAGGGGACGGGACGGGACGGCCCTGCACAGCCCGCAGCCAGTTCTGCTCCCGGGCCGCCCTTCCCGCTGCCCCGGCCCCTCGGGGCCTGCCCGGGCTACGGGGGCCGTGCGGGAGCAGCACGAGGGCCTGTACACGAGGTACCTGACTCCGCCAGGCCGTACACCTCGGTGGCCGCCGGCGACACGGGGTCCACCACCAGCGGCACCACTACGCCCGGCGGCAGCTTCTCCATCAGGAAGCGGTGCGCTTCCTCCAGGTGCTGCTCCGACTCCGAGTCCAGCGTCAGCTTCACGCGGTAGTAGTTGCTGGCCCAGTCCGGGTAGGAGCCCAGGCTCACGCGGCCCCGGAAGGCGGCGTTGGCCTGGTCCAGCACGGGCGCGATGAGCACCTCGTCGGCCGCCACGTAGACGGCCCGCGAGTGGAAGTGGGTCTGCTCGCTGCGGAACAGGTGGCTCAGGCCGTCCAGGGCGCGCTCCATCAGCGCGGGGATGCCGGGGAAGATGTAGACGTTGCGCACGCTGACCAGCGGGTACTTGAAGGCGCCGCTGGTGCGCCGGTCGGTGCCGTAGTGGAGGCGTGAGGACTCGGGGACACGCGCCAGCTTCATGGCCGGGCGCCGCGCGGCCGTCTCGCCGAAGACGTCGTGCACCAGCGCCGCCAGCTCCGGGTGCGGGACCACGCGCTCGCCGAACGCCTTGGCCACGGCCTCGAAGGTGACGTCGTCGTGCGTGGGGCCGACGCCGCCCGAGGTGAGCACGAAGGTGAAGCGGGCGGCGAAGGCGGCCACCTCACCTGCGATGGCCTCCACCTCGTCGGGCACCACTGAGACGCGGGCCACGCGCACGCCCAGGGCGCGCAGCCGCCGGCACATGAAGAAGGAGTTCGTGTCCTGCGTGTGGCCCTGCGGGGGCACGCCCGTTACACCGGGAATGCGCCCGGTAAACCGGGAGCGCGCCCGTCACACCAAGAACACGTCCATTACACCGGGAGTGCGCCCGGTACACTGGGTGCATGCCCTGTACACCAGGAACAAGACCCTTACACCGGGAGCACGCTCGTTACACTGGGAACATGCCCGTTACACCGGGAGCACACCCGGTACACCGGGAGCGTGCCTGTTACACCGGGAACGTGCCCCTTACACCGGGAACGCACTCGGTACACCGGGAACATGACCCGAACACTAGGAGCGTGCCCGGTACACCGGGAGCGGCCCCCCCCCCAGGTTCCCGTTCCCCCCCGGTGCCCGGTCCCGCCCCGGCTCCCGGCCGCACCTTGAGGATCTCGTCCCCGATGACGATGATCCCGGCGGTGGCGGCGGGGCGCGGCCCGGCCATGGCTCGGCAGGCCGCGTCCCGCCGGGCCCGCAGCAGCGCCCCCAGCCGCGCCCCCCCCGCCGCCGCCGCCGCCCGCATGGGCCCGGCCCCGGTGCACCGGGAAAGGCCGCGCAGCCGCCCCCCGCTCTGATTGGCCGGCGGCGGTGTACGTCAAGGGGCGCTGCGAGCTCCGATTGGACGAGCGGAGACGGAACCATGGCTGCGGGGCGGGGGGGGCCGATCCCCCCCGCCCTCCCCCCGGACTTGAGCCCGCCCGGCCCGGCGGCGCGTGCCCCTCCCCCGCCTCCCCCGGTCACCGGGTCCCCCCCCGCCCCCTCCTCCCTCCCGTTGCCCCCAACCGGGCCCCAGGAGCCCCCACCCCTCCCCCCCAGCCCCCCAGGGAAGGGCAATGCCCCACCGGGAAGCCCCCCCCGGGGCACCGGGGACCCACCGGCAGCCCCCTGCTGGGATGCTCCCGGTACCGGGACCCCCCCGTCCACCCCCCCGGTACACCGACAGCACACGGCAGCTCCCGAACGTCCTTTTATTGAAGCTTTGGAGAGCCCCAGCCCCGCGGCACGGGGCCGAGCCGCCGCGGGTGCCCCGACGGCACCGTGGGTCACGGGCACCCAGCGGCTCGGCCCCGGCCGGGCAGGGCGAGACCCCGCGGGGGGGGGTGGGGGGTGGGCACGGGGCCGCCGGGCGGGCGCGTTGGGGGGGGCTCCTGGGGGCCGGGGGTGCGGGAGAGGAGCAGGAAGGTGCTTGGGTGGCCCGGCCGGCGGCGGCGCCGCTCACTTCTCCGGCTTCTTGGGCAGCGGCCGTCGGAAGAGGAGGATGTGCGGCTCTGCGGGGACAGCGGTGAGCGGCGCGGCCGGCCCAAGGGCGCGCAGCCCCCCGGGACGGCCCCCGCGGGCCTTACCTGGCTCGTGGATCATGTAGTGCACCCAGCCCTGGCTCTGCTGCACGCCCAGGTTGCGCCACTCCGACTCGGACATGAGGTGGGTCTTGGGCACCAGCTTGGCGATGTCCTTGGGCAGCATCACGTGCCTGCGGCGCCCACGGGGGGGGCTCACACCGGGACGGCGGGGGGCACGGCCGTCCCCGGGGCTCCCCCCGGTCCCCTCCCGTCCCTCTGGGGCTCCTCTGCCGCCCCCGGGGCTCCCCTGCCGCTCTGAACCTCCCCTCCTCGTCTCCCCCCTACCCCCGGGGCCCCCTCCCCGGTGTCCCCCCACCGCCGGGGCTCCCCTCCGGTCCCCCCCTCCACCTTCTCCGGTGCTCCCCCCCGCTCCCGGGGCTCCCCCACCTTCCCCGGGGCTCCCCCGCCGCCCCATCCCTCCCCTCCCCCATCCCTCCCCTACCTCCGGGGCTCCCCCCCTCCCCGTCCCCCTCCCCCCCCCCTCCGGGGCCCCTCCGCCGCCCCCGGGGCTCCCCCGCCGCCCCCGGCCCCATCCCGTCTGCCTCTCCCGGAGCTCCCCCACCGCCCCCCGTCCCCCCCTCCCTCCCGGTGCTCCCCCGCCGCCCCCCGCCCCTTCCCGGCCCTCCCAACCGGGGCTCCCCCCTCCCCCCCCCATCGCCCCGTCCCGTCCCGGTGCTCCCCCGCCGCCCCCCTTCCGCCCCGCCCCTCCCCTCCCTCCCTCTCAGTCTCCCCCCTCCCGGGCCCCCTCTCCCCCAGGGGGAGGCGTTACCGGGAGCCGTTACGTGCCCCGCCCCCTCCCCTCCCCACCCCCGGTTACCGGCCCGCCGCCGCTCACCGGTACTCGAACTCCTCGTCGTCGTACTTGTCCGAGTAGTAGATCTGCTTGTGCGCCATGCCGCCCGCCGGCCCGCGGTCCGCCCCCTTCCCGGCAGCCCCCGCCGCGCCCCTCTCCTCTCCTCAGCGCCCCGCCGGGCCGTTGGCTCCCCTCCCCCCCCCAACCCCGGGGGCCGCTTTCAAACGCCGCCGCCCCGCGCTCCCATTGGGCGGCGCCGCCGGGGCGGGCCGCGCGGCGCGGCAGCCGATTGGCTGCGACGCGGGACGCCCCGCCCCTCCTCCCCCCCCCCTTCCGCGCGGCTCCGGGCCCGCCCGCGGGCCCCCGGGGGAGAGAGAACGCGCGCGCGCGGGCGCGTCACGTGACGGGGGCGCGGCGAGGCCGTGCCGGAGGGGCGGGGGCCGGAAGTGAGTGGCGGGGCGGCGGGGGGCGGGGCGGGAGGGGCGCTCGGTGCGGGCGCCGCGGCTGCCGGGAGCGGAGGAGGCCGGCGCGAGACCCGCGCGAGACCCATGGTGCCCCGGTGAGCGCAGCCCGCGGGACCGGGCCGTGGAGGGCCCCCGGTGGCCGCGCAGGCCGCGGGAGGGCTCCCGGGGCGGGCAGGCCCCGGGGGCACCGGGCGGGGCCTTGAGTCTGGGGGGGGGGCCCCGCCCCCTGCCGCCCGCCAGCCGCCCTCCGGCCGCCCGCCGGCCGCCACCGGGCTGTGCCCCGCGGGGGAGTGCGGCCGTTCCTGGTGCCGGTCCCGGTGCCGTTCTCTCCGGTTCTGCCCCACCCGCGCCGGTTCCGCCTCGGCGGGCCGCGGGGAGCGAGCAGCGGGCCCGGGTGCCCCTCCCCGGTGCCACTGCACGCCCGGTGGGGACCGTCCGGTGTTACTACGGCGGCGTGGGGGGGCTGGGGACGGCCCCGCCGGTCGCCTCCGCACCCCTCCCGCGTGTCCCGGGCCCCCGGTGCTGCGGGCAGGTCGAGGGCCGTGTGTCACCGGCACGGGCAGCGCTGCAGGGACCCGCGGGGGGCTCGCTCCTGGCCCCAAACCGGCGACACTGGGCCCCGAGGCCCCCCCGTGTCCCACCGCCGTGCCCCCGGCCTGGCTCAGCCCCGGGGCTTTGGGGGGACTTGGGGGACGGGTCCGGTGTGGGCCTGGTGGACGCTTGCCCCCGAAGGCCTTCGTGACCCCGCGCCTTCCTGTTTTGGGTTAAAATCACTCGGTTCTGGGTGTGGAAGGTAACCCGGTAAACCCCAGAGGCCCCCGTGGCTCACGAGGCGCCGCCGTTCCCCCGGGGCTGGGACCGGGGCGGCCGCGGCCGTGCCCCCTCGCAACTTTTTGGGGGGCGTGCGGGCACGGCGGGGCACCGGGGTGGCCTCCCTGGGCGGCCCGGTGCTCCCGGTGCCGGTTTTAGGGCCGTTTCTCGCCGCCGCTGTCTGAGCCCCGTTCCTTCCCTCTGGGGCCCTCCCGTCGCTGCCGTTACCCCCGCGGCACGAAGGGGCCTCGGGAGGCGGTGCCGTTACCGGCGGCCCCGCGGGGGCGGCTGCGCCCTGCCCGGGTGCCGTGCCCGCCGGGCGGCCCCGCTTATCGCGCTGCCTTGGCCGGCCCCAGATAAGGGCGCGATGGCTTCGAGGAAGTAAATCCGGGAAGCGCTGCCCTGCTCCGCCCTGGCCCGGGGCTCTCGGTGCCGCTCCCGCTTCCCCCCCCCCCCCTCCCCCCCCCCCCCGTTCCCCGGCTCCCCGCGCTGCCCGTGGCCCCTTTCCTCTGCTCCTTCCGAACACCGGCTCCCGTTCCGCTCGCTCCCGGGGCCGCAGCCCTGGGGGAGGGGGGGACGTGGGCAGGAGCGGGGGGGCCCTGCTCGCTCCCCCTCCTTGCGGCCCTCTTGGTGCTTTTTTGGGGACCTGGCAGCTTCAGGGTCTTAGGGATCAGCTCCGGCGCTCGTCTCACGGCACAGAGCCACCGAAAACAGGGCGCTTTTGGTTTGGGGAGCTGCCCTGTGCGGCTCCCAGCTCCTTTTACTGATGGGCAAGGTCTGAACGGAGCCCGGTCCGTGCCCAGCTCGGCCTCGTGCCCCCCCCCCGGGGCATCCCGGTGGTGTCCCGGGACGGGGCCGTCGGGAAGGAGGACGCCTCGCAGGTCCCTGCCCCACGCCTCGGCAGCGTCGCAGCCCCATCCGCCTGCGGCCAGCGAGGAGCCGGACTCGCTGACCCCCGCGGGTCCCTTCCAGCTCGGGACGCGGCGATTCCAAGGAGCAGGGGCTGCCTCTCGGCGGCGGGGCCACCTCACGCGGCCCGGGGCTGGGCCGGCTAACTCCCTGTTTGTCCCCGAACCGCAGGTGGGACGGCCAGACGAGAGGGGCTCTGCCTTTCCGTTCCCTGCCCTCCGCCGCCGATGGAGTACGTGGTAAGGCCGGCCGGCGCTCGGGGCTTCGGTGGAGGGCTAGGTGGCTTCGGTGGCGGGCCCTGCCTCCTCTCCCTCCCCGCCGGGCCCCCGCCGGCCTTCCCCCGTCCCCAGGAGGCCGCGGGGACGGCAGAGAGGAGGGCCGCGTCGCCGCCGCGTGACGTTGGAGCGATATCTGGGGGGGAAAACGCAGCCGTAGGCTGGCGGTCAGCCTTTTCTCTTTGCTCTCGCCCCGTGCTGCAGGAGGACGGGGGACGGGGAGGGCTCCACCGCCGCTGCTTTCGGACCGAGGGGGTCTCCGGCCCGCCCTGCGCCGCTGAGGTGCGTACGTGCGGCGGCGGGCGGCCTGTGTCTGCGCGCGCGGCTGCGTGCGCCTCGCCGCGATTCCTTGCCAAACCCCGCGCGTGTTCCAGCTCTCTGACTCAGCTCCCGGTTTGCGTTTCCTGGGAGGATGTCGGGCGCTGGCCCAGCGGCGGGGCCCCGAGCGGAGCCGCGCCGCTCGGCGCCTGGGGAAAATACGGGCTCGGGCTTTGCTCGGGGCGGCGGGCTCGGTCCCGGTTTGGAGGCTGCGACCCTTCTCTGCTTCTCGTCCTGCTGCGCGCCGTGCGTGAGGTCCCCAAGCACACAGCAGCACGCGGGGTCTGGCCGAGCCGGCGCGTCCCCTCGCTTCCCGGGCACGAGGAGCGGCTCGGCCGGGACGTGTCCCCGCCAGCTCCTCGGGGGCGGTGGTTCTGGCGGCTCCCCGCGTCCTCCGCTGCAGGGGCAGGAGCTGTTCGTGGGGCTGCGCACATCTCGGTCTGCCTTCAGCGCTCCGCGGCCCCTTGGGGGGGTCTCTGCGGCCCCTGGGGGGGGTCTCTGCCTCCTTGGGCCCGCGGAGCCGTTGCAGACGAGGTGTTTGTCTGCGAGGGCTGGCAGCAGCGATATGTCTCATGGCCAGCCAGTGCCAGTTGGGATCACGTGCGCTATCTGGCCTCGGCCTCGATGCCGGAGGTCCTGATAAAATCAGCAACGATTCCGTTTTCTAAAAGCAGAGCCCCGTCTGAGCGGCGGGCCGCGGCCGCTCCCAGCCCTGCCGCCTGCCTGGCCTCTTGGGGTCCCCTCCCCAGCCGGCTCCAGGAGACCCCAGCCCCTCTGCGCTTCCCTCGGGGCTTAACGCAGGGGCTGCCGTGCTGGGTGGGACGCCCAGCCCCGCGTCCCTGAGCCGCCCGGCTCCTCGCAGGCCCCCCGAGCCCCTTCAACGCCGCCCAGCCCCGCTCCCCCCGGCGGGACTGGCGGGTCCCTGCTTCCTGGCTCCCCGGCCCTGGGCTTCCTGCCTTTCTTTGGAGCGGCCGCGCTGCCGGCCATGGGAAGGTCACGGCGCTGAGCGGCTGCGGGGCCCCAGGCGGGGACGAAGCGCGCCGTGGGACGGCTGGGCACGGGCTCCCGCGGGACCGGCAGCGGCCGAGGTGGGGGGCTCGGAGCGGGGAGCGGGCCGCGGGACGCGCCGGCGGCGGGGCGCCCTGCGCAGGAGGATATTGCCAGCTCCGGCCCGGCCTCCGTTTCCCCGGCTGCGTGGCGGCGCGCCAGGGTTCGGGAAGCGGGGCGCGAGGCCGCCGGTGCCATGCTGGGTCCGAGCCGGGAGAGCCCTTCCCTTGGGCTGGGTTCGGCCGAATTTGGCTCAGCGTTGGGTTTTGCAAAGCAAGTGGCACCTGGGAACGTCCCGGCCCGCGTGGTGGCGGGGAGCAGGCGCCCGGCGGCGGGTCGGAGGGGCCCGAAAGCCCCTGCTGCATCCCCGAGGGGTGGAAAGGGCAGCTGTGGCCCCGTGGGGAGGGCGAGGCCGCGGAGATGAGCGTGGACGCGTGTGGCGTGGTTGGGTTGCTCCCGGCTCCTCCCGGCCCCGTTCGCCTGCTGGTCTGCATCAGGTGGGGGTGAAGCGGGAGCGGGGCAGACCCAGCGGCCCCCACCAGAAAACGGGGGCTTCGCCCGGCCTCCCCGCCGCGGAAAGGGGGTGAGCTTTGCCCCGGCGCCGCCGGCACGCTCTTGCTTTTCCCCAGCTCCCGCTAGCTCCGCCTGTGACCTTGATTTTTCTGCTCCAGATACTCGCTGGGTCCCCACCCCTCTCCGGGAGCCCCTCCTGCGCTGCCACCCCAGCCCGCTTGCAGCCCCAGCGCGGGCACAGCCCGCTCCGCTCCCCGTGAGTCAGCACGGCCCTGCCGCTTACCGGCAGCTTACCGGCAGCCCCGTTTTCCTCCGGGAGGAGCAGCTGCTCGGCGCCGGCCGCGATGCGGGGAGCAGCGGCCATCGGCAGCTCCCGCCAGCCCCGCGCTGCAGCCGGGGGCTCGCGCTGAGCCCGGCCTCTCCCTGGGGGCTCGGCGCCCACCCCCAGGCAGCCCACCTGTATTCCTGCTCCCGGCCATCCTCCTCTTCCTCCGGGCAAGGTCTGCGCCCGGAGCCGTGCTGCCGAAGGACTGGACGTCCCCGCGGCCCCAGCGAGCACCGGAGGCGTCCTGGCATCGCGGCCCCCCCGTCCTCGGGCGGCGCTCCCCCCTGCAAAGCCCGGGGAGCCAACGGCAGCTGCCTGCCGCCGGCACGTGGGTTGCATAGCGCTGGCCACCACAGAAGGACCTTGTTCGCTCCTGGCCGGGGCTTGGAGCAGGGCTGGGCTGGGCTTGGATGCGCTCTGTGGCTGCCTTGTCTCAGGGCTTTAAATATTCATGCTTTTGATTTCCTCTTAGCTGCTGGCGACTGCTTGGGGGGGAGCGCAGGGGCAGAGCGAGCCGCCGGGGGCGGAGGGGCAGCGGTTTGGGACCTGTCCGCGGGGCAGAGGGGGCCGGATCGGGCCTCGACCGAAGACAATGGGAGTCGTGGGCAGCCCGGTTCGGGAGCAGCGCGGGGCTGCGGGGCTTGAGGACCTCCAGGCTGGGGGCCGAGCGCGCTGAGCCCCCGCTCCGGCCGTTCGGCACGGCGCCCGGCCCCGGGGCGTAGCCGCAGCCCCGTTTCCTCCCCGCCACTCCGGGAGCAGGGGTCGCTCTCCATCTGGCCGGATCCGTGCGTCCTCGCTGACGCCGATTGCCATCGATCGGCTGCGGCGGCGTGGAGCTGGGCAGCCCCCGCGGCGCGTCGGGGCCGGCTCTCCCCGCGAGCCATGCCGGGCTGGCGAGGGCTCGGCCGAGGCTTGCGCTCGGGGGCGGCTTCGCGGCGGCTGTAGGCGCTCGGACGGCCGATGGGGCCTCTGTGAGCCGTGCCGCGCGGGGTGGGCGCCTGCCAGCCCTTCTCGCCTCTCTCCGGAATGGATCTCCTGCAGAAGAGCAAATACAGCCACCTGCGGAATGAGTCCGTCTCCTCCCTGGAGGAGGCGGCGGGCGGCGGGGGGGCCCCGGCCTCCCCCGTGGAGTCCCTCGCGGGCACGCGGTCGCTGCCTGGCTCCCTGTCGTCCTCCTCCCTCAGCCCCATGCTGCCTCTCGGGGAGCTCTCGTCCGAGTCGGAGGACAGCCCCACCACCCTCTGCTCCTTCTTCCCCAAAATGGCCAACCTGAAGCTCTCGAACCCCGCCAACCTGCTCAGCCTGCGGGGCTCCTCGGCTGCCAGCCTCAAGGAGCCCGGGAGCCCGGGGGAGCCCGGCCCGGCCGGGACGCTCGCACCGGCACCGGGAGGAGCCGGCGGCCCCGATTCAGCGGGACCTGTCGCTGTCTGTTCCCAGGATATGAACAAGCTGAGCTGCGGGAAGAAGACGCGGGTGGAAGGCGGCCAGCTGGGCGGTGATGAATGGACCCGCCACGGCAGCTTTGTCAATAAGCCCACGCGCGGCTGGCTGCACCCGGACGACAAGGTCATGGGCCCGGGGGTCTCCTACCACGTCAGGGTGAGTGCCGGGGCCGGGCTGCGGGGCACGAAGGGGCACGGCGGGCTTTCGGGGAGCTCCCGGCGCGCTGCTCGCGGGCGGGAGGTGGGCGGCGGGTGTCCTGCGGGGGTCGCCCCCGCGTGGCGGGTGGCGCGGGGACCCGTCCCCGTTCCCCTCCCTGCTCGTGGGCCGCGTGGGGGGCGAAGCTCGGGGCGTTCTGGGCTGACCCCGCTGTCCCCTGCCAGTACATGGGCTGCGTGGAAGTCCTCCAGTCCATGAGGGCTTTGGATTTCAACACCAGGACCCAGGTCACCAGGTGAGCCCTGCGTCCGCGCGGGGGGCTCTGCTGGGCCGGGGGGGCTCTGCTGGGCTGGGGGGGGGGGCTTGGGGCTGCCCCGGGGTGGGTCCGTAGGTGGTGGCCAGGCTGTCTGCAGCCGTGGAGGCAGCTGCCCGGCGGATCGATGCGCCTGTCAATGGGCTTGGCCAGGCAGGAAGCGCTCCTGCGACCCCATCAAATATTAACCGAGCTCTTCCCCTGCCCCAGCCTTGTCCGGGAGCCAGTCTGCGCTGCCCGAGGGCTTCCCTTTCTGTGTTCCTCGCTTAACCCCGTCCCTCCTGCGCTGATTCCCTCGTCCTCCACCCTGCGGACGTGGCGGTGAGCGCAGAGCCGCCCCGCCGCCACCTCGTCCCTGTGCTGGGGTGGGTGGGGGGACGAAGTGGGGGGCCCCCGGGCCCAGACTGACATCCCGCTGCGCTCCCCGCAGGGAGGCGATCGGCCTGGTGTGCGAGGCTGTGCCCGGTGCCAAGGGAGCCGTGAGGAGGAGGAAGGTGAGGCTGGGCCAGGAGAGCTGCCGGCGGGCTCGGGCTGCCTGTGGCCGAGGGCTGGACCTCAGCCCAGCCGCCGGTGCTGGGCCGGGCACCCGGGGCTCTCGTCGCCCCTGTGGGGAGGGCGAGCTGGCCGCCCCTGCTGGGGGACGAGGCTCCGGGCCCAGGAGCCCCGTTCCTAACGCTGCCGCCTGCCCCCAGCCCTGCGGCCGCTCCCTGAACTCCATCCTGGGGAAGAGCAACCTGAAGTTCGCCGGCATGCCCATCACCCTGACCATCTCCACCAGCAGCCTCAACCTCATGGCCTCCGACTGCAAGCAGGTGAGAGCAGGAAGGGGCCAGGGGCCGGGCGGCTGGCTTCAAACGGGCAGGGGTCGTCGTGTCCCCTCCGGGCCCTGCTGGGGGGCAGGGGATGTCCCCAGCCTCCACAGGGACACCTCGGTGGGTGTAGGGCCTTGCTGAGTGCCCAGCTCCTCCTGGTCCGAAGGGCCTGGCTCACCCGTTGCTGGGGGCAAAGAGATCTGAGCGATACTCTGCAGGATCTCCAGCCAGCCTGGAGCCAGGCTTCTGGCCTTGACCTGGCTTTTGGTAGCTCCGGGGGTGTCTTGGCTCTCCTCTGGTGGCCTGTGGCTCATAATCAGGGCCCCCCGAGCTCGTGAGCCCCAGCCCCAGGGGGAACGTGGCAGGCAGGAGGCGCCAGCTGAGGCTGGGCGCCGAGGAGCCGCAGCCAACGACCCGTGTGCCTTGCAGATCATTGCCAACCATCACATGCAGTCCATCTCCTTCGCTTCTGGCGGAGACCCGGTGAGTACGGCGGCCCCCCATCTGTGCTGGGTCCTGACCCCTGGCACGGGACAGGGCTCCGCTGCCCTGTCCCTAAAGTCTCAGGGCACCGTGGTCCCCGGCAGCCCTGTCTCACCAGCTCCGTCTCTCCCGCAGGACACCGCTGAGTATGTCGCCTACGTTGCCAAAGATCCCGTCAACCAGAGAGGTGAGACCGCTGCCGGGTGCCCCAGAGGCCAGAGCCCCATTTTGTGGGTGTTTGGGTGCAGCTCGGTGGGGCCGGGGGGGACTGGGACCCCCGCAGGGAGGGACTGGGACCCCCGCAGGGAAGCTCTGGGGTGCACAGGGTGGGTTCAAGGGGTGGAGGACTTAACGCTGAGGTTCCACGCCCCCGCTCCACTGTTCCCTTCCCAGCCTGCCATATCCTGGAGTGCCCTGAAGGCTTGGCGCAGGATGTGATCAGCACCATCGGGCAGGCCTTCGAGCTGCGCTTCAAGCAGTACCTGAAGAACCCCCCGAAGCTGGTGACGCCCCACGACAGGTAGGAAGGGAGGTGTCACATCTCTCGGTGGCGGCGCAGGGATGCTTCCCTGGCTGCTGTTGGCTGCTGAGCTGCGCCGTGCCCCCCCCAGGATGGCGGGGTTCGACGGCTCTGCCTGGGATGAGGAGGAGGAGGAACCAGCCCCAGACCACCAGTACTACAACGACTTCCCCGGCAAGGAGCCTCCCATCGGGGGGGTCGTGGACATGCGGCTGCGGGAGGGGGCTGCGCAGACCCCCAACCACCTGGGGGCCACTCTGGTAAGGCCTGGGGCACGTCTCCGCGGGGTGTTCGGGGGGAGATTCCGCATTACGAGGGAGACGTGGGGACCCCGGTGGAGCTGTGGGCTGCTCGCTCGGGGTTATTCCAGCACAGAGTCCGCGGCGTGCGTCTCCAGCACCTCTCGCAGCCTGGGGTGGGGACTGGGGGCATGTTGGGACCCCCTGGGCTCGCTCACCGTGTGCCTCTCTCTGCAGCCCATCGGCCAGACGTCTGGTGGGGAGTACGACCCCCGGAAGCAGCACGCTCCTGCCCAGGGTAATGCGGGGGACGTGGCTGTCCCCGTCCTGCTCTCCTGCACCCCGAACTGCTCCAGCATCGAGCGCTGGTGCTGGGGCCAAGGCAGGCTGGAGCCCCGCTGACTTTTTGTGCTCTTTGCAGCAGGGAGAGAGAAATACCCGGCTGCAGCAGGCGCGTCCGGCCGCACGGACCTGTTTGATGACCCGTCCTACGTGAACGTGCAGAACGTGGACAAGGCGCGCCAGGCGTCAGCTGCTGGCGCCCCCGCGACGGCCAACGGCAGCGCCCAGCGGGACCTTTTCGACATGAGTGAGTGGGATCGGAATTGTAGGGGCTGGAAGGGACCTCGAGAGATCGCCGGGTCCAACCCCCCAAATGGGATGGCAGCCGCGGTCGTGCCCGGGCTGTTGGGGTCTGCTCTGGGTGCGAGGCGAGCGATGGCCCCGCTCCTTTCCCCGCAGAGCCCTTTGAGGATGCCCTGCGCGTCCCCCCCGCCGTGCCGGTGAGCCTGCCGCCGGCCCAGGTGGTGGCCTCCATGGAGGAGCAGCTGCGCCGGGAGCCCTGGTACCACGGGAAGATGAACCGCAAGGAGGCCGAGAAGCTGCTGAAGGTGAACGGAGACTTCCTGGTGCGGGAGAGCACCACCACCCCGGGCCAGTACGTGCTGACTGGCTTGCAGGGCGGGCAGCCCAAGCACCTGCTGCTCGTCGATCCCGAAGGAGTGGTGAGTCCCTGCAACCCCAAAGCCCCGGGGGTCCCGCACCCCCTGCGATTTACGGGAGCCCCCAGGGCGTTGGGCTTCCCGCTGCCCCTCGGGGGGGGGCACCTTGGGGCTGGATTTGGGGGATGGAGCGGGCACAGCAACGCACGGGGGGCTCGTGGCTTTGTCCTCCTGGGGGCAGCTGCGGTTTTCTGAGCGCCGCTCCCCGCAGGTGCGGACAAAAGATCATCGCTTCGAGAGCGTCAGCCACCTCATCAGCTACCACATGGACAATCACCTGCCCATCATCTCGGCTGGCAGCGAGATGTGCCTGCAGCAGCCTGTGGAAAGGAGACTGTGAGCGCCCGGGGGCCCTGGTGCGTGGGCCCCCCCCCGGCCCTGCTCCCTGCCCCAGGGGGGAGTGCTTGGACTCGCAGCCGGGTGCCCTGCCCGGGACTGGGCTCGGACTGCCTGGGGATGGGGACGGCCCCGGCCCCGTCCGCCACGTGGAGCTGGCGGCCGCGGGGGCAGCGTGGTGGGAGCTGCCTGCAGGGCGGGGGGCTGTCGTTGCCAAAGCCCCTGCCTCCCCCCAGCTCCAGCCTTTGCACAGCAGCTCAGCTCGAACCAAAGCCTGGCCCCGGGCGGTATCGCCGCAGCGTGGTGCAACCGCGGCCGCCCTCGTGCTCACCCACGGGGGGCATGGGCCCCGGCCCCTCGTCCCGCCAGCCCCAGGGGGGGTCCGGCCGGGGGCCTCCCCAGGGCTGGGCCCTGCGCTCCCCAAGCACAAGGCCGGGCGGCCGCGCACCGAATGTACCCGATCACTTTACGTGTTAACTGTGCCTTGACCCCGCAGGTCCCACACTCTTATGCAATGCAGCCAGGCGGGGGGCGACAGCCCCGAGCCCCTTCCCAGGCACCCTCCCCGGGGGGCTGGGGAGGGGGGGGTGGCCGGGCCCTGCCGCATGCACCTCGTTCCCCGAAGCCAAAGCGCAGCCCTGCCCCGGCCCCGCTATAACCAAAGGAACCGGCGGGCGGTATTAAAGTTGGTATTTCTCTAGGCCGTGGTGCTGTGCTGGGGCTGGGGGGGGGGGCCAGCAGCGGGGCTGGAGGGGCGAGCAGCAGGGGCGGGGGGGCAAAGAGTGGGGCTTGGGGGGTGAGCACCAGGCCTGGGGGCTAAGCACCGGGGCTGGGGGGGCGAGCACCGGGGCTGAGGGGTGAGCAGTGGGCTTGGGGGAGTGAGTACCGGGGCTGGGGGGACAAACAGTGGGGCTTAGGGGGCGAGCATCAGGGCTTGGGGGGGCAAGCAGTGGGGCTGGGGGGGCGAGTACCGGGGCTGGGGGGGCAAACAGCGGGGCTGGGGGGCGAGCACCAGGGCCAGTGGGGCTTAGGGGGCGAGCATCAGGGCTTGGGGGGGCGAGCAATGGGGCTGGGGGGGCGAGTACCGGGGCTGGGGGGGCAAACAGTGGGGCTGAGGGGTGAGCATCAGGGCTTGGGGGGGCGAGTAACGGGCCGGGGGGCGAGCACTGGGCCTGGGGGGCAAGCACCGGGGCTGGGCGGCGAGCGCTGGGGCTCAGGGGGGCCAACAGCGGCCGAGCCCCTGCACCCCCCCCTCCCTCCCCATGCAACCTCCTCCCCCCCCGTGCCCGTCACGTGGTTCCTCCCGCCACCCCCGCGCGCCCCGCACATGGTTCCTCCCTTCCCCCCCCACCCCTACTCATGGACCGTCCCACGCCCGCCCCCCCCCGTTGCCCCGCACATGGTTTGTCCCGCGCCGCCAGGCGCCCCTCGCCCCGCCCCCGCGCCCCGATTGGCCCCGCGCGCGCGCCCGCGGCTTCCGCTTCCGGCCGTGCGGCGGAGCGCGGCGGGGCCATGGCGGCGCCGGGCCGGCTGTGAGGCGATGGCGGCGCCGCACGGCGAGAAGCTGGAGGGAGGTGTCCCGGCACCGCCGCCCCCGCCGGGGGGGGGCCCGCACCCCGCGGGCAGCGCCGCCGCCGGCGGGCCCGGCAGGAAGCAGGGGAAGGCAGGTGAGAGAGCGGGGCGGGACCGGGGCCGCCGGTTAACCGGGGCCGGGCGGTAACCGGGGCTGACGGCGCCGCCTCTCCCCGCAGGGCTGCAGATGAAGAGCCCCGAGAAGAAGCGGCGGAAATCCAACACGCAGGTAGGGCCGGGACTGTGCCCCCCACTCCCCCCCCAGCCCGCCCCGGTGCCGTTACCGGAGCCGTTACCGGAGCCGGGCCGTGACCCGCCGCCCTCCCCCCGCAGGGCCCGGCCTACTCGCACCTGTCGGAGTTCGCCCCGCCGCCCACGCCCATGGTGGATCACCTGGTGGCCTCCAACCCCTTCGAGGACGACTTCGGCCCCCCCAAGGTGGGCGCGGCGGCGGCGGCGGCCCCGTTCCTGGGCAGCCCCGTGCCCTTCGGCAGCTTCCGCGTGCAGGGGGGGATGGCGCCGCAGGTGCCCCCCGGTTACGGCGGGGGGCCGCAGCCCCTGCGGAGGCAGCCGCCGCCGCCGCCCTTCGCCCCCGGGCAGATGGGCCCGGCCTTCGGCATGCCCCCCCAGAACCCCGGCTACGTGCAGCCCGGGGCCATGAGCTTCCCCGGGCAGCCCTTCGGGCAGCCCCTCGGACAGAACTTCAGCCCCCCCACGGGGCAGCTCATGCAGGGGCCCGTCGGGGGCTTCGGGCCCATGATCTCGCCCACCATGGGGCAGCCCCCCCGGGGAGACATGGGCCCCGGGCCGGCCCTCAACCCCCCCGGCGGGCCGGCCATGGCTCAGCGCTTCGGCCAGCCCGGCAACCTCTTTGGACAGTCCCCCCTGCAGCGCCCCGGGCAGAACATGCCCCCCCTGCCCCCCAACGCCAGCCCTTTCCCCGGGGCGGACCCCGGCTTCCCCGCCGGCGGCGAGGAGGGGGGTAAGAACCTGAACCCCCCTCCCAGCACCTTCCCCCAGGAGCAGCACTCGGGCTCCCCGGCTGCCGTTAACGGGGCGCAGCCCGGCTTCGCCCCCCCCAGCGCCGGCCGCGGCGGCGGCACCCCCGAGACCAACAGCCTGCCGCCCCCCGGCAAGGCGGCTGGCGGCTCGGGGCACCAGCCGCCCCCGGGCTTGGTGTACCCGTGCGGGGCGTGCCGCAACGAGGTGAACGACGACCAGGACGCCATCCTGTGTGAGGCCTCCTGCCAGAAGTGGTTCCACCGCGAGTGCACGGGCATGACGGAGAACGCCTACGGGCTGCTCACCACCGAGGCCTCGGCCGTCTGGGCCTGCGACTTCTGCCTGAAGACGAAGGAGATCCAGTCGGTGTACGTCCGCGAGGGCATGGGGCAGCTGGTGGCCGCCAACGACGGCTGAGCCGCCCCCCCCGCAACCCCCCCCTCCCCGCCTTGTACAGCTCCCCGCGCAGTTTTAGGACCAAACCCCCCCCTTTTTGTAGCCATCGGACTCGTGAGTGCGGGATGGCGCCGGGGGGCCCCTGCCAGGATGCACGGGGGGGCTCTGGCTGTGCCGGTGTGCGCCCCCGGGGGGGCTCCCTCGGGGGGGGGGGGGGGGCTCCATCGTGCTGGTGCTTGGGGGTTGAAGCTTCTCTGCCCCCTCCCCCCCGGTGGGCTCTGCCTGCTGGCACGGGTGCCCCGGGGGGAAACGTGCCCCCCCCGCCTTGCTCCGTGCGGTCCCGGTGCCCCTCCCCTCCAGCTTTGTGCCCGCGGAGATCCCGCCCCCCCCCCCCCCTTTCCGTTTTAGCGGAGCGTTCATGGAAACTTTTGTATCGTCGCTATAAAACTCTGAAACCGCCGTGTCCGTGTCTGCTCTGCTCCGGTTCCTCCCCCCCCGCCCCCGTTACCCCCCCCCGGTGCCCGCCCCGCCGCCATTGGCTGCGCGCGTCACGTGCGCGCCCGTCCCGAGGGCGGCGACCGGCACCGGCGGAAAGTTACGGCCGGGACCGGGCCGAGCTGCGCCCCGAGCGCCTCCAGGTACCGCCCGCCCCGCGTCCTGCCGGCCAAGCGGCATCGCCCCGAGCTGCCCCCGGTCCTCCCCCGGTCCCTCCCCGGTCCCCTCCCGGTTCCTTCCCGGTCCCCCCCGCTCCCTCCCCGGTCACATCCCCCGGGGAGCGGAGCGCACGTCCCGGGCCACGATCGGTGCCGCGGGCACGGGAGGTTTGAGCGGGCATCGCCCCCGGGGCACGGCCCCGCTCCGTGTCCCGCCCCGTTCTCCCCCCGCGCCCCGGTTCCGGGGAGCCCCGGGGCGCGGCTCCGGTGGAAGTCGGGGTGCGGGGGAGGGGGGGTGCCCTAAATACTGCGGCGGGTGCCGCCGCTCGGTGCCTGCCGGGCCCCGGGCTCGCCGCGTCCCCGTGCACCTGCCGGGCGGCATCACCGCGGCTAAAAATACCCCGCGGGGCCGGCTGGCGGCGGCCCGGGGGGGGGCGGCATCGGAGGGGGGGGAGCGGGGGGGGTGTCGGTAGCGCTCCCCGGGCCGCGTCCAGCCCCGTCCCCTCCGGGAGCCTCCCGCCCCGCGGGGAGTTCCCACGTCTCGGTCCCGCCGCCCCCGGGTCAGTGCCAGCCCGGGGGGGGGCCCTGGGGAGGGTCGCGGGGGGGTCTCGGGGGGGGGGGGTGAGCGGCGCCTCCGCAGCTGTGCCGGGAATGTGCAGAATCCCCGGGCACCGCCGCCGTGACCGCTGCGCCCCGTCCTCGGTCCTGCTGTGCTCCCGGCACCGGGCAAGGCGAGGGCTCGGTTCCCCCCCCCCCTTCCACCAGAGGAGCCCCCCCCGGATCCCGGTGCCACCGGGGGTGCCCGGCTGTGGCATCCCACCCGGTGCGGGGACCGCGGTGCAGCACCGGGCCGCCCTTTGCTCCCGCTCCTAAACTCGCTTTGCCAGGCAAATCAGGAGCGGGGACGGGGGTGAGGTCTGTCTGCCCGTCCCTCCGTCCGTCTGTCCGTCCATCTCCTCGCAGGGGGGTCAGCACCGTCCGCAGGCGGGAGCATGGCGGAGAAATCTGACTCGCGGGACTCGGATGGCAGCTGGGTGCTGGCGGGCACCGAGGTGAGGGGCCGGGGACGCCCCGGGGCCGGGGGGGGGATGAGGGGAGGCCGCGGGTGCCAGCTGCTGCCCCTCGTCCCAGGGGCTGCCCGTGGACACGGTGGGCCCGGAGCAGGATGTGGCCTCCCACGGGGCCGAGGATGAAGAGGCGGAGGAGGAGAGCGCCCAGGACGCGGCCACGGGTACGAAAACGGGACAGCCGCGGCAGTCCCCGGTGCCGGGGCGCGGGGAGCCTGCTCACTGCCGGCCTCTGCCTCTCCCCAGCTGGCGACGGCGGCAGCGGAGCCTTCCTGGGCCAAACGCCGTGCCCTGAGGTCGGGGTAAGCACGGGGGGGGGGGGAGGGCAGGGGGAGCGGTGGGGCTGGGGTCCTGCTGCGTGCAGATGTGTGAGACCCCAGCGCCCGCGTCCCCAGGACCTGGAGGAGCGGCCGGAGCCGGGTGCCGAGGCGGTGCCCACCGCGGCCGGCCCCGCGGAGCCCAGCGCAGCGCAGAGCTGGGAGCACGAGGAGCCCGATGCGGCGGCGGAGCGGGGCCCCTGCCCAGACACCCCCAGAGCAGGTCAGACCGGGAGCACGCCAGGTCCGCGCCGGCGCCGCCGGGGTGCGGGCGCTCCCTGGAGGTCCCCGTCCCCCCCTCCCCAGGGCCACCAGCGGAGGAGGGGAGCTGCACCAGCAGCGACGACGATGCCGAGGGGCTGCGGAGGCGGCAGGTCCCCGAGCCCCGTGCCGGGCCCCCCCCTCCGGGGCCTGCCCTGCGCCGGGGGACGCAGGATGGCGGCGACGAGGACGGGCTCAGCACCAGCAAGTACCTGCTGGGCGCGCTGGCGCTGGCGGCCGTGGCGCTGCTGCTCATCTCCGGTGAGTCGTGGGTCCCGGGGCAGGGCGGGAGGCGGGATGGGGAGCCCGGTGTCCCCCTCATTGTCCCTTCCTCTCCCCAGGGGGCTTCTACGACCCGGCAGACGGTGAGCGTGGAGGGGCTTGGCCTGTCGTGCCCGGCGGGGCAGCCTGGACGCGCTCGGACGTCCCCGTGCGGTTCCTCCCCAGGCCCCGTGGACGCCGTGGTGAGCCGCGACCTGGCCGACACGGAGCAGGAGGCGCCGGTGCCTGCGGACGGGAGCGTAAGGAGAGGGGCGCGGGGCGGGGCTCAGCACCTTCCCCCCCTAAGCTGGCAGAGGGGAAGCCGCTCCCTCAGCACCTCCAGGGGCCGCATCCTTCCTCTCCCCCAGGATTTGGTGCAGCAGCCCCCGCCGCCGGCCGCCGCGGACCCCCAGAGCGTGCAGTCCGTCAGCCTCCTCCTGGACAAGCTGGCCAAGGAGAACCAGGACATCCGGCTCATGCAGGCTGAGCTGCAGGTGGGTGCGCAGCGCGTGCCCCGGGGACGCTGCCCCCCGGCACCACCCCGCGCCCTCACGGCCCCCCCCCCGCTCCCTTCCCCCCCGCCCCAGGCCCACAAGGAAGAGCTGCAGGCCCTGCTGCAGAAGAGCGAGGGGGCGGCGGCGGCGGCCGGGGCGCAGCAGCAGAGCCTGGCTGCAGAGAACGAGCAGCTCCGTGCGGCGCTGCAGCGGGAAACCGAGGCGCTCCGAGCCGCCCGGGCCGAGCTGCGGCGCCTGCAGGCTGCGGGGGTCCCGGGCAGCCCCCAGCCCCACCAAGCCGAGCCCGGGGAGCCGGCAGCGGAGCAGCCCCACGGCCCGGGGGGCGCAGCCCGCAGGGAGGACGTGGCGAGGCGGGAGGGGGCCGGGCACCGCGGCTTGCTGGCGTGGGTGCGGCAGGAGCTGGCAGCCGCCCTGGAGCGAGCGCGGGGCTCGGGGGGGCTCGAGCGGCTCCCGGAGCAGCTGAGCGCCCTGGAGGAGCGCCTGGGCCGCGAGCTGGAGGCGGAGGGGGCCCGGCCCTTCCCCGGGCCCTGGAAGAAGCCGTTCAAAGCGGACAAGAAGGAGAGCCGGCGGCACAAGCGGCACGGCGCCGGAGAGGGTCCCCACGAGCGGGGGGGCTGGGAGAGGAAGGAGCAGGGCAAACCCCACGGGCACGGGAAGGAGCCCCGGTCCCCGCGGGAGCACAAGGCGGGCAAAGCCAGGGGGAAATCGTCCCACGGCCCCCGCGAGCTGCCCCCGCTGAGCCATTACCGGGCGCCCCAGGGCTGCGCCGGGGTGGCCGACTGCGCCCGCAAGGAGGGCCGGGAGGTGCTGGGCGCCGCGCTGGAGCCCGTGCAGAAGACGCAGTTCCTGCAGCTGCTGGAGGGCTTCATGGGGCGCCTGGGCTGGGGGGGGCACTTCGGGGGGCTGGCGGCGCGGCTGGAGGGCGCCTTCGGGGCCGACGGCACCTTCGCTCACGACCGCCTGCGCTTCGTGGACTTCGTGGACGACGTGGAGGAGATGCTGGAGGAGCTGGCGCGGCGTGAGGGGGGCGACGAGGAGGCGGCCGACGGCTTCGAGGACTTCGTGCGGCGGCACTACGCCGGGGACGGCGGCGGGTGAGCGGGATGGGGGGGCACGGGGGGCCTGGGGGAGGTTTTGGGGGGGTCGGGCCCGGGACCCCCTCACCACTGCCCCTCTTCTCTTGCAGCTCCACCGGGAAGGAGCGGGGCCGGAAAGCCTGGCGGCAGCACGGGGGGGGCAGATAGAGCCGTGGTGCGCAGGGAGGGGGCGCCCCTCTGCCAGCCTTCGTCCGGCACAACGGCCCCGGGGGGGGGCGGGGGGGGCTCCCCTGGGCCGTGGTTGGGGTCTGGGGGCTGCCTTGTGCCCTGTAGGGGCCGCGGGCCCCCGAGTCACTGCACTGTGTGATGCTGCACTGCTGGGGGGGCAATAAAGTCACCGCTGGGCACCGCCGGGTCTGGTGCTTGGGGGGGCGGAATGGGGTGCGGGGGGGGAGGACAGGGAAAAGGGGGTGTCAGGAGGGAACGGGGGTGCTGGGGGGGGAGTGGGGGTTGGGGGGGGAATGGGGGTGCTGGGGGGGGAATAGGGGTGCTGGGAAGGGAAATAGGGATGCTGGGGGGGGTGGGGGATGCTTGGGGCAATATGGGGTGCTGGGGGGGGAATGGGGGTGCGGGGGTGGGAATAGGGGTGCGGGGGGAGAAAAGGGGGTGCTGGGGGCAAAGGGGGGTGCTGGGGGGGAAGGGGAGTGCTGGGAAGGGAAAGAGGGGTGCTGGCGGGGATGCGTGGAGCAGAATGGGGTGCTGGGGGGGTGCTGGGGGGGGAAATGGGGTGCTGGGAAGAAGAAAGAGGCGTTGGGGGGTCAGGACTGGGTGTGGGGGGTGAGGGTGTAGGGGGGCTGGGTGCGGTGCCCCCCCAGTTTTGGGGAAACCCCCTCTGGGTTTTAGGGTGCCCCCGGTTTTGGGGTGCCCCCCCAAGTTATGAGGTAACCCTTCTGGGTTTTGGGGTGTCCCCCGGTTTTGGGATAATCCCCCCGGTTTTGGGGTGCCCCCCCGGTTATGAGGTAACCCTCCTCGGTTTTGGGGTGTCCCCTGGTTTTGGGGTACCCCCGATTTCGGGGTGCCGCCCGCCCCTCCCCGCGGCGCCCTGCAGGGGGCGCTATAGCGCGGGGGGGCCCGCCCGGGGGCTGGGCCGTCCCCACCCGGGGGCGGGGCCAAACCCACGGGGGGCGGGGCCATCCCCACCCGGGGGCGGGGCCAAACCCACAGGGGGCGGAGCCATCATAGCCCCGCCCCCCGGGCCGTACCACCTCCGTGCCGCGCGGGGGGGGCCGTGCCGGGATGGCGGCGCCCCGCGCCGTGCTGCTGCTGAGCGGCAAGAGGAAGTCGGGCAAGGACTTCGTGGCCGAGCAGCTCCGCAGCCGGTACCGGGCCGGGGGGAGGGGGGGGGGCCGCGGGCGGAGCCCCGGGTCCCGTCCCGCTGATCGCTGTCCCGCAGGCTGGGCCCCGCCGTGTGCTGCGTGCTGCGCCTCTCCGCGCCGCTCAAGGAGCGCTACGCCGAGGTACCGGGCGGGCCGGGCCGGGCCGTGCCGCGTCGGGGTTAGCTGGGCCGGGATCCGCCGGGATCCGCCGTGCTGAGCTGGGCCGTGCTGAGCTGGGCCGTGCTGAGCTGGGCCGTGCTGCACCACACCATGCCGTGTTACGCCATGCCTTGCCATACCATGCTGAGCTGTGCCATGCCATGCCATGCTACAGCACGCCGTACCATGTTACGCTGTGCCGTACCATGTTACGCTGTGCCGTGCCATGCTGATCTGTGCTGTGCTGTGCCATGCTGCGGCACGCCGTGCTGTGTTATGCCGTGCCATGCCATGCTGAGCTGTGCCATGTTACACTGTGCTGTGCCATGCCATGCTGCACCACGCCGTGCCATGTTACACTGTGCTGTGCCGTGCTGAGCTGTGCCATGCTATACTGCACCACACCATGCCATGTTACTCCATGCCATATTACGATGTGCTGTGCCACGCCATGCTGTGCCATGCTGTGCCATGTTATGCTGAGCTGTGCCATGCTGCACCACGCCATGCCATGTTACACTGTGCTATGCCATGCTGCACCACGCTGTGCCATATTACGCCGTGTCATGCCATGCTGAGCTGTGCCGTGTTATGCTGTGCAGTGCCATGCCATGCTGTGCCACGCCATGCCATGTTATGCTGTGCCGTGCCGAGCTGTGCTGTGCCATGCCATGCTGCACCATGCCGTGCCATATTACACCATGCCATGCTACACCACACTGTGCCATGTTATGCTGTGCCATGCCATGCTGCACCACACCGTGCCATGTTACGCTGTGCCATGCCATCCCATGCTGAGCTGTGCCATGTTATGCTGTGCCGTGCCATGCCATGCTGAGCTGTGCTGTGCTGTGCTACACTGCACCGCATCACGCCGTGCCGAGCTTTGCCATGCCATGCCCCATGACAAGGGCCGTGCCCTGCTCACACCCTCTCCCTGCAGGAGCATGGCCTGGACTTCCAGCGGCTCCTGGACGCCAGTGCCTACAAGGAGACGTACCGGCAGGACATGATCCGCTGGGGCGAGGAGAAGCGCCGTGCTGACCCCGGCTTCTTCTGCAGGACGGTGGTGGAGGGGGTGGAGCAGCCGGTGTGGGTGAGTGGGGCCAGGGAGGAGCACGGGGGGCGCAGGGTGGCCGCTGACGCAGCCTGGGTGCAGGTGGTGAGCGACACGCGGCGCCTCTCGGACGTGGAGTGGTTCCGGCACGTCTACGGTGACGCGGTGCAGACCGTGCGCGTCGTGGCCTCCGAGGAGACGAGGAAGAGGAGGAACTGGGTCTTCGTGGCGGGTGAGCGAGCGCTGCTTCCCATCACACCGCAGCCAAACCCGGTGCATCTCAGCGCCCTGCAGCACGGCTCTCCCCTGTCTCCACTGCCGTGCCCGGAGTGCAGGAGCCGGAGGGTCGGGATAAAGCTCCGGAGCAGCGGGCGGGGGGTGAGGCTGCACAGTGCCTCCCCCAGGGGATGGATCCTGACTTGTGGTGTGGGCTCTGCTCTTCCCCAGGGGTGGATGACGCCGAGTCTGAGTGCGGCCTGGACCAGGGAGTGGCCTTCGACTGGGTAATAACCAACGATGGGGACGAGCTGTCCCTGGACAAGCAGCTGGAAGCGCTGCTGCAGTCCGTCCGCGCCCAGCTGTAGCTCCCACGTGGGATTCAGGGGGGCACGTGGCTCTTCAGAGCCGCTCACACGGGGCCTCATCCTTCCCGGGGGCTTTACCCTGCATGGGGAGCATCGTGGGGGCCACCTGTGGGTCCCCAGTAGTGGGGCTGGGGAGGAGGATGCCAGGGGGAGGCAGCCAGCCCCCCCAGCACCTCCATCCGCTTCACCCACACCCCGCAGGGGCCGTGCCTTCCCCCAGGAGCGAGGGGCTGCTGCTGCTCAGTGACCCTCAGCTGTGGCTCGGGGACTGTGTCCTGCGTCCCACGTCCCCTGCGAGCCCAGCGGCGCTTCCCAGTTTGCCTCTCCTGTCCAGGCTGGGGGCGATGCCTGCACTGGAATAAAGCTCTGATGCTGAGAAACACCCGGGGCTGTGTCTCCTTTCCTGGGGGGGGGGGGGTGGAAATTCAGGTCACTGGGGAGTGGGCTGTGCCCCTGCCCTGGTGCAGACCCTCCAGCTGGGGGGTGGCAGTGGCGTGAGGTGCGGTTTAATTCCCTGTGCCCGCCCGGGGGGCCGCCAGCTGGGTGCCTCGTGGTGTGTTTTAATAGGCTTCCTGCGGCCAATTCCCCACGGATTATCTGCTTCCGAAGCAGAAGGCTCCTGCCCTAATACCTGCCCGCCGGGAGCTCGTCTCCCTCAGCAGCTGGGCCCAACCCGGGGGCAGGGACAGGGACACTGGGGGGGGCTGCGGGAAGGGATACTGGGAGGGCTGGGGGCCAGCCTGGCCCTGTCCCCCCCCTTCCCTGTGCCGGGAGCGCCAGGGCTGGCAGAGCCCTGTCCCCCAACCCCAGGGGACAAGGGGGAGACCCAGGGGACAAGGGGGACAGGGGACAAGGGGGAGCCCCAGCCCCAGCAAGGGCTCTGCCAGCTCCAGCTGCTGCCCGTAATCTCTGGCCTCTGCTCGAGGCCCTGAGCCTCGTCGGAGGCCGTAAGGAGATTACGGGGCATTATATAACGGCAGCTGGCGAGGTGGCTCCTCGGGGGGCCGGGGGATGCCAGGGGATGCCCAGGGCCCCCTCTGGGGGGCAGCTCGGTCCCCTCGGCCGCCGGAGCCCCCCGCCCAACCCGTGCCGGGCCAGTCCCCGCTGTCGCCCCCACGCACCCACCCCCGTCGAGGGGCGGCGGCCGGCAGCGAGCGGTGACAGCCGCGGGCAGCGCTCCGGGGCCGCGGGGAGCCCCCGCTCCCGCCGCTCCTCGCCCCCGACGTGAGCCGCGGGCCGGCCCCGGGCGCAGCGGAGCGGAGCGGCGCTGCCCGGCTCGGTGCCGCCCAGCCCGGCTCGGGGGCTCCGCGCCCGCCCGTCGGTGGGCGCGGGGCTACCGGCGGCGGGGAGCGGCCCGGGGCTCTCCGCGGGACGGGCGGGGCCGGGAGCGGGGCCGGGAGCGGGGCGGGGGCGGGGGCGCCCCGCGCTCGCTCGCCCCGCCGCCGTCGGGGCTCCCGCCGCTGCCGGTACCGGCGCCGGTGCGCCCCGGCGGACTACAAGTCCCGTGCGCCCCGCACAGGCGCAGGGGCCGGGGGCGCGGGAGCGGGGCGGGGAATGATGTCAGCCTGCGGGGAGCCCCGGCGCGGCCAATGGCGGGGCCGTGCTGGCGGCGGGGCCGGGCCAGCGGCGGCGGCGGGGGCGGCGGCGGCGGCGAGCGCGCAGCGCCGGAGGGACGCGGCTCCCATTCATGAGCAGCCGCGCGCCCGCCGCCCCGGGGCCGCCGCCGCCGGGGCCGGGGCCGGTGCCGGGGCCGGGCGCGGCGGCGAGGAGCGGAGCGGGGCGCGGCCGGGCCGGCCCGGGGCCGGTGCCGGCTCCCGGCGGAGCGGCCGCGGCGGGGCAGGTGCGCGGCGGGCGGTGAGGCGGCGGCGCCGCCGCCATGGACACGTCGGGGCACTTCCACGACTCGGGCGTGGGGGACCTGGAGGAGGACCCCCGGTGCCCTTGCCCGTCGTCGGGGGACGAGCGCCCGCCGCCCGCCGCGCTGCCGCCGCTCCAGCACAGCCTGTTGCACTCCTCGCCCGGGTCGCTGCGGGCCCCTCCTCCCGCCGCCCCCGCCGCCCTCCACCCTTCCTCCCGCCACGGCAGCCAGCTCAACCTCAGCGACCACTTGGCCGGTCACTCGCCGGGCTCGGCGGCGGGCGGCGGCGGCGGCGGCGGCAAGCACCGGCAGCCCAGCCCGCTGGTGCACCGGCGGGACAGCAACCCGTTCACCGAGATCGCCATGAGCTCCTGCAAGTACAGCGGGGGGGTGATGAAGCCCCTCAGCCGGCTCAGCGCCTCCCGCAGGAACCTCATCGAGGCGGAGCCCGAGGCGCAGCCGCTGCAGCTCTTCGGGGCCGGCGGGCCCCCCGAAATCGTCGTCTCGCGCGAGGACAACCACGCGCCCGCCACGCGGCCCCCCGCCCGCCGAGGCCCCCGTGCCGACCGCCCGCCCGCCCGCCCGGCCCCCGCCGCCTTCGCCAAGGGACCCAAGCGCAAGGCGCAGAACATCGGCTACCGCCTGGGCCACCGGCGTGCGCTCTTCGAGAAGCGCAAGCGCCTCAGCGACTACGCGCTCATCTTCGGCATGTTCGGCATCGTCGTCATGGTCATCGAGACCGAGCTCTCCTGGGGGCTCTACTCCAAGGTACAGGGGGCCGCGGGGAGGTTGGGGGCCGCTGGGGTGGTCGTTGGGGGTGTTTGGGGCCGGACGGGGCCGCGCGGGTTTGTTGGGGTCCCGGTGGCTTCGCGGTGGCCATTGGCGTTGGACGGGGCGGGCGCCGATGGGGCTGCGTGTGGCGGGTGCTTTGGTTGGGGTGGGCGCCGCGTCCTGGCAGAGCTGCCCCGTGCCCCCGGTGGGTGTCAACAGAGGGGATGGGGACTGCCCCATCCGGCACCGCGGTGCCTCTCGGCCGCAGAGGGCAGGGGGCTGCCGGGTCCCCCGCCTGGCCGGCCCTCGTGAGCAGGAGCCCCGCTGGTGCTGGGTGCACCTTGGCTCGTCCCCACCTGCGGCTCCTGCCTGGAGGCCCCATAAAAGCCCCCGACTGCCCTTCGGGGAGCGAGGGGACCCGTTTGCATCCCTGCTGGCCCCGTGGTGGTGTTTGAGGGCTGGGGACTCCGGGGCTGGCTGGTGCGGGAGGCCTGGGGGGGCCCAGCCTGGCCCCGCAGCCGCTCTGCCGCCACCGCAGCCGGCAGGAGCTGCCAGCAGCCTGCCTGTGCCCTGCCAGCATCGGCCTCGTGTCACCGCCAGCCCACCCGGTGGGCACGGCCTCCTGGGGGTGGCCCTGAAGTCGGGGGGCACTGGGGAGCCTGGGGGTCGGCAGGGGCGGATTCGCCCTTACGAGCTCCCAGGGTGGGTGCTGTGGCTGGGGGTGGGGTCAGAGGGGGTGCTGGGCATCCCCCGGGGTGCCGGGCAGGGGCGGGTGGGGGCAGCTGTGGCTGGGGGTCCTCGTCCTCTTCCAGCGATGCGGGTGCCCCATGTGTGGTCTCCTCGAGGAGCCGTGCCCTCCGCGGTGCAGCGAAGCCCTCCATCCTCCTCCACACCCCTTTCTTCTGTATTTTTTTTTTTTATTGCAGGACGGTGTCTTTTATTTATAATTCTCCCCCCACACACCCCTTTCAGCTCCTGCTCCCTGGCTGTGCTCGTTGGCAGCGATATGAATAACTCTTTGTATAGACATCTGTCATGTTATTTATACCTATCCAGAGAGGGGAAGGGAATAGGCACCCGCGCTGGCAGGGCGTGCGTGGCACCCATGGGCGTCAGTGGGACAGCGCTGCGGGGGAGCTGGGGGGGGGCTTGGAGGACCCCGGCGGGTCCCCGTGCCACGGGGCAGGGTGCCACGTGCGTGGGGACGGTGCGGAGGGGAAGGAGCCGTGTGGGAAGGGGCTGCTCGCTGCTTCCTGCGATTATCTGGCAATCGCGGCGGGGAGGGCTCGTGCGGGTGGAGGGGGCGATGGAGCTGAGAGCAGGTGGAGGCAGGGACGTGCCCGGGGGTCCCGTGGGCGCGGGGGACCCTGCGGTGTCCCCATGGAAACGGGTCGGGGTGCGGGTGCACCCCCCAGAGGTGCCTCCCCAAGCCCCAGCTGCCCGCAGCTGCTGCTGGGGCTGAGCCGAGCTGCGGGGAGCCCCGGCTCCTTCTGCTCCGGTTGAGGCACGGGGATGTCTCAGCGCCGAGCCCTGCATCCCTCGCTCCCCGTGCCGAGGGAGGACGATGCTCTCGTCCACCGCCAGAGCCTCTTCCAGGCGTTTTCCACTCTGCCCTGCAGCAGGAGCGGGGCTAAGCCTCCCCCTCCCCGGGGTGCCCACTACCTGTTGAGCCACAGACGCCCATGTGCGTGGTGCTTGGGGGGGGGGGGAAGGAGAGAAAAGAGGGGGGAACCGGCCGCCCTCGCCGCACAGCACGGCTGCCAGCAGCGCTGCCGCGGCGCTCAGCAGCCCCGGCGCGCCGAGCGGCTGTGTCAGCCGGGGAAGACCCCGTGAGTCAGCGCTGCCTCCGTGCAGCCGCCCCGACCCCTGCCCCGGCGGCTGCCGCCCGCTCGCGGTGCTCGTGCCGAGGGCTCGGGGGCACGGGCAGGGAGCTGCTGCCGGCTGGAGAAGGGTTTGGGGCTCAACGGGCCCCCGCAATCCCCTCCCCTCCTGCTGAGCGCACCCTGGGGTGCAGAGGGGGCTCCCCGGTGCCTCGCACGGAGCCGTGGGCGACTGTCTATAAATACCCCCCGGCAGCCCCCAGCCCCCTCCGTTAGGAAACCGGAGCTCGCTGGCAGGGACGCGGCCGTGACTGAAGGAGCGCCCAGTGCCGGGGCCGGCAGCTGTCGCGTGGATGGGGATTTCGGTGCTGCCGGCCCTGGCCCGCATCCAGCTCTGCCCCCGCGGCCGGCAGCAGAGATGCCGCACGCTCCTCGGGATGTCGGAGCCGGTCAGCGGGGCGAAAGGGCTGGAGCAGGGTCCGGCCTGTGGATAAGCTGGGCTTGGAGATGCGGCGGCCAGGTTTTGCCTGCTTTCTGCCCATCCCTCGGGCGGGATGCGGCCTCTCCTGCCCCCAAGGCCGGCAGCACTGCTTCCCAGCACCGCCGGCAGCCTGCGCGGCACAGCCAGGGCGAAGCAGCCTGGCACTTGCACGCGGCGCAGGGAGGATGCGTGCCGGGGTCCCTCGGGGGGCCGAGGCGTCGGTGCCGCTCGGACGAGGTCTCCCCAGCCCCGCGGTTTTCTTTGTCGCGAGCGTGGGAGCCGGCAGCCGCTCTTCCTGCCGGGCCCCTGCGGGACCGGTGCTGGCCGGAGGCGTTGAGAACGGCGGTGGGTGTGCGGTGACCTTTGCCGAACGGCGTTGGCCTCGTTGCCTCCCCGCCCGGCCGTGCTGGGGGGGGGGTTCTGCCCCCCGCGTGCGCCCTTCCCGCTTGGTTTTGGGGTGACATTGGATGCCAAGCCACGCCACCTGGGGGGCGGCCCTGCAGAGGTGACAGTGCACGAGGACGGTGCCCGGAGCCGGGAGAGGAGGGATGAGCGTGGACCGTGCCGAGCGAGCCGGGCGCTCGGGGGGTTCCCATCTGCTGCCCTTCCCCGTCCGTACCGGCCCCGGTGCCAGGACCAGCTCTGCCGTGCGGCACCGCTTGCCAGGACCCCTTGGGGTGCGTGTGGGTGCGATGGCCCCGGCAGCGCGAGGTTCCCATGGCTCAGGACAGGGCAAGGGCTGCCAGCTGCCTGGTGCAGCACCGCGCTGGCACGGGGCAGTGCCAGTTCCGTGGCTTCGCATCCTCAGCCGGCGCCGCCAGGCAGCTGCCTCGCCGCGGGTGCTGGCAGGAGGAGGGTTAAGGATGTCTAGACGGCGACTGAGATTGGCCCTAAAGGATGCCAGATCCTTTGCGGGAGTGACATCTCGCTGCAATTAATCCCGGGTGTTCCCCCGAGACACCGGCTCGCTAAAAATAGCCAGCTCGCTGCCAGCTCGCCCCGTGGCGCGCGGTGGCGGAGCCGCTCGGGGTCCCGCCGGCCCCACGCTGCGGGGAGGGTCCCATGTGTGGATGCAGGCAGCATCACCCGGGCAGGATCGGTGCTTCGGGAGGGCCCGGCCTTGGCACGAGCCCTGCCCTGGAGGCTGCCTATTAATAGCGTTGTTTGGTCCCCGGCACTTCTCTCAACACCAGCCATTATATGCACACAATTGAGAGGCGAGTGCCAAGTTGTGAAGCTGCTCACAATGCGTGGCCGGAGCACCCTGAGCGTCCGCAGCGCTGCCAGCAGCCTCTCCTTAGGAAAACTTTCCTCTCTCCCTTCTTGAACTCCCCCCCGTCTGTCCACAGCTCAGCCTTTCCTGCTGCCCTGGTCCCGTTCCACACCCCGGCCGCGTTGGCCACGGGGGGAGATGAGCACCAGGAGGGGGCTGCTGCTGCCCGGGGGGCCAGTACAGGCTCACAGCGGCCGAAACGGGGTCTGGGGATGAGCCCTCGGGGGGGAAGGTGAATCCTGCCCTTCCCTATAGGGAGCCAGGGGAGGCTGGGAGCATTTGCTTTAGTCACCAGTGAATCAGGGGCTGGTTTAATTTACATAGAGCTAATTAGCAGGAGGATCTGATTAGACCATCCATTAGGGTGCCATAATATTGGGCTAACGCTGGATGTGGATGGATCGCTGGAGTCGCTCGTCCCAGCCGAGGGGAGGCTGGTAATTTCATTTGGTGGAAATGGATTTAGAAAAAAAAAACAAACAAGAAACAATCAAAACGTTTTGGAGAAAGCGCTGCTCTCCAGAAGTGCCCCCAGCGCACGTGGCAACGTCAGGGCTGGGGCCGCTGTGCTGAGATGCCGACGATGGGGAGCCGGGGTGGCCGAGTGCTGGGGGAGGGCGCGGGATGCCCGTGCTGGGGAGGGGGTCAGCATCTCCCTGGGGGCGCAGAGCGGCGCTGGTGCCACCCTCGAGGCTCGTGGTGCCACGCGTCCCGCTGCCCGTCGGGGTCCCCGCCGCTGACGCTCTGCCTGCTGTTTCCTTGCAGGACTCCATGTTCTCCCTGGCCCTGAAATGCCTTATCAGCCTGTCCACCGTCATCCTGCTGGGCCTCATCATCGCCTACCACACGCGGGAGGTGCAGGTAGGTCCCGGGGCCCCTGGCCCTGACAGCCAGGCTGTGGGCTTCGCAGCTGCGCCCGGCCACCAGCCCGCAGGGTTTGGGTGCCAGGACGTCCTTTCCCTCCCGTTAGGTCCCTCTGGCTGTTGACCCTCATATGGGGAAGAGCACCTGCAATCTGCTCTGCGGGAGTGATGGGAATTAGCTCGTTAATCCCATTAAAGCTGCCACCGCCTCGCTCTGGCTGGGTTTTGCTCCCTCACCCTGCTCCCAGGTTTGCAGGGGTGCCCTGGCCTGGGTGAGGAGGCAGCAGGGCAGGGCCCCGACTTTTCTCTTTTCACCGCACGGATGATATGCCAAGGGAAGCTGTGAAATACTTTCCTAATCGAGCCTGCCCATTCTTTTCCTCTTTGCTCGCTCCAGCGTTGCTGGGAGAGGAAAGGGCTCCCAGTTTGCTCCGGCTCGGTGCCGACGTATTTTGGGGATGGGAGAAGGGACTGTTGGGTGGGAGAAGGAGCCGGTGCTGGTGTGATCCTGCCCGGATGGCAGCTTGTGAACCATGCCCTGGGTTTGGGGACTGTTGTGGCAGAGTGGCTGGGGCGTGCGGCCAGCGCTGCTGTCCCCAGGGTGCCCTGTCCCCTGCCAGCCCCTCCAAGGCCGTGCCTGGGACTGGCTCCTGCTCCTCCTGCGGGTTCGACGTGTGCAAGCGGCCAAGGAAAGGCGCTGGAAAAGCAAACTTCCTCCCTGGGCTCCCGGCCAAGCCAGGGCTGCGGCGTCCGAGCAGCAGGGCCAGGAGCCACCAACGTCCCGGTGAGCCCGGCAAGGGACCCCGCAGCCGTGGGTGCCTGTTCGGGGCCAGGTCCCCACTGTCCCGCTCGAGGCTGGCTTGCCTTACGTGCGCTGTTGGGTCTGAGCTTGTCCGGCCCTAAAAAGCAGAGCTGTGCTGCGGTGCTGGCAAAACCTCGGTGCAAAAGGGCTCTGCGCGGGCTGCTCGCGCTCCAGCCTGCGCCGGAGGGACTGCCCGCGGGTGATGGGTTGCTCAAAGCAAATATTTGAGAGAGCTGGGTTTTGCTGGAATAATATTTACCCCCAGGGCTGCTTTGTTTGTGGTCGGCAGGGCAAGCTGCACCCCCAGCTCTTTCTGGCTTCCTCTGGTTGTTGTTCTTGGTTCTGCAAACACCGCGTCCACCCTGACCGGCACGCAGGGCTGTACAGCTCTCATCCTGCTCCGCCTGGAGACGGGGCTGGAATCCCCATTGTCTTCAAGTGCGTGGCCCCTCCGACGGCCCAGGTCTGCTTATTCAGGCTGTGGGTCAGGAAAGTGCTGGAGGACGTGCTAAAATCTGCAGAACCGGCGGGATCGGGGACGTAAGCCTGCGGGCAGGATGCTGTGCTGGGGGCTCGCTGGCGGATGGGAGAGGCAGGCGCTGAGCACGGTGATGGGCCGTGAAACCAAAGCAACCCCAGCGCAGCTCCCGACGTGCGAAGGTTTTCCACCCCGAGGCTTTCTTCCTCCACCGAACAGCTCAGTTCCTTCCACCTTTCCCCACGGACTTGCCAAGGTCTTTGCATCCTCGTGGTTTCTCCTCTGGGCCTTCTCCAGTCCTCCCGCGTCTCCGTTGACGCACGCCGCGCAGAGCGGGACGTGTTGTTTTGTGCTCCCTGTTGGCAGCGACGAGCGCTGTGAAATAATTTCTTCCACTGTCCTGCCTGCGACCCCCTGCCCAGCGCAGCCTCCTCGGCCGCTGTCCCGCGTCGTTCCTGGGAACCCTTGGGTTTTGCCGGGCTTCGTCTTCTCCAGCTGGAGCCAAGGGAGCCCGTCGCCGGTGGCCGGCTCTCTGAAGCGCTCCTGCCGGGAGCGTTCCCGGTCCCTGCGCATGGAAATCGCGTTGGTCCGCGCGAGGAACCCCGCTGCAGCCGAGCTGCACCGCGCCGCCCGCTTCGCCCCCTTCTGCTGCGCCGGTGACTCCGGCAGGGGAGGAAATGAGATTGGTTTGACTCGATTTGCCCCTGACAAATCCACGCTGGCTGTTTATCGCCCTATTATCTTTTAGGTACTTATAAAGGGATTGCCGATAATCTGGCCCGGGATCTCAGCAGAGATGGAAGTGGGGCTGACAGAGCTGTAAATCCTCAGCTTCTCCTTTCCTCCTTGCTCAGGGTGGGGAGGCTGCGTTCACCCTGCCAGCACTGCCAGCCCTCCCCACCCTATAGAAAAGATCAGGCAAGAGCCTCGGCTGCTTCCCTCGGTGCTAATTGCGTTAATTGACAAGTCCTGGGGACGTTCCCAGCTCTCCCCTTGCCGTGGTTTCTCTGGGGCTGGGGGCATTGCCTTGTCCCCACGCAGCGGTGGCAGGAGGGGCTGCCGGCTCTTCGCCCCCACGCTGCCCTCTGTCCCCTGCGCCGCGTCCTGGTGTCCGTGGGCTCGGCAGCCGGCTCTGCCTGGGACGGGAAGGAGCACGCAGAGACGTTTTCCTCGGGAGGATTTATCCCCCAGAGGAGATAAAGAGCAGCCGCCCAGCATCCTGGGTCCTTTTCCTGTTGCATCCGACTGTAATGAAGTGCGCGGTGATGGATGGGCGCATCCCCGCTCCCGCGGGGCAGCAGCTCCGGCGGCCGAGCTGGCTCTGCGGCAGGGGAGGTGGCTGTCACCACCAGCTGTCACCCGGCCGGCTGAGACGGTGGCGGGTCCCCGCGCCGTCCCCGTGCCCATCGCCCCTCCAGCCAGGGCTGCAGGTGAACGAGATCCTTCCCTGCGGTTCCTCTTCCCCCGCCCCCAGCAGCCTCTCAGCTCTCTGCCTCCTGCTGCGAGGCCACGATCTGCTGCTAATTGCGTGTGTCGCTCACTCCTCGTTACAGCTGAGCGTGTGCAGGGAGCTGGCACAGCCCAGCCTTCCTCCTCCCTGCGCGGATTGCTCCCGGCCCTTTGCACCTGCGTGGCGGGGGCTGCCCCGCTCCCATGGGTGCTGAGGGGCTGGGTGCTGAGGGAGGCGATGGGCTTGGCACAATTTGGTGCTGGCGTGGCCTCGGGGACAGGGCGGCACGTGCCATCCCGTGCCAGCGCAGTGTTTGCTGCTGCTGCACGTGATGGGGGACAGCGCTCAGCTGGCCTGCAGGCTGCCAGCTCAGGCAGGAGGTTTTGGGGGGGCTGCTTTGGGGATGCCCAGAGCCGTGGTTTGTGCGTTCAGTCCCCACCTGTGCACCCAAGGGTGCCGGAGCGCTGCCCCGTGAGCCCCATGGGTGTGCACGGAGGTGGGAGCCGCAGCCCCGGCACACCCTGTGCCGGGATCCCTGGGTGAGCTGTGGGAGCAGAGACCCCGGGGGGTCACGGGGGGAGCACCCTGCTGGGAGCCTCTCCTTCCACCGTGCGGCTTCCCGGTGCCTTTCCTTGCGCTTTTCCGCACGTTTCGCTCGCCTGCAGCCGCGGTGGTGAACGCACTTGCTCCTTCCCCTGCCGGAGCCGGTGCCGGGGATGCCGGGGTGCCGCCGGACTTTGCCTGGGGTTTCCATGGAAACCCGCTGCAGCGATGCGCTGCGAGCTGCAGAGGGGCTGCAGAAGGGGAAATCTGCCCCGAGCACCCCCCCTTCCCCGTGCCCTTCACCCGGTGCAATTCCCTACACGCAGCCAAAAGGCTCTCTGGCTTTTTCCTCTTGCTAATTTGTTTATTTTTAACACCCTTTTCCAGGAAGGAATGGGCTGTCAGCTTGCTAAATGCCTGAGGATCTCCCTTGACAGCTTGGAGCATTTTTTTATAAACAATTTCTCAAAGCAGCTAAAAGGAGTGGAGCTTTCCAAACAGAAAGGGAGGTGGCCGGGGACAGGCGCTCCGTGAGTCAGTCCCAGCGGCTCTCGCCGTCCCTGGGGACAGCCCCATGCGCCGCGCCGTGCCGGCCCCGCGGCTCGCGGCAGGTGCCAGGGCTGGGGGTGCCGATGGAGCGTTGTGCCAGGATCCCACCCCCCGCAGATGCTCCCAGCCCCCAGGACGAGCCGGGGTCACCCTGCTCTTTGCAGGGTCACGGAGGTGCTGGTGTGGGTAGTGTGCTGCCGCGTCCCCTTGGGGTCCGTTTCCAGCGGTGTCTTTGCCAAGTGCTGCTCACGGGGAGTCCCCGAGCTGGTCCCTGCTGTTGGAGGGGACGTTGGTGGCACCGACGTGGCCCAGCGTGTGCGGAACAGAGCCGTGGAGGCGCACGAACACGTGGATCGAGGCTGCGTCTCCCGCGGGCCGCGTGGGTGATGCGGGGCAGCGCACGGCTCCCGGCCAGGCGAGGAGCCCCTGCTCCCATCCTGCCGGGTGCTGGGGCTCCTGCAGAGCGCCCGGCTCCTGCTGCAGCGGTTGGAGAGGAGCGGTGCCGCGCTGCTTTGCCCAGGATGAACCTGCAGTTGCTATGACGACCCGGTCCCATCCGTTGCCACGCTTCCTCCTGAAAAGTTGCCCGCATCGGCGTCGCCAGCTCCTGGCCCTCCGCCTGCGGCTGGGAGCGGAGCAGGGCTGCGGTGGCACCTGGGTGACGCCACTTCTGGTGCGAGCAAAAGGAGCGGGGTGGCTTGCGCCGGTGGCACCGTGGCTCGCCCATCTCTGCCACTGCAGCAGGGATGTCTCGGGGCACCCTAAAGCTTTCTGGGGCGTTCCCAGCGCCACAGCCATGCCCTGAAGGTGCAGGCAGAGCAGCTGGAGGGTTCGGGGAAGGTTTGTTCCCGCTGCTTCCATCCCTGGTCCCCCAGGACAGTTCCCTTTATCCATCTCCGTGGGACTCTGGGGTCTGTCCCCTCCAAGCTGCGGGGCTGTGCTGTGGGGCAGGGGCGGCCGGGCCCCCCGGTAACCCTGTGGTTTTGCCTCCCGGTAGCTCTTTGTGATCGACAACGGGGCCGACGACTGGCGGATAGCGATGACGTACGAGCGCATCCTCTACATCAGCCTGGAGATGCTGGTTTGTGCCATACACCCCATCCCCGGGGAGTACAAATTTTTCTGGACAGCCCGCCTGGCTTTCTCCTACACGCCTTCTCGGGCAGAGGCGGACGTGGACATCATCCTGTCCATCCCCATGTTCCTGCGCCTCTACCTGATCGCCCGGGTGATGCTGCTGCACAGCAAGCTCTTCACCGACGCCTCGTCGCGCAGCATCGGGGCGCTCAACAAGATCAACTTCAACACGCGCTTCGTCATGAAGACCCTCATGACCATCTGCCCCGGGACGGTGCTGCTGGTCTTCAGCATTTCCCTCTGGATCATCGCCGCGTGGACGGTCCGGGTGTGCGAGAGGTGAGAGGGGCGGGGGCTGCGGCTGGGATTTGGGGCGCGGGGCTTTGGGGTGCCCGGAGCAGGCAGGGAGAGTCCCCAGCAGGTGCCCTGGGGATGGCGGGGGGAGGACGTGGGGGCCCCGCTGGGTGCGGGGAGGCTGGCGAGCAGCGGCGCCTGGCTCTGGCGTCGCTGTGAGCCGAGTGCCATGACAACACCGCGGCTGCAAACCCACTGCCGGATGGCATCACGCCGGCATCGCCGCGCTCGGCGCAGGGGTTGCTGTGGAGACCGGTCCCGGCGGGTACCGCGGCGCCTCCGGTGCTGGGATGCACCGGCACCCCTCGGGGCCCCCTGTGGGTGCCGGGGGGCTGCGGAGGGGGCACCCCAGCCCCTGCCAGGGCTTCTCTGGGAGCTGTTCGACCCCGGCTGCCTGCTGCGCATCCTGGGGCAGGGGGAGGGAGAGGCCCCCCCGGTCCTGTGCGGGGCTGTCCCCGTCCCCAGGGGGCTGTGCTGGGTGCTGAGCCGCGATCAAAGCAGGGCTAATGGCTCAGGACAGCTCTCAAGCCCTGGCTCCCAGCCTTGCCCTCGCTCAGCAGACACTTGTGCTGGCTCTGAAGTGCGGCACCGGCAGTGGGTGGGCCCGTGGGGCTCCCAGGGGGTGCAGGGAGCAGGATACGGCCCTGCCTGCCAGCCGGCTCCGCTCCCAGGCGTTCTTCCACTGCTCCTCCACCTCCCCGGGGAGCGGGGCCGGGGCAGCCCCAGCCCTGGTGGCTTGTCCAAGGAGGTGGCCGAGGGCGCGCTGGGAAGCCCCGCAGGGGTCGAGGGATGCTGCTGGGGAGCGGGGGCTCCCTCCCAGCACCTGTGGTTTTATTCCCGTGCTGACAGCCACCTCTGCCGGGCCCATTCCCGTTCCCCCAGCAGCACCGGGACTCGGTGCCACCGGCACCGGGCCCTTGCTCCTCTCCCCATGGCCGGGGTGGAGGGAGCCAGGGCGCATGGGCTTGTCTGCAGGAAACCGCTCAAGAAGACAAACGCGTGTTATTATTTGCTTTAAGTGGATTAGCCAAATCGCATTAAATCCCTTTAAGTTGTTGCGGCAGTTTGGTGCTGGGCTCAGAAATGCAGGGGTTCGTCACCGCAGCCAGCCCTGAGCCCCCGGCCCCGCTCGGGGGACGCTGCAGCGGGTCCTGCTCGGGGCTGGCAGCACCTGAGGTGCCCCGCTTGCTTTTGGGTGCTTGCAAGGCAGGAGGAAGGAAGACCCTCCTCCTCCTCCTCCTCCCTCGCAGAAGTCACCTCCTGGTCCCCCCTGGGTCTTCGAGCCGCACGGAAACTGCGTTAGGGCAGCTTTAAGTACCGTGGATGTGGACTGGAGCTGCACGCTTGGATTTTACGAGCTTTTGCAGGCTGCGTTTATGTTCCTGTTTCTCTTAATGATGCTATTAGAATGTGCTGGAGAGTTGTGTGCTCCTTAATTGTGTTTGGGAGGTTTTTATTTGTACCTCTGAAATGGGGAGCGGGCGGGCGGGCTCCCAGGGGACACTCAGGGGATGGATTTCTGCACCTGGGGGGTTTAGGCTGAAAAACCCGATGTAAATAAATAGCCATTAGCAAGGAAAAATAGAAATGATGCAGAAGAGCCGCTGCAGATTGCCAGCACAAGAGCTGCCGTGAACTGCCACCACCTTCTTGTGCCTACAGAGCGGCAGAGGCGAGCCCCCCTGGCCGGGCTGGAGCTGTGCTGACCCCAGGGACACGCCGTCCGTGGGGCGCGCAGAGACCTGGGGGGTCCAGGATCCTGGGGACAGGCGCTGACCCCAAGGGATGCGCCGTCCCCGCAGCGCGCAGGGCTCCTGGGTGCTGGCACAGCCCCTGCAAGGGCCACCAGGTGTGGCAGCGGGACACTCGTGTCCACCCAAAGCAGTGTGCGCACGGGGGAGAGGACGCGTCCCCGTGCCCCCCCGTCCGGCTGCTGCACCAGCACTGGAACCAGTTCGCTGTGGTTTGCACGGCAGCTCCCGCCCAGCACCCACCCAGGGACGAGGCGCGATCCCCAAAGCCGGGGTGGCATCGCCATGCCGCGTCCCCCCACCTCGCCCTTGCGTCCCCCTGGGGCCGCAGCATCGCTGCGGGCGCCCTCCCCACCCTGCGTGCCGGGGGGGCCGCATCTCCCTGGAGGCAGCGAGTCGCTAAGCAACCCTCGCCCGGCCGCCGCGCTGCCTGCGGTGCTGCCTGCGGCCGCACACGTGCACCCGCACGTGCCCCCCGCCCGCTCCCCGTTGTATTTCGGGGTGTTCCGCATGTGCACGGCCTCTCGGCACGGCCCGGCCACCCGCAAACCCGTGGCACGGCCGAGCACGTGCCGCGGTGACGTCCCAGTGCCGCGATGCTCGGCGTGGAGCTGGGCTGAGCGCTGGGGCGATGCTCGGGGCAGCCGTGCTGCGCTTCGCTCTCCGCGGGGAGCGCAGACGAGGGGGTGCTGGAAATCAGCTCTCGGGTCTAAACAATTGCATCAGCCCTTGGCACGAGCGGCCGGCCCCTCTTCCTGCTCGCGCAATGCCAGCTGCTCCTGTTTATGAGCTCCGAGTGCTTCTTGGAAGAGAAGCCGTCGGTCCGGCTGGAGCCTCCGGAGCCCCCTTCCCCCCGTCAGCCCCCGGCACGTTGTTCCCATCAGCTGGGGTCGTCCCCACGGCCTGAGAGCTCACATCCTGCCGCGGGAACCGGGGCTCAGCCTTTATCGGGGAAACGCAAACGCCAGCAGGGGGGAACGCGCGCCGAGGCGGGGGAAAGCCCGTTGGCCGCATCAACCCGGGGGTGTCCGCTCAGCATGGCACGGCCAGCTCCTCCGCGCCACTTGGGTGACCCCTCGGCACGCTGCATCGGGGGCCGGGGGGGCTGGGTGTCTGCTGGCAGCCCCCCGATGTCCTGGGGACCAGAGCTGAGGCTGCGCTGTGGGATGCGTCGGGTGGGCTCGGCACAGGGAGCCGCTGAAGCTGGTTTTTGGGGAGCCCTCACAGGGTCCCGGGGCAGCCGTGCTCTCCAGCCCCTCTCTGCCCAGGCTGGAGCCTCGCCTTGTCGTGGCTGAAGACGCTTTCTCCTGCTCTGCTATTTCATTAGGGTCTCCAGTTACTGGGGGGGGAGGAAAAAAAATGTAGGAAGAGGAGAAAACCCAACTGTTGGGCGAGTTATGAGCTGCGAAGCTTGGATGAATTGATTTGCAGGGAATTGCCAAAAGCTCCATCTGTTTTTCCTCTAATGATTTCGTGAGGAGGCTGGGAGAAACCTGCTGCAGGGAAGGGACGCGGGCAGGCAGGGCTCGGCGCCGGGCGGCGGAGAGCCCGGCGTGGGGGCCGGTGCCCACCCTGGGTGGGACTGGTGGGGCTGGAGCGAGGGGGGGCTCCTCGGGGGGCACGCACAGCTTGCAACGAGGGGGCCTGCTCGCATGTTAGCGGGAGGAGAGGCAGCTGGGCTGCTGCGGTCGCTGACCTCGGCAGGGCAGGAAGCAGGACAGGACATTGGGGCTCGGCGGGGACGTGGCTGCGGAAGGTTTGCAGCACCCCTGGAGCTGGAGATGCTCCGTGGGCGCTCGGTCCCGTGCGGCGAGCCGCCCCTGGCTGCGGCCAAGAGCGCGGTGCGTGCCTGCGGCTTGGCAGCGTCCCCGCGGCGCGTCCTGAGCTGATGGGGGGGGGGGGGGGGATGCGGGAGTGGGGACGGGACGAGGAGCAGATAGGGTCAGCACTGTTGATGCTCGGGGCCGGGGGCTCGTGCGTGAGTCACCACCGTGACCACTTCAACAAAGCACCCTGAGCACGGTGCCCCTACATCCGTCCACTTGCACAGCAGCTCTGGCCAGAAAACGAGTCCTTGGGGGTCCAGATGTGCTGGGATGCTCTGCCCCGTGCCCTCCAACCACGAGGTTTGCAGGTCTGGACCCTTGTGGGTTAGAGCAGGGGCCCCACATCTGTTTCTCCCATCAGACAGCTCCTGCCGCCGCGCCACGTGGCACCGGGGACGGAGCCGGAGGGCCTGGGACGTGGTGACAGGTCTGACCGAAAGCAGAAGCCCTCGCTGTTGAGTTTTTGCTCTGATTTTGTGCATGTGGATTTTTTTTTTCTTTGCCGGAAATTGTGCAATCGCTGTTGCTATGGGGCATCCCGCCGTGCTATTAATCTTTATTCCCTGTTTCACACGATGCGCTCCTGCCTGGGGAGCCGTCACACCCAGGTGCACCCACTGCAGCACGCGAGCACCCGCTGCCGCGCTGTGCCAGCGTTTCAGGTGGCAAGCCACCACCCAGGTCATGTCCCCGTCCCCTGCTGTGACACTGACACCCGCGTCTCCTTGACAGGTACCACGACCAGCAGGACGTAACCAGCAACTTCCTGGGGGCCATGTGGCTCATCTCCATCACCTTCCTCTCCATCGGGTACGGCGACATGGTCCCGCACACCTACTGCGGGAAGGGGGTCTGCCTCCTCACCGGCATCATGGTAAGCGCCGCGCCGAGCCGGCCGCCCGGCCCCTGGGCTCTGCTCGTCCCCCGCCTTAAGGCTGGGGCAGCGGGGCACTGAGGCAGTGGGGTTTTTATGGGGACCGGCTTCTCGGCAGGCTTGTCCGAGCCGTAATGGCTTCAGCTCTGAGGTCCCGCAGCCTGAAAGCTGCTGGAGCTGTAATTGCAATTGCTGTAAGTGCGGTAATTGGCAGGGCGTGCTGGTTTGGGTAACGAGGGGATGGCGCGGGCTGGGTGCATGGTGGGTGCTGTGGGGTGCTGGGCTGTGCCCGAATCCCTTGGGGACACAGCGTGGGACACCGAATCCCTTGGGGACACCGGCCCCTGAACTGGAGCACGTTGGGGCTGCAAACCTGCGAGCTGGCTTTGCCTTTGCTCATCCTTGCGGGTGAATTTGGGGTGAATTTGGACCCTTGTGCTGCGAGGGAGCAGGGAGCCAGGCCGTAGCAAAGCCTGGGGGGGGGGGGGGGGGGGCAGCAGCTGCAGACGGGGACACAGAGAGGCCCCCGAGCATCCCTTGGCCGCCCTGCTTGCGCAGCCTGGCTTCCATCGCGCCGAGTGATCCCAAATGCTGCCGGCGTCCCGTGGGGAGCGGGGGCCAGCTGGGAGCGCTCCCCGCCCACGGCACCGCTGCTTCGCTTGCTCATGGCCAGAAGGTCGCTGTCCTTTGGGGCCCTGAGCGTACCTGCTCCAAGATGCTCGTGAGACGTCCCAGCTTGTGCGGCTTTCCAGCTGGGGACAGCTCAGGAGCCAGCGCCAGGGGCCCCAGCGAGGCACGGCTCCTGCGCAGATCAGCACCCCAATTCGGTCCCTGCCTTGGGTGCCCGGCTTTGGGGACGGAGCTGCCCCCGTCCCGCCTGGCGCGCAGGCAACCGGCACCAGCATCGCTTGGCTCGGCTGCCGTCGTGCCCCAGGAGAGCCCTTGGCTAAGGCGGCTCTGCTGGAGGGTATTAATTTGATATTATCTGCAAGTATTTCATCTGTCTCCTGTAAGGTTGGGCGCCAGGGAGGCTGATGCTGTTGATAGGAGCCAACCGAGGGAGAAAACTCAGGGAGGGCTGGACGTGGCGTTTCCACCAGCACGGTGGAACGCTGGCCAGTAAAGCCCCTCTCCACCCAGGAACTAGGGTGGGCACCCCCGGGCTGGGGACCCCCTCAGGGCTGGGGACCCCCCCGGTGCCCCCCTGAAAAGCCCTGGGGGCCAGGAGCACGCTGGGGCTCCCCGAGCAGCAGCACCGGGGCCGCTGGCAAAGGGAGAAGTGGTGAAAGCCGAGAGTGCGCGCTGGGACCTGCCGGGATGCTAAAGGATTCAGCTCAGCCCATGATGTTAATTAATGACTCTTTAATAAATTAAGGATCGTTTGCCAGGGTCGTGGGCCTCTGCCAGAGCACCGGGGAGGGGGGAGCGGCTCATCTGGTGCGGGCAGAGCCAGGCGGCGCGCGGAGCCCCGCGGGGAGCGGAGGGTCCCCTGCCTTGGCACCTTGGGTTTCTGCCGACAAAGGCATGCCGGAGGCGACGGCTGTGGAGTGGCGCGGATCCGCCGCTAATCGCTGGGATAAAGCGAGCTCCAGCTGTCGCCATCTGCAGCCGTTTGGGGGGTCCCGCTCCATCCCGTGGCACTGCAGGGGGCTGGGACCCCATCCCCGCTCTCCTCCGGGGTGCTCGGTGCCTTCCCCGCTGCCCAGTGACCCCGGTGACACCCCTACATGGGGCGAGCATCGTGGTGCTGGGACAGATCCTGGCCCGTGGCTGGCAGCGATGAGCAGGATTAGCTCGGCCGTTCCTCGTGTCCCCAGGGCTCTGGGGAGGCGAGGGCTCACCACTGACCTTGTAAATCAGCCCCGTTAATTACCGGGTGCGTTGGCAGCCGCTCAAGGACGCGGTGGGAAGCTGGGTCCTCTGATAAACCCCGGTTAACCTGTTGGGATCATTGGTTTCGTGGGTAGGGGGCATGTGGTGCTTCAGTTATAGGGGTTTGCAATCCTGGGGGAAAGCACAAGGGTGAGAGCGACTGCAGGGCTGAATCCACTCCCCAGCCAACGTCCCTGTGTCCCCCCCCGTCCTTGCTGTCCCCGTGCAGGGCGCCGGCTGCACAGCCCTGGTGGTGGCCGTGGTGGCCAGGAAGCTGGAGCTCACCAAAGCAGAGAAGCACGTCCACAACTTCATGATGGACACGCAGCTGACCAAGCGGGTAAGGTGCCGGGGATGGCTCGGGGTGGGGGCAGCGGGAAGCAGGGGTGCTCCGGGGCGTTTTCTTCTCCGCTCTGATGGGAAACTGCAGCCTGCAGCATCCCCGAGGGTTGGTCCCATGGGTACCAGGGCGGGAGCGAGGTGTTGAGTGCCTTGAATGCAGAACAGGCTCAAGCATTACGGTAAAAGCAAACGGCATCAGCCCTCCGCTCCACTCCACTCCACTTTACAGGGCTGTAGGAAGTGCAACGAGCTCTGCTGCACCTTGGGGAGGAAATGCCCGAGTTTTTTTCTTTCCTTGGAGGAGACAGACCATCTCCTCTTGTGGAATATGATCTCACTCATCTCAGTGTCAGGAAGACGAGAGGATTTCAGTGATTCAGCATCTTGCCTGCTGCAGACGAGAGCTGCGCCGTGATGCTGCTGCGGTCTCGGTCCCCAAAGAGGGACCCAGAGGCCGTGGCTGCGGCAGGCCTGTGGGCACCAGCTGGGCTGCTCCTGGATTTCAGTCACCAGCAAAACACAGGGGAAGGGGACAAGGGTGGCATCCGGGGCTGTGGGACACTCAGGACATGTCCCATGTGAGCAAACCATGCTGCAGCATCGCAGTTTGAAGTTTGGGCATCTCCACAGAGCTCCCCCACCTCTCCAAGGGAGTGAAATCCCAAACCAGTTCCTGTTTGCCCTGCAAGATGCCAAGGCATCTGTGGTCGCTGCGAGTGGCACAAGGGCCCCGTGACCCATTGGGCACCATGTCCCCAGCAGCGTGCGAGGTCTGTGGGGGGAGACCTCTGGTCTCAGCAGCCCCGTTGTGGCGCAGCGTTGGTGACCCAGCGGCACTGGATGGCTGGGTGGGCTCCTAACACCGGTGTTGGGGCAGTTTTTATGTGAGATGGAGCGAGGGGCAGTGCAGCCAGGCTTGGAAGCAGAGGCGCAGCCCATCTGCCCAGCTGGTGGGGATGGGGCACCCTCTGAGGGTGTGCACGGTGGTGAGAACGGGAGCCCTGAGTGTCCAGCGCTGGGCAAAGCGGCTTCCCTGGGCAGGACAAGCTGATGCTCCCCACCTCAATGCAGGCAAGCAGGTAAAGCATAGCCCAGGTGAGCTGGGGTGCTCAGAGAGCAGCAGCGATGCCCCCAGGAAGGACTCAGCATCCTTCCCCCTTCGGTCCCCGCGGCTGAGCCGTGGCCAGGAGGCTGCAGCCACAGGTGCCTGGGTGGCGTGCGTGGTCAGGCTGGGACAGCACCCAGCTGGTCAGCCCCTTCCTGCGGCCGGGGATGTGGCTCTGTGGGCTGCGTGCCAGGCAGGCTGCGGCCAATTCGCTCCGGAGCAAGCAGCAGGGCTGCAGCTGAGCCACGGAGGCTGTGGAAGCCGCGACCTCGCGCCAGCAGCCGGGGCGAGCACGGGGCTGATGCCTTCTGTGCATGCGTGCGTCCAGCCAAAACCAGCAGACAGACGCAGGAGAGGAGAAATACTCGGGGATTTATTTTCCTTCGAGGCGTCGGTTCAGTGTAAACTTCCCACGCGGGTGAGGCGCCTGATGGCTGGAGCGCGGGGAGCGGTTTTCCCCAGGGCGTCAGAGCGGGGTGGGATGGGGATGTGGACGCGGCGGGGGCCAGGACGCGCTGCTCTGCCTGGAGCCCGGAGCACAGGCTGCTCCGTCCCCACCGCGCGTGACCCCTTGCACACACGCAGGAGCTCGTCCAGGCGCACGGAGCCGAGCGCCACGCTCCCAGCTGGGGCGAGTCAAGCGCTGTCGCAGCAGCGCAGCAGCAGCTATTTCTGCTCACAAACGGCAGAACCCAGCGAAGCCAGAGCATTGTTTCCGTGAAATAACATGTCCCACGCGCTGGACCAGATGGGGCCGGTGACCTGCGGCCGACTCCCTTCTCTTACAGATCAAGAACGCTGCAGCCAACGTCCTGCGGGAGACGTGGCTCATCTACAAGCACACCAAGCTGCTGAAAAAGATTGACCACGCAAAAGTCAGGAAGCACCAGAGGAAGTTCCTACAAGCCATTCACCAGTAAGTGGGGCGTGCGCCAGCTCCCGCAGCAATGGGGGGAAGGGGGGAGTGGGCTGCTGAGCCCTGGGGAGGGGTGACCCTGCCCGTCCGCGGGGGACTGGGGACAGTTTCCCATTTCCCTGGAAGCAGACAGGTCTCTGGCTGCGTTTTGCAGCTGCAGTTTGGGAAAGGGGGTGCATCCGTGTTGCTCTCTCCTCCTCCCCAGGTTGCGGAGCGTGAAGATGGAGCAGAGGAAGCTGAGCGACCAGGCCAACACGCTGGTTGACCTTTCAAAGGCAAGTCCTCGCTGTAACCTCGCGGCCCGGCCAGGCTGCAGGAGTGTTTCTCCTCACTCGGAGAACCTAAAGCAGACCTGGCTGACTGCAAAATGCTCCGGTTCCTGAGCTGTCAGCTGGGAATCGCTGCCAGGGGATTGCTGCCTGTGCACGGCAGGAGGAAAGAGCACAAACACAAGCTGGGAGGTGGGCGGGGGGGGGGGGGGCACCCCGCTTCCAGTAAGGGTCTGTGCTCACCGTCCCTCGGGAAAGCATCGCAGCCCCAGCTGGGGATGCTCAGCGGTCAGCAGCGCTGGGTTTCATCATTTTAATGTCCTTGTAGTGGAAGAGGGGGCGAGCCCAGCACCGGTCATGGTGCGGAGGGGCTGGGGCCGGATGCGCCGCAGCGGGTGCGTGGTGTTTGCCGTGCCGCCACCCGCAGCCCGAACCTCCCAGCGCCTCGTCCTGGTGTGGCACGGGAAGGCTCTGGGGGCGCAGGCTGGTTTTGCTGGCAGGAAGGGATTAAAACGCAGGGATTATCCTGCGGGGTGGCACCCCAGATCGCTGCCCAACCTTTGGGGCCCTGCCTGCATCCCGACAGCAGCTGGCTCGAAGCGGGCAGCAGCTCCCCCTTCCCGTTCTGCTAACGGGGCTGTTAGGGCAGCTCTGGGGCTCTCCTACCAGCCCAGCCAAGGAGATCACCTCTGCCCTGGGGGGCTCTGGGCAGGATGCCTGGGAGCAGGCGGTGGGGCCGAGATGGCCAAGAGCAGCCCGGGAGCTGCAACGAGGACCCAGCAGCATTAATCACTTTGGTGGGGCACACGTGGGTTGTAATGGAACAGAGCGTTAGAGGCAAAGCCACAGCTGCCCCCTGCACCTCGGGTGAACAACCCTACAGACGCTCTGGGGAGGCGACGAGCTGCTCCGCTGCGGTGACCGCATGAAGGTGACGCACGGGGAGGCGAGCTGCCAGCCCCCGCTGTTGCAGGCTGGTGTAGGGCCGCTCCTGGTCCCCCTCCCTGTCCCCTCCTCTGCTGCTTGCTCTTTCTCCTCTATTTCACCGCGTTGTGCTGAGCTTGCAGAGCTGCCTGATGAGAGCTGACAGCGCCGGGGCGTGCTCGCAAGGTCTCAGCAGGCAAAACCTCCGGCGCTTGCAGCCCGGGCGGCGTGCGGTGGCTCAGAAGCAGCCTCTGAAGCCTGGGGACGGTGCGGGGCTGCCTCGCAGGAGCACTGCGAGCAGGGCTCGGCGTTCCTGCTCCGGGCAGCGGTGCAGCGCCCCTAGCCACCGCGCCAACCCCTCGGCTGTCTCCTCTCTCCCCGCAGATGCAGAACGTGATGTACGACCTCATCACCGAGCTCAACGACCGCAGCGAGGACCTGGAGAAGCAGATCGGCAGCCTGGAGTCCAAGCTGGAGCAGCTCAGCGCCAGCTTCAACTCCCTGCCGCTGCTCATCGCGGACATGCTGCGCCAGCAGCAGCAGCGCCTGCTCGCCGCCCTCATCGAGGCGCGGGGGGTCAGCGTGGCGGTGGGCACCCCGCAAACTCCTCTCTCCGAGAGCCCCATCGGGGTCAGCTCCACCTCCTTCCCCACCCCTTACACTAGCTCAAGCAGCTGCTAAAAACGCAGAGCGAAGCCCCTCGGCCCTCCACGGACACGGGAAGAGCTGACGCGCGGGTCCTGAGGTCTCAAGGGACTTTCTTCGGGTTTCTCGAAGCGCCGCGGGAACGTTCGGTGCGACCAGCGGTGCCGAGCGGGTGCTCGGAGCTCGCTAACGCCTTGGAATAGGAAATCTAATCCCCGTTTAGGTGCCTCTACACGTGGTGAAGGAAGGGGACGGGAGGCGAAGCCTCTGGCAAGGCCCGTGCTGCAGTGTTCGGTGGAGGACAGAAATCCACGCTCAATCTCAGGTCTTCACATTGAAAACAAAACAAAACAAAAACAAAACCAAGTCGGAAGCACTGAAGCAACGGAGACACCAGAGGAAGAGTATTCCACTGTGTGGACCCCGGGGCCGGGTGCGAGGCCGGGGCTGCTCGCCCAGGGCGCGCTCCCCTTCCTCCTGCTCCGCTCCCAGCCCCGGCGGGCAGGCGCCCATCCCGTGGCTTCTTGCACAGGCTCTGACCTAAGATGTCCACGCTCCATCCCATCTCCTTGCCAAGACACGAATGCACACACGCACCTCTCGCGTTCCAGGGTAGGTGACGGTGCCTGACCTGCCTGGGGGTGTTTCTCCGGAGCAGCGAGAGGTTTCTGCTCGGGCAGGACAAGCAGCGGTTCTTCTTCTTCTTCTTGGCGCCCGGAGCTCGGGAAGCAGTGCCTAAAGCAGGCGGGGAACGCCGCCCCGTTTCGGAGGTGTCCCCACCGTCACCCACCCCGGAGCACCCCTGCGTTTCGGGAGGGCGCCGGGCACGTCCCCAAGCCTGGTGCCGTTCGCAGCGGCCCCAGAACTGCCGGGTGCACAACGCCCCCAGCCGAGCCGACGGCGCCGAGGTTGGGGGCTCCCTGTAAAGCGGTGTAGTGACGAAGGCGAGTACCGAGTGGGACGCTTCATCTGTTTAAAACCAACCCCCCTCCCTTGTCCCGCTTCTGCTGGGTTTGGTGGGGATCAGCAGCACCATCCGGGGCCGGCTCCGGCTTTTAGCTGGTGCTCAGCTCTCTGACGGACATCACCTGGCTACTTTGGGAAGGAACCGTTTTCTGTTCTGCTTTCACCATTTCCCCTTTTTCTTAGCTCTGCCCTGCGGTTGTTTTGGGGCTCTGCCTGGCCTTTGCACAGAGCCTTGCCTCCTGCCAGCAGGCTGCAGCTCTGGGATGGTGTTTGCTGCTTTCAATGAAAACTCAGCAGAGGATATTTATATATTTTTAAACAGATGAAGTAACCGTGTAATTACTCCGCGATATTAATTACACATCACCCGGCAGTGTCAGTAATTGTAATCAAAGTCACTGTGTTACGCCAGGTATACTTAGCCTGTAATCTTCTCCTGTGTAACTCTTTCACTTCCATAAATAACGCCGCATTTCACGCGCACGTAGGCAGGGCCGTATCAGCCTGGTGCAGAGGGATTTCTGTGCAAAACTCCACTTACTGCTGGTGGTAGGTGTTTTACTCCCTGCGCCCTGCAATTAAAGTTGCATAGAAAACAAGCGGCGGGTAGCAAGGCGCGCTCCCCCCCGCCAGCTCCAGCCATCAGCATGCAGTGGAGGAGGAGGAGGAGGAGGAGGAAGAGGAGGAAGGCTCCTCTGCTGTGGGCTCCGGGGGAGCTGCAAAATGAGCTCCTGGTGCTGCAGAGGTGGTTGTGTTAAGGCTGTCGGTAGCATGGTAGCAAGCCGTGGTTGTTCTTGTCGCGTGTTTTGCATTCAGGGAGGAGAGGAGGTGCACGGAGATCACTGCCAGCCTTTTCTATTCCTTGGCCAGCAGCAGATACTCAGCTTCTGGGAATGCGCTGCTCTTTCCCTTTTCAAAGATCTTGTCATTAGTGTAATTGTAGGGTGGGCAGGACTGCTGGGAGAGTGTCACTGCCTCGGCAGCAGCCCAAAGTCTATTCTGAGCCTTGCTGCCAATCCCCGTGTGCCTACAGGTAACCCTCGTCCACACTTCCCCGGTCCTAAGATGGGGATAAAGAAGCTTCTGCCCGTCTTTGTAAGGAGGTTTCAAGCCTGGCAATGAAGAAAGCCTTGTAAATTCTAAGAGCGAGCCTAAAATACAGAATCTCCACTGGCCGCAGGCAGCCAGCAGAGAAAAACATTTCCCCGCCTCTTCTGTGGTTTGTGTAGGAACAAACTGCCGTGTACAACATGTACACGGAGATGCAGAAGTACATCCTAGGGCGTTGGATAGCTGAGGGAAGTATTGATGCCTGAGAATCGATATCACCAGTGGGAACCTCCTTACGGGCTAATCATCAAGTCTGGGAAATCAAACTGAGTAAGACGGGATGAGGAAATGCCAGCTGGCTAGGACCTGAGGCTGCGAAGGGGAGTGAAATACCAGCGGTGAAAGCTCGAGTAGTGCAACCAGTGCAGGAGAAGCTCCTCTTTGGGCAGAGCTGCTGCTTCGGCGTGCTGTCACGAGGGGCCAGGAGCGACAGGAGCCAGGCTGGGGAGGTGGCATCCCGGCTGCAGTGCTGGGTTGTGCCGGGCCACGTGCTGCTGCATGGCTTTGGGGTGCCGGAGCTCACGGCACCGCTGCAGCTCCTGGCCCTGCATCCTCCACGCTGGGCTCTGTGCCCTACGACCTGCAGACTGCAGCCCCCAGCCCTGCACCCCACACACTGCACCTCCCGTCCTCACCCCTGCACAACCCCAAAACCTCCCTGCCCAGCACCTCGCAGCCCTGGGTCTGCACCCTGTGCTCGGCACCTTGCACCCTGCAGCACGTGCACCCTTGATCCTCCATCCCGCACCCTTGATCCCCCGTCCTGCACACTGTGCACCCTGCTTCCACCATCCCGCACCCCCCTGTTGGTTCAGCACCGCATCCCACTGTCAGTCCTGGGGCCAAGTCCCGGTGCCCACCCCGGGCACTGAGCCCACCGGGGCCAGCCCTGGGGCTCCCCCCACCTCACGGCCCCAGCCCCGCCGCCGGGACCGGAGCTGCCCTGAGGCCACGGTCAGGGCTCCTCTCCCCAGCAGGCAGAGGCGGGCACGGGGCGAGCTCTCCACGACCCCAACCCAAGCACCCCAGCATGGTCTGGTGCCTGGGGTGCGCACCTGGAGCTGTTCCCCCGCTCCCTGCATCTTGGTACGAGCGCTGGCGTCACCTCAGTGCACGTGGCAGCCACCAACGCACGTGCACCGGGGCGCACGCTCATGCCCCGGAGCTTCCCTCCCTGGCAGCCGGCTGGCAGGACCGCGGTGTGCAGCCTCCCCCTGCCCATGGCAGGATGCTCCCCGGTGCTGTTCACACACCTGAGAAAGTTGTTTCGGAGCCTGCGGCCATGGGCCCGGAGAGGCTGCCCCTCCAACTGCGTCCGGGCAAGCGGAGAGAAGAGCTGGGACCACCGACAGATTCGGAGGAAAAGCACAAGAACAAAACTGAAACGTAAATTTATAAACCCAAAGAGATGCTGACCTCCTCCCGCAGCCGGGAAGCCGTCGGACCCCGCACACCACCAGGACCGAAGCTGCCCGCACCCCGGTTTTGCAACGCAAGAGAAAAACCACCCCGTGCTCTCTTGCTGCTAGAGCCAGCGAGGTGATCGCGCCCCGAAGCCCCTCCAGGACCCACCCTACGACAGCCAGTCTCCTTTTCGGCACAGCCTTGGTTTTTGCTCCACGAACCTCTTGCACTGCCTGCAAGGAAACGTCCTAGAAACGCCAGAAAAATACAAAATCCTCTCTGCAAACTCACAGACTGAAGCGTTTCTGTCCAGACTTAAGGAGCTTCAACATGGGTTTGCATCTTGCCTCTGTACTGCTCGCTTCTTTTTTAATAATAGGGGAAAGCATAATAGTTTATTTTAACTATGAAATATATTGCTATATTATAAAGGTTATTGTAACTTTCAATTATGGTTTTGTATCCAACCAGTTTGTCAGCAGGCAGCGACGCCAGCCTGCTGCCAAAATGTCTGTTTCTGAGTACAGTCACTGCTCCACGTGAGGACGGAGGCCAGGGGTAGCAGAGGAGGCTCTCTGGACTCCGTCCAGAAGGACTCCACGTGCTCCTCATCCCTTCCACCCCCGGGCATTAATTCCCCTTGCCTGGAAGCTGGCCTTCAGCAGGTCTAAATTCACGCAGCCCGGCCACACTGGAGCTTTGCTTCTCCCTAGGGAAAGGTGTGTTCCCCTTTTCTCCCGGGGTCTCAGCCCCCTCAGCGGTTCCTGGAAAGCCATTTCCTCCCCCGGTCGTCTTCTCTAGCGAAGGTGGGGTTCAGCTCACCGGGCACGGACTCTACGAGGGCCAAAATTCCCCGTTTGCCCCCGGGGACGGAGGCTCTCAGGGACAAAGCAGCGCAGGGTGCGCCGGGCTCCCCGCTGGGCTTTCGGCGCGGAGACCAAAACATTTCGGCTCAGCACCGAGTGACACGGGCAGGATCCGGATATTCTGAACTAGGGAATCACTTGTGCCTAGAAAAGCGCGAGGGGCGCAACATCCTCCTCCTCCTCCTCGGCAGAGCTGCGCGCCAGAAAGCACCGCGGGGCCCGATCCTGCCTGCTCGGGCTCCCTTGCCCCCGAGCCGGGGCAGCGCGGGGTTCCCTCGGGAGGAGGGACGCCGAGGCAGCGCGCTCTCTTTTTCCTCTCAGGTCAACACGTAGCTGTTGGGATGACGGGGTAAGGACAGCCCTGCACGGGCGACCGCTGTTGCTGCAGGTAAGGCCTCGGCGCAGGGAGGGAGCCCGCTGCGCCCGCCCAGCGGGGAACGGCCCCGAGGGGATTCGGGCACCGTGCCCAGCTCGTGCCGGGTCTCGGGCAGGACAGGAGCTGGCCCTTGGGAGGGTTTTGGGCTTTGCAACCTGGCCTGCGGAGGCACTAGTGTGGTTTTGGTCCCTTCCATCTCAGACTGTGGTGGTGTGGAGAGACGAAGGGGTGGCCCCGAATTTAGAAGAGAGACGCGGTGAGGGTGCAGGGACTTCTCAGCCTTCCGGTGCTTGATGGTACTCTGAGAGCAGCTCTTCCCTACATCCAGCCCCAGTCTGGCTGCAGCTGATCTGCATCTCGTGTAGGACAAGATTTGTGGGCAAATAAGTCTTAAATTTCCTTTTGCAGCCCTGCCCCCTGTTCCTGGGCAGTCTTCCTGTGCGGAGCGTGGCCTCGCTGGTGGCCACGGCCAGGAACGGGCAGAGCGTGTGGGACCAACTCCTGCTTTCTTCCAGAGCAAACAAAAGCCCCTACACCAACTCTTCCGTATCAGAGCAGTTGTCACTGTAGTGCTGTCATTATCGCTGTTAATTGCTGTTGCAGCTGTGCTGGCCTGACCCTCCCAGGCCGATTATCCCACTGGGAGTCACGGCAGCACCTGTACCTCACCGAGCACTCCGGCCGTGAGCTCCATCGTCTTCTTGCTGGCCCCTGCAGCCTGATCTCCTCCGGTATCCCCAGCTCCTGCCCCGCAGCAGCTTGCTGTGATGCTGCCCCGAGCTCTGTGGTGGGGCTGGCTCCAGCTGCCCCCCGTTGGGACCCAGCCCAGGACCAGACGGGGCCTTACAGCTGGGCTGGAGGAGAGGGGCTGGCTCCTCTCCTCGGGAGGGCAGGGCTGCCCCTCTCCTGCTAGCTCTGGGGGTGCCTTGAGATTTCTAGGGTGCTTGGGCTCCCTGCGCTGCTCTCCCTCGGGTTCCTCCTGCCCTGTGTCCCTCTGGCTGGCTTGCAGGCCTGTGACTAGCAGGTAGGTTTGCTGGGGTGTTGGTGGTGACCTCCTGGGGGGTTTGGGAAGCTGCTGCTGGAAGGCTGTGCTCCGCTTCCAGCCCCAGCTTCTCCTCGCCCAGCTCCGAGCTTCCTCCCCATAGCCACATGGAGGGCACAGGGTTGCAGACAGGGGATTTTGCAGGAGAAAGCCAAGCTGCTCTGTGGGATGAGGCGTTTTCCCCCAGGTGAGTCCCGTCTGCCCCCTCTTGCTCAGGCAATGGGGCACAGGACAGGTCTCCAGCACCGTGAGCCCGGTGGCTGCTCTCATCCGGGACGCTCGATGCGCGCCTTGCGGCACCCGGCTCTGCTCCGTCTTCTACCCAAAGTGTTCTTCCCCTCGCGCTGCCGGGGTCTTAGCACACCCCAACGCACCTCCTGGCCCTGGCGGAGCTGCTCGTGTCTCTGCGGTCAAGCTCTGGCCCTGGGCTTACATTCCTCCTTCTGGTCTGAGCGTGGCTGGGTCTCCTAAACAGGGGAAGGGAGTGGGGACTTGCCTGTCCCGACAGCATTGCCATAAAACTGATCTGTACCCAGAAACAGGCATGTTTTAAACTATGGCTTTAACCTGTTCACTGTAAAAAGTGCCTTGGACTTTAATCTGAAGAGGTCAGTATCTATAAATATTTACCTGTGCGGTGTGTAAGTATGCAGATACCTATGTATAGTTACACACACAAATATATGATATATACGTACATATATAAATGCTTCGGACCCCTCTGTTCTGCTGGTCTTTGGAGCTCTGTTCTTCCTGCCGGTGGGAGCGGTGTTCGGCTTTGGCTCGGAGCAAGGCTCAAGGTGCTCGTGCCGTGGTTGCATCGCTCCTGTAGGACAGCCCCGTGCTGCAAGCGGTGCGGGGTGGGAAACCCGTGGCGTTGGGTGGCACGTCCCCGGGTGGTGCTGAGCTCCCTGCACGTCCCCGGGAAGCAGCTTTGTGCCTCTGGGGGTCTGTGCCAGGCTGCCGTGGTCCATCCATGTGCTTCGGGGAGACCCTGGCGAGGGGGGAGCATCCCCGCACTGTTGCACCGTGGGGGTGCTGAGGCACAGACAGCGATGGGGCTGGAGGGAGGCACGGGGGTAGCAGCACCAGCGCCAGGCTTCGAGGTGGCTTCTGTCATTGCCACTTGCACCAGAGAGAATTAAACTTCCCCGTGGGTCACCCTGAGCTGGACCGAGGGAGGAGCTGTGCCCGCAGAGGTGGCAGATGCCGGCTCCTGGCAGCCCGCCTGGCTCTGATCCGCGCGGGGCTCGTCTTTTCTGAATGAGAGCGACGAGCAGGGAGGAGAAGTGCCTGGAGAAACCCGAGCAGACGGCTGCGGTTTCTCTGGAGCCCGGAGCTGCTCTGCCACCTTCCAGCCGCGACACGAGCTCCATGCCGGGAGCTGCTCGGCGCTTTGTAGGGCCGCGTGTGCTCCTTGCTCCCTCCCAGGAATCTCAGGTTCCTACATGAGCAGCAAGGCGTTTCCAAGCCACCTGCTCCCAGAGGGGTTTTGCTGAAGGGGTTTGGGGTTTCCCATGTGCCTTGTGGGGTCTGTGGCACGCCCCAGGTGCTTGCCAGTGTCACAAATCCTCCTTCCTCTAGCCGTGCACCGAGGCACGCTGAGGATTCCCCTCCCGCTTCCCCCAGCGTGACCTGAGCACAGCAGACATGAGTGTGTCGGACCTGGACTGCTCCTTCAATCCAGCTAATGGCTTGGTTTGTCCCTTACCTCTAAAAAATGAGGATGAAAGCTGGCTGGAGCGCAAAGGGCACAAAAACAACTTCACAGAGGGAACAGAAGAGAAGGGGAAGCTGGAGCCTTTCCCACTTGGTGCTGCTAAATCCAGGCGACGATTCAAAAGCCTCGCTTGAAGCCTGTGAGCACTGTGCTGGGAGCTTTGGCTCAGTCCATTTAAAAAAAAAAAATCGGGCAATGCAGCAGCAGTGCGAGGGCCTGGCAGCCAAGCAGCTGCCCCGGGACACGTCCTGCACACGTGGCAGGAGGGCTCCGGTGGGCACAAGCCTTTGGCTGATCCAGGCGTGGGTGCTGCGGGGCCAGCAGAGGAGGAAGGAGGGGGTGATGTGTGGCGGTTGAACTGTGACGAATCAGTAAATTGGGTTTTTTTTTTTTTTTTTTTTTAGCTAATACCTGTAAACTCTAAAAATACCTCCAACAATTTGAGGGGCTCTTTGATAGGCAATTAAAAACATACAGCTTCATTTCCCAAATCAGTGGCTTAGCGAAGCAGAGCCCCAACGTGTGACTACAGCTGTAGCTCTGATGCTACCCCCGGAGACTAGGTGAAATTCCTTTAATCTCTGCGTGCGGCATGAAATCTGTTTTTATTAATGGTTTGGGATTAAGGCTTCTGCATGGAGGCAGAGAACCATGTCCCTCGCATGTCCCCTTGTCCTCTGCTTTCCCAGCCTGGGGGGGATGCTCGGTGCACGTGGCAGCATCGGTGTGTGCTCTGCGGTGGCGGCGATGGGAGGGGAAAAAAAAAAAGCTATTAAGTGTTTCGCTCAACAGTTTCTTGAAAGCAGATGGAGCTTTTTATAATCAGTAGGGGACTGCTGGCCTTCAGCGGGGAGGGGAGAACCACGAGGAAATTGCTCCACGAGCCCTGGGTTTGAACAGGCACCTGCGTGCTGGAAATGAGCTGGGCACAGGAGGCAGCTCCTGGGGACGAGGGCGGGCGCGTGGCCGCCGGGGGCTTTGCAGCAGGTTCTGCGCTTGGAAGGAGGCAGGAGGAGGGCTCCAGCTTCTGCACGCTGCCATTTCCCCAGCTGATGAGCTGAAAGCCCCTTTACCTGCTGAAGGGCACCCAGCAGGCATCCGCAGAGTGGTTTTCTGCTCTCGAGGGGCTGGGTTACAGCCACGGGGAGCTGCAGCTTCCAGCCGGGCAGCGCAATCAGCAAAGCCTCCAGTATAACCTCCCCCTCCAAGGCTGAGCTCTGCTGCAGGAATAAAACAAGCTCGGGGCCTGTCTCCCTGCGGTTGTTTCCATTTCACACGGGCTCATTTTCCAAGGTAAAACTGGGGCCGCCTGGCTGCTAATTTCATCACCCCGGCCCTGGGAGCGCAGGCGCCGCTGGGGCTGTTAGTTACTGTTAATTATCCCGCAGCGCGGTGTGAGGTCTGCAGGCCACATCACGCCTCCGGAGAGCTCTGGGCAACATCAGCCGAGCAGCTCGGCACCGCGAAAACTGCTCCTGATCCGTTGCGAGGTGCACGGCAGGGAGGGGGCTCCAGCTGCCTCCCCTCCTGCTCCGGGGTCTCCGGCACTTCTGCACGGTTACCCAGCGCAGCGGCGACCTGCGGGGCTGGGACTGCACGTGGAGGCTCGTAGGGGGTGTTTTAGCTGCTGCTGGGCGCTGTTATCTCCCCGGTCAGGCCGCAGTGTTCGCACATGAGCTTCCTCTTCTCTCCCAGACGTGCCTGCAATTCCCATGAGCGCTCACAGAGGATGCATCTGCCTGCAAAGATGCCAGGCTCGTATTAATGGCATTTGTGTCCCTTTGCGTGGTTATCAGGATGGAAGAAGCTATCTCCATTTCCCAGAGCCTGCCGGCCTGGCACTCGCACAATAAGGGTTTCTCAGCAGGAACCAGCTGTGAAATGCAATGGTAAATTACGCTTTTCTACCTAAATGGGTATTTCTGGATTTCCTGCTGGGGAGCATCCGCTGTGCTTAAGCAATGGTAACTGCTGCGAGCCGGCTGGCCGAGGGGGCTTTGCTGCAAAACCTCCAGACCAGTTATCGCCTCTTCCATGCCAGTATTTTGACAGAAGTGGGGGTCCAGAAGTGGGGGTCCAGAAGCAGAGTCAGATTCCTGCTGCAGAGGAGCTGCTGGGTGAGAGGGGAGTGGCTGTGCCCACGTTGTGCTGGTGGAAGGGGAGATGCGGGTCAGAAAGACCAAAGAATTAAAACCATAAGGTGGCATTTTCAGAAGTCCTAGAGACCTGGCCAGATGCTTGCAGGGGCTGAGTTTGAGCCTGCTTGACAAAGTTCCCACCTGACCTAGGAGCAGCGAGCACAGAACCTGGTTCAGGCAAGTCCCTGAACGTCCTTTCAGAATTCAGGAGGCAGAAAGCAGAGAAGTAACTTCACTGAAAGTGAACATCATCCTTTCCACTAATAAAAAAGCAAGCTGATATTCTGAAGCTAAATATCTGCTCCTGTGTGCTACGTACGCCTGCCCTTAAGGCTGCCTCTGGAGGAGCGTCGGCTCCTGCCCTGCCCTGGCACTGGGCTCTCAGGAGCGCGCTGCTCTAGGGATGTCTTCACTGGCCAGGTACAAGCCAGAAGCAGACTTGAACTTGGATGAAGCCACTTGAAATCGTATCCACGACAAACAGTTTAATGGCATTAAGCTCTTTTCCATTCGAAAAATGCCATTGTGTTTGGGGTGATAACTGGCGGGCGGTTTCCAGGCGAGGGCAGGCACCGGGGCAGAAATCCCGGTGAAGTGTCACGTTACCCGCACGCTCTCCTCCAACGCCTTGTGCTGACACGGCTTCCTCTCCTCTCTTCTCCTCTGGCTCTTGCTGCTTGGAAGAACATCTCAGACCTTGGAGGTGAGCCCTGTCCCCAGGTGCCGAGGTGGCACCGTCAGCTCTGCGCCGCTCCCCGGCTGCTCCTCGCCTCGCGCTGCCACGCCAAGCTGGCGTGGAGCCGGGGAGGATGCTGCTTGCTCCAAAGCTTGCACTGAACATTGGTTGGGAGCAACAGGTTTTGTACTAATTAAAGAGGAATCAATTAGGCTACAAGATATTCAGCCACCTGGTGCTTCTGACTATTTTTTCCTCCTCCTTCTCTTTTTCCTTAATGTGCTGCTGCTGCCTCCAGGGAAGTCATGAAAGAAGCAAGACACGTTCCAGTTTCTTGCTTTCTTTTAGATTAAAAAATGCTGTTTGTGGGGAAATCTGTGCAGACCAACCAATTAAAGCACCGTACATGTCCCTGAGATCTGCAAACAACTATCTTCCGTGCCATCCATCATTCCCTCCAGCCGCCCTCCTGCCTACCCATCTATGCGAGTCACTGATCTACAGCTCTCGGCTCTGTCAGCTGGGTTGTGCTGCGTGAAAAAATAATTCACAGCGAATAAAGAAAAAGCCAAGAAGAAGGTGTAATAGGATCCTGTGGGAGGCACAAAGAAGTCCTACACGCAAGGAAGCCCTTTGGAGACGCGGCTGCGCCAGGCTTTCCCTTGCGAGACAATCCATTAAACAGTCTCTCTGTGCTCAATAGCTCCATAAATAAAAAGGAGCTGAGAGCAGCGGGCTGTCTGTCTCGCTGCCTCCCCAGGCAGCTCCCGAAGTTTGCAGAGCGCTGACCTTGAAGAAAATGGCAGGGTCAGCAGGGAGGCGGCTCGGCTGAGCCCTGAGGCAAGCGCAGCGAGCGCTGCGGATGAAAAGCCGCCCCTGGCTTCCTGCCCTCGGGGTGGTGACGAGCAGCAGGGGAGCTGCGAGCGGGGAGCCCTGTCTGGGGGTGCAGCCCCAGGGGATGCGTTCTGCCCTCGGGCTGATGCTTTTCCCAGCCGAGGGATTGTGAAATCCCTTTGATTTGTCTGAGTGCACAGTAAAGCCCTCTCTCTGCCAAATCAGATTTAATATTAAACACAAAAGGGAGTAGCAAAGGGCAAAAGGGAACTGGACTGGGTGGCAACGTAAAGGTTACAGAAGAGAATATTAATGCCATATATTAGGGAGCTCCTCGGAATCTGGCATTTGGAAGTGTTCATTTATGTCACTGAATCACTCTCTGGGAGCTGCTGCATCAATTCTCAGTGGCCGTGGGGTCCCCTTCATGCTGATCCCCCTCCAAGAAATCTCTGCGAGAGGTGCTGGGCGGCCGCAGCCCAGGGTCCCCCTGTGGTGCTTCAGCCGCCACCCGAGGGACGACAGCTTGATAAGGAGGAGATGACCAGGCTGGAGCAGCATGAGCCATGCCAAGGAGCAACACTGGTGTCTGAAGGCAGCAAAAGGCCAGAGAGCGCTTGGTCGCGGTGGCAGCGGCGGGTCTTCCTGTCCCCGAGCCAAAGGAGCCCCTGGCAATCGTGGTGCGAGGCTGAAGAAGAACACCACAGGGTAAAGTTGCCAAGTGGACACGACGATGGCCATGAACCCACGGCAGATAAGCCTGTGATCATCCAAGAGCTAAAGGCGAAGGCTGTGCTCACGTGGCAGCCCCAGCCACGCAAGGATCAGCCGGCGGCGGTGCCGCGCTCCGTCTCCTGCCTGTTTTCCAAGCAACGCCCTGCCTTTTGTAAGAGCCGGCACAAACCTGCGCTCCTCGCTGCTGCAGCTGTGCTGGGAGTTACTGCTGCGGCTCCTTCCACTGCCGCGGCTCCTTCCACTGCCGCATCTGTGCCATCCACACCTGCCTTCCCACGCCGCGCTTCCCAGCTTGGGACCGAGGACGTTGGCCGCAGGAGCGTGCTGTCCCGTCCCCAGAGCAGAGCAAGCGGCTTGTGGACGGGAGAAGCGGCAGAGTCCCCCCCTTCCCCTCCGCACCGGGAGCTCTGGAGATGAGTAATTGCTGCTGACATCTCTGGAGAGCAGACATGGCAGCTGCCGGGGCTTTATCAAAGCTCAGGTTCACGCCTTTGCTGAACAGCAAGGAGCCTTGGAAGAAAAAGCTTGCACGATGCTCCGCGTAAGCCTGCTGCTTTGCCAGCTGGGAAACAGCCCTGTGGGAGCAGGAGCGGGCTCGGAGGGGTTGAAGCAAAGCAAAGAACGGCAATTCAGCACCTTCCCCCGGTGCCCCAGGCTCAGGATGGGGCAGAATTTCCCATGTTTGAGAAAAAAGAGGCCGAGGGCTGGAGGTGTGAGTGCAACCTCCCTCCGGATGAGCAGGTGTCTGTGCATCTGTCTGACGGAGAGCGCCAGCTGGTCCACGCAGAGCTCGGCGCTGTCCTGTGATGCTGTAACAAGCTAGGAGTAATGCTTCAGGCTGATTAATTGCTAGACACTTGTATAAAAAACGTACCACCAGAAACACACTCCTGGATGGACCCATCAAGTTACCTGCAGTGTGTTTTTAGCTACAAAAAAAAAAAATATATCTGTTGGGGAAAAAAAAAATATTTTGCATGGGAACTGAAGGCACAGGAGCTGCAGTTTTTTCCATGCCAGCTCCCAGCTTCGCATCTGCACCCAGAGAGTGAAAAGCAACGCTGCCTGTTTTGGAGAACGTAGGGGCTGAATCAGCACGATTCCTTGTGCGAGGAACCTGGAGGGCTTGATGGGGGCTCCTGCGAGAAGGCCAGCACCTAACTGCACCTCTCGGATCTGCAGCGCGAGAGCAGAGCTTGCCCCTGGGGTGAAGGGGAGCAGGCACCGGCAAGCCCGGTAACGCAGCAGCGCTCCCAGGGCCACGTTCAATTAAACAATGCAGTCATCTGATTTAGGAGAGTAACAAAATGTCCCCTTCGCAATCGAGCCATCAGCTTTTATCTCCCTGGTAGGAACAGGCTGACTTCAACAGCGAGGAAGCGATATTTCAGAGTGTCTAATAAAGCAGTTTTAAAATGAAGCTCGGCGGAACAATAGCCGTATCCAAGAGCTGGCATTTGAACAGGGAGTCGGGCGGGGGAGCTGTGCTACAATTTATTTCATCTCATTTCATTTCAGAAGAGGGAAGCGAAACAAAGCAGACACCTGAGGCATCTCCAGCCCGTTAGTGCCTTAGCAAATGCTGCCATCGCGCGGGGACGGCGGCTCCGGGAAGCCTCCTGCGGGGCCCTGGGGGAGCCCCCACGGGGCGTGGGGCAGGACGAGCCCCGGCAGCCCCTGCTCTCGCGTGGGATGCTGCTGCCGGGGGAGCGAAGGGGCCCTCCTCAGCCTCCGCCAAGGGCTGGAGGCAGCAGCCTGGAGGCAGCAGCCTCCGCCTCGGCTGCAGCAGCACGTAAAGCGGTGATCCGGTGATCGGCGCCTTATCTCCAGCACAAATTAAGTCCCCAGGCCCATTTCCAGCGAGCGGGAGCCCAGCGTTAGGCGGCTGCGATACGGGGAGGCCGCGGGAGCTCCTGCCAGCACGAAGCAGATAACGCCGCCGTGCTAACGCCGGGCCTCCGGCAGCTCGGCTCGCACAGTCTCAAATCACGTTCCTATGGAAACGAGCTTGGAGGCTGCCCAATTTTCCACAAACGAGGAGAACGGAGAATGAACTCGTATCGATTAAGTGGCTATTTGTCGCATTCGGGGCGCTGCAATTCAAGAGGATGTATGGCTCCGTAACTCCCGCTATAGATTATTTCATGGACAAGGTATATCACATCGACACCACAGCTCGGTAACCCTTCTGCTGTGCCTCAGGAGCTGCAAAAATGAATCAAATTCACTGAGGCTGGGTTAAAGCTTCAGAGCGATCACAGGCAATTAAAAGGGAAAGGAAAAAAAAAAAAAGGAACAGATTGAGGATTTGATGGTTGTGTGCTCTGCACGCTGCAGTCATTCACGCTTCTAATGAGTGGGTGAGAAACGCTGCTTCTCTGGGCTGGTAGCGCCTGACCCCAGTGTCTGCAGGTCTGGGGTGAGTCTCATCCCAGGCAGGGTTTTCTGCACTCCCAAATCCTCCTAGGAATCAAGAGGTGAAAATTTCAGCTGACTGAGGGGGTCCTTTTTTAGAAAATGGGTATTCCTGTTACAGAAAAAAAAAAATAAATAAATGAAAATAAAATTCAGAAATCAGCCTGGGGACCACAAACCCCAAAATCTTCCAGAAAAAAAAAAAATACAAAATCCCAGAATCATTTGAAAAAAAAATAAAAAATAAAAATAAAAAGGAAAGGAAAGGAACCTAAACAACCCTGAACCTGAGCTTCACAAAAACGTCACCAAACATGAGCAATAGCTGAGCCTGACAATTCTGGGGCCTGACTCACAGCTCTTGCGTGCCTGCAGCACTCCCAGGCTCATTTAAATGCCTTCGTGAAGCCGCGGGGAAGCAGCCCCGTGGGTGTGTGATCCCCACCCCGAGCAGCGACCTCGTTGGGCCTAGCAGAAGCTGGGGTCCTCTGAGGAGCTCATCCACGTCCTCGGGTACTCAGATCCCTGGTGGGCAGACGCTTTGAGGGCAGACGCTCGCGGGTGTCCCCCTAAGCCGCTCCCCAGCCCTTCCCTGGGGGCTCCCGGACACACGACCGGGGGCTCCCGCTCTGCCAGCCCCGGAGGTGCCCGCTGTCCCCCTGCGTACACCCCCACCCCCAGGCACACCCCCACGAGTGTGCACACCCACACGCACGCTGCCTGGTGTGCCCGCAGCCTCCGGGACGAGATGTGCAACCTGCTGGCGGGGGGCTCCTGCCTTCCCCCCCCCCCCCCCCCCCACGGGCACCATCGTCGCTGCCGGACGGCGGCTGGCACACGGCCGCGTACGGGGACGAGCTGCTCCGTGCCGGGTGTGATATGGGGGGGCGGGTGCCCGTGAGGGGGAGGCCGTGTGGGGGCCGAGGCTGTCCCCGTGATGGCGGATGGGGGGTGCGGGGCTGGGGGGGGGGGCGGCTTTGGGGTGCTGATTTGGGGATGGGGGAGCCCGGGGGAGGGCGCGGGGGGGCTGCAGGATTTGGGGGGGCCTTGGGGGCAGGAGCCCCACAGGGGTCGGGGAGCCATTGGGGACGGGGGGGGCAGGGGGGGCTGTGGGGCTCGCCACCCCCCGGGCTCGTCCCCCCCCCCGGGGTCGCCCCCCCCCCCCCCGGCCCCGAAGCCCCCACGGCACGCGGACCGTGCGCAGCGCGCATGCGCGACCCAGCGGCGGGGCTGTGGCGCATGCGCCGTGCCGGGCACGTGCGGGCCCAGGCCTGAGGCGGCCGCTCCCGCGGCTCCCCGGGATGAAGCCGCCGCCGCCGCCGCCGCCGCCCCCCGCCGCGAGGTACCCCCGCAGCGCTCCACCCCCCCGGCGGAGCGGCACGGCCGAGCCCTCGGGTGTCGTGCCCGGGCCCCGGCCACGCCGCGGCGATGCGTTGCCCTGCCCGAAAGCGGGCCCTGAAGCGCTGTGCCCTGAAGCAAGATGGCGGCCGCGCGGCCTCGGGGCGCTCCGCGCAGGTGCAGGCGGGGCTCGGCTGCGTCATCACCGTGCGCCCGCCGCGGCGCCAACGGCGGCGGAGGGGGTAAGGGGGCGCGGGGGGAGGGGCTCGGCACCGGGAGTCCCGGGGCTGGGGGGGCTCGGGGAGTTGGGCCGTGCTGCCCCGTGAGCTGCCCGGTACGGCCCGGGGCTCCCCGAGGCCCCGGCCCGCCCCCCCCCCATTCCCCTCCCGGTGTCCCGGAGGCCGCACGCGGCGGACACGGAGCCGTCCCGAGTTCCAAGGGGAATCCCCCCGCGGAGCGGCGGCCGTCAGGGGCCGGGGGTCCCGCAGCCGCCGGTACAACCGGGGGAGCCCCGGTGCTGGCGGCCGGGCCGAGGCTCCCGCCGGGAGCCGCTCCCCGATCGCTGCCCAGCCCCGGGCCCTGCCTGCGGCCCCCCCCCCCCCCGCGTCCTTTCCCCGCCGCCGTCCCGGGCACGGGGCCGAGCCTCGGCGCTGCCCGCCCCCGGCAGGGCGGGGAGGGTGCGGGAACCGAAACCGAAAGGGAGCTCGCGGCCATCTTGCGGGGGTGCCCGGTGGGGCCCGGTGCTGCCTGCGCTCTGCCCGGTCGGGCCTCGTGTGTGCTGCTCTTGCTGACAGAGTAAGTGGCGTGTGCGGGAGCTTATGGACAGGAGCGAGGTAAGAGCCTTCAGCGTGGGGATAAACCTTTAACCCCCCTCTGCCTTCCTGCCAGCCCTGCCTTCAGCGCAGGGCTCGCCTCCCGTGGAGCCCGTGTTGTTCCCGGGGGGTGGAATAAGCCCATGTGGTGGTGCCTGGGTGCAGGCAGGGGTTGTTGACCTCCCTGTTTAAAGAGTGAAGCTCTCGGCGACCTTGGGCCGTACTTGGTTCTGCGCATTTTGCTGTTACTCTGCCGTTTAGGTGACTTTAGGAATGAATTACCCCGCACGCAGCCCACCTCCTTCTCTCCTTTTCACCGTGTAACTGCCAGCTCCTGTGTTTCACCCATCAAAGCTCGCACCACGTGGCTGCAGAACTCTCACAAAGCCCTCTTTACGAAGGAAGGGAACTTTCTTCATGAAGTTAGTTTTCCAAGGAAAGTCTTAGCCACGTAGGTGAAGATAAGTGACTTGGGTGTCACCGAGAAGGAGGTAGGAGGGTATCGGTTGCATGTTTTTATCTGCTCGGTTCACAAGCAGCCGTGGTGGAAGGGCTAGATTTTATCCTGTGCTTGGTTTCTTTTCTTTAAAAAGCGTGTAAAAAGCTTAGACCTATGCCCTGTAGCGCAGGGGGATGGCCCAGCTGTCAGAGATGCGAGTGAAATTGGGGCCGCGGTCCCAAAATACCTTTCATACTGTTAGAAAGCACGCACCTATCCGATTTCTCTGTATGTTATCACTTTACTCCTCTTGCAGTGCGATGCTTTACCTCTGTAGGTCACATCCAGGAGGGAAAGTACATTTAGGGTGTCAGACTTCAGGCCACGAGTCTAAAAACTGCTCTGAGCCCATTGCAGCTCTGTTCTGTCCTGTGTCAGCTGCTTCACCTCCTCGTGCCGCTGTTTCTCTGCACAACAGAGCTGTGATTCTTGCCTCCCTGAGGGCAGCCAAGCGAAAGCTGCTTGTGTTCTGGAGGCGCCTGGTGAGCCTTTGACAGAAGGCGTTGCCAAAAGGCAACCAGCCTCTGCACAGCCGGCTTGAAATTCAGCCCCAAAAGAAGAGAGGGTCGCTCTTTTTTTTAAGCTGTTTTCTCGTGGGTAGCTTCACCTGTGATTCCCAACTGCTGGCTTTTGTGCTGGGCAGACAGAATTTGCCGTTTGTGCCTACGTGAATAATTTAAACTCCGTGGAAAGCAGGGAGGCTTGGCAAGGCGAGGATGCCTCGGGTGTCTCGGGAGCAGGGAGGCTGTTCGGACTGACTTTCTGGGAGCCTGTAACTGTGTAACTGGGTTCTGAAGTCCTGTTTTTCCCCCTCCTAGCAGGTTCCTGTTCAGGACTGGAGAACGCCGAGCGACCCACGGCTTCTCTTCTACCGCTGCGAAGGCAGCCCGGTTCCCCCTCGCGCTCCAGCAGTGCGCTATGAACAGAGGCACCACTCGAGGCAAAGGCTCGTATTTTACCGGTTCAAGACCTAACTACTCCAGCACTAATCCAGGTTTCTTTCACCGCCCCCATACCCCACAGGAAGCTAACCCGGACGCCTTTTCACGACAGCAGTTCCTAGAAGGGCAGGGCAGCGAAGTCTGTTTAATTCAGGAGCTGCAATCGTACAAGGAACCGCGCGCCGGAGGCTGGCAGGCTGTGGCACCGGCTCCTGCAGGGAGATGGCAAGCCAGGCGCAGCAGAGCGGGATGCTATAGGTTCTCCAACAAGTGCCTGCGGGTGGAAACTTCATCGCATTGTCACCCTCCTCAGTACCACAGTCAGGAGAACCAGGAGAGAGATTCTGACACCATAAGTCTGAATTTCCAGCGACTGTCTCTTACTGGGCAGAACCATGAACAGGAGATTCTGAATATCTTCAGGCAGCTTGGGGTGGGGAAGACTTGTACAGTTTATGATCTTGCACGGAAGCTTAAAACTCGAAAGAAAGAAGTCAATCGTATTTTGTACAAGCTCCTCAAAGAAGGCAAACTGCACAAAGGTGAAGAGACCCCGCCACTGTGGAGGATTGCCAGCCCAAGCGCGGGGAGAGAAAGAAACCCTCCGGAGCACGGGGGGGGCAGCACGGCCTCAGCTTCTGAGAGCACAGGGGAGAGGAGCGCGGCCGGCTCGAGAGACATCAGCCCCACGATGGCTGAGACAAAGGACAAAATCTGCAACTACTTGTTCAGAGTGGCAGAAACGACGGCGCTCAACCTTGCCAAAAACATTGGCTTTTCGAAGGCCAAGGACGTTAACGCCTTTCTCAGCGCTCTGGAGAAGCTGGGCGATGTCCACAAGGAAAACTCGAACCCTCCGCGGTGGTCCCTGACGGACAGGAAACGCGAGCGGATGCAGATGCGGCTGAAGGGCAGCGCAGCGACCAGAAGAGCAGACCCCACACCTGGGTCGAGTTTGCCATCTTCCTCCGTTCCTCCAGATCCCCGGGAGATGACCGTGGCTGTAGCTTCGCCGGCGGCAGGATCGAGTATAGAGAACGGACAGCAGCCTCTGGGACAGACTGGTCAGAGCAGTGACAGTGACACAGAAGCAGCCGTGCCTGAGGACACCAAGCCCGTCTTTTCTAGCTTCAGTACCTACGACAGCTCTGAAAATGGCAGGTGGGCTTCGGATGACATCCCAGACAATCTGAACACTATCAACAAGCAGCCTGAGGAGTCGGAGTCCATCATGAACTCCCAGGCTTCCCCGAGTTACGCCGCCCAGTTTGACGCTGGTTTCCCGTGTACGCCTGTCGAGAAACTAATCGCTTGTCAGGAGAAGAACCCAGTGAGTGGCCTTACCGAATATTCCCAGTACACCTCCCAGCACTGTGAGTTTGAAATGCTGGAGCAGAGCGGGCCCTCTCACGAGCCACGGTAAGAAGATCTCCTAGCTTCCCTGAGCTCTTTGTTTAAACTAACCTGAACCAACTTCACCTCAGCCTTGTCCTGAAGGGCCTGCTCATTAATGTTTACTTCATTTGGGACTGATTAGCCTAGCTGATTCCTTGTAGCAGCTTAAAAAAAACCAACAAAACGCTAAAATTTAACCCCAGGCAGCCTGGATTTCATCGCTTTCAGATCACAGAGAGTAAAACTGGCATTTCGGGGGTACCTCTAACTTATCCAAAGGCAGTCGAGATGTTCTCTCTGTGGAAGTGGTATAAAGGGAGCCCCAAACAAAGCCCTTGGGCGTGGATATCTCGGGTTAGATGAGGTGAACCCGCTCGGAACATCCCTGTGGTGCAGCAGGTCAGAGTGGATGCCGTGCGAGCAGAGCGTGGCGTGACGCTACGGTTCGTGGAGTCAGTTTCTGGAGTCCTGCCTCCACTTGCTAAATTGTGGCTGTTCCTGAGCACCAGTGAGACGGTGAAAAGTACGTATGTGCCACGCTGGGGTATGTCAATAGACTCGCTAGACAGGAAAATTGGCCTAATTTCTAAAGACAGAGTCCCAGGCTTTTTTTGTAAGGGGTGATCTGAATGGATTCAGCCTCACAACCCATCTCCAGATCCCACTTGACCCCTTTTTTCTGGAAGCAGGTTTCCTCTGCACGGGGCTGGAGGCCAGGAGAAAAGCCGTGTAGCGCTCACAAGGAGGAGGGAGACAAAAACACGGAAGGCAAGGGGTTTACGTGCGGCAGCACCTCTCTGAGGTGGTGTGAATGCACTGCGTGGTTCACGAGCACTTTGGGTAGTCAGGGAAAACACCGGAGGGACAGATGACCCGGAATGACCAGGTGCAGATGGAACTGCAGGCTGCTTTTAAGCTTCCTCCGTGTGCAGGAGACGTAACTGAGCTGTTATTTGCATACAGCCGTTGCACTTCTCGGGCTTGGCAACTGTGGAACGAGACAATTCATCCTTTACTTTCAGAACGAAATCTAGAGCTGCTGTAGGTCTCGTGAACAGCTCTGGAAATGCTATGAAGCAAGGCCCAGATGCAGAGCTCTTGGCATCCCTGATATTTTTGTCCTTTCTGCACGTGGCAGCTAGCTGTTCCTTCTCACTTGAATCCCGAGGGGAACTGCTTGCTGTGAGAATACCGTGGGTTTGCCTCTTGGTTTACCTTGCTTGTTTTTTTTTTTTTCTTTCAAAGATTTAAGTTCCAGGCAGTGATCAGCGGGCGCCGATTCCCACCAGCAGAAGCAGGGAGCAAAAAGCTTGCTAAGCAGGAGGCAGCAGCTAATGCTATGAAGGTCCTGATGCAAGAAGCAGAGAACGGAAGGCCCGATGGAATTAAATGTGAAGAGCCGTTTCCATCCAACAGTTCTGAATCAGAACTGGTGAGTCTTGTCTTCTATTTGTAAGTCTGGTCAAACAGTGCTTGGTCTGAAATTGGTTTCTTGCCGTAGCCTTTGCATGCGGAGCCAGAGTCCTCGTCTGCGCCAGCTCAACTGAACATGCTTCCCGGGAAGCACCCCATCAGCATATTAATGGAATACGGACAAAAATCAGGGAACACGATTGAATTCCAGCTGCTCTCTCAGGATGGCCCACCTCACGATCCTAGGTATGGCATGTCGTTGTCAGCTCTGGGGAGGATAGAAACCCTTTCTTTAATATCCTTGCTGTTCAGCATGCTACCCACGTTCCCGTGGTCATCGCTGACCTAGCTGAGTGCTTCTCTTATCCCAGGAGTCTGGGAACGGCTTCTCCAAGACATCTGCCTCCAGAAAGAGACCAAAAGTAATGCCTTTTCTCAGAGAAAAAGGGTGCTGTTTGTTCTACCAAACCAGGAGCAGCTTCTAGTCTTGTACTGTACCTGGTAGTGCCGGACTGGCATTTTGAACTGTTTGAGGCCATCGTGGTAGACTTAAATAAGAGAGAACGCAGAAGGATTTAATTTGAACTGGGAGAAGGGGATAATAAACAGACTGCAACATCTATGCTTAACACTCTCCGTATGCTATAATGTCCTGTCAGGTTCAGCTACTGTGTGAAAATGGGTGACCAAATTTTCCCTGCTGTGGTAGGAAACAGCAAGAAGGGAGCAAAGCAAATGGCAGCAGAAGTTGCCATGAAGATTCTTTCTGGAGAGCCTGTGCCACGTGTCTCACCGGAACAGGTACAAAGAGCTTCTTTATGAGACCCAAGTGTTTTGTTTGTCCTATTTCCCCTATGTTTTGTATTCCATTGGATTTCACCCCACAAAGTCATGTTCTGGCTCTAGCAGAGGTTTGCTTTGTCCTGCAGTAATACCAGCTGTTCTGTATTTAACAGCCTTCTCCTGTCTAACTCTGCTCTAGCCTGTCGTGACGCCCCAGGGTGAGCAGTCCACGCGCGGCTGTGGAGCACAGGTCATCGCTCCGGATGAATCCAAGGCAGCAAAAGCGAAGGGTGTTGGGGAGCTCATCAAATACCTGAACGTCAACCCTGTCAGCGGCCTGCTGGAGTACGCCCGCTCTAATGGCTTTGCTGCAGAGTTCAAACTCATTGACCAGTCAGGACCTCCCCACGACCCAAAGTAAGTAGCTGCATCCCTCCGGGAGGAAACTGTGCGTTTTTGCTGTTGTGTTCTCTATCCGTTCTTCAGGACAAAGTTCCTGATGCAGTTAAAGGTGGCAACAGGCCGTGCTGCTGCCTCCGCCAAACCTCGTGTCCAGACAACGATAAGCTACCTCCTCTCTGCTCTTTTCTACACTGAGATATAAAAGCAGACTGAAATCCAGGGGTCTCTGAGGTGTTCTCAGAAGTGCACTGCTGTCTTTACAGGTTCGTCTATCAGGCGAAGGTTGGAGGCCGCTGGTTCCCAGCTGTAACTGCACACAGTAAAAAACAGGGCAAGCAGGAGGCAGCTGACGCAGCGCTCCGAGTCCTGATCGGGGAAACGGAGAAGGCTGAGCGCATGGAGGGAATCAACATCACAGAGGTAACATCCTCTTCCTCCAAGGCTGGAGCTGCTTTTCTAGCCCTGCCTGTCCTGTGCTGTTCAGTCCAGCAGAAAAATGCCTTCAAGAGCAACTGTGAGATCGTTGTTCTCTGAAGGTGTAGATAAGCTGATGCTCTCCTAAAATGGGTTAGATGTTTCCTCAGGGCATAGACGTTCTCTTCCCTCATGATGGTGCCTGCTGTAGGGCTACATTATCCTCAGATACTTCCACAAGCTGCTGAAATATGCTCCTGTGGTGGAGCAGGAACGTGCTCATTTTTGTTCTGTGGTTAAAATAATTCCATTCTGCATTCCTTCATAGTACACTAAAAATTATGTCAGCTCAGAAAGTCGTGTATCAGATAAGAACAAAGCCCTGTTTGTGTCAGGACGGCTGTCCCAAACCTGTGCTTCTTTAAATCACACTTGAGTTTTGTGGTGTCTTAAAAGCTGCATTCCCAGCTGCACAGCTGAGTGTAGCAGCTGTGTCTGTAAATAGAAAATCCATCAGGGACGATGTGGCAGTCAGCAGTGCTAGAGGAGGCAAGTGCCTGTTTGAGACGGGGTGACTGTGCAGTCTCCCAACAGGCAGCCAGAGAAGGAATTCCTGCGAAACCAGTAACAGATTTCCTTGGCTGAGTCTCTGGGAACGGGCAAGATTGGTTTTGTTCCTTTGCAGTGGGGTTCCCCCGGCAATCCCAGGAGGCCGCTCCTCAGCCCGTTTAGCTCGCTGCCAGGAGGACAGCTTGCCGCTGTCTGTTGATGATGCGCTTAAAGCGGAGCTCAGCGCATCGGAGAGTATTTCCCCAGAAATAACCAAAAGAACCTCACCCACCCCTTGATACTCTCCGTGTGCTCAGCCCAAAATTGCATTCCCTATGGTCTGTGTTTTCTGTCTTCCTGCCTTCTGCTTGGATAGCTGTGTTTCAGGCTAGCTGCTGCTGCTCGAGCTGTTTTGTTCACTGACCTGTTTGTGGTCTCTTAGCAATCCTGGTCTGCGTCCCCGTTCCAGCTCCCTGTAAGTGGCAGTACCCTCCACGATCAGCTGGCCATGCTGAGCCACCAGCGCTTCAATGCCCTCACTGCTCGCATCCAGCACAGCCTGCTTGGGCGGAAGATCCTGGCTGCCATCATCATGCGGAGGGGAAACAACGACCTGGGAGTTGTGGTCAGCATCGGAACAGGTATGGACAGCTTCTTCCAGCATGAGCTGATCTCTGAACCCCCTGCTCTTCCCTGTCAGCTATGACTAGGGAATTGCTGTAGGTTTCTTCAGAGAGGGCAAGAAATGCTGCCGGGGCTTGCGTAGTGTCACAAGTGATTTAGTTAGAGAGAGAGAACAAAGTGATTGTGCCTTCAGCTGTATTGCTCTTAATCTTTGCTTGCATTGCTCTGTGCTAGTCTGTGCGCATCCATCAGAGCGTGGATTCCTGCGTTGTATAGCACAAGATCCCCCAGTTTTTCACAGCTTTGTGTACCTTCGTCCCCTTTCTAGTTAGCTGCAATGCTTCCACCCAGAGTGGTTGGTTGAAAAGCGCAGAGGGTTTTGAAGGGACACTGCCTTAAAACTGTGGCAATTTAAGCTTTCACTATTCCTAAAGTAGCGTGTACTTTGTCCCTTATTTTCCTAACTGCCTGGATCAGGATAATGATCTAATAGTCAGGGTGCTGCTACTCAGAAGCCCGGAGAAGTAAAACTTCAGGTGAGATAAAACCTTCAAAACCCTCCCTTCTTCTGTGAAGCTGTGTGTTGACTTTGTGACGTGTTTTCTTTTGTGAAGCTGTGTGTTGACTTTGTGACGTGTCTTCTTTTTTTTTTTTTCAGGTAATCGATGTGTGAAAGGAGAAGAACTGAGCTTGAAGGGGGAGACTGTGAATGACTGTCATGCGGAAATCATTTCTCGAAGAGGTTTTGTGAGGTGAGACAAGGGGAAACCCAAAGGAGAGGAAGAGGTGCCTGCCAAAAGGTGCTCACCCCATCCTAAAGGGATGTAGCCGTGATGGTTCCTTCGGAGGTAGCTGTGATCCTTTAACGCCGCTGTTTACCCATGTGTTGTTAAACAGAGGGATATTATTTCTGATAAGAAAGGGCCATGCCTGAATGGTCCCAAATTAGTACCAAACTGGAAACCTGCCAAGAGCCCAAGGGCCGCTTTGGACGTACTTAAAATGAAGCATCCTGCAGAGGCTGCTTGGCCAGCACACAAAACGTGGTCTCAGTCTGAGCCCAGCTTTCTATCAGAGGCAGAGTGCCGGGGAATCTGCCCGCCAGATCCTGCTGCAGCCTTTCTGGGCCCAGGTGTAGAAAGCTTCAGGAAAATTTGTCAAACATGTTCGTGTTGAGAAGTGGGAAATCCTTTTCCATTAGTTGGGAGGGGCTTTCCCCAAACCAAACAGTGCAATTGTTCTCGTCTTTGTATAAACATTCAGCATGGCGCTTTTTCTTTTCTTAAACTGAAGTGAGATGCAGTTGGGCAAGCCTTTTATAGTTGTCTGCCCTTCCAGGTACGAACCGTGAAGCCAGCTGGTTTTGTAAAGCCTTTGTCTGCTGCTGTTAGGATCTGTCTTCCTCAGCGCTGGAAGGTGTTGAGGGCTGCTCCCCAGCAAGCTGTAAAATCAGAGCGTTGCGCTCTTGCTTACTGTCTGTCTCTGCTATTAATCTTGACAGCCGTGGCTGCTGGGCTGCTTTGGCACAGCAAAGCCTGTCAGAGATGAGAATGGTGAGCTCCACCTCTCCTTGCAAAGTGCCTGCACAGGTTTTATTTGAGGAATCTCTGTGAAGCCGCAGTTTTTCTTTAGTCCTTGACAGCATGTTGGAGACCTCAAGGTTTTTTCTCTGTTCCCAGACAGAAGCAGCCATAAAAGACCCAGTCGCTATAAATGGATCGTGGGGTTGTGCTAACAATTCTGCTTGTGTTCAGCTGCCTTTGGGGCCGTTTACTGTTAATGTGAACTTGGTGCTGACTGAAGGTGCTAGGTTACCAACCTTGAAGTCGTCTTCACGCTTGGATCAGATGCACGCAAGCAACAGAGCAGAGCCAGCCAGGCTCCTTTCCCTCCCCTTCCAGTGCTTCCGTCTGCTTACCTGACAGAATACTTATTTTCTACTACATGTCTTCTGCATTGCAAGAAATCTGCTTTATTTCATGCCTTGTCTGGAGTGTCAAATGCTGTAGGTTGGCTTCCAGGTATTCCCCGCCATGACTCCTGGTCTTTGCTCTCGTGTGTGGCAGGATGAGGAGCAGCGTCCTCAGTTTGTGGCAGTGGTTGGACTGAGGTACTCCTTGTTAGAGGAGCAAAGCAGCCTTTTGATGGTATGCCGCTGTTATTTTCAGGTTTCTCTATAGTGAGCTGATGAAGTATGACCCGTCTAATCCTTCTTCTGCAAAAGAGAGCATTTTTGAGCCAGCGGGGAAGAAGAGACTCAAAATAAAGAGCAATGTCACCTTTCACCTCTATGTCAGGTCTGTATGGGGTTGTACAGGCAATGACCTGTGTTGCTGCTGCACCGCTGGCCTCGGCAGCTTTCTGCAACGTGGTTCTAACCTGGGGAGCATTTCTTTTCTAGCACAGCGCCTTGTGGGGACGGGGCACTCTTTGATAAATCCTGCAGCGATCAGGCAAGCGTGGTGGGGCAAGCCCAGCATCAGCCTCTCTTTGAGAACCCCAAGCAAGGCAAGCTGCGGACCAAGGTGGAGAACGGTGAGTGTGTTTGCTCCCTGCATGGCGGAGCCAGGCTGACTTCAGAGATCGTTCAGTGCCTGTGTGTAGAAGATAACTTCCTGTACAGCTGTTGATGGGGTTTTGAGGTTTATTGAATATCTGACTCTACAGAAAATCTTTCTTCTTTGCTTGTGCAGGGGAAGGTACCATTCCTGTGAAGTCGAGTGACATTGTGCCAACTTGGGATGGGATCCAGCATGGGGAGAGGCTGCGCACCATGTCCTGCAGTGACAAAATCTTACGCTGGAATGTACTCGGTTTGCAAGGAGCGTTGCTGTCACACTTCATAGAGCCAGTTTATCTCAGCTCTGTTACGCTTGGTATGAGACCCACCGGTTCTTTCTGGGTTGGGGGACAGCTGTGCTGCCCTGCTGCTTAGAAATGGGCTGCACTGACAAATAACCTCCGTCCCACAGGGGTGGAAAAGCTCGTTTGTGGAGGCTGTAGGAGTAACAGACTGAAACATCATTCTTGGCAGAGCTGTTCTGTTTTGAAGCATAAAGGGAGTTTGTGGATTTTATGTAGTAGGTGGAGTGAGTTTTTCTCCAGGGTTCTCGATTTTTAGAAGGCACATGTGATCTAGGAGGGTGAGACAAAAATTGCCTGGATGTGTCTGGTGATAAATGTTGCAGTCTATAAATCTTCGTCTTACACATCTAGGGGACGTGTAGCAATGAGGAGGTCACTCTTGCTGACCCCTGTGGCTGCCAGCTCTCTGTAGGTTGTGGGAAGTGCTGTGGTTCTCAGTGTTTGCCTTGTCTGCTACCTGTGCAGTTTCCCGTTTCCTAATGCCTTCACGTGTTATCTTCACAGGTTACTTGTACAGCCAGGGCCATTTGACGCGTGCAATCTGCTGCCGCATGGTGCGAGATGGGGACGTGCTGCAGAAGAAGCTCCAGGCTCCGTATCACATCAACCACCCTGAGGTACTGTGGCCCTGACACCTCTTTATTTCCCTCCTGTCTTCCACCTCTGCCCGTGGGCTTGGACCTCACTGAGGCCCCTGCAGGGGTGTCACCTGGCAGAGTGCCTGCAGCCAGGGTCAGGAGGCTAGTGACCAGTAAACCAGCCCTCTTCGCGTTGTTCCCCCAGTGTCTGTGGGTTACTGGGAGAAAGGAGACCAAGGGTTGCCCCTGTAGCCTTCAGCTTGGTAAGAACCTAGCACGTGGGACAAGCTGAGCCCCTCTCTACAGGGAACAGAAACGCCTCAGATTTTGCTTGTCCCAGATGAGATCAGCCCTAGCGCGATCACTTCCCAAAAGGAACAGCAGCGGGGTAGCTGGGATTTTAACACCTCACGAAACCCTCCTTTACCTCTGACAATGCAGGTTGGGCGAGTCAGCGTATACGACTCTGCAAGGCAGACGGGCAAGACGAAGGAGTCTTCGGTGAACTGGTGTCTTGCTGATGAAAGCGAAGTTGAAGTCTTGGATGGCACAAAAGGGAAAGTAGATGGGTAAGAGGAGCATTTCCTGCTGATTTTCTGTTTGGGGAGAGAGGGGCAGCCATGAAGAACCAGTATGCTCCGGGCAGTTACAGTATCATGTGTGGGGAGAAGAATTTCGAACCGATTCGAGCCAGTGTTCTTGAAGCAGAACAAACACTGCCCAGCCCAGGCCCTACACCAGTCTCACTGAGCCAGATCTTGCAGGCATCCGATTGTGAGGTTGTTCCCTGTGTCCCCTGCTCCTGCTTCTCTCCCTGTCATGTCTTTCATGGCTGCCTTTTTCTCTCAGACCGAAGCTGGAGGTGTCTCGTGTGTCGAAGAGGAAAACGTTTGCCCTGTTCCAGCAGTTATGTGCCAAGAACAACTGCAAAGACCTGCAGAAGCTCTTGGTGTACTCAGAAGCTAAGGAGGCAGCCACGTCGTACCAAGAAACTAAGCAGTGCTTCTTCAGCGTGCTGGAAGAGATGGGCTATGGCAGTTGGATCCGCAAACCCCAAGAGGAAGATAATTTCTCTTTCCTTGATGCATAACGAGATTCCCTGTGGGTGTGTGGCTGAGTGCGCAGGTGGGAGCATGGGTGTATGCGTCCATCCTTCGCCACCACCTTTTTGGAATGGAGTCGGTAGTATGCAGCAGTTTCCCCTGTAGGCCTGGCTGCCTTCTCTTCGCTCCTGTTACTCTGAGATCCTGCCCTTTCTCTTTTAAAACATGCATGAAAATTGTTGTATTTTTTTTTAAGCTGGGGCAGGCTCAGTCTCTATTTGCTTTTATGTTCACATCTTCTCTTTTTTAAAAGAAGGCACAAGAAACCAGAGGAATTCTTGGACTGCAAACCTGGAGCACTACACTGTGCACTGCAGCTCCCTCTGGCAGCTTTTGAGGCAAATTCTCTCTTTTGAGGAAGCTGGCTGGTTTCATGTCTCTTGTTCTCTCTGGATGGTGACTGGCAGCCCGTCTGGGCTGGGACACAAACTGATCTCTGCAGGACGGCCAGCACAACATTCCCTGTTTAATAAATTTTCTGTATTGTTAACTGGTTCTGTTCCACGGCTGTGTGAATTGCTGCAGGTTGTAAAAGGGGATCCCTGGGTAGAGCTTGAGGGCTTTTTTGGAGGGGGGAAGGGGCTATGTGAAAAGGAATCTTCTGCACAAACTCTGGCAGGTGTGAGTTTAACCAAGAGGTTTTGGGGCTGGGGCCCCTTCTGGTCTGCGTGCCCCCTCTGTTATCCTGCTGGCAGCTCTGGGTGCTGTGGCTGGGGGACAGGGGCTCCTCCCCCCCTTGGGCTCTCACTGGGTCGTGTGGGTCTCTGCTCCCTCTGTCCTCCTGGCCTGTGCTCCCCCAGAACTGCACCCCAAAGGTGAGGCAAAGCATGACAAACCCCCTGCCCGCTGCGTTAAGTGGGGCTCTTGCCCCGTACGTACCACGGAGCACCCTGAGAGGAGGGGGTTGAAGAGCACTGACTCCAGCAGCCGGGGGTTTCTCTGGCTGGGTGAAACGTCTGGGTTTTAAATCCTTTCTGGGGCGCGGCTTCCCCCAGAGCTACGCGCTGCTGGTCACTGTCTGCTCCTTGCTCCCTGGCTGCACAGAGGATAAGTGGTATTTATAGAAAACACTCAATTTAAAATGTTCCCCCATGAGGCCAATTCCTGCCTGCAAGTGCCAGCCCGGGAAGCGCTGCTGCAGCAGGATCAGCTGGGGCGGCTGTCCCCGTGCTGCGACCCTCGGCCTCGAACTCTGCACGATTTAAAATAAAATGAAAATAAAGCACGACTGCAGCTCGTCTCAGGGCTGCTCTTGGTTTCAGTGGGCTGAGCCTGGGTTGTTGCAGGGGATGGTGGCACCACTGCCGCGCTCGCTGCCCTCTCCATGCCTCCAGGTCGGACCTAAAAATAGCGTCCTGCTGCCAGTGCACTCACCGTGGGGAGCCGGAGCAGCCTCAGCCTCCTCCCGGTGCTGCTGCATCAGCGCAGCCCCAGGGAGCCCCGAGGGGTGCAGGGCTCGGGCCCCTCACCCTGGTTTGGGCAGCGCCAGGGGAGATGCTGGGAGCACCCAGTGCTAAAATGGGGACGTGGGAAGGAGTCAGACGCTTCCCCAGGAGCTGTTTTCACACCACTACGCTCCAACCCTTGGCAATTTTGGTTTTCTTCTTCCAGCGCGTCATCCCCCCCAGCCTCTTACCTGGCTTGGGGGGGGGGAGCCCTGCCCGCATCCCGTTCCTTCACCTGCCCTGTGCCAGCACCTCTGGGGAGCGGTGCGGGATGAAATGAAAGTCAGACGAAGCAGTCCCCTCCTGTGAGAGTATTTATTGGTTTGCAGTGGCTGCCTGGAGCCCAGCGCCCAGCCCCAGGACCTGCCCACCTGGCTCCGCTGTGGGACACGGGCAGGGAGCCCACGGTCCCCCGCTGTCCCCCGCTGTCCCCTGGCACTTGGGGGCTGGCGGGGAGGGCGGGTGGCCCCCGGCACTATTTGGAGGTGGGGGTGCCCTGGCCGAGCTGCAGCAGGGAGTTGGTGGCGTAGTTCTGGAAGAGGGGCTGGAGGAACATGCCGACGGTGCCGAAGACGCAGACGAAGACAAAGATCCACAAGAAGAGGCGGTCGATGACCATGGCCACGTACTTCCAGTCCTCGCTCACCTGCACGGGGCCGGGAGAAACTCGGTCAGCCCCGAGGTCGAGCTGCCTCGCACCAGCTTTGCTCTCGCTGCCCGTGTCCCCGCGGGCTCAGCTCCTCGCTGCTCTGCAGAGCCCCGAATCTGCACCCTCAGCACTGCGGCTCCTGGGGCCGCCTGCCAGCCCACGGCACAGCCCCGGGGCCCTGCCGAGGCAGCCCCTCTGCTGAGCCCCGAAAACTCAGCTCGCCGCTGAGCTGAGCTGGGGGTTGAGCAGCCCCGGCCGGGACCGCCTGCGCTGAAATCTGCAGCCTCACGGTGCTGCTGCGGCGGCTGCATGGGGTCAGCCCTCCCGGGATCCAGGGCTGGAGCAGCCGCATCCTGCTGGGCCTGGGGAAGGGGCTGCAGCAGTGGGGTTGGGGCCAGGAACGGGGTCGCAAGGAGCCCCAGGGATGTGGCCAGGCAGGGACGTTCCTGGTGGTGGTGTGCACGAGTGCACGTCCCTTCCCCCGGTGCAGCCGGGCACCAGCACGCACACGCTGCACCACACGCACCCCACGGTCATGCGTGCACCCCACAGCCTCATGTGCACCCCATATCCCTGCCTGTATCCCACAGCCCCACGTGCACCTCCCAGCCCTCCGTACACCCCGTAGCTCTACGCGCACCCCACAGCCCTGCCCCAACTCACGCTCTGGTCATCGTCCTCGCTGCGCATGTGGTCGGCGATGAAGCGCACGCCCTCCACCGCCTCCTCCAACCCGCAGCCGCAGGGGGCCGGGGGGGCCGGCGCCTGCCCCTGCCGCTCCCGGTAGCCGTTGAGCCCCTCGGCCTTGGCGGCCCCGGGGTTGGCGTAGCAGGCGCAGGCGCGGGCGCCAGCCCGGAGGAAGAGCGTGGCGGCGGCGCGCTCCTGGGTGTGCCGGCGCTGGCGTAGGCGCTGCCGCGCGCAGTTCTGCCGCGGCTGCTTCATGAAGAGCAGCGCCGGGAGCTTGTGAAGGAAGAGGGTGCGCACCCAGGGCGGCATGGTATGCGTGGTGGGCGAGCGGTGGTGCACGTTGAGCACGCAGACGCTGGTGACGATGGAGAAGGTCACCAGCACCATGGTGAACATGAGGTACTTGCCCACCAGCGGCACATCCAGCGAGGTGGGCGGCACGATCTTGGAGATGAGCAGCAGGAAGACGGTGAGGGCGAGCAGGACGGAGATGCAGAGCGTCATCTTCTCGCCGCAGTCGGACGGGAGGTAGAAGACGAGGATGGCCAGGGAGGTGATGAGGATGCAGGGGATGATGAGGTTGATGGTGTAGAAGAGCGGCTTGCGCCGGATGATGAAGTCGTAGGTGATGTCCACGTAGGTGGAGTCATCGGGGTTCTCGTTGCGCCGCCCTGGCAGCGCCACGATGTCCCACTCGCCGCTGGGCGTGAAGTCGTCGAGGCTGGCCACCTCGCTCTTCAGCACCAGGTCGATCTCCGTGCGGTCATAGGTCCAGGAGCGGAACTTCATGGTGCAGTTCTGCTGGTCGAAGGGGAAGTGCTTCACCTCGATCTTGCAGGCGCTTTTGTAGATGGCTGGTGGCAGCCAGAAGATGCTGCCGTCGTAGGAGATCACCGCGTTGGAGTAGAAGGACACCTCGTACATCCCGTCGGCGCTAGGGCAAAGGGATGCGCTGTCAGCCCTGGCCCTGCCCCAGTGGTGCAGCGGCACCACCCCGTGCCCTGGGCAGGGTTGGGGTGTGCACGGCCCCCTCCCCCCCCCAAAAAAACCACCTACTTGTTGTAGAGCACCACGTCAGGCAGCCAGATGTGCTTGGAGGGCAGGCGGACCTTCTTCATGTTGTCGAAGTCCTCCGGCTTCCAGGTGAGGCGGTAGTCCTCCCATTCCTGCCGGCACCCGCGCTCAGCCCGGCCCCACCACAGGCAGGGGGCATGGGGGGGTCCCAGGAGACGGGGGGCGGTCCCAGGGCACAGGGGGGTCCAAGGGAAGGGGACATGGAGGTCCGGAATCCGGGGGGGCTGGGGGTCCCAGGGCAGGGAGCACAGGGGTTTCTAATCGGGGGGGTCCCAGGAAAGGGCACAGGGTCCCCAGGCAGGGGGGGTGTGGGTCCCATGGCAGGGAAATGGGGAGGGTCCTAGGGCAGGGGGCACGGGGGTCCTAAATCAGGGTGCACGGAGGTCCGGGGGGAAGGCTGCAAGGGGGGGGGTCCCGGGCAGGGTGCAGGGATCCGGTGCAGGGGCCCCTGGTTCACAGGGTCCTGGTTCAGGGGTCCCAGGGCAGGGGGTCCTGGGGCAGGGGGTCCTGGTTCAGGAGTCCTGGGGCAGGGGTCCTGGGGCAGGGGGTCCTGGGGCAGGGGGTCCTGGGGCAGGGGGTCTTGGTTCAGGGGTCCCGGGACAGGGGTTCCCGAGGCAGGGGGTCGCGGGGAAGGGGTCCTGGGGCAGGGGGTCCTGGTTCAGGGGGTCCTGGGGCAGGGGGTCCCGGTGCAGGGGGTCCCAGGGCAGGGGGTCCCAGGGCAGGGGGTCCCGGTGCAGGGGTCCCGGTGCAGGGGGTCCCAGGGCAGGGGGTCCCAGGGCAGGGGGTCCCGGGGCAGGGGGTCCTGGTGCAGGGGGTCCCAGGGCAGGGGGTCCCAGGGCAGGGGGTCCCGGGGCAGGGGGTCCCTCACCTGGGTCAGCCAGACGTTGGTGGTCATGATCTGCTCCCGCTCGTGCTGCGGAGAGAGGGGCCTGGTTACGGGGTCGCCCGGTGCCGTGCGGGGGCCGGGGCCGGGGCCGAGCCCCCCCACTCACCACGCTGATGAGCTGCGCCAGCGACACCATGAGCTGCACGGTGACCAGCTGCGAGCCGTTGGTGGCCGGGCGGATCAGCTTGTTGTAGCGCGCCGGGTCCAGCAGGTACTCGACCAGCCGCTCCTCCGTGTCCGTGCCCAGGCTGCCTGCGGGGCGAGGCGGGCGGCGGGGCGCGGGGTGGGGGCGCGATGGGGTGGGGGCGTATGGGGTGGGGGTGTATGGGGTGGGGGTGTATGGGGTGGGGGCGCGATGGGGTGGGGGCGTATGGGGTGGGGGCGCGATGGGGTGGGGGCGTATGGGGTGGGGGTGTATGGGGTGCATGCAAGGGGGTGATTGTAATAGGGTGGGGGTGTATGGGGTGAGTGCAATGGGGTGGGGGTGTATGGGGTGGGGGTGTAATGGGGGTGTATGGGGTGAGGAGTGTAACGGGGTGGGGGTGTAATGGGGTGGGGGCATATGGGGTGAGTGCAGTCAGGTGGGGGTGTACAGGGTGGGGGTGTAATGGGGGTGTATGGGGTGGGGGGGTGTAATGGGGTGGGGGTGTACAGGGTGAGTGTAATGGGGTGGGGTTGTGTGGGGTGGGGGTGTAATGGGGTGAGGATGTAAATGGGGGTGAGGGTGTAAATGGGGTGAATGTAATGGGGTGGGGGTGTAAGGGGGTGGGGGTGTAAACGGGGTGAGTGTGCAATGGGGGCGAGCGTGCAGTGGGGCGAGCGTGTAAACGGGGTGAGCGCAGCGGGATGCGGGGTAACGGGGTGGGCGTGCAAGGGCTGCAGGCGCAGGGCTGGGGCCGTGCCGCTGCCCCCAGGGCCAGGAGCACCGGGGGGTCCCCCCCGCCCCGCCCCGCCCCCGGTGCCGCGGGGCAGCCCCCTCCCGCCGGCATGGCGGGGCCGGCCGGGGGTCGGCGTCGGCCCGGAGCCCCCCCCCCCCGGCGCCGCGGCGCTGCGCGGAGCCGTGGCGCGTCCCGGGGCCCGGTGCAGCCCCCTCCCCGCCTCCCCCGGTGCCGGTGCCGGTGCCGGTGCCCGGCCGCACTTACGTCGGAGGGCGGCGAGGAGGCAGAGGACGCGGAGCAGCGCCATGGGGGCGGCCCGGTGCCGGTGCCGGTGCCGGTGCCGGTGCCGGTGCCCAGGCGCTGTCCCCGGTGCTGCCCGCGCTCTCCGCGGTGCTGGAGCCGGCGGCGGCGGCGGCCCGGGCGGGGCGGCCCCGGGCGGGAGGCGGTGCCGGGAGCTGTGCCGGGGCCGCCCCGCGCCGCTCCGCCGCCGCCGGGGACACCGGGGAGGGCGGAGACAGCGGCGGGGGGGGCTGGGGGCACCGAGCCGGCGGGGCCGGGCGGGGCCGGGCGGGGCCCCCCCAACCGGGACCGCCCCAACCGGGACCGCCCCAACCGGGACCCCCCCCCAAGAGCCCCCCTCCGAACCGGGCCCCCCCCCCCAACCGGGACCCCAGGCCCCGCCCCCTCCTCAAGCCCCGCCCCCCTCCCCGGGGACCACGTGACCCTCCCGCGCCCCTCCTCCCGCCGGGCGGGGCCTCGCCCCCCCCGCCCCGCCCCGCCCCGCCCCCTCCCGGTGCGCGCCTCCTCCTCGCGCGTCACTTCCGGCGCGGTGCCGCCCGCCCCGCCTGGCGCTCCTCGCGCTTCCGGCGCTCCGCCCCGCCCCTTCCCGTGGCGGCGGGAGGGGTCACTTCCGGCGAGCGGGGCCGTCCCGCCGCCATCTTGGGCCGGCTCCGGGGGCTGCGGCGGCGGCGGCGGCGGGGCCCGGGGCCGGTGGCGGCGGAGCGGGTCCCTCCATGGGAAGATGCAGCGGGCGGGGGCGGAGGAGGCGGCGGGGTCGCAGGCGGCGGCGGGGGGGCCCGGGCGGAGCGGAGCCGGGGCGGCGGCGGCGGCCCCCGCCGGGCGGCTCCTGAAGCGGGAGCTGCGGCTGCTCGAGTCCATCTTCCACCGGGGCCACGAGCGGTTCCGCATCGGCAGCGCCTGCCCCGACGAGATCAGCTGCGAGTTCGTCCCCGGGCCGGGGGCCCGCGCCGGGGGCTCCGCTTCCCGGGGGCCTCCCCCGGGGCCCGTCCGCATCCACTGCAACATCACGGTGAGCCCCGGGGGGGGGCCGCGGGGGCAGCGGGGAGGGCCCCGGGAGGCCCCCGGGAGGCCGCGGTGTCGTTGCGATCGTTGGCGGCCGCTCCCGGCCCGCTGGAACCGCCGCCGATGCGCAGGGCCCGGCCCGGTGCCGGGCCCGGCCCCCCCCCCCCCCCCGCAGTGCCGTCCCGGTGTCGCTGCCGGTGGGGCACGGAGCGAGCCGGGGCGGCCGTTACCCGGTGCACCGAGGGTCCTGCGGCCAGCGGCCCCCTGGTGCGGGGGAGTTCCCCGGAGCAGCTCCGTCTCCTGCCCCCAGGGAGCTGGGGCACGGGCACCGGGACCCCCCCCGGGGCCTGAGCCCCGCGGTGCTGCTGCCCCGGGGCTCGGGGGACGGATTTGGGGCGCGGTTTGGGGGCACGGTTTTGGGTTCGGGGCGCTGCCGGGCCTCGGGGCAGGTGCCTGCTGCCGCAGCCCGTTATTTACGCCAGCCGGTGCCCCCCCGCTCTGCCCCGGCTGGGTCCCCGGGAGCCTTTTTCCGTCGTTCCCAGGCGGTTTGGGCCAAACGGAGGCGCAGAGCGAGGCGGCGGCGCTGCCCCGAGCAGCCCTCGGCAGGCCCCGGGCTCGGCGCAGCGACCTGCGTGGCCGTCGGGCACCGCACGTGCCAGCCTCCCGCAGCGTTCGGCCCGCAGATTGCGGTGCGAGCAGCCCCTGCAGTAGCCTGAAGCACCCTCGGTGGCCCGCGTTAATCGTTCTCAGCCCCCGAACGCTCCGGGAGCCGCCGGGACGGCCGAAATTCCCCCCGAAATTCTCCCCTCGTTCCATCGAGCTGCCCCGGGCTCGCAGGGAGGAGCGGTGCCGAGCCTCGGCTGGCCACGGTGGTGGGACCGGGGCGGTTTGCGGTGGCTCCAACGCTTTCTCCTTCCTCCTAGGAGTCTTATCCAGCTGTCCCCCCGATCTGGTCCGTGGAGTCGGACGATCCGAACCTGGCAGCTATCCTGGAGAGGCTGGTGGAAGTCAGGAAGGGGAACACGCTGGTGAGGGGGGGAGCTGCGTGGGGAGGGGGTGCCGAGGGGCCGGCTGCTTCCCAAGCGCCTACGCTGAGCCCCCGGGGTTCTTAGGGGCTTAGGAAACCGGGGCCGAGCGGCTCTGACTTCCCTCGGGTGATTTTACTCTCCTGGAGCGGGGCGGTGTAGGAGGGAGCTCTCGGGGGGCCGTCACTCGCTCGGGAGGGGAAGCGGTCGCAGCGCTGAGGGTGGCTGAGGTCTCGGGGTCGCCGTGACACTCGTCTGCTCTCCGGGCAGCTTTTGCAGCACCTGAAGCGAATAATCTCAGACCTGTGCAAACTGTACAACCTCCCCCAGCATCCAGATGTCGAAATGTTGGACCAGCCTCTGCCGGCAGACCAGGTGAGGAACGTGGGACGAGGTTTTCTAAGATGGTAGAACGAGCTCCCTCGCTTTAAAGGCTGCGGCTTCCTAACGCTGCAGGAGGGGCGCGGCGGGTGCGGGGTTTTTCTCCCCTCCCTGGGGTTGAATCCCCTCCTTGGTAGTGCAGCTGCCTGGCCGGCTCGGGGTCTGGGTTTTGTCCCCCCGGACTGACACCTCAGATGTTACTCATCTGATTTATTCTTGCTGCTTCCCTCCCTTCGTTCCTGTACAGCCGCTCTGCGGCGGGTGCCTGTAAAGGTCCTCGGCTTTGCTCTGCTTTTAACCTGGTTCTGCTTGTTGGTAAATCCCTGCCTCGGAAGCGTTGCGGAAGGCAGGGGAGCATCGCCAGGGGAAGCTAACGGTGCAGTCTCTGTCCTTTTGTCCTCGCAGAGCACGCAGGAAGAGGTGTCCTCTGAAGAGGAAGACGAAGAGATGCCAGAGGTAAGCGTCTCCTCGCTGCGCGAGGGCGCGCGCCCGAGAGCTGAGCACAGCAACTTGCTGTGAGCTGCCTTGATGGAAGGTGCTGAGGCACAGAGATCCAGTGTGGGAGGAACGGGCGGAGTGCGGACAGGATAGAGCCCGCTGAAGCCAGCTGGGCTCAGAAGCTGGATTTTTCCCAGCGTTTTGCTGCTGGGGACCTGGGTCTGGAGCCCCGGGTGGGAGCAGTGCGTTGACAAAACGCAGGGACGCTGCCGCAGCCTCTGACGGCAGGTAGAGCAAGTGAGGATGGAGCCCCTTGGGCAATTTGTGTTTGTGCTGCTGTGCTCTAGAGTCCGAGGTTTCCTCAGCAGCAGTTTGATGTCAGAGGTGTGCGGGGCTGAGCTCCCACTGCTGACGGGGGAATCGCGCCGCAGCGAGTCCCGCAGAGAGGATTAGGTGGGACGGCTCGGGGTGCGAGCCGCGTAGTCACCGGGAGAGGCAGAGGAGGCCGTTCTTCACTGCAGGCTGAGAATATCACGCTGCAAAACCCACAGGCTTCGCTTGTTTGGTTTGTGGTTTAGAGATCTCTACAAGTGGGTGGAATAATCTTGAATCTCCATGGTGACACTTCGCGGTGCACTTCTTCTTGGGCGCGCGAGGCCTGTGCACCTCGTCAGCAGCACCGCGGAACCTGGGGGCAGGTCACTTGGCAGCCGCCCGCGGAGCAGCTGGCGGGGTTTTAGCGAAGGTAACGGCCTGTTAAATCAAGGCCAGCCTTTGCGAGGCTCCCCGGGGAAAACGTGGCGGCTCCAAGCGTTACCACGAATAACCTCGCTTGTCTGCAGGCTTGCCGCTTCCCGGCAAAGTGGCGGCGGGTAAGTTGTCACGTTCCTGTGAGCTGGAAAAGAAATCCTCGGGATCTGAGGATTAGCAGCGAGCGTTCCCACTTGTGCTCCCTGCTAACGTCTTGCGTCGCGCGGCAGACAGCGCTCTCGTTCGGAGCGAAGGTTTCTCGCTGAGCAGCGGGATTTGCTGGCCCGCGCTGGAAGAGCGGAGCAGCGGAGCCGTGCCCTGGTGCAGGGATGCGTTACACAGGTTAATCCACTCGAGGGATTTTCTAGGAGGATCTATTTCCCTGTGTGACGATCTAAAAATGTCAAAGCCCTTCCCGAAACGCTGCTCCCCCAGAATAGCAGCAGCCAGCCCAGAGAGGCCGAAGTAAACACTTGCTCAGAGGATTTAAGACCAGCGCCGGAGCTCTGCGTGTCCGCAGCCGCTTGCAGGCAGCCGAACCCCGCGTGCTGACGCGGTGACGGTGGCTGCGCGCAGCACGAGCACTGTCTGCAGCAGCCGCTGGTTGCTGCGGCTCTTTTTTTGCTGATTATTGCCATCGGTGGCCCTGTGCACGTCAGCCTGGTGAGCGCAGGGGAAGGGGACGAGGGGCTGATCCTCCGCCCTTGCTGGGGGAGCATCAGGAGCTCGCTGCGAGGGGGGAGAGCTGAGCTGACCGGAAAAGGGCCTCTGGGTACGCCCTGAAACGTGGCCTCTCTTGGAGGGGAAGAATGTCCTGTGAGTTGTGTGAGCGAGTCTCTCCTTTCCGTGCTTCTGGTGACCCGTTTGCGTTGGGAGCTTGTTCACGCAGCGGGGATATTCGTGCCACGCCGTCTTCCGGCGCCCAGAAAGCGGCACGGGGCTGCTCGAGCCCTGCCCCTGCCGAGATGCAGCACCCTGCAGTTCCACGGGACTTGCCGGGGAGCATGTGTAGGATTAGCGGCTAATTATGAACAGGCGTGAGACTTGGCAGAGAAGAATCCAGCCAACAAAGAGCTTGTAGGAGCCCAATTTAAATCTGGAAAGGGAAGTGCGCCTCTCCGCCTGTTGGCTTTGGCACAGGAGGGCTGCCGGGGCCCGGGGCCCGAAACTTCTTCATGGGGCGTGCCCAGGCCTCGCACTGAGCCCTCGTGTCTCCCACCCCGGTGTCTGCACTTGGGGTTTCCTGGGGAGGCAGATGGGCACCAGGAATCCTCCTGGGCTCAGGACACCTCGTCCCTACGCCGCTCGGAGCGGGGAGGAGTGAAGGTGGGTCTCGTGCTAGCTCACCTCTCCCCTTCGCAGGACACGGAGGACTTGGACCACTATGAGATGAAAGAGGAAGAGCCAGCAGATGGGAAGAAAACAGAGGATGAAGGCATTGGGAAGGAAAACCTGGCCATTTTAGAGAAAATAAAAAAGAACCAGAGGCAAGATTACTTAAATGTACGTGTCACCTGGAGGGCGGGAGGGTTGGGGAAGCAGAGGGACCCAAGGGCCCCAAATCAAAGGGGCCAGCTCTGGCCAGAGGTGCAGCAGCAGCTCAGGGGTGGGTGAGGCTTACGCAGAGAAGTGGGAGGAGTGCCACCAGGCTTCAGGCGAGCCCGGTGCACCTGAGGCAGCGGTGCCACGCAGGGCAGCCGGGATTTGGGATTCCCAGGAGCTGGGTCTCGCCCTGGGTCCTGGAGAAGGTTGGTGGGTTGTGCTTTTGTACCCCTGGGCTGAGGTCTCCTGCGGCTGAGGGGGCAGGGAGGTATTCCTGCTGCAGCTGCACCACCTGGGGCGTGTTCGTCCGGGGCAAGGGAAGTTGCTGCGGGGAGAAAGGGGAAAACTTGAGAGAGGTGGGGGCGCAGCGAGGTCTGGTTTAGAGGCTGGGAAGTTTAGTTTGGGCGTTCGCTTCGTCCAGCTGCGGCCGTGGTGGGAGCAGTGTAACAGTGCAGCCCCCGATTCCTTGCAGGGTGCAGTGTCTGGGTCTGTGCAGGCCACTGACCGGCTAATGAAGGAGCTCAGGGATATTTACCGATCACCAAGTTTCAAGGGCGGTAAGTGTGGCGAGGAGCGGGAGGGAGGGGGCTGCTGGTTGTGGGGACCTTTCCCTTCCTTCTGGGCAGCACTTGAGGGGCCTTGGAGCTGGATCCTTTTGCTCTGTGGTGTTGCTGCGGGGGGAATCTCGGGCCTTGGGTTGCTGTGGCTCAAAAGCGAGCAGAGCAGCCCCTTATGGTCTCCGTTCCCTGTCAGTGCTGGATGGAAGTGAGGAGCCTGCCGTGGGTGGGAGGGCTTCTGAGGCAGAAGCTGTTTTTTGATGCCTTCAGCTGTTCCACCCTGCTGCATGTAACGGGCTTTTGTGGGCCGTGTTGCCCATACCCCTTCCCCAGGGCTTGGGAGAAGGAGCAGCCACAGAAAAACTGCTGCCATCAGGCTGCCCTTTCCCAAGGGGAGCCCGTGCCAGGCTGAGGTGGTGCTGCAGGGGATTTGAAGTCCAGCTGGTGGCTCGGCCCCCTGTCCGTTCCTCCTGTGCTGACACCTCTCCTCTGCCTTGCAGGATACTATGCAGTTGAACTAGTGAATGACAGCCTGTACGATTGGAACGTCAAAATCCTGAAGTAGGTGACACAGCTTGGGGTCACGGATCTTGGTGGTGGGACCAAAACATCCCCATGAGCCGGGGGGAAGCGAGCAGGGCAGGGGAGCACCTGGCAGGGCGGGGGTTAGCCTCTTAGTCTCACGGGCAGCTTGCTTGCTGTCCGTGCACCAGAAAGGAGGAGACATCTCCAGAGACAGATGAGATAATCTGAGGGCTCTGCAAGTCTGTCTGCTGTTCCTAGAGTCCTGGAAGAGGTGCATCAGGCAAAACCCCGAGCTTTCACACCCTCCAGACACCAGTGCTGCCTTTTCCTTGGGCCGGGCAGTCTTTATATTTAAGCTGGCATGCAAAAAGGGTGTGTGATGGTCTTCTCTGGAAACCAGGAGCAGAATGCTGGCAGCGCATGCTGTCACTGCCCTCTGGGTGTGACCCTGAGGGCCCACGTGGCAGCCGGGTTGTGCAGGTACGGTAGCTCTGGGCTTCACTGGCAGGGAACGTGGCGGACTTGATGAGCGTGACCTTGACTCTGAGCCTCTGGGGTTTTCCTTCGGCAGGGTTGACGAGGATAGCGCTTTGCACAACGATCTCCAGATCCTCAAAGAGAAAGAAGGAACAGATTTCATCCTCCTAAACTTCTCCTTTAAAGTAAGGCCTCCCAAAACCTGTCATCCTTGATGCACGCCTGCTTCAGTGACTCATCAGAGGAGATGTTTCTCAATGGCTTTGCTTCCCTTCTCTTGTTCCAGGACAACTTTCCTTTTGATCCACCATTCGTAAGGGTCGTGTCCCCTGTGCTGTCTGGGGGGTGAGTAACTCTTTGCCTGGCTCTCCTCTCTGGGGTCTCTAGCTCTGTTTTCTGGAGAGGTTTTCATTAAGAGTTTATCCACTGGGGAGTGCTGCCAGTCCTGTCACCTTTGTGGTATGAGTAGTACCACGTAGTAACCCTCCTGGGAAGTACAGGCAGGGTTGGTGGATGGTTTTTCGTGTGTTTTTTTTTTTTCCCTGAGAGATCCGCTCTGAGAAAATGGCTCATCTGCAGAGCACTGGGTGGGTGAGGCCGCGTCCATCTCTCGCGTAACTTTACCCAATTCTTTCCCCAAGGTATGTTCTGGGTGGCGGTGCCATCTGCATGGAGCTACTCACAAAACAGGTGGGTACCAGGCGTGACCCTGTGAAAGACCCAGGGCCCAAAGGCTGCCAGCATGGTCCTGGGTAGCTGCTGCTGCCTCGCACCCCTCGTATTCCAGCTGCTGGCAGCCAAATCCCGCTCCTCTTGCTGCCCGCGCCTCCTGCCAGCAGCTGAGAGCTGGCGTGGCTCTGCGATGCCTGTGCAGGGCTCGGGAAAGCCCTTCCCCTGCCTCGGGGCCCTGCTCCTGTCCGTGCCGGCCTCACTGGTGCGCTCTGTCCCGCAGGGCTGGAGCAGCGCCTACTCCATCGAGTCGGTGATTATGCAGATCAGCGCGACTCTGGTGAAAGGGAAAGCGCGAGTGCAATTTGGAGCCAATAAGGTAGGGGCCGGTCAGGCAGGGTCTTATCCTTCTTGGCACACCCCGACTGCTTTGTGCAGCTAAGGCAGAGCGGTGCTCGTAGGCGCTTGGGATCCCGAGAGCCCAGCGCAAGGGCTGGCTTCTGTGGGTGTGCTGTAGCCCAGGGAGTTTTTCTTGGGAAGGGAAGGGCAGGCATGTGGGAAATCCCCTCTGGCCTTGTGTAAGGGAACTGGGGAAGTGGTTGGTAGGGGAACAGATGCAGGTGAGAAGACAACCAGCTCTGTGGCAGCGCAGTTGGTGCGGGGAGGCCTGTGAGATGGCTCGCTTGTTATGCCGGCTTCTAGCCGGACTGATTGTCACCCTGGCTTCCCTTGCAGAATCAGTACAGCCTGACAAGAGCACAGCAGTCCTACAAGTCCCTGGTTCAGATCCATGAGAAGAATGGTAAGGCCTGAGGGACAGGGGCTGCCTTTCCCTTTGCTGGTCTGGATTGAGGCTTTTCTGCCCCAAGTCAGAGATCACCAAGAGCACGGTGATGCTCCCGGTCAGCAGCTGCTTGCTAAAGCAGGGAGCACGCTGCAGCACCCCTCTGCCCTTCCTGCTCTGGCCCCAGAGGTCGGTGCTGGTGGCCTTCGGTGTTGCTGGAGGCGGCGTGGCGCTGTTCACATGGCGTTGTGAAGTAATGGGGAGGGAAAGCCCCTGGCAATTTGGGGTCCCTTTTGGACAGGCACAGTCCTTGTCCGCAGCCCCGTGGGAGTGGACTCGGCGTGTTTGTGCTGCTGGGTATTCCCAGGTGTAGAGCCAGCTATTTCTAGGTATGGCATTTGTTTCTGTACAGCTGCATCCCTCGTGCATCTCTGTTCTTGTTTCAGGCTGGTACACACCACCCAAGGAAGATGGTTAGCACGGATACCGCAGGACCGATCTGATCATTTTCTGAATGCTGTACTTGGATCTTACGATGCCTCTCTGGCTTTCTCCCAGGATATAATAGCTCTGCCTGTTGCAGGACAATAATGGCTGTTATAAACTCTAAAGAAAACTGTTTAAGCAGTTGGACTGACCTAAAACACTTGCTGGACCCTTGCTAGCAGGCATTCTTATTAAAACAAACTTTTGAGCCTCTTGTATCGCTGGAAACTTTCGACTCTACTCCAGTCTAGAGCGTCCTCCTTACCTATGCTATGGATTTAATTTATTTTCTTATTTCATGTACACTGCTTTTTTTTGTTACAGTGTATGATGGATGTGTATGGAAAATGTATCTTTGGAGAAAAATTACAGTTTGTTAATTTGAAGATACTGGTCTCACTATTTTTTTTCCCCACTCCGTGTTGCTGCTGGGTGGCTTGAACCCTGTGCTGGCAGCGGCGTAGAGCAAACCAGTTTGTGGTGTATGTGCCTCCAACGTCTTCCACGCTGGTCCAGTCCCGGGGTGGTGTTGGAGGTGGGTGTAAAGGAACAGCTGCAGCTCTTGGTGGTGTCCCTGCTGCAATGGGCCAGAACAAGCCAAGTATAAGGGCTGGTGCAACCTTTTTGGAAGAGAAACCCCCCACCCCTTTCTTTTTTTTCCTGGGCAGCCAAGAAGAGGGGCTTCTGCCCCCTCTCTTACAGCAGGAACAAGCCTCTATATAAACTGCAACCTTGTATGCCTCTGTGAGGGGAGAGGGGAGTATTTGTAGCACTGGCCCCTGTTCTGCTGTGGATGATGGGGTTTGTCTGCGCAGCTGGGGGCTGCCTGCTCCCACCCGGAACTTCTCAGTAGTGTGTTCTGCAAAACTGAGAGATGAGCAAAGGCTCGGCTGTGCCAACCCTGGGGCTGTTGCCCTTCTTGCCAGTCTCTCCCCACTACCCCTGTGCCGAGGGGAGAAGCCTGTGTTCGTGCAGCTGTGCTCTGGAGGCTCTGCATGCACGCAGCTGTGTGCGATCAGCCCTGGCCTCGTCCCTGTGCTGTGGGTGGAAGCCACCGAATTCAGGGAGCGTGGGCTGGGACCTGGGCTGCCTCCAGGCTTGCTCCTGCAGCATCCACCTGCGGCGAGCAGCCCGGCTCCGTAGGATTTCATTTTTCCTCCTCTGCTGGGTGTGGGGCTGAGCTGCAGCCATGACCGGGAGGCGTCGTGCAGTCCTGCCCCATTGCTCGAGCCTCGCTCTTGCTGCTGGAAGGAATTGGGTGTTGCGGCTGCTCCGGCTCCTGGTGCTGAGTCCTCGGCTGTAGGGCACAGCTGACTCATCAGCGGCAAAGCCAGGCCATCGGTATTAATTCATTGCGTTTGAATCAAAGTTATTGGGAAATCAAAGGGCCTCACAAGAAGTCCATTATCGCACCCAGCAGCTGCTCTGCTCATTACCCGTTGCCCTGCTTCGAGCCCTGGAATAAAAAGATGCTCGATGAGCGGGATTACTGAGGGCTGCTCGCTGCAGGAGCGGCTCCAGCCTCTGCCAGGGACCGTTTTAAGTGCGTGGCTGGAGGGCAGGAGGGAGAAGTGGGCGGCCAGGGACCTTGTGAAGCTTAACAAGGAGAAAAGCGAAGGGCTCTGCTCCCCTCTGCAGCTTCATTAGCACCAAGAACCGGCTGGGGAGAGGGCGAAGGGTCACCATGCTCACGTCAAGTGGAAGAGCAGTGGGAGCTGGGGTTAAACGCTGCTGTCCTTCCTCCTCAGACACCCAAAGGACACCAGGGCTTTGCAGCCGAGCCGCTTGATTTAAGTTCTGCCCCCAGCCTGCCCGCAGAGTAGATCAGTAACACGCGGGTAGGGGCTGGCGCGAGATGTCTGCACCCACACAAAGTAAAACATTAACTAAACCTTGCAGGAGGGATGATCGCCCCCTGTCCAGCAGTGCTGGCGATGAGCTGAGCTTGGACGTAAGCCCTGGGGGAACGTAGCGGCTCCGCTCCTTGCTCCGGATGGGTGCGAGGCTGGGAATCTGTCACGGCCTCGGGAGATGCTCCTACAGCCTCCTACAGCCGGAGAGCCTCTGTCCTGGGGCTGGTGGAGGGGCTTCACCTGCAAAGCCCCTGCCCCGTCCCCGTCCTTTCCTCTTGTCTTGCTGCGAATGGCGCAGCGCCAGCCCCGGCACCGCACAGCCCCGCTCCCCGCCGTGCAGGCAGCCAGATCTCCGGGCCCGATCGGGGTTTCCCGCAGAGGTCTCGGCGCACCTGGCAGAAATGGGGCTGAGCCCCACTGCCCAGGCCCAGAAACCGCAGCCATGGTGGCAGCAAGTGCGCTGGGGCTGAGCTGGTGGGTGCGTGGCGAGGGGGGGAGCTGCGTGCGGGGTCTGGGCATGGGGTCTGGGGTATCTGCATGGGGTCTGTGCATAG